>NC_137580.1:100534515-101134515 GCF_963210335.1 Falco punctatus
CATGGATGTGACTCCTATGGATGTGAGAGGCCTTGAAAGTGCTGTCAGGGGTATCACAGCCTGCTTTTAGCAAGCCAGATCTCTAATCCAAAGCTGCAATCTGGACATGGCTCATGTGTGGCAGAGAGTCTCCCAAGAGGACTTCTTGCTTGCTGCTCTTTGTCCTGGAGGAAAAGTTGATGAGGCTCCACCACAAAAAATGCCAATGTCAGTCCTGGCTCATTACTGGCACCTAAGATCTCATAGCAACATGCCAGAAATGGAGAAGATATTAAGACCTTTTGCAGTTTGGAATAGACAAATATGGTACTACAGCCATTATAAAGGTGCCCAGTGAGGGTGCAAACGGAGTCTCCAATATCATGGGAAACGTTCTCTTAACTTTAAAGAAAGCTACAAACATGTTTGTACATACAAAATGGCATTTAGCATTTTAGATAATTTTTATCAGCAATGCTAATGATAAAAAGAAGCTCCTTTAACTCTGGAAAGCTAAAAGTGAAAAAAAACCTGGTTTTGGACACTTTGTACTTACAGTCATGGCTTATGGTCTCAGTGTGGGAAGATGAATGACTGAGATGGTCGGATGGGATGATCAAGAAATAAGCCATTACAACCCGAGGACAGGTGCTTGTGGGACATTTGCACCTAAGTAGCAAGTAAAGCACAGAAAAGCAATGAAGGTTTCATGTTTAGGAAATCCCGGAGAAGGCTGGTCTCAGGGCAGTGGATAGCATGAAGGACATGGTGGTGAAGGCTGCCTGTCTGCACTTGTTCAGTTCCTAGGAGCAGACAGCCACTCTCAGCCTGCATGGTCCCCTCCACGGGTTGCTGTGGATGCTGCTTGAGCCCCCTGGTCCCCCAAAAGCTGCTGCTCCAACAGCTTGTGCTCTCCTGGCTCCTGCTCACCATTGTTTCATCTGTCCAGAGGAAAGCACATGTGGTGCAACCACAGGGCAGGCTCCTTTCCCTGCTGAGTCATGCTCCTAATTGTGGTTTTCATCTGTGGTTTTGGTTTCCTCTATCATCCTGGGCCCTTGTGTCTGCAGACAAGGAGATTCCAGCAGCTCTGTGTACTGAGGAGGGTCCAGCCTCCATGAGACCCTGACCCAGCTCTTGCTTCCCATGGATCCCCAGCAGAGTGACCTCAGGTTTCTAGAGAAAACCAAATAACCGTTGAGGTTTGGTCCCTGTCCGGTGGCCTGCCCTGAATGACTCAAACACACAGGTGAAGACTGCAGTTAGCAAATATTGTGGCTTCTCCTGTGGTGCCTGCAGCTTGGCAATAGGGAAAGAGCTCATCCAGCTGGGGACACAGTCTCTCAGCACTAGGTCCAGGTCTACGGACTTACTGCTCTCCCACCTCCAGCCCAGGTCCTAGGGGCCTGGCTCTGACCGTGCCTTCTCTAACAGGAATAAAAAGCCCATAGGAACATTTTTTCACCTTAAAAATAACCACATTGTGCCTGGAGAGGGGAAGAGAGCACAGAAGATGTAAGATGACCACTAATCTGGTTGCTTGACTGTCTGGAGGCAACTAGGCGGCTGAAGGGATTGAGCAAGAGCCAGCAGCAGGTCACTGTTACTGTATGTGCGGTCTTTCAGAAGCACCGAATTTGTGGCCATGAGGCCATAAATATGACTTAAACATCAGAGGCCTGACAATGTTGCCCTGTGACCATCAAGACCAGGAACTACCTTTTGGCTTAAGATCCTCTGCCGGACAGGCAGCCGGTCTGCACATGACCATACAGAGGCAAATTCAGCCTCTGCCCTCTGCAATTAGATCCAGCCATGGTCGGTGTTGAAATGTGTGCTAGTCCACATTTCAACAGGTCTAGCTTTAACTCCCAGCCATGGGTCTCATTATATTAATTTCTCTAGTAAATGAAAGAGCTCCCAAATACTTAGTTCATGTTTTGATTTCGCAAGGAAGCAGGCCTTACGCAATTATGTCTGTTCCTCATACCTTCCTAATGTGTGAAGCAAATTCAGGCAAATTTGACAGACAGTTAGTGACCTTAGGAGGTAGCTTTTAAGATTTTTTAAAACCAGGCAAACATGGGAGGAGAGAAACTCTGCTGGTTTCTCTTCCTCCCCATAAAATTCCTCCAGGGAAGAATGCGAGAAAAGCTTTCGCTGGAGTCCACATCTTTATACAGTAGATGATCTGGGAGGACATCTGTTGCTCAGATCTCCATTATCTCAGTTAAAATATCTCTGACTCACCCAGACACATACGGCTGGACACCTTGTGCATGGAACAGGACATACACCCCACGAGTTCCTTATCACCAGTAATGAACCATCCTGCTTCTCCCACCCAGCCCAGCAGCCCAAACTCTGGCTGCTGGCTCCTGCTCCTCCATGCATGGTCCCGTGAGCCTCGGTGTCATAGGAGGCACTAGCACCTCGGGGATGAGTGGAGACCTGGGAGACAGGCTTTCTGCCTGCACAGCACTCAGATGCTCCCCCCTCCTTCCAGATCTGTGCACGCATCACCACATCACCGCATCACCGGTTTTCAAAGGGGATTTTCCAGGATAAACAGTTGAGATGAACTCATGGAAATCTGTGGCTTGTTAACCCTCGTTAGCAACCACTGGCAGGAGCCCAGTGGTTCAGAGACCCCATGAGGGGCAGCCACTGTCAGGTTTTCAGGGAGACCTGCTGGGCATGAGGGGCTGCGCAGGTGACTGAGGTGGTAAGGCTGGCAGGGCTGGACCTCCAGTTCTCCAGTCTCTCAGCCCAATTAACATCACCTCAGAGAATGAGGTCATCCTAGCGGCCAGACAGTCTGGGAAAACACTTTCACAGCTCCAGGAGGATTTCCTTTTTCCTCTTTTCAATTGTTCCTCTGTGCTGCCTCCCTCCACTCCCCCCTCCCCATCCATGTCCTCAGGGCTCCTTTGCACTTGGGCAGAGGCAGGCTCCTGGCTGCGCTCACATTGTTCCTTCAGGGAGGCAGGAGAGGCAGCCACAGCCTGCAGAAGGGCCACATGGGTGCTGGGGGAGACCCCGGCTGCTGCAGCAGATTCCGCTCTGCCTGTGCTGTCACATGGCTGTGAGAAGGAGGTGGCTGCAGAGCTGCTCCTGGCTGCCTGTGGTCAGCCCCAACAAACACATCCCATCCCTGGGAGTGATGGGGAGTGACAGGGTTGGTACCTCTGTCCTAATCCTCATCTTGGTCACCTATTCAGGATGGTAATACCTGCTCAGCATGGCAGGCAGGAGGACCTCTATATTTTGCCACCAAGAATATGAAAGTCCTTGAAGATGGAAGTCTTCAGAGTGAATATTTATCTAAAAACATGTCTTGTGCCAGCATTTGCCAGGATTGCAACGAAGCTCCCTTTGCTTCCTCACTGCAGTTCTCAGATCTAGAGATGCAAAAGTCTGGATATGTCCCCCAAGGTCCACCTATGGGTCCCTCTGAAGTCATTCCTGCAGGGCCCTTCCAGAAATCCTGTGACTGCAGCTGCCGCTGCCCTGCAGGACCATGCTCAGCCACCTGGCTCTCTGCACTTGGTGATGCTCCCCCTGGCTGACATCCCTCCCAGCTCCAGCACACAGCTACACAGTCTCAAGTCCTCCCTGGTTCACCGGAGACTCCTTGGCAGAACCAAAGTAACCAAGAGTTACTCTGACATTTAACAGTGACCACCACATCCTCCATACACAGAGTGCTAGGTGTGCATGTGCAGGATGGGTCCCTGCCCTGTGCGAGGTGATGGGCAGTGCAGGACCAACCTGGAAAGAAAGAACCTTGTGGGCTGGGAGCTGAACTGGGGTGTGGGAAGGAGGGAGGAAGGGACAGACTGGGTTGCACTGTGATCTTGTGCAATACATTAAGGCTGCCCTGGGGGTCCCAAAGAAGACTCCCTCTTCCCCTGTAGGCCAGGATGGGCACTTGAAAAGAGTCTGACTGACCCCTGCCCACCTGTAATGCCATTGCCACAAAGGATCAGGGATCTGCTTTGCCTGTCCAGATGTCAGGTCCTGCCTGTGAAGCCATCAGGGCTGCTCCAAGGAAAGTAACACCAATTGTGGAGGATCCTGCTAGGGCTGGCAGCACCTGCACAGGGGTCCCTGCCTGTGCTGAGACGGACATCGCTCCCCTCCCCAGACCCCACTGGTGAGCTCAGCCACTGCCCACAGGAGCACCCACAGCTGACCTCAGCAGTTCAAACCCACCCGTGCCTGGGGGTGCCGGGCTCAGGGACCACACTGGATGCTGGGTTTGGCTATGTCACCCTCGGTCCTCCCAGAACACTTGTGTACATCACCATCTTGCCCCTTTTAACACAAACAACAGAACCCAAGGATTTAACAGCTGTCTCCACACCAGTTTTCTCCTGACTTCCTTGCCTCCAAATTCATCCAAACAGTATAGCCATAAACTTTCTTGGGAAGCCGACAGCATTTTGGGGACACCAACAGCAGTTTGGCAAGGGACTGGCTCAGGTACAGCAAGGTTTAACTGGGCCAGAGTAGGGATCACTGGTTCCCCATCCACAGAAATATCCTCCAAGTGCTCCCTGGTATTCCTGTCACCCCACCAGCTGACCAGCCCATCGCACTGCCGACCTACTTCAACTCCACTGCTCATGGACATACTGAGGCTTCACAGCAAAGGTCAGTAGGAGCATGAGGACAGCAGCCATCACTGAATCACATGGCATTCATTCATCACTGGTCTCCCAGATGCTAATGGTTTGTCTGGTGCATCCTGTTCTGAAATCCTCAGCTTTGCATCCCCAAGACCCTGGTCTCTGAGCTGCTCAGGTGCTGCATGGGCACCATGGTACCTGAGGATCCAAGCAAATGAAGAGGTGGACATGACACAGGGATCACACTGCATGGAGTAGCTGGTTTGGGGCACAGGAAGAACAGTGTTTGGAGAGCTCGTGGGCTGGTGGCCTTCCAAGGGATCAGACTCACTTTGGGGCACCTCTCCACTCAAACATTGGAGGGGAACATCCAGTGTGGCCAAGGCACCAAGTAAGTGGGACCCTCATGACTCAGTGTCCTGACATTCACTCGTGAGCAGAGAAGTTTCTGACGCTTCTGGGCCAGGCTGGCCTAGGAGGTGAGATGTGCCTGAAGAAAAGACCACATCCCACAGCCACCATCTAATGCTCCACAAAGCATCCAGGGAAAGGAGATCTGCAAATCTGCTTCTCCAAAGGAGCTGCTAGACTTGACCATGGCTCCATCTGGGCTTTTGCACTCACAAGCCACTGCTGCCATATCCTTCCTGGACCGCAATGTTCATTACCATCAGGGCCAACTACCTCTTCTCGGAAAGTGCTCCCATATGCAGCATCACTCTGCCCTGAAGCTCGCCACGTGCCCTCTGTTCAGAGCAAGCATTCCAGCAAGAGTCTGCCAGGCTGCCATTAGACATGACCTCAGGCCAGTGTGCAACGTGCTCCAGAGGTGCCTGTTTTCCTTTTGGGGGAATCCACAGAACAGCTCATATACAGGGATACACAAACCCGTCTGATATGTTCAAAGAATTACTGAGCATCTGCAAGGAGAGGGAAAGAAAAACAAACACGTGGATGAAAGGATTCCTGGAACATGACAAAGAGGAAAGAAAAGGAGACAGGGATGAATAAGGCCACCCAGACAGGTCCCAGGCCTTTCTGGGAGCCCACCATCCTCTTGAGGTACCTCAGCACCTGCTCTATGGCCAGACTGTCAATGCCTGCCTGTCCCCTTTGTTCCTCCTCTCTGAAACGTGCAGTCAGACAAGCCATTTGGTCACATCATCAGTGAAGAGCTGCTTTCTGCAAAGCAGGGACATTGTTCCTTAACTCCTTGACTTCTGCCCTGACTACTTGGAGCAGCTAATGGTTCTGCAGCTATTAAATGTGCCTCCTGTCCCTTTTGCATCCTTCCTAAGGAACTCTACTTTCTTCGCATGAAATGTGCAGTCCAGGACAGACTTTTCTTACTGTCCTTGGCATCAGTCACATCAGACACATATATCCATCTTCCAGTCTTCCAGGGCTCTTTCCATTGACCTTCAGAAGTCTCCCAGATATTGTTCCATAGTTCTTTGCCCTGCCCCCATATCAAGCACACGGTTTCATCCATTGAAAAAAAAAATAATAAAAAAAATGAGGACAACCTATAGTCTTCCAGAATAACCAGGGGAGCCTCAGCTCTAGCTGTACCCAAGGAGTCCATTGGAGGAGGATGCTAAGAGCAGTTCACATCCCTCAGGAGATGTTCAGAACTGGTCTACAAATTCCATGCTGCAATGCTGAGTTCCCAGGCAGGGCTAACACTCCAGTTCCTGTGCTGTGGAAACACTCACAGTCCTCAGCAAGAAGCAGGGATGGGGCTGCAGATCTCTAAGAAAGCCATCTTTGGCAAGCTGAAGTCCTGCTTGCCCTGATGGACCTCCCATCTGCAGCTCTGCCTTTTCCCAGAGCCCAAACACTGCTGAGGCAGGAATGGGTCTACCTGGTGTCACCCACTTTCAGGTGTCCTTAGCCCTGGGATCTGAAGTCACTGCACTGCTTTGAAGTTCAGAGCCCCTGTTCACTGCGTGAGGATCAAACCCACAGTGAGAGATGCCTGGCTTACAAAAGAGGGGTGAGGGAGGATTAGCCCCTTGGTCCCCATGTGCAGGCAGCAGTGGACCACGGGACAGAAACAGGTCTGCACTGCCCACAGCCAATGCTGCTCTCACGAAGAGAGGCAGCGCACAGGCACAGCTCACTACATTGCAAGGCACAGGGCTCTGACGCATTACAGACAGTATTTAAAAGTGCTGTCAATGTCTTAAAGACACCAAAAATGGGAGCTGAAAGTGGGACATGAACCAGTAGGAAGCTGTTTGCTGTCAGGATTGGTGTTCACCCTGCACTGCCTCAGTGTGTGATCGGACAAGTAGGTGCAGGTGGGATGGATGGGAAACATCAGGGAAACATAGCTCACCAGGCAAGGGAGGGAGACAAACCCTTTTAGTGGCTTTAGCCTTTGGACAGACTTTGCTGGCTCATAAAACAAGTAAGAATGGGCTTAAGAGAGCTGTCAGTCTGGGACCAGTGCTATCTGAGAGATCCCATGGGAGCCTGGGTCTCAGGACCAGCATAATAATGGAAAAGTAATAGGAGGGGACCAGCACCAGTGGGACATTGCCTGGTCCCAAGGAGCTGGAGACTCTGGGGAACATGGAGAACTCAAAGACACATGGGCATCTCTCCACTGCCCTGTGTGCAACCCCAGGGCTAACACCATGTCCAAATCCAGGTCCAAGCCCAGGTCCAGGCCCAGGTCCAGGTCCAGGCCCAGGTCCAGGTCCAGGTCCAGGTCCAGGTCCAGCTACTGTTCAGTGCATGTCTGGATAGCAGGTGCCACTCAACAGGGAGCACAGGGTAGAGTGTGCCCTCAGGGGCTGGCTAACATGGGGAAGGAGGAGGATACTGGCAAGGAACCTGTCTCCACCACTTCTTGCCCACATGTCCTCTCTACAGGGATGTCTCAGGCACTCCTGTCCTTACCTGCTTACTCCCCACAGGACCCACCCCTTGTCTTTCTCCCACCTTGACCATCTCCCCTGATGCTGGACAGATGGGTCCAGCAGTGGGCTGGTCTCCAGGGGATGCTGTGTGGCTGCAAAGCCTTTTTGCAGCTATTTCATTGGGTCTCGTGAAGGTGAGAACTCCTGGGGTCCTTCCCTGGGAGGGACAAGATGGGCAGGAAATATGCCTTGATGTGGTGTGCAATGGCAATCTTAACCAGTGCCAGCACAAGGCACCCTGCACACTGGCTTGTGGGGACAGCACTGGGAGAAAGCAGGGCACAGCCAGCACAAGACACAGACTGAAGCTCAGTGGCTTTTTCTGGGCTGCACAAACATTATTGCTCCTAGGTCCCAGGCTGAGCTCTCGAGTCAGCAAGCGCCAGGACCATTAATAGTGCAGTGACAGTGCTTAAACTGGAGCTGCCACCACTGCAGACACAATAATTCCTTGTGCCTGAGGAAGTGATTAGCAAAGGCCCTGTGCTGCATTTTTCATCACCCTCTGCGGAGCGTGATGGAACTACATCTGAGGGATGTAGCTGGAGGGGAAAGGGTGCAAAGTGGGCCTCTGGGGCTATGGGCCACATGCCACCACCAAGTCCTTCCCTGTAGCTGTGTCCATACCTTTCCCCTCGTGTCCAGCCGCTGGAGCCCCTTCTGCAGTTTCAGGGCTGCTCTGCGACTTATTGTCGAGTGTTTACTGTCATTGCCGGGGAGACATTAGTTCAGATTATGTCAAAACAAAGTTATTCCAAGCTCTATCCTAGAGAAAAATATTATTGTAAGCACTGATTGGCGAGAGGCGGTGTGTCCACCGCCAGCAATTCCAAAGCCCAGGGGGTGGGGGGAGATAGGATCTTTGTTTTCCAGCCAGGCTCCCAGCCAAGAGCAGCCAAAGTTGAGGTAGAAGGAAGATTTTGTGAGGCAGCCAGCAATTCAGGTCAAAGCTTCAGTTTCTCCAGAAAAAAATAATAAAATCCTTTAAACTGTAAAGAAAAAGTCCTGTTCCAGCCCCAGCCTTGGCCAGAGAGTGTATGTGCCATATTGTCCAGGAATTGAATGTAAGGAATCCAGATATGCCATGTTATCCAAGAATCACATGTAGGAAATCCAGGAGTGACTTGTTATCTAGGAATCACATGCTGAGAAGCCAGACACAGCCTGTTATACAGCGATTGAATGCAAGGAATCCAGATGTGGCACATTAGATGGGGGCTGGATGCAAGGAATCCAGATGTGCTGCATTACCCCAGAGCTGCAGAGAGGGATGAGAAACAGGCAAACATGTGCAGGCTGCAGCTAGCCTGAAAGTGCAGGTACCCAGCTGGCTCCAGCCTTAGCTCAGAAACATGAAAAGCAAAAAGCAGCTTCAAAACCAGGGGCTGTGAGCAGGGCTAGGCCAGGCAGGTAGGGTGAGGGAGCCTGTGGCCAGCCTGCAGCAGGGCAGAGAGGCACTGGCTGGGGTGGAGGCAGCTCTCTGGACTGAGACCAGCCCTGGAGATGAGGGTCAGTGGGGAGAGGTGATGGTCCTTCTCACCTGTGCTGGACAATGTCCCCAGGGCCACCAAAAGAGGTCCAGGAGCAAAAGGGGCCTCGAGGGCAGCTGGCAGAGGAAGGGAGATGGACCAAGGAGGAGAGGAGACAATGCAAGGGTATAAATGAGTCTAAAGAGGTACAAATGAGGACAGCAAAATGCAGGCAAAGTCTCAGGAGAAATTCCCAGACAGTGAGATAGAGTGGGCAGTGGACACTTCTCCCCAGGGGCTGGAAGGGGATGGATGGGAGCTGTGGAGCTGGCTCCCCGGGGAGGTCAAGGGGATGGAGCTGAGGGCAGCCCGGCTAGGCAGGGTGCCTGGTGGTGGGAGCCACACGGCCCAAGCCCTGGGGACCTGTGTGGGGTCATCTCAGCAGGGTGGTCACCAAGACCACCCCGGGTACCAGCCCCAGCTGAGCAGCAGGTCAGGGGTAGCACAGCCAACTCAGCCAAGGAGATGGGCACTGGGGGAGGCTGCATCCGCACAGCTGAGCCAGCACAGATGCTACCGCCACCCCAGCACCCTGGGAGCCCTTTCACAACCCTGGGTAGTGGTGGGGGAAAGAAAACCTACACCAACATGTGTCCCCTGGGACCACTACCCAGTTCAGCTGGAGGGAGACATCTCTGCAGAGTCACATTCCCACTCCCAGCCCTTCCCACACTGCCAGGACATCTTTGCAGGAGCTGGGTAGAGCTTCAAAGCAGCCAGTGCCATCCTCTGGCAGTCGAGGCTCATGTGGTCCCATCCCCGAGGGAGACCAGGAATGGGTCACACCATCCCACTGCTGGGGCCAGACAGCAATCCAGTGCTGTGAGCTTCCCATAACAGTGCCCTTCAGGGCTCAGGTGTGCTCCTCTGACCACATCCCCTCCCCTTCAGGATGTGGTTTCTCATCTGCTTCTTCTCTCAGCATCTATTTTCATCGCTCCCTCCCGCCCGTTGAACAAGTGCCACAGAAATAAAGTACTGGGCTGCTCTGGGGACTGGCCAAAGCACAAGCTGTGCAAATGGCACCAGGCAAAACACACAGTATTGTTCTGGCAGTGAAACAGGCTCTTTAGAGACTGGCTAGAGCCCTCCTCTTCCCCAGAGCTCCCGGAGGAAGGGGCACCCGCAAGGTGGAGGTAAATTGTGCCCCAGCCCTGACAACATACAGAATCAGCAAATTCTCCCTCATTTTTTCAGGCCAGGCTGTAGGAAGGAGCAGAGGAGGGGGGAGCCGGCAGGGGTGGGACAGCAAGAATGCCCCCAGGTAGGCGGGCAAAACAGCAGTAAGCATCTGAGCATATTGTTGGATGTTCTGGGAAAAGAGCTGCACCCAGTGCCTGATCCTGCCCGTGCCATCATCCAGGCACCTCTGCTGAGTGATGACAGCTAGCTGGGAGACTGTTCCTTAGACTAAGCAAGGTCCTTTCGCAGACACACTGGTGGGTGTCAGCACCACCAGCTGTACCCTTGTCCCCAGCATTTTCTGCTGCTTGTCTGTATTTCATTTGGTGGCTTATATCTCTATCCCATTAACATCCTCTGTTCCTCTGTGATGTCTTGTTCATCTCCTATATAATTTCCAATGTCTGCCACCATCCTAGTTTCATGGTCCTCTGTGGGTGGTCTGTGGCCTGAGCAGTTCTTTGCTGCTGCACCTGGACCTCTGCAAGCACTCTGACCCTCCACTTAGCTGGATAACCCCTATCAAAGAGTAAAGCTCTTTCGCCTCCATTAAAACTGCTCTGACCCCTCTCAGCAGCCTGTCCTCACCAGGGAGGAAGGGGATGCAAACGAGCACTTGCTTCTGCTCTGGTAATCTCCTCCATGCATGGTCATGCTGGGCCTGTTGGACAGCCTGGTATGGCTCTCAGCAACATGACAGTGTTGTGGCTTGTAGGCAGACACCATGTGTCCCTCTTCTCTGCAGCATGTGGCCATGCACTACCCGGCAGAGGCAGTCCCATCCTCTTCCAGTTCCCAGCTCAGGTACCATTGCTGGCACACTTCAGTTCATGTACCTGCACTGCCTTGCACGTGAACTTGACAGCAGAGAGGTGACAACCTGTGTCCCATCCTCTCATGCAGCTGGGTCACAGTTGGTGTCCTCCTAGTTGCAATGTGGTCCCAGATCCTCCAGTTCAACCACAATGCTGTCTCCATGTCTTCCACCCTGATGCTGCCTGGAGGCCTGAGCCTAATCAGAAACCTTCCTCCAACAAGAAGCTGTGCACAGTGATGAGCACGTCAAGCAGTTCCCCACAAGAGCCATGAAGGAACGGGATGAACACCATGATTTGATCCTTGTCAGCAAAGGTTACCTGGAGAATTTCTCCTACAAGCTGGCCCAAAGCCTTGCTTGCAGGAAGACATTGTGGTGCAGCGGCAAAGCTCCAGGCAATGGTGAATCCTCCCAGCATCCAAAAATCTCCTCCAGTGCCTGGAGACCCTTGAGGAGAGGGAAACTGCAGCTTGTTTCAAGGCTGAATTTGACTAAACGAGGTTTCCAGCCAGTGGACTGTAGCATTCATTTGTCTACACTCCCAAAAGCCCCCTCCACCAGGAAACATCTTTATGTGCAAGTACCTATAAAAATGATCACGTCACCTCCCAGGCTTCTCTGAGTGAGCGGGATAAGCCAAGCCTCGCATCCTGCAGTTCATTTCCCAGCCCATGGGACCAGGGTCCATGATGAGTGGACACCACGTCTGGTTGCACGTCCCCCTCCTGGGCCATCAAACCTTGGCTCCTGGCAAGTCTCCAAGCCCTCAGTATCATCCAGTCTTTCCAAGACTTGTTCAATGTCAGCGTCAGCATTTCAGGGACTCTTCCAGCAGTTCATTCCTGGCTTGAGGGTGTAAGTTAACCAGATCTGTTGGTCTGCAATCCCACAGCCTCCTCTGTTACAGATGTTAATTTCTTAACACACACACACACACACAACCAGGACTGATCACATATCTGTGCTTTGACCCAAGCAGACTGCAGTCATCTATTGAACACTTATGTGTTTGCTTGTTACAATTAGACTCCATTTGGTTTGTGCGCAGCTGGAATTGGGGGCTGGCTTGATTTGGTCATCCTAAATGTATATTTTCAAAGGCTTCTCACTGCCATTAGCCAGCGACAGCTCACTGATTTCTTTGGCTTCCTCTTCTACCACAGACAGTTCTTTACATCGCTGCAGCCCTCCCTTTTCCCCATCCTCCCTGGGATGCTCCACCTTCTCCAGCCCATGGGTTGGACCTTGGTGTTTGACACATCTGAGGTTCTCAGCAGGAAGCCTACTCTGTGTAGGAGATGTCTCCTGCCTGCTCTGCACAAGAGATGGCAGGACAGATGGGAACATGCCATGGACTAGATGGACTCTGCTTGAAATGCTAACCCTGGGTATTTCATCACCACACCTACCACCTTACCCTGGGTCTGTGTGCAGCCAACCTGCCAGAGCTGTTCCCAAGGTGGACAGAGCAGCCCAGCCAGGAGGCCGGGTGCTCTGCTGGGTCTAAGGGCAGACCCTTTCCGAGGTCTTCACCAGCTGCCATCGTCCCACAGTCCCAGGAGACCACTAAGGTCTCTCTTCTCATCTGATGGCCACTCTGCTCCACACCACAGCCTTCCCATCATCTGACTCTGCCTGCTCAGCATGAGTCACCCCTCCAAAATGCATGGTTGAAGCTGAAGAAGGAGGATGAGGAAGAGAAAAAGGCAGATCACTCTCTTCAAGGCAGCAAAACAGAGTGAACACTTCAGCCTTTGTTCAGCTTCCTTTCCTCTACCTCTACCTCTGATGCCAGCCAGGGTCCCTCCTGGTTCCCACCTGCTGCATCACTCAGGGCAGAGTGGTCCTCCCCCTCCAGCTGCAGGCCACCACGCTTACATGTCCAAACCGCCTCTGACAGCTTCTTCCCTGGGAGAATTATTTTGGTCTATGAAATCATCGCTTTTGGGGCGCTGCTGGGATGTCCTTGAATGAGTCCCAGTTTTTGCTAACACCTCCCACTCTAAATTTACAGTCTCAGCCAGTCATGCCAGCAATTGTTTCACATTTTAGCAAATGACCTTTCAGATGTTCAAATAAACACTCTTTTCATTGATCTCCAAGGCAAGCGCAGCCACACCGCTCTCCGGTGCCTACAGATCCCCCATGCCTGAGCCCAGCAATTAGCCTGTAGAGCGGAGCCCACTTGCTCATTACCCTGACAGTGTCCAGACCTTTTTGTAATGACTGACTCTTATCTGTGATTTTTAGAAACTTTCAAGAAGTTATGCTGCTGGCTGTACAAGACATCCGTTAAGCCTCTACCAGGCATCTCCAGGGAAAGAGCTCTTTCCCTCTGGAAGCTTTTCCTGTAAGCTGCAATCACATTTCCCCTAAAGGACCCTGTCTCTAATTAAGGAAGCTCGGCTGTCTGCGGGGCTTGATGCGGGTGCCAGAGCTATCAGCAACAGTGTCTGCTCCCCTCCTGCCCTTGGGCTGAGCCAGTGCATCTCCCCACAGCCGCTGCGTGCCCTGGGTCACGGTGCTTGATGAAGCTGTTCCAGTGCTTGAATAACCACTCCTGGCAACAGCACTTCATTCATTCCTCATCCCATTTTTACCTCTCTGTGAGGCAGTAAAACCCTTTACCTTTGGAGGTTTGGGGTTTTATTTTCATTATTCGCCACGGACAGCTCTGCAAACACCCTGCATTCAGACCAGTCCTTTGCCACGTTTCTGGCAGCCCGGGGGATCAAGTCCCTCCCAGCTGCCTTTGTTCCTGAGCGCCGGGTTTTTTGGCGTAACTCGCACTATTTCTGGCAATAATTTCTCTGGACTGACTGCTGCCACTACATTTGTATGGGGTGTTGGGCACATAGCATGAGGAGAATTCATGTTTCTAAAACCAGCTCTGTTGAGGACATGTGTAGCAATGCTGCAGCTGGGGTCAGCCACCCAGCCACAGGCACACGTCAGCCTCCTGGAGACTCCTCTACCTGGCCCACCTCAAGCTGTCACCCAGGTGCCCCAAACCTCTGTCAAGGGGCTCAGCTCACCAGCACAGGTGACTAACAGTGGCGAGCATCCAGCAGCAGCCCTCTCAGGGTCCTGTGCCCACCAGGCTCCCCTCATTCACACATATGGTCCACACCACGCTCTCCAGGACCTCCTTGATCTCCCAGGTTGTGGGACCATTTGCAGGAGGAAAGTTGGCAAGGTTTGGGTACCAAATTTATGAGGTCTTCATATGCAGTTGAGCACCGGGCACACTTTGTTAGGCATTGGAGATGATGTGAGTAGCATTGGCTTGTTGGTCACACCAAGAACCGCTGCTCCAGGAGCTGCCCGTGCAGCACTGCCTGTTGTCTCCCACCCCTATGTTACCTAACAGCACATGTGACTGGTGCATCAGCAGTGATGTGAACCTTGCTCCAAGAACATTGCATGGACCATTCCCCGCTCCACGCATCTCCCATGGCATCCAGATTCCTCTGTGGGTGTCAGCCAGGGCAGGAGTATGGTCACCTCATCCCTCATGGAGCCACATCTCCAGCATGGGGGTTTACATGAGGCCAAGATTTCTGCATCATGTGAGAAAAGGGCCAGATCCCACCATGCCAGAACGGGCACTGCTGATGGGTGTGCCCACAGGTGGAAGGACAGAAGCCATAGCACCCTTGGATCTCTTTCCCACCCAGGCAGAGTGGATGGGAAAGGCCACTGATTCCAGCACAATGCCAGTCTTCTCCAGGAGAGCCTTCACCCTGAAGATCTGCAGCGTGTCGTGCTAACCAACTAGGGACCCCAAAAGGAAGACACAAATCCAGAGGATAAAGTGGCAAAGGCTGTCCATGCTGCTGCCGGTTAGCAGAGAGATCTCCAGGGGGGCTCATCGATCCCCATGGATGCCAGTGCCCACCTGAGCTCCCCATAGGTGTGGAGCAGCTCTGCTCCAGCTGTCCACAGAATATGCAACATGGAGCAGCCCTTGGGCCACCACATGGGGTTTCAGAGGCGCTGGCAGCACAGGCGTCGGTGACTCATGGAGTGAGAACAGGCAGTTCTGCGGGACTGGGGAGCCCGGGGAGACAACAACAGTCTGAGATTTATTCCATAAAGCAGCCTCAAAACAAACCCAAAGAATGTTTATTATTTTTCCTATGTGGCAGGGAAATAAAGCACGATTGTCTTTCGCCTGGAAATGCTGGCATCCCCACACACGGCTCCTCCACTGAGATAGCATCCGCAGCTGGACACTCCCAGCCTTGAGTCAGGGCTGCCTCTCCATGGTCCACACCACAGAGGAAGGGAGATTTATGGAGTGACTGAATCCCTGAGATGGAGCCCACTGGGAAAGGTCATTCCAAGCCACAGGAGCACCTGCCACAGACGCAGTCACTTGCGTTTTCTTTCCCTCCAGCACAGTCCCTAGGCTAAGAGTGATGGTTATGCACCAAAGAGGGATGCCATCACCCCTTCCCCCAGAGCTGTTTCTCCCCTGACTGGGGGATTGCACTGGTGGCATGAGAGGTCTGGGACCTGCTGTGGGGCTGCTGCATCAGGATGCTTATGTCAAGTCCACACCTTGCAGGCCTGCTGCACCCTCCCTCAGCATCCTCCCAGCCCAGAGCCCACTCCCCCCACAGCTCTCCCACACCCCTCCTGGCTCCAGCAAAGGCCAAGCAAGGTAACAATTGGGATATCATTGGTCGAACAGTACCTATGCCAGACCAGATCCTCTGCAATGAGGTGCCAGCAGTGCTGGAGTCACCAAGCAAGATGTTAGAGATTATGCAGACCAAGGCATATCAAGCACTAGTGCCCAAACACCCCACAGGCAGCACAGATTCACCCCAAAACCCAAGTGGTCTCACCCTACACCACATCCCATCCAGTTGCTCTCTTTTTCTCTCTAACACACCTCTTCCAAGAGACACAAGCCCTTGCATCCCACCCTGGGGTGCTGTTCCCCAACGGTACCAGTGCTGCACCCTCCTGGGCTGCCATTCCCCAGAGCTGCACCCTCCCTTTCCTGGAATCAGGAATAGCA
The DNA here is from genome assembly GCF_963210335.1 of Falco punctatus. NCBI lineage: Eukaryota > Metazoa > Chordata > Aves > Falconiformes > Falconidae > Falco > Falco punctatus. The sequence continues at coordinate 100,550,610 of NC_137580.1, forward strand.
GCACTGAGACTGGTATGAACAGAGGGTGCATGGGGATGGGGTGCAAACACTACTGGGAGAAGAGCCGGGGCAAGGGCAGGTGCTGGCAGTGCTCAGATTAGCAGCTCATCAAGATGCTAACACATCTATGTGCAGCCTCACAAGGCACCCAGGCTGGGAAACCAAAGGCCAGACTGCCCCAAAGGGCGCGTTGAAGCCACTGAAAGTCAATGGCAGGAAGATGGGGCTGTAAAACTCCCAGGTGAGAAGACAGAGGGCCGTGAACCCAGCAGCAGTGCTTTGCCTTACAATTTCCAGAGGTGGGCAAGGATGAAGAGAATAAAGACTGTGTGCAGTGCCAGCCCATGCATGCAGACTGCAGTCACCCCCAGCTCACGTTTTCCACATGCCGCCATCCCCTTGACAAGCCAGCCTGCAAGCCAGGCTCCTGCTGGCCGGGGGCCTTCCCTGTGATTTGGTCTTGCGAGTTTTTCCAGCTTTGACCTCAGTCCTGCTGCAGTACACACAGCCTCGGCAGGCTTGGAAGGGCTGGAGCACGTCCCACTCCCCTGCCCTGTCTCGCAGGGCCCAGCTCTTTACAAATCAAGAATGTTTATTTAAAATAATTAAAAATAAAAAAAAAATCACATAGAGCTAGGGAAGCCCTGAGACAACAAACAAACATGAGTGCAATACTGAGCTTCAAAAGGGCAGGCAGAACCAGTCTGTGCCTCATAAAATAATGAGTAAGTATTAGGAAAAGATCCTTAAATACCACAGATAAAAAAAGCAAAAGCATCTGGCACAGACCAATTGCAAAGAACATCTCTTGCCTGAGAAACTTAATTGTTTTGTCAGGAAGAATTACTGGAAGAGGCCAATTAGAGCTGGATTTTGGTTCAGTTCCTGGCCTGATGGCCCTTAAGATTAGCACCCACACGCATCTCAGTGTCCCGAGCAGTGTCACACCAGCTCTGGCCCAGTGTACGGAGCAATGCCTGGGGACTGCCATGGGGCACAGAGATGTGTTCTGGTTTACATGGCCACTAGCCACCCTAGGAGGGGGTTCAGGGTCTGTTCCCAAGGCCCAGGCACACAGGGTCCCAAAGGGCTGGACTGCTGTTGCACAGAGATGTGTGAACAGTGAAAGCAAAGCCCCTGAACCATGGGATGTCATGGCTGGTCCATTGGGGATGTCCTCTGAAGAGTGTGAGAAACAAAAATTGTGGAGAGTGGCCCTGAGAGCTGGAGAGGACAGTAAGGAAAGATGAGTTTGCACCGTGATGGGGCAGCAGGATCACCCCTGGGCACAGGCTCATGCTCAGAGGTGCCATGTCCAAGAGCAGCCCATCCCAGCCTATGGTGGTATCTGGGAGAGGACGTGCAGCTCCATCAGCAGAGTGATGCTGGCAGGTTAGGACCATTCTGGAATCGGGTCAGTGCTGGAGCCAGGAGAAGGGCCACATCCCAGGCAAGTACACTGGAAAAACAGCTTTAACCAGAATCTGCCATGAACAGCCCAGGGCTCGGTAATGAGGTCAGGGTCCTGGGGCACCCTTGGGGAGTAGCCCCCACCCCGCATCTTCTCCACCCTTATTCTGCAAACCTCCTTCATGGTTTGCCCCTTCTTTGACAGCCCCCAATAGTGCCATCTCTCAGTGCCTTCACCCCTTCAGGCATGACAGTCACCTCGCTGGGCAAGCATCCCTGTGCACTATCAGAAAATTACAGAGTAACTGACATTGGAGGGGGCTTGTGGAGGTGTTAGATCCAGCCCCACTACCCCCAGCAGAGCAGGTCCAACATGATGATGTTGGCTGAGACCACGTTCAGTCAAGACCTGAACATCTCCAAGACGGGACATTCCACCAACCACCTTGTTCCCATGTTTGACCACACTCATGGGGGAAAAAATTTTCCATCAGGAAAAAAAAAAAATATTCCCCATGTTGCAACCAGTAGCCATCATCTCTCATCTTCCTGCTGCACCCCAGCAAGCTGAGGCTACCAGAACATGTGGGGCATGGAACAGTGCCAGCCCCCAGCGCCCCTTCCCTGCTGCTCCCCTTCTCCTGCTCCTCCTCACCCCATGGTCCTGCTACATCACCCTGGCCAATCTCCTGGCCAAAACAGACGCATGCCCTGGTGAGGGGACAGGTGGCCAGTGGGAGCACTTTCCCTCTGGGTAGGTCCAGGTTTGCAGGTGCATGCTTCCCAGGAGCCCTCGCCCTGCCTGTGCACAGGGGCTTCAGGCTCAGGGCCAAGGGGAGTGCAGAGGTCGGTGAGGGCAGTGCGGGAAGTGGAAAAGGGCAGAGACAGGGAAAGCTTTGGAACAACCCTTGCTGACGGAGAAATCCATTCACAGCAGACAGCCACCCAAAGCATGAGTGAAACCAGACCCTGGCAGAAAGATAACAGCACAATTACAGAGAAACTGGAATTCAAACCATGGCTTGCTTGCTCTCATAGGGGGAAAAGAGCAGACAAAATAACAAAAGACTGACCACACGCACACAGCCCCCAGCCCTGGCCCCTGCCTGCTGGGCACTGCCCCAGGGAGCTTGCCCACAGCAGGAGCTGGGAGCCAAGGCAGGGGGTCATGCCCACATCCACCCAGGGATGCTTTTGTGGGGCTCCTTATGGTATCTGCCCTCTGTGGAGCACTGCCAGCCTGGGGGCCTGGTAAGCACCCTGGGGGCTATGCCCACTGGCCCCCACAGGCTGGGGTCCCCACTTCCCCAGCATGAGGGCCCTCACGGCAGGGCTGCAAATAGTGCCCAGGACCTCACTTATTTAATTAATGGATCCCTGTCAGCAGGGAGCAAGCAAGAGCAAGGAGGCAAGTGGTTGGGGGCTGGCAGGGTGGCAGCTGGAGGCACACGGAGGAGACTTCCACCCTGAGCTCAGCCTCCAGGCACCCAGGGATGCAGCCCTGAGCTTGAGCCTGTCTTGGCCCTCCCGCTGCCTCAAGCCAGGATGGATGTCTGGCAGGCCCGTGGGGAAACCAGCTGCTCCCACCCAAGCCCCATCAGAGGCGTAAAAACACCAGCAGCCCCAGTGGCCATCCACTGCTTGCTCCCCACTGCAGTCCTGATGCCAGGACCATTCCCCCACTGGTATCATTCACGCTTGCAGAGGGCAATCAGGGACAAGCCCAGGGACAGCAAAACCACTGACTGACTTTGCTCCGAGAGGAGCAGACCATTTGCTGTGGACGCATTGCCCTGACCTGTACATCACTGGCATTTTTAGGGTCCCACAACACCGTTCAGGAGTCATGCATCCATGCTCACACCCCAGCACAGCACCCACTTAGCAAAGGTCCTGGAGCAATGTGCACCCTCACACAGCCTGTCACCCCTACCCCAGCAGTGACAGACCCCTGCAGAGAGCTGTACCTTGGTGGTGGGTTTCCCTGCCTGGGCAAGTTTCTGGACTGGGAACCACATGTCACACCAGCCTAGGAACAGGGCAGCAAGGGGGCTGTAAATCTGGGATTATGAGGTATAATCCTGGAACATCGGACCCCTGGCACTCGCATTATGGGATAGAAAACATAAACTAGTCCCTGGGAAAATACACTGAGAAAGGGGGGCTCTCATCATCCCTGACTCCCAGCTCCCAGGATTGGTAGGAGGCTGCCCGTCTCTGAAGGGGACAGGGCAACTCCACAGAACACCACTAGCTACAAGGTCCCCTCTCTCCACCCAGTGCAGAAGCACAACGTCTCATGATGTGCTTGTCAGGAGGAGAGCAGCAGACCATAAATCACTCCAGATGTGATGGGAGCTGGGTCCAGGCCATGACCATGGCAGCCCCTTCTTCTTCCCTTGCCAAAGGGAACAAGCAGGGCACAGGGGCGCTGGCTGTGCTGTTGCGAGACGCAATCTGTCTGCAATGCTGCTTGTCCAGCCAGGGGGCTGAGTAGCCGCCGTGTGTATTTATATCAAACAAGGGGAAAGAGTTGTATTATATTTTTTTTCAGTACAGCAGGAAATAGCTCGGATAGTTACATACCTGGTGAGATGGCCGAGGAACCAGGGGCCAACAAACATAGAAAATCTGGCATCACCTGGAGCATCTGTGCTGCACACAGTTTGTAAGCATCTAGGACTCTGTGTGTATCTGTATGCCAGACTGGGGCGGGGGGGTGGGGGGTGGGGGGGGGAGCAGGCAACAGGTCACAGCAAGGACCCCCACGTATGGCCAATGCTTCAGGAACTGGTGGTGAGTGGCCAGCCGGTACTGGGTGGCTTGAGGCGAAGCACTGAGCTCCATTCACCCAGCAGTGAAGCACAGCTCTCCAGCAAGCTGCAAGCAAGCACACGCAGCCCGGCCACCTTCCCTTGGGGCCAGGTTCAGACACCCCCTCACATCCCCAACGTCTGGTTTATCTGCTGACCCACAGCCCAGGAAGGTGTCAGGCTCCTCCGCAGCCCACAGAGACCACAGGAGAAAGGTCCAAAACAGGACCTGCGCAGCCCTTGTGCTTCCTTCTGTCCCAGCCAAGAGCCAGGACATTGCCACAGAGAAGTTCACTGCTCCTGCTGCTCACAGCCCACCATGCCCCAGCACAGGACCTGGCACTGGGCTGCTCTCTGGTGTTGGCAATAGTAGGGGCTTGACTAGGGAACTCCTGAAGTCTCTTCCACCCAAATCTGCCATCGGTTGTCTCAGAGCCAAGGCACGTAAAGCTCTTCCAACCATCCCAGATGCCCCATAACGAACTCCAGACCAGCAATCCTCGTCCAAAGCCCACCGTGCCAGCCAGAGTCTCACTGCTTGCAGACCTGGTAAAGGTCACCTGGCTGTGGCACCAAGGGGTGAGTGCCCTGCCTCAGCCTCATGGCAGGACAGCTCCAGAGGAGAGCAGACATGAATATGGCTTGGTCTGGAAGAGGAAGGCTGTCTCTGGCTTGGCCAAGCATGTCATATCAAGTGGGCTGCAAGAGACCAACCCTCAAAAGCAGGGGTAGGATGAACCTGGAGAGAGTCCCCTAGAGCTTTGGGGACCTCCTCCAACACTGGTACTTCACTGCTGCTGTCTCAACCCCCAAATCTTATTCATACCAAGAAAGCAATTGTCCTTCCCGTGCTGGGGTCAATCAAACCAGGTCCCTCCTGACCCTGGTCTCCAGCCCCCACAGTGCTCCCCCAGCCCCACTCCTTCCCAGCACTGTCAGCCTGACTGCATCTTCTTGCCTGAGAGTTTCCTTTTATAGCATCTCCTTTAATGAGGTGGGTTGTGGGTGGGTTTTTTTATATCAGATCATTTCTTCAACATGTCTTCAACAATAAAAGGATTATTTTGAACTCTGAGCTGGCTGTCAAAGGCTTCTCAAAGGGCTGTGGAGTCTGTAAATGCATGGTCTCCATTCAAGAGTGGTGAGGATTGCTCTTTGGGAGCCATGCCTGCACACAGGTTATAGTAGTTCCAGGTGATTTCTGCTCCCTGCTGACCAGTGTGAAACATCATCAAACACGTTCCTGCAGTCAAAGACTGGAGATGTGCCTTTTCCACCTGCCTTTCACTCACTGCAGAAGAAGGTTCGTTGCCTTCCCCTGAGCCAAACGGTGGGTGCAGTAAGGCACCATGCATCCCACACATCACCACTAGCAGAGGTGAACAGCAGGAACACAGGACCCACACAGGGTGACACATCCTCAAATACTTGCCCAGCTTACAGCAGTTTGCAGTTCATGGACCTCCTGAGCCAGAGCTGAGCCTTTTTGTGTGATAATCCCTGGTGGATTTTTCAACCATGAACTTGATCTGAACCCACTCTTTGAACCCACGTGAGCTCCTAGTTTACTTGTTCTCAAAGATAATCCACAGATGAGATTTCTTCAGCCAGTGTTCAAAGTGTCATAAGACAAAAGCCCACCATCAGGCTTTTGAAAACACGGACTTTATCCAAATGCCCTTTACCTCGACCTCCAGCCTACCCTAGCCTGAGCTCTCAGCCCTGCGGGGAGGACATAGGTTGCACTCCCCACCCAACACCAAAGCAGAAAAGGAAAGTAACCAATCAGCCATACCAGATCCAGCTGTGGTCACACCTCCCAGGACCACTGGGACCACCAAGGACCACCTTCATCTTCCCTGTAGACTTTTGGAAATATATGTGCCATCTCCAGCAGGTTGTGCTGCATCTGCCCGTGCACTCATGTTACCCTGTCTCTAACGATTTAATGTTGTTTCTGCTGCCTGGGCCCCTCCTCCTCGTTCTTGAGATAATTGCAGAGATTTCCATTTTGCCAGATTCCTAGCCTCTCTCTGAACTTACTCCCTTAAAGCTGTTTCTGAAGGACCAGGCAGCTGCCCTGCGGTATCCTCCCTCACACATGCTTCCCAGGAGTTATTACGTAGCAGTTCTCAGCCCGTAGACTTCATTTTGCTACTCTCCCTCCTTCCTTTTCCAAGATATTAATTGCACATCCTCTTCCAGCTGCATCTGTGAGTTAGGATAGACCCACCACTAGACTGCCTAACCAGGTCATTTGGATCAACATGGGTTGGAGAGCATTCAGACAAGCAGCTCAAGCCAGGAAATCCAAAGATGCAATCCTCCAGCAAAAGCCTCCAGAGCTGAAATCCTCCAGCAAAGGGAGGGCAAGCCTCAGCAGCCTGGAGTGCTTGGTTGACATCATTTCAACCAGAGGAGAACAGATGAACTCCAGTTCATGGTCACCATCACCCAAACTGTTATCATCTTCTCAGCCCATTGCTCTCTGCTGGTCAACTTGAGAGACAAAGCTGCTTCTTTCTCCTCTGTACATGCTTTCCATGGATGTGCTACACGGTCCAGGTCTGGTGATTTGACTCCGGTCAGAACTGGCAAAGCTCAGCTCAGGTTCAGCTCAGTTCAAGAAAAAAATAACGGTTTGATCTATTCGGCTCCACTTCCCAAGGGAACCCCAAAGTCCTCATTTGGGGACGATGGGCAGGGAGTGAAACAACCAAGGGATCCTCCATCCCTCCTAGCAAAGGCAAGCTGCTGGGCTCACAGGAGAGCTGGGATTCACAGATGCCCCTGTGGAAGGAAGACCTGGGCTCCAGGACATAATACAAGACCCTGAGGGTAAAATAAATAAGGGCAATTAGGTGCAACACTCCATCCTTATTCCTGAATATCAGTAGAGTTGAGTGCTGGTAGAGGAAATTACAAACTGCTTTTTAAGATTCAGATACTCAGATGCCACCTGAGTCCCAGTGTAAACAGAGCTGAGATGCCTTGACCTCACCAAATGTCCAGAATTGCTTTAGGATTATCAAGGTGGACCTCAACAGATAAGCCTCAGGCTACCCAGGGCTCACCAGGCTGTCTGCTTGGGCCACAGCCAGCCTCACCGAAAGCACTGAGTCATCTCTTACAAGTGACAAGAAATCCTTTGTTTATTTACAGCCACTAATCCACTCATTAATTCCTGTTCCAGTGAAAGTTTGCACCTTATTACTGAGCTGGACTTTTAATGACTTCAGCTTCCACCCCCTGGACCTCATCCAGCGTGTCCCCGATGTTTCCCAGGAGATGGCAGTCACCTCCCGAGATACACAGGCAAAGCAGGAGCCTCCGGGATGACACCTCGGGGCTGGGCTGAGTCTCGCGGGTGGTGCTGGGGGAGGGGAGGCGTCGGAGGGGTTCGCACCCACCCGCGGGGCTGTGGTCTGCAGCCCTACCGGGAGTCCCACGGACACGCTTCAGGATTTACACCGAGCGGCAGGGACTGTGTCTCGGGCAGGAGCAGGGAGCTACCGGAGTGTGCCTGGGCGGGGACGTCAAGTCACCGGAGTGCTGTCCCACGGGGGACACCGAGTCACGGGGCTGCGGTCTGCGAGTGTCCCCCGTGGGCAGGGGGCAGGGGGGTGGCGGCGTGGGGTGCCTGGCTGCGGGAAGGGCTTCGAGGGAGGGGGAATGTGTATGGGGAGTGATGATGGAGTGTGCCAGGGCAGGCAGGGCTGTACGGGGAGGGGGGGGGGGGGGTTGGAGCTGAGCGACGGAGCGGGCTTCCAAGGTGTGTTGGACCTGGCCAGGGTGGGAAGTGGAAGTCCCTGGTCAGGGGAGGAGAGCAGATGACAGTGGGGACAGCAAGAGGGAGCAAGGGGGACTGGGGAAAATGCAGCTGGGACAGACGTGGCATGAGGTCCATGGGCTATGGACAGGGGGCTGGGGTGTGGGCAGGGGCCGTTGGGGCTGCTCAGCAGTGAGGGTGAGGCTGAGCCGGGCGGAGGGGGCTCAGGTGAGGGCTGCAGGCACACATGGCGAGCAGAGCTGTTGCCCTTTGGGATGGGGACAGTGAGAAATGGGAATGTCGTTGGTGTGGGACCACTGTGCCCCCATGATGTACTGACATGGGGTTGCTGTGCCCTGGGGATGCAGGGCAGTGGGAGCACCATAGATTTGGGGTACAGAAGGGGTTGGAGTCCATGCAGTGGGGTGCAGGAGCGAGAGCACCATGCGCTGGGGGTGCAGGGTTGGGAGCACCCTACCCTGGGGGTGCAGGGGAATGGAACACCATGCACTGGAGGTGCAGGAGGGTTGGGAGCGACACTCATTGGGGGTAGGATGGGAAGCAGGTGGTTCATGTGCAAAGGCTGGGGCTGATGTGGGAGCCTGGGGATGTTCCCAGCATGGTGGAGACATCATTCTGTGACCTGACCTTGTGGTCAGAGCCCTGCAGGGTGGCAGGCCACAGCCAGGGAACATGTCATGTCCACAGGGGCTGCATGTGGCACAGGCAGCATGGCTTGCTGGCAGGAGGACAACCTTCCCAACCATGCAAGAAGTCATGAATCAGCTATGTGAGCTGCTCCCCCGGTCTGCCTGCCTGCTCCACGGGTCTGATCTCCAGCCAGCTCTGCGCCATGCCGCACTGATTTATATCTCAGCCTTTTCTTGCTACCTGGTCATGAGCCATGCGGGTGTTAGGGGCCAGTGCAGAAGGCTTAGTGACAGCAGCCCTGGCCATCATCAATCACAGCAATGCTTGGATTTACAGACTGAGAAGTCAGGCAGAAGCCCAGAAGTCCTGGGGGGCTCATGGTGCTGAGTGATGTATGTTAGGGGGAAAAATCCACTTGTCCCTGGACAGCAGAGGGCTGGGCTTTAGGGAAGGACTGGACAGTTCAGGGGCTGATGGACTCAGGCTACGTTTGGATGTTGGAAAAAGAAAACACTCATGCACGGAAGTGTGGAGCCAGCCCAGCCCACAGCAGCACTGATGTGCAAAACTGCACCAGCCACCCCATCCATCCTGCTTTCTGCCACCTTCTTGGTCACGGGGACATGCATTCTCCTGCCTCTGCCTCCCCACAGCAGCTCTCCAGGTCCCACCTGGCTGGCACCCCACAGGGTTTTCCTACCCTGCTCCATTCATAGCCCAGCTCTGCACCCTGCAGAACATCCCACTTCAGCAGGGCAAGTGCTCCACCTTGTAGGGCTCAAATGCCCCACAGGATGGCTGTCTGTGCTTCCCCGGGCTCAGGATGTGCAGCAGAGAGCTCAGAGGACCATAAGAGGTCCCTTCCCACAGCTGTGCATGCCTTGGGTGCCCTGAGGACATTCTCTGGCCTTGGCATTCTCCCCATACCACCAAGGAGGACCTGCGGTAGGGAGAGGTGTACAGAGATGCAGTCCATGTCCCTGACAGCTTTCAGTGACAGTCACTATGACTGTCACCAAAGTCCCTTGAGTCAAAAGCTGCCGAGTCCCCATTAAGCTTCTGATCCCCCTGTCCAACCCCAGGGAACACATCCACTCCCCAGCTGGACTGAGGAGCTGGGAAAAACCCAAGTACCAGGCTCTGAGCACCCATGAGTGTAAACAATAGGGACCAGAGAAGCACATGCAAACCCCTGCGCAGCACGGAGCCACCCACACAGCCCATGCAGCATGCCCCAGCCCCTGCAGCACATCATTCTTGCCCGTTTGTCAAGTCTGAAGGCTACATGGAGAAGCTGGACTCTCAGCTGCTGATGCAGGCAGCAGTGTGCTGCTCTGAGGGGGTCTTTTGGCCATCGTGGTACTCAGTACCTGCAGGGCCCTTGTCCCAAGGGGTGGTGTGGGGGAGAGCACCTCTGGGGCAAGGTGATGCACCAGGCTGTGGTGCTGGGGTGGGGGAAGCAGAGGGGAGGCATCTGGGAGGGCTGGCAAAGTACAGGCTGAAGGGGTTTGATTGCTCCATAAACCCAGGGAATGGACATGGGTGCCAAGACAGCCCTGGCAGCGGAGTGACTTGGCTCAGTCTGCAGCTCCTGTGAGCTCCCAGCAGCCAATGCCAGTGGGAGCCACTCGGACGAGAAGCTGTGTGGGTGCACACAGGGTGCTAACAGGGGTACTCACCCCAGCCTCCAGCTCACATCCCATCCCGCACCCCACGAGCACAGCCATCACAGCTGGTGATGGCCCAGGACGCAGGGGCACAAGTGTGATGAATATCATCTCAAACCACCTGGATACGTCAGGGTGCCCACAGAAGCACAAGCCTTATGCACATGCCTCTCTCCATTCTCTTGCTGGGAACGAGCTGTCCATCACTAATTGATGCCACTGGGCTCATGAGTGGCTCCATGGGCAACCCAGCAAGTCTCTGGGGCACACAAGGTCGTGGGACCCAGCATCCTGTGGCTCCACTCTGATAAAGAGAGATTGCCCACCAGCATCGGTTTGTCCAGGGGACAGCATTAGTCCAACACTGAGGGCCAAGGGCATGCCAGGGATGCCCTGCACAAGCCCTAGGAAATGCAAGCCCACCTGCCCAGTGTAATGACTGCCACTGCACACTTTACCCAGGTGTCCAGGACTGGCTCAGATGTGGGACCTACAGGCAGGTTTGGAGGCAGATGACATTGCTAGAGCTGGTGGAGCCCAAGCTGGAGATGCCTGGCCCCACAGAGGATCCAAACCCAGCTCAGACATGGTCTTTCCCACTGCCTGTCCCAGTGGGAAAGCTTCAAGGGTGAAAGACTCACCTAAGCTGCCCTTCCACCGGGAACCATCTTCTTGGTGAGAGAGGGCAGGCGAGGTCATGGCAGAGGTCTTGTGGGCTCGGGGTGGCCAGCCAAGCTCCTGCTTCAGGGATGCGCATCTCCCCAGCCTCCATGTTGAGGGGTGATGGAAACACCCCACTGGCACGGTTGCACTGAGCGGGCCCAGCTGCAGCTCCAGGGTCCCAGCAGGACAGCGCGATGTGCCTCATGCAGCCAGCATAGCCAGGGCATAGCCAGATCCCCAGTCCCCAGACAGGGCACAAGGACAGCACCCCAAGGAACTGCACCATGACAGCACATGCCCAGGTGGGAGCCCTCCAGTGCCAGGCCACGTGCCAAGACAAAGTCCAGCCTCAGCACCAGCTCTTGCAATGGGGAAGCTCCAATCTGCTGCAACCTGCTGCCACCCCTTGTGGGGGTCCCTTCTGTCCTGCCGTGCATCCTCGGGGGACAGCCTGGGGCCTCCAACGTGGTCCAGACCCCAGCTGGCTGATGCTGGGTCCAAGCCAGCCCAAAGTTGCTGAGCCGTGGGGTGTGGAGCAAAGCTGTTTGCACAGCTGTGTGCTGCACTGCGGAGAGAGCCAGCCCAGGGAAGGTGATGTTTGGAAAAGCACCAGCTAATGTGGGGCTGGATCAGTGCAGGTGGAGGCTTGGGGAAGGCACGACCCCATTGCAGCCCAGCAGGCAGTGCACCCGGGGCAGGGGGACGCTGGCAGTGCACCCTGCCTCTGGTTTCTCTTGTAAATGAAGATCAGGCTTCAATGAGCAGTGGGAACCGTGCTGGGAGTGTGACACCCGTTATTAAGGCCTGGCCACAAAGCTGCCCAGCGGTCACCGCAGTGCTGGGAAGGGAGATGCAGAACTCAGCGGGCTGGATCGGACCCACGCCGGCGGCTGTGGAGGGGACAAAGCATCCACCCAGGGTGGCTGGAGCTGTCGCAGGGGTCGCAGCCCCCCACAGCCCCCATCCAGGAGCCACCCCTGTGTTCTGGCCGTGAGTGGGGACGATCCCCATTTGCGTGGGTCCGACCCCTCGCTGCCCGCCCCAGCCCCACGCATCCCCTCTGCCACGCCCCGCTCCGAAGGCGTCACTGGGGGTGACCCGGCCGCTGCTGGCCGGGAGGCAGCGCGGGAGCCGGTGCCTCGGGGGTCGGGGCAGTGCCATGCCGGCCGGGGCCGAGCGCGGGCGGAGGGCTCCCTCTCGAGGCCCCCGGCCAGCACTGCCCGGCCCCAGGGGCAGCGCCAGCCTCCACGCGTGACTGTGGGCAGGTCCCTACGGGGCTCCTCGCCGGCCCGCAGCAGCCCAGTGGTGGTGAAGCGGCCATCGCCGGGGGGACAGGCGGGGACAGGAGGGAGCACCAGCCAGCTGCCGGGCGTAGCAGGAGGGGACGAGAGCCACCAGCGTGGCCTCGGGGTGGCCACTGGCCCCTGCGGGACACCCTCATGTCCTTGCCGTCGTTCATCAGCGGGTGGATTTGCCTGCTTCGCTCTGGGGAAATGTCAGAAGCCAAGGGACGGGTCACAGCACCCCGCGAGGCAGAGCCTGCCCCACGCCCCGCACGGCGGACACCGGGGCTGCTGCAGCAACCGCCGCCCCCGGCGCCGCGGGGACACGCCGGGCGCGCCAGCCCGGGCCGGGTCCCCCTGCCTCAGCGCTAACGAGCACCTCCCGTTAATCAGCTCGGCACGGCATGTTACAGGCGCCGAGCAGCCGGGCCCGGCACCCCAGAGCTGGGTGACCCGGAGGAGGCACCTCACCCCCCCGCGCCCAGCGATGCTCCCGTGTCCCGCTCCCCAGCGGCGAAACCCCAGCGCGACGCAGCGAGACGTGCCTCCTCGGCCCCGGGCTCCGCTCCCGTTCTCGGGCACGCCAGGGCATGGAGGGCCCGGTGCCAGTGCCCGTGCCCCCCCGCTGGCGGCGCTGCCGTGGCGGGGCGGGGCGCTGGCGGAGCGCACGGCACCACCCCGCACTCCGGGCGGCGCGGCTGCAGGCTGAGAGCTCCGGGCCCGCCGGACACAGCCATCGCCAGCAGCGCCGGGGCGGGGCAGGGACGCTGCAGCGGGGGAGCGGTGGCTCTGGGGCACCTCGTGTCACCGCACACGGGGTCACCCTCCGGGGCACCCGGTGCCAGCCCCTCGGGACACTCTGCGGCGCCCTGAAGAGCTTGGTCACCACCCCCGCTCTGTGTGTGTGTCTGTGTCCCCTCCTGCCCCACCCCCCGGCGCACTTGGCCGCCCCCGGCGCACCACCCCCCTGAGGGAGCGGGACTGAGGCGCCGCGGAGCGGGTCCGGCGGCCAATGGAAGACGGGGAGGCGTGGCCGGGGCGGCTGTACGAAGCCAATAGAGAGCAGGGGGCGTAGCAGTGGCCAGTGTGCGGAGCCAATAGAGCGTGGGGGCGTGGTCAGGGCGCGGAGCCAATGGGGCGTGGGGGGCCGAGGTGGGAGCGCGGGGCCAATGGGCGCGGGGACGGGGCTGCGGCCGTGGCAGCGGCGGGGGTGCGGGGATGTGGCTGCCGGCGGCGGTGCGGGAGCGGGTGGCGGCGGTGCACGGCGGTGCGGCGCTGCCCGAGCGCCTGCGGCAGTACGATGGCTGGGCCGCCCGCTACGAGCAGGTACCGAGGCCGGGGGCGCCGGGGGCACCGCGGGCGCTGCCCGGCGCCGCTAATCGCCGTGTCTCCGCAGGATGTGGCGGCGCTGGAGTACCGGGCTCCGCACCTGGCCGCCGCATCGCTCTCATTCGTCTTCCCCGCGCCGCCCGCCGGGGCGCGGCTGCTCGACGTGGCCTGTGGCACTGGGCTGGTAGCGCGGGAGGTACGAGGCGGCGGGGCGGGACGGGGCGGGGAACGGAGCTAACGGTGCCATCACTCCGGCTGTCCCCGCAGCTCCACCGCCGCGGCTTCCGCTGCCTGCACGGCGTGGACGGCAGCGCGGGGATGCTGGAGCAGGCGCGGAGCACCGGCCTCTACCGGCAGCTGCAGCGGTGTGTCCTGGGCCAGGAGCCCCTGCCCGTGCCCCCAGGTAATAGGCCGATACCGGCGGGGGGGGGGCGCCTGCCCCCCGGAGGCTCCTCCCCGGTGATGCCATACGTGTCCCCGCAGAGCACTACGATGCCGTGATGGTGGTGGGGGCCCTGGGCGAGGGGCAGGTGCCGAGTGCAGTTTTGCCGGAGCTGCTGCGTGTCACCAAGCCGGGTGAGCCGGTGTCCCCACTGTCCCCTCCCGCCAGCACCCCCCGGGGTGGCAGGACAGGGTCATCAGGTCCCAGTGGATGTGGGTCCTCGGCTGGGCGCTGGCCCTGTGGCACAGCCAGGACATGGCCTTGTCCCTGCTGCCAGGCACAGGCAGGGACATGCAATGGCACCCCAGTCCCTGGCCCTGCCTGCTGGCAGGGTTCAGGCAGGGGGACACAGCAGGTGTCACAGGAGGTGATGGTGGCACTCCTGATGCATGACAGCCTGTGCTCAGGTGTGACATCCTGCCAGTCCCCTGCCCACTGGCCTCCTGGCCTGCCCGGCCCCTGCCCCCTGGCCTGCCCACTGACTCCTGGCAGGGTCTCACTACCTCCCCTCATCCCCACCTTTCCAGTGGGGGACACCCAATGTCACCCGTGCCCTCTCCTGGCAGGAGGTTTCCTCTGCCTGACTACAAGGAGCAACCCCTCGAACCTGCAGTACAAGGCGGAGCTGGAGGCAGTGCTGGAGAAGCTGGAGAGGCAGGGAGCCTGGCAGAAGGTGCTGGCCCAGGAGGTGGAGCGCTGGGAGAGGGCCACCTCCGAGGAGGAGAGCACCCAGGGCACCGGCTACATCTCCGGAGTGGTCTACATCTATCGAAAATGCCCTGTCCCCCCCCTCGAGGAGGGATGAATGCGACACGGCTCTGGCGGGGGTGGCAGTGAGCACTTTGCCCCTTGTCAAACCCAGCCAGGGACCCCCTCCCAGAGCAGGGCAGCTGCTGGGGAGTGACAGTGTTTTCAGGGAGCATCCCCATGCCCTTCCCCATGCTCCTTCCCCCGTTGAGTTCTGGGCCCTGGGGACCTTGCCTGCTCTTCAGCATAGGGAGGGTCTGATGTTTTCACTAGGGTCTCCTGGGCACCACCACTAGCTCTGACATTCAGGTACCGTCCCCAACACCTCGGCCCTCACCGTGACATCTCACGGACCCAGCTGGCTGCTCAGAGCTATATCTTGTCTGGGATGTCTTGCTGCCATGCCCACCTCTCAGCCCTCATGGTCAAAACATGGATCCTTCTTCATCTTCCCCACCCCAGACCCCTGTGGTCTTTACCTGAGGACTGTTGGAGGTGGGGCCCCATTGCCATGTCCTGTGATTGCCCCTCCTCATCCTCCCCAGGACTTAACCCAGTGTACCCTGAGGTGCAGGAAATCCCACATCCAAACCAGGAGTAGCTGTGCCAAGGTGACACCCAGACGGAGAAGCTTTCCAAGCACCACATTGGCCTTTCATCCTGCAACAGCTGCTTAAGTCTCTCATTTTCCTATGGCTCAGTAGTTAATGGTATGGGTGGGAAATGAGGCTGGAAGGAACTTCAGGAGCCGGTGGCTGCTCCCCACACAGGAGCCACCCAGCATCACCTGCCCAGCCTGTTTCCCAAGCCCCTTGCCGTGCTGCCCTCACTCTTCCTCCTCCACTGCTCCCTTGGGAAGTTTTTTACCCAAATCTCTTGCTGGAATAATTTCCTTTCTTCCTTTTCTCTTCCCCCAGACCTGTTCCTGCTCATCCTGTTCCTGTGGCCCTGGGGAACAGGTTGCTTCTTTCCCCTTGGGAGCTCTTCCCCAGCGGGAGGCGGTGGCTCTGTGTGTCCCAATCCTCCACCCAGGGCATCCCACATTTCCCACACTTGCTCTCCCCATGGCCCTTGTCACCCCTCTGCATTGCCCCCCCCCCCCCCCCCCCCCCAGGTCTTGGGGTCCCTGCATCCATTGTGGAGAGCTGTCCTGCTCCCCTCTCTCCCTGCTTGTCCCCAGTGCTGTCCCCTGGGCATCTGAGGGTCATGGCTGTCCCCATCCCTGCACATGGCTGTCAAATAAACACCCTGCCTCCACTGGCTGCCTGCTGTGCGCTGTTCCCAGAGCAATGGGCTGCAGACCCTCTGGGGTGGGCAGAGGAGGGCTGCTGGGGAGAGGGATTTGGCCTTTCTCTAGGGTCCCCTCCCAATCCCTCAGGGCTCAAAGGACCGAGCTTTGGGAGCCTTGTGTCCCTCGATGCCCCTCTTGGCTCTCAGCACCCTCTCCCTACCTCCATTTCCCTGCTGGAGGGCATGCAGGGAGTGCCCTGGCTGGCTACTGCAACATCCTCATGGGGACCTGGGGACATGCCAGGCACCAGGGCAGCAGCCCCAGAGCTGGAAGCAGGCTGGCAGGGCACAACACCCATAGGACGTGTCACCATACTTCCCTCACACCACAACACTTCAAAATGAGCCCAGGCAGCCTTGGTGGCACCGAGATGTTTATAGCCCGTTGCGAGCACAGCCCCTGTGCACCAGGGAAGGACACACATGGGAGAACCGTACTAGGGGTGCAGCCAGTGTGGGGACAGGTAGGATGAGGCAGCGTGTGGGCAGCAGGGGTGGCATGTGAAGCAGGACAGGGACAGTGGTGCTCTCCCTCAGGCGGGCACCCAGGCACAGTGGCTCACACATAGTCCTTCATGGCATAGCTCATCGGGCTGCAGGTTTTCACTGCTCTGTACTTCTTAGGGTAGGGGTCTTGCTGGGATGGGGGTCCTGAGCAGCACAGGATGCCTCCGCCAAAGAGCTGGAGGGCACTGGAGGCCCAGCCAATGTAGAGGGCAGCCCCCAGCTCTCTCTTGAGGGCCTCGGGCACCATGGGGTTGTAGAAGTTGCTGACGATGCTGTTAGCAGACCAGGAGACAGGGATGAGCAGCATGATGCTGGCCAGGACAAAGATGGCACCTGCCACAATGGAGATCCTGGTCTTGGTGCTCTTGTCATCCACACAACGGGTGCAGTCTGCACCCGAGACGGCAGTGAGGAAGGCAAAGAAGGCCACAAAGATGGAGGTGACCACCAAGGCACGAGCCGCTTGCAGGTCGGAGGTGAGCTCCAGCAGGGAGTCGTAGACCTTGCACTGCATCTGCCCCGTGCTTTCATACACACAGTTCATCCACAGCCCTTCCCAGAAGACCTGGGCCACCACGATGTTTGAGCCGATGAAGGCCGTCACCTTCCACATGGGCAGCACACAGGTGAGGATGGAGCCTAGCCAGCCCAGCACAGCCAGCATCAGCCCACCCAGCTGCATTGTCATCATCGCCATCAACAGCACCTGTGGGGACAGGGCACAGCCATCACAGACACGGTCTCAAGCCAGGAAGCTTTCTGAAGGGCGTGGACTTCATGCTGGGTGTGTCTGTACCCCATCCGGGTGGGAACGGCTGCAGACCAACACGGGGACACATGTGGCATGAGGCATTGCTGCAGGTCAATAAGGGACATGCATGGTATGGGGCCTTGCTGCAGGTCGGTATGGGGACACATGTGGCACTGAGCACCCAGGCCCTGGGCAGGCCAAGGTGCAGAAGCCCCTGTGTGTCATGATAGCCCCTACAATGCCACCACAGCACAGGACAGTCCTCTGCCACCACCCCATCCCAGCTGGTCCAAGTGCATGGCAAGTATTAGGGAGGGTATGTCGTTCAGGGAGCAGGGTGAGGGGCTCACTGTGCCCACCCTGGCATGCTCCAAAGCACAGACACCCCCCCACTGTGTCCTGCCAAGGCAGCCACCCCACAGCACCCACCCCATCCCCTGCTCCACTGCTGGTACTTCAGCTTCCTCAGCCACGAGCACTTCACCGGGGCACACGGGCAGGTGAGGCAGCCCCTGCCCTCGCCATGGCACCATCTGCTCCCTGTTCAAGGGCAGGTTCTGCTTTGCCCTTGGCAGCCGGGCTGCAGCACCCTTTGGACCCAGGATTTCCTCTCTGGGGTGCTGGAAACAGGTCAGAGCTCAAGTCTACCTCTGGCCCTGGCTGTGGTGCTCAGCAGTTTCAGCGATACCCGCTCTTCCTTTGCACTGGGAGCAGCACCGAGAGGGCAAACCCCTGGTGAGGGGCTACCACAGGGTCATCCCTGTAGGAGGGGTGGCCCGGACATGCTCACAGCTCCAGCAGAGTCACACAAGGCCACCGTGGCCCCTGACTCAGCCCAAATGGCTGCTCAGCCCTGCACAGAGCAGAGCCCCTGTACTGCCATGGGGCAGAGTACACCCATGGGTGCTTGCATCCTTGCTTGGCAGCTGGGACCAGCTGAGTTTTTATGACTCCTGAGTGGCAGCAGGGTATCGGCTGTGCCCAACACACCCTGCAGTACTTGCAGGAGGTTTCGCCATCATTCCTCTGGTGCCAGTTTTGGTTTCTCCAGCCTCTTTTCCCCTATTGCGTCCTCACTCCTTCCCCAGCACCTTTCATCCCTCTGCATCCTGATGGACACCTAGCGCTGGGACTTTGCCCCCCCTGTCCATGAGAGCTTCTTTGGGCCAAAAATAAAGTCCCTGTCCCCACAAAAGGGAGACCAGCCTCTTGGGAGGTCGGGGTGACAGGAAGCCATCCCAGGCACCCTTCCCCAGCCAGCGGGACCTGGACCACAAGAGACACCCAAAATGGGGCGCACAACCACCTGCAGTGGGGACAAGCAGTGGCCTTGTGGATCCCAGCAGAGATGCTCACCAGAGCATCCTGCACACATTTACACCTGGCTGTCGGTACCACAGGGCCACAGGAGCATTTTCCACCATTCCTGCTCCCAGTGAAGGAGTGAGGGAGCTGGGAACCCTCAAGCCCCCAGACCCAGATGAGACACCCAGTGCCAGGCAGCCGGCATCACCCCTCATCCCCGTGCACCCTGAGGCAGGAGGGAAGGATGTTCCCAAGCCAGCAGAGCACTGGTTGTGCCCCAGCACAGCTTGCCATGCCGGCAGCAAGATAGGCAAAACAGCTGGCACTGCCCGTGCCAGACCCGGGGTGCTCCCAGCCGGGGCCGTCAGGTGGCCCCAGGGCCAGTGCACCCCCACCCGCCCTCGCCAGCGCCCGTCACCTTCCTGCTCGGGTGGGAAGATCACGCTGGGACAGGTGTGGGGCAGCCCTGACACCGCAACTGGCATCACTAAGGCATTGTACCGCGGAGGCACCCCTTGTCACCCCGCCAAGGGAGGGAAGCGGTGGGTAATGCCAGGGGTGGAGCAGGGGTCAGGAGGTAGCTGAGATCACGGAAGGTCTGGAGAGTGGATTTGGGGGCTCTCAGGGGGACAGGGCCCCACAGCACAAGAGCACCAGGCTGTCCCAGCACTGAGGTCGGTGTTGGGGAAGGTAAAGAAAACGAAGCACAGTGGGGTCTGAGCAGCTGCCATTTAATGAGGGAAGGCTGCGACGAAGGGATGGATGGCAGCACAGCCAGGGGGGCACCGTGAGCCATCCTCTCCCGCCTCTGACCCAGGGAACCCACTTGGGGGATGCTGAGGGGACCATGGGGCTGTGTGCACCTCACGGGATGGGGTCGGGTCTGGGTGTTGCCCCGCTCTATGTGGGTGCACAGTCCTGCACCACTCCTGCCACTCCAACCGGTTCTCCCAGCCCAGCTGCTGCCTTCCCACTCCCAGGATAATGATGTCCCCGCCCCAGGGAGCTGCTGCGAGAAATCGCACGTCTGCGAAGCTGCTCTGAGTTCCAAAAGTAGGTCAAACTCAAAATTTAGAGTACAGACAGGTGAGAGCCCCTGCTGCCCCTCGAGCCCCTGCCGGGGTTTGCGGAGCCAGCGCATCCCCATGACCGCATGGACAGGTTTGCTGTCCCCACCAGCACCACCACCCATCCCAAGGGACGCATTCTGGGGGGCTTTACCCAGCAAGAGCCCTGTGCCACCCACGGGACGGGCCCCTGGGGGCTGCGTCACCACACAGCACACCCCAATACCGGGAACCAGGAGATGCTCGACGGGCAGGGATCGAGTGGTGTCTTGGAGAAGATGCCACAGCTGGGTGCTCTGAGGGGAGCGGGACCCCTGCCGGGCAGGGGGGCAGCCAGAACAGGATCTCCTTGTTCCCCGTCTCAACCGAGATTAAAGAACCAGCTCCAATCCCCGGTGGAACAAAGGCAGCTCTGTCTGCCCTCCCTTGCACCACCCCAGCTGCTGGCCCTCCCTGCCCCGGCTGCCGGCCAGCCCCCAGCCCAGCCGGGGGGTCTGCAGGCCGGCAGCACCCCGGGAGCTCCCAGCTCCTGCTGTGGCTGGGGGTTCCAGGCAGGCGCAGTGGCTCCTAGACGTAGTTGCTGGCTGGCAGCGAGCGAGCAGCCGTGAACTTGGCAGAGTAGGGCTTCTCGCCCCGAGGGGGGCAGGTGCAGAAGAGGATCCCCCCCCCCAGCAGCAGGAGCGCAGAGGCTGCCCAGCCCACATAGAGAGATGACCCCAGGTCCCGCTTCTGGGAATCAGTGACCAGCGGGTTGTAGAAGTCCTGGATGATGGTGTTGGCTGACCAAGAGACGGGGATGAGGATGAGGATGCCGGCGACGATGAAGATGATGCCAGAGAGGATCATGACCTTGGCTTTGGCGGTGTCATCCTCCACGCAGTTGGTGCACTTGCCACCAGTGACAGCGAGCAGGGTGCCCAGGACGGCCACGATGATGGCCACCACCACCATGGCGCGGGCGGCTTGCAGGTCCTGCGGCAGGGCCAGCAGGGAGTCGTAGACCTTGCACTGCATCTGCCCCGTGCTCTGCACCACGCAGCTCATCCACAGCCCTTCCCAGATGATCTGGGCCACGACGATGTTGTTGCCAACAAAGGCCGTCTCCCGCCACATGGGCAGCGCGCAGCAGAGGATGGAGGCCAACCAGCCGATGACGGAGAGGGCAATGCCCAGCACCTGCAGTCCCATGGAGGCCATTGCTCGCTGCCTGCACCCCTGGCCACCTCCCGCAGCGCAGTGCCGGCTGCTGGGACCATGGCAGGCATTATATGCCTTTGCCGAGGGAGGAGCACTGCTGCAGCCGCCGTACTGCCGCCAGCACCAGACAGAGGGGTAAAACCAGTTTCCCAAGATTCCTCCGCTTGTATTTCTCCCTGCAGCAATGACACTTAATATCCTGGCTGCTCCCACGGAAAAGGACGAAGGGAACTGGGATCAGGCCACCCAGGTGCAGGAGTGTGTCCCACCGGGCAGGCAGGACATGCCAAGGGCAGCTGCTGGGGCTCAGCCTGGGATGCTGAAGGGGAAGAGCTGGTGTCCAGGCACTGGGATGTCTCTGCCATCACTGCCGGCACCTCCTGCTCCAGCACCTGGATGGGGTCCCTCCACACTTTTGTGCCTCGGTTTGCCCCCAGCTCATGAGGTGGCTGCTCCAGCAGCGGTCCAGCCTCTGGTCCCACATGGCCCTGTGCCCAGGGAGCAGCATGCCATCCCTGCCCCACTGCTGGGCTCCATGCCCGGCAGGACACAAGCAGCTCTTGTTTGTTCCTTGGCGTCTGTGCCAGTGCTTCCCAACCCTTCATCAGGCCTCGGGCAGGAGGTGTCACCACCCAGACCCACAAACCGGTTGGAGTGGCTACTGGCTCCCTCCGGAGGAGAGACGGTGCTGCCCGGGGAGAGGCGGGGGTAGACCCCCAAACCCACCTGCCCTTGCACTGCACTGCCGAGTCGGTGTTCACATGGCAGCCCTCAGTCCCAGGCCTGCCAGCATCCCGCTGCCTGCGCTGCCAGCCAGGTTTGGCGGGTCAGAGCTGCAGGGGGCAGAGGTGACCTCGAGGTACCCCAGTGCCACCACTGCTCTGGTGGGGACCAGGGTGCCAGAAGCAGGCAGGGCCACCTCGTGCTGGCAGCATTTTGGCACAACCAGCTGTACCTGCTGGCCAGGCTGTGACAATACCGATATCAATGCCAATATTGATGCCAATGCTTTGGGCACTGCCTAGCCTCTCCTCTAATCCATCAGCCCCCCTACATGTCCCCTCCCCACTCTCTCCAAAAGCCTCTTCAGCACCCACATAGGTGCAGCACGAGGCCAGACAGACCACAAGGATGGACAGACAGACATTGCACTGTTTCACCACTCCAGCTTAATCCCAGGCCTCTGGAAAAGATAAAAGTGTCTGACATAATCTTAGTTTTCCCGAGCACTGGCGTTACCAATACGATCTAATTGCTTATGCTAACTATTCGGTATGATGGGCTCTAGAGCTGCCACTATCCATGTGGGGATGTCCCCAGGCATTGTGCCCCAACGGGGTGGGATGAGCCAGGCAGTCCATGCACTGCAGTGCCATGAGGATGCCAGTGGCAGCTGGGCTGCAGCTGCTGGTGCCCGGCATGGCAGGAGTGGACAGGGCAGAGCCCAGGCACTTGGGGACACTCAGGTCTTGCTGCAGACCCTGACCCGTGGGGATGAGCCGGGGTCTTGCCTGCCTGCCCTGTGCCAGAGGAGCCACCCAGGTGCCTGGCCATGGTGGGATGCTCTGTCTGTCCCTCTGTCCTACTGGAGCGCCCACATTGCTCACATACCAGTGTGCCCACCCAGGAGCCAGAGCCTTGTGGTCAAGGGCTCCCTTTAATCTGTGGGGCTCCAGACCATCCCTGTCAGGGCCAGACTGCCTGAGGCTGAGCATGGTTTTCACCTCCCAGCCAGCTGCTGTAACCACCAAATTATTTGGGGCTGAGGAGAGGCACATGCCCACATGTGTGTGCACCTTGCATAGGCCATGTCCCTGCAGGCATGTGGGGACATGCCTCTGGACTGGGGACAAACGGCAAGGTGGGGACAGGGACAACTCTGCAAATGGAGCATCAAATGCCTGAGCCACTCATGCTTCCCCTCGGAGGCAGAGCAGGCGCCAGCAGGGCCCTCTGACAGCCAATTACTGTAATTAAAGCCAGAACGTGACATATATTCAAACTGGTGGCTGCCACCCAGAAACAGCCCCATGCCCTCCCCCATGTCCCCCAGCAACACACTTGCCTGACCAGCACAGCCAACCCAGTGTCCCCAGCACTGCCAGCCAGCGGGACCGATGGACACAGGCTCGGCAGCGAGTGGAGAAGTAACAACCAACCCCATCCCTGATGCCTGCTGAGCCAGAGGGTGCTGGTGCAGCACCCAGCCGGGTGCAGATGCCCTGCCCTGAATCCAGTGAGATTTGCAGGATGGAGGGGTTTGAGCTCCTTCCCCTGCTCCATCCACGTTCTCAGCATCAGTGACAGCAGAGCTCCCATTCCAGCACATCAGCCACTAGCTCTTTGGGTCTGAGAAAATGCTCTCCGCTGATTGTCCCTGCTTCACTGGGATGGGGACATGTTGCAACCCTATGGCTGGGCGGTGAGGCCATCCCCAAGCAGGGAGACCACATTAAACCTGGTGTCACCGTGATGCCAGGCACCACCAGGTACATGATGGAGGCTGTGCCACCCTGACCTTGCGCAGGGCAAAGGACGCAGGGAGAGGGCTCAGGGCACTAATACTCAGCCAAAGGGGGTTGGGGTCTTCCCCACCTGGGATGCAGGTGACATTCCCACCTCACACACACACAGAGCACTGGCTCAGCCCCATGCCGATGAGCTGGGAGCCCCTTATCCCCCCAGCACCTGTGCGTGAACTTGCCACCCCGTCTACCTCGAGGTCCCAAAAGGGAAGGCGAGACTTGCCAGCAAGCAGTGATCCACTGGGATCTCCGGCTTCAAATCCACCAAACAAGGCACGGCCACCAGCCCTTCCACTCAGCCGGCACGGAGCGGGGCAGCCTCTCCCTGCCGGCAGCCGGGGATTAGTTACCAGCAGTCCAGAGACTGAATGTTCCCAAAAAACGTCCTTGCCCAACATAAAACCCCCCCGACCGGCTCAAATATGCAGAGTCAGGTTGTTTCCTGCTATGGGAAAGCAAAGTCTGATCGGCTCAGCAGAGAGGAGCCATGCGCCGGGAGCTGTGGTGTCCCTTGGGGGATGCAGCTGCCGGGCAGCACACATTGCTGCCAGAAAAGGGACCTTCAGCCTGAAGTCACTCCAAAAATAAAAGCCCTGCCCAATTTGCTGAGCAACAAGCAGCTCTGAATGGGGAAACTATGCCCAAGTGCTGCCGAGGGGTTTTTCGAAGGGATGGAGGAGACGACGGCAATGGCTCAGGAAAAGGGATTTGAGCGGCACAATGGGGGTTCCCTCCACAGGCGATGCTCAGAGGAAGCGGGATGCTGTGGCAAAGCCCTGGGGAAGCTGATTCGAAGCTGTCAGGGTGGTGATGCTCCGAGCACACTGAGATTTCGGGCAGCCCAGAATCCCCTGGGCAAGCTGCCAACCCCCTGCCACGTCCCACTGGACCATGCCCCCCACTGTCCCCCATGTGCCGTTTGGGCGCTGGCACTGCCGGCAGCTCCATCCCCGCCCTGCTGGGAGACAGAGCCACCATTGATGGTCAGAGCCGCCTTACCTGCTCTCCGCTGTCGCCGAAGGGGCTTCAACAATGGGCTGCCTGTGTGCCCTGGCCAGGGCAGAGCCAGCAGCCCCGCGCCTGAAATATAAGCAGCCAAGGTAGCACTTACCGCCCCGGCCCCACTCGCCCGGGGGGGGGAAACGCACCGTCACTCCCCACTCCCAAGACCGCAGGGGAAGGGGAACACCCCAAACCCCATGCCGGCTGCTGGGTGCACGTGAATGGGACACAGCCCCACGGTGCCTGGGGTGGTTTCTGTCGTCACCTCCTGCTCTCCCCCGGGGTGCTGGGTGTACGGTGGGGATGGGGGGATGCCTGCAGTGCATGACACCTCCCCACCCCCAACCCCCCGCCAGTACAGGTGTGCTTCCCTCAGCATGGGCCACCAAACTGACAATGCCCCCATGACCTTTGGGTCTGAGCTTCATCTGGGATCACCACCTCATGGGGGGCAAACGAATCCCCATGCCACTGGTGGCTGCATGAGGCCACCCTATCTCGTCCCCATCCCAGGGGACCTGCTGTGGGTGATACTCCTCCATCCCTTCCCATCTGGGGGGTGGGTGGGGAGCAGAGGGGCTTCACTAGGGTGGAGGACACAGCAGCAGGGATGGGGATGCTCCCAGGACACCCACAGGTATCCTGGCCCTGCTCAGCTGTTCTCGGTAAACACCAGCAAGCCAGTTTGCTTGCCACAAGAATGTGTTCTGAAGCGTGCAGCAGCAGCCAGCACCCCGAAACCCTGGTGATTTGCCCCTTCCTCTGTCGTGAGTCAGGCAGCAGCTGCTGCCCCGGGCCAGCGCGGCACCGTGTGCAGCCTGTACTTTGGGCAATTTGGGACAACAAAGTGGAGACGCAGTGTGTGGGCTCTGATTGCAGGGTCAGGGGCTGCAATGCTTCACCTGCCCCATCTCATCCCATACCTGCCCCAGTAGACCCTACCCCAGGGGTCTCCCCACTGCTCCATACACCTGCCTGAGGCATCCCCCTCTTCCCCTGCTTCACATCCATACCTGGGGGTATCCCCCCCTGCCCCACACCCCTGCCTGAAGTATCCCCATTGCCCCACAGACATGCTTATGGTATAACCCTGCCCCTGCCCCACAGTCCCACCTGGACCCCCCTGCTGCCCCACAGCCCCTGCAGCCACCCATGGCAATGCAGCTGGGGGTGCACATGCTAGTGCATCTGCAGCCTTGTGCGCACCACGAGGTGCCTGTGTGTGCACCCGCATTGCTGTCGTGTGCCCGCTGGCCTCAGTCTGTGTGCGGCTGGCTGCATGTGCGGCTGCGTGTCCAGGTGTCCCTGCCGGCAGAGGGGGTGTGAGTTTATGTGTGGGGGTGTGCGCGCATCTGTGCGCACCCACACCCCGGGGCCGCTGGCACAGCTCTGCCGGATGCATGTGCTGCCGGCACCCCTGCGTGCAGACCTGGGGGCCCTCGGCCAGCCCAGACCCCCCTCTGGTGTTGGCAGTGTAGTGCCAGCAGCACCCCGGCAAGCCTGGCCTTGGACCCACCATCACTTGCCAGCAGCGCTGGCATCCCTGGTATCCCAAGGTGCCCCCGACGGCTGGGATCCCCAGCACCCCCAGGGACAAGGACACAAGGCCCTGGGGTGCTGCATGCATGGGCTCCCCCTCAGCAGCACATATAGGGGTACCCCCATCCCCCCAGCCACCAACCCTGGCTGGGTGGGGGGGTCTTGGGGCGTCCTTTGCGGTGTGATCAGGTTTCAGTGGGGTGGCAGAAGGCCACCTGACCAATCCAGAGTATTTTGGGTATGCCATGGGCTGGCAGAGGCTAACCTGGCTGGATAAAGGGTATTGGGGTGTCACAGAGGTCAGATACAGGGTGCTGCAAGGGGCAAGAGGCCAACCTGGATGGATATGGGGTGCTGAGGTGACAGGAGGTGTGGCGAATGAAGAGACGGGATGCAGCTTGATGCAAGCAAGTTGTCGGTTTATTAGTGATTTTCTTACTATTATATACGTTTCTACCTTCTACATATTTCAACTGATTGGTTAAATCTTACGCGTAAAAAACACTGATTGGTTGATATTTAAGGCACACCGTTAGAACAATAGGAACTTATTAGTTTACCTTGACATAGCAACAATTTCTATTCCAAAATTAGGGGGGTTCTTTCCACGCGGCTTTCTTGATTAACAAAGTTATATATTGGCGCTATCCGTTCCCTTATCTGGCTACTCGTTTCTCTGTCCGTCTGGCTGCCTCCTCAACTGTAACGGCTCAGGGGTCCGCAGTTAGCTTGTTCCTTTGTTCCCAGGGCTTGTGCCCTACAAGTTCTAACAAGTTTCTATTCATCAGGCTACCAGTACTTGGACTCTTGTCCTTGAGGCCTTGTCCTACAAGGAGGTGACAACATCTAACCCAGACAGATATGGGGTGTCAGGGTGCTGTGGGGTGGCAGAGGCTGACCACGCTGGCTATGGGGGTTCAGGGTGTTGCAGGGCAGCAGTAGCTGACTCAACCAGATACGGGATTTCAGGGTGCTGTGGGGCATCCGAAGGTGACACCCCCCCCCCCCCCCAGCTATGGGGTGTCAGGGTGCTGCGGGTGCAGCCAGGCAGACGGGGGGGCTCCCCCCATTACAGACCTTGGGTGCCCGAGCAGGGGGGGCTCCCTCCACAGCGCTGGCTGCCAGCATCCTGCTGCGCTCAAGTAGTTAATAATAAGTCGTAGGGGAGATTTTGGGGCAGGCAGGGAACAGGCAGCAGCAAGCCCGTGTCCAGCGGGGCCGGCAACCACATTCCTGGGGTGGGGGGGCAGAAATACCAGCACTGCCACCAGCAAGGTTGGGGGGATGGTTGGTGGGGGACCGTTGGTGGGGGACACACATGCCCACCTCAGCCACAGGGCTGTCACTGTCAGGTCGGAGCCGGACTGCCGGCAGCCTGCCTGCACTTGCCTTTTTTTTTCCCCCTTCACTGTCTGCTCGCTCAGGTTGATGGGGTGATGATGTCAGTGCAGTTACGTGCATTATCTGCTTCCTTCAAGGCCACAATATTTGAACAGGATGAGTAAAGATTTATCACCCGGTCAGGGGATCCCTGCTGGCGCTCCCTGCCCAGCACGGTGGGAGCACCCATGGGTCCCCTGGTATGGCGGTGCCAAAGCAACAAGCATCACAGCATGGTGAAAAGGTTGCACTTTGCACAGCGATGCAAAGGTACCTGGTGCTTGCCAAACCCCAGTTAAACGTGAGCACTGATAAGACGCTCCAGAAATAAACTAAACCCTGACCCGCCGGCACCTACAGGGGGGAATGGCAAAGCCAAGGGATTTCCAGGTCCCCAAGGGGTTCCGTGGGTCCAAATGAGCATGGTGGCCGTGCCTGCCGGTGCCCACAGCCCAAACCCAAGGGGATGGCCGTGGCAGGCGGCGTCTCTCCCCCTCCCACCCTTGCCTGTAACCCGGCGCCATCTCTGCAAACAAAGGGGAGGGTGTGGGACGCAGGTGGCAGGTGACGGGTGACGGAGGAGTGGAGAGGAGCGTCCAGCAGCGAAACCCCACCCCGGGCGGGCGCTTGAGCTGGCCCCGCCAGCCCTTATAAGCGCAGGTGCACCCAGGTGTAAGCTGATCCCCCAAGGGCCGCAAGCGGTGACTGGTGACGGCAACGGTTTCGGTCCGTAGGTTCCTCTCCACCATCGCCTGGAGTGAGGCAGCAAACCAGCCACCATGTCGATGGGGTTGGAGATCGGCGGGGTGGCCTTGTCGGTGCTGGGTTGGTTGTGCAGCATCATCTGTTGCGCATTGCCCATGTGGAGGGTGACGGCCTTCATCGGCAACAACATCGTGACAGCCCAGATCATCTGGGAAGGGCTCTGGATGAACTGCGTGGTGCAGAGCACGGGGCAGATGCAGTGCAAGGTCTACGACTCCATGCTGGCCCTGCCGCAGGACCTGCAAGCTGCCCGCGCCCTCCTGGTGGTGGCCATCGTCTTGGCTGTCCTGGGTTTACTGGTGGCCATCGTGGGTGCCCAGTGCACCCGCTGCGTGGAGGATGAGAGCACCAAAGCCAAGATCACCATTGTTTCCGGCGTCATCTTCCTCCTCTCCGGCGTCATGACCCTCATCCCCGTCTCCTGGTCGGCCAACACCATCATCCGGGATTTTTACAACCCGCTGGTGCTCGATGCGCAGAAGCGGGAGCTGGGCACCTCGCTCTACGTGGGCTGGGCAGCCTCTGCCCTTCTGCTGCTGGGGGGGTCCTTGCTCTGCTGCTCCTGCCCCCCCAAAGACGACAGGTACCCGACCGGCAAGGTGGCCTACTCTGCTCCGCGTTCTGCCGTCACCAGCTACGACAAGAGGAACTATGTCTGAGCCCCCCCGAGATCCCCGGGAC
Organism: Falco punctatus; assembly: GCF_963210335.1. Classification (NCBI taxonomy): domain Eukaryota; kingdom Metazoa; phylum Chordata; class Aves; order Falconiformes; family Falconidae; genus Falco; species Falco punctatus. The sequence goes on from NC_137580.1 coordinate 100,579,393, forward strand.
CCCTCGACATCCCATCCCCTACACCCCCCCCACTCCTGGGACCCCCATCACCCCCGGTGGGGACTGAGGACGGCAGCAGGAGGGCGGGGGGGGGGGCGCGAAGGAGGGGACAGGGACGGCTGCGGGGTCAGGGCCAGGCTGTGTAAATAGAGACAGTTTCGGTTAAACAAGAGGCGGTTTCGGGTCGGCGGGAGAAGTGGCGCCCGGTGTGCCCCTGCCCGCACCGGTGGGACGGGATGGGGACAAGGATAAGGACAGTGCCCCCGCCCTGGGGTGTGTGTGTGTGTCCCCCACCGGCCGGGCACCGTCTGTCCCTGTTACGCGTGGTCTGTACCGGTTACATTTGTCAATAAACATGTCCTGTTTTGGTAGCCCGAGTATCCTTGGGGTGGGGTGGGGTGTGGGGCAGGACTCACTGGGTACGGATGGGACCCCAACAGGTAAGAGCGGGACCCCACGGGGTACGGTCGGGACCGCACCGGTTACAGGCACGGTCCCACCGGTTAAATACAGGACCCCATGGGGTACAGATGGGACCACACCGGTCAAGAGCGGGACCTCACGGGGTCCGGGGAGGGGTCCAGGGCTACAGCCATCCCACACCCTCGGCTACAGCAGCACCGCGTTTGCGGACGGGGCTCTCACCCCGCAGCCCCCCCCTGCCCCGGAGGGGCGCCGGTCGCCCCCTGCCCGGCCGGCGGCAGCTCCCTGGCAGCCGCGGGGTGGGAGGCAGCGGGGAGGCTGCCAGCGGCGCTCCCTGCCTGCGCGGTCCAAAGTCTGGCCCCGCCGGGGGGAACACGGGGCGCCTCCCCCCGAGCGGCGGCTGGGGCGAGGCCGTAGCGCAGCACCGCTCCCCCCGCCCGGCCCCGCCACGCTCCAACGGGCAGGGACAAAGAGGCAGGAGCCGCCGCAGGTGCACAGGCAGGCAGGACCCAGACACCCCCCCGCCGCCTGCTCGGGGGCTCGGAGCGGCTTACGGAGCAGACGCTGCCCACGGGCGGGCGGGCGGCTGTGCTGCCTGCGAGGCACCTGCAGGCAGGCGCAGGCAGGAGCCGGCCGCCGCAGCCCGCTGGCAGGCAGCGGACCCGCCCGACTCAGGTTCCCGCGGCCCCCCCCGGCCCCCGCCGCTGGCTGCAGGCGGCTGCGATAAGGATCGGCGGGGCGGCGCTTCCCCGCACCGGCCGGGGCGGGGGGGGGGCGGCGGCCGCTCTGCCCGCCGGCGGTAGGAAGGTCGCCCTCCGGCCGCCAGGGGGCGTCCGCCGCGGGCAGAGAGGCGGGGCCACCGGCGTGCATTGCGTCACTGCCCGCGCGCCACCGCCGCCATCATGCTCCGCTGGCTGCCCCGGGCCCGTGTCCCCGCCCCGCCGCCCGCCGCCGCCGCCCGCTCCCTGGTGACGTAAGGCCTGGCCGCGCGCGGGGCGGAGGCGGCGGGAGGGGTCCCGGGAGGAGGCGAGGGGCCGTTACCCGGGGCTGGTGCCCCCCCGGGCCACGGCCCCAGTCTAGGCCACGCCCCTAGCGCCCATCTAGGGGGTGCCGCCCCGCCCCCATGCCGCTAGGACAGCCCTTTGGCTACGCCCCTGCACCCCCGGCCACGCCCTCAGGCACTCGCATCCTTGGCCACGCCCTCGCCCCTGCACACCCGGCCCGCCCAGCGCCCCCCACATCCCTGGCCACGCCCCCGCCCCTGCATCCCCGGCCCGCCCAGCGACCCCCGCCCCCCCGGCCCGCCCAGCGCCCCCCACATCCCTGGCCACGCCCCCGCACCCCCGGCCCGCGCAGCGTCCCCGCATCCCTGGCCACGCCCCCGGCCTCGCACCCCCGGCCCGCCCAGCGCCCTCTCCCCCGCAGCGCCGTGCCGCTGGCCTACGTGGAGATGAGGGGCCGCGGGGACCGGCTGCCCCTGGTGCTGCTGCACGGGCTCTTCGGCAGCGCCAGCAACCTACAGTCGGTGGCCAAGGCGCTGGCATGCCGCGGCAGCCGCAAGGTAAGGGTCTGGTAGGGGTTAGGGGGCCGCAGAGCCACAGGGAGGAGGGCACAGGGGGCCATTTCCCGGGGCTGGGATGACACGGTGACCCTGCCGGGGCAGGTGCTGATGCCGGATGCCCGGAACCACGGCAGCAGCCCCGGCAGCCCGCTGATGACCTACGAAGCGATGAGCCTGGACGTGCAGCATCTCCTGGACCGCCTGGGCATCACCAAGTGCATCGTCCTGGGACACAGCATGGGGGGCAAGACGGCCATGACGCTGGCCTTGCAACGGGTCGGCAGGCGCGGGGCTCCTGGGGCTGGCGGGGGCAGCGGACTCGAGGTGGCTCCTGGAGTGGGAGGCTGTGGGAAGGGGTGTGGCGTCTGAGGGGGCCGTTCACAGGGCCAGCCTTGCCCACGGTCCCACATGGGGAGGCTTTTGTCCTGTGGGGTGCTGTTCTGCTCAGAGCCGTCAGCTGGGCTGTGGGAGCAGCACATTTGTCTGGCAGCCCGCACTGCCCTGTCCCTGGGGCTTGGACGTCTCCTGTGCCAAGACACAGGCACTTGGGGAAGGGTATGTGGAGCTCTCTGCTGAGGCAGGAGGGAGCTAAGAGCTTCCAGGGAGTCTGGCAGGGAGCAGAGCCCTGTGCCCGATCCCGCTGAGAGATCCCAGCTGGCATCCATCTGCCCTGCTTGTGTCCCCAGCCAGACCTGGTGGAGCGCCTCATCTCCGTAGACATTAGTCCTGTCTTAACTTCACACATCTCTGAATTCTCTGCCTACATCTCTGCCATGAAGTCGGTGAAGATCCCGGATGGCCTGGCCCGCTCTGCGGCCCGCCAGCTGGCTGATAATCAGCTGCGTGAGGTGGTCCAGGTAGGAAATGCTGCTCCGTGCATGGGGTTTCTGCGCCCAGCCTGTCCCTGGGACTAGAGCACAGGGCTTTAGGGCCACAAGACTCTTTCCACCCCTGCTCACTCACCACTGGCATGGGCAGCTAGAGGACATCTCTACAGGGCTGCAGGGGCGGTGAGGAATGTGATGGCATGGGAGATGAGCAGAAGGGGGTGGAGGGGAGTACGGAGGGTGCCAGGACATCCTGAGGGCTTGTTGCTCTTACTGAAGAGTATACAATCGCCTTTTGTGGCAGCTCCCGCAGCTGAGACAGTACCTCCTCACCAACCTGCTGGAGGTGGAGGGCCGCTACGTCTGGCGGGTGAACCTGGAGGCCATTTCCCACCACTTGGCAGATATCATAAACTTCCCCATCTTCCACAAGCCATATCCTGGCCCTGCACTCTTCTTGAGAGGGTCCAACTCGCCCTATATCAGGTGGGACTGGAGAGAAGTGGTTGGAAGCCTGTGGCTTGACCCCTAGTGCTCTTCTGAAGCTGTTGAGGGTGGGAGGAAGCCCCCAAGATGGGGAAGGTCCTGACATGAGCTCTGCCTCCAGCAGCTGGTGACACCAACATGCTGGAGAGCAAGGGAGGACCTGTGGGCAGCCCCAGGCTTTCCCAGCTGGGAAGGGGATGTGATCCAACCTGTGATCCCCCTCTGCCTGGGAAGGGTGAGGGAAAACGCCTGGATAGACTTCTGACCACGCTTCCCATGGTGGCATTCCCTTGTCCTGCAGCTCCAAACACTACCCAGAGATCCAGCGCCTTTTCCCCAAGGCAGATATCCAGGACATTGAAGGTGCAGGCCACATAGTCCATCAGGATAAATTTGAAGAATTAGTCACGGCTGTCCTCAATTTCCTGCCACCACTGTAGCACTGAGGACCAGGGTTTCTGCAAACGCCACGTGGGACCTAAGGAGCTCTGGGCCATGGTGCGGGGCTCTGTGAGGAGGGGCTCAGTCTGCCCATCCTGTGCAGCCTGTCCTGCCCGCGCTGGAGTGCCCCAGAGGTTAGGAGGGGGCAGCGCTCTCATTTTCCTGCTGCCAGACCACCTGGTTGTGGATCTGGCTGTGACTTTGCAGAACATGCAATAAAGCTGAATCCATGCCAAGGCATAAAATGGTTTGCGTGTGGCAGCAGAGGACAGAGAGTGTTTGGTGGGGACGGGAAGGGGCTCTCACCAGCAGGGATGCTGGTGGGAGTGGACAACTGGGCTGGGCCCCTTAATGCAAGGAGCTGTGGCAGCAGTGTGTGTAAGACATAGGTGTGAGGATCTTTCTTGGCTCCCAGGGGAATTGTGTCCTTTCTCCACCTCAGGGGCAGTGGGAGGATGGAGGATGGGGGGTGGAAGCTGCCTCCTGAGCCAGGAAAGGCCATGAGCCTGCAAGGGGGAGGCATGGAAATCTACCTGGAGTGTGTCTGCCCAGCCTGCCCCAAAGGACTCGGTGATCCTAAAGGTCCTTTCCAACCTAAATGATTCTATGACTGTGAAGGCAGGGTTCCCCTTCTCCCTGAGCTCCCACTGATTTCTCACATCCCACCTACTTAGTGTCCCCCAAGAAGGCAATGTAACAGCAGCTACTGCCAGTTGCAACAACCATACACCCACTGCAGGCTAAAGGCAGAGGAGCAGTGCTGTCTGCTCTGGAAATCCCTTTACGATTATGATCCCCTTATGATGACAGGTATAGCCAGAGGCGGGGTGGAAGCAGCTCTGGGGTTGACAGATCATCTCTGTTGCAACTGGGGACAGGATCCATCGGGACAGTTAAGAGACACTAACCAGCTTTGCATTTGGTGCTCCAGAGCCAGGTGTCTCTGCTGCTCCCTGGGAAGTTTGCTCAGTTTGGGGTTGTCTGGAGGCCACGAAAAGAAGGGAGGACAGGAAACCAAAGACTTACTTTATTGCAGGTCTGTTTGGTAATTGCCTAGCAGAGGGGGCACAAGTAGCTGGTTTGGAGATTCAGTGTGTTTCTGCAAAGCTGTTCTTGGCTTTTCTACTGGTCCTTTCCTTTTCTCAAGAAGTACATCTCTCTTGAGCAGGGTTACATTCACCTTGAGCTTGAGCTTTCTGCTGTGTTACCCCAAATTCAAAGACACGTGCTGTCTGTGTATGATTTTTTCACCTGTGAAGAACATTAGATGAAGAAGCTCCTGAGACATGGATTATGGAAACAAGTTCCTCGAGCATCTGTCTCTCCTGTGGCCAGCTGGGAGACGATGGAGTGAGGCCACCGCCCAGCCCCAGCTACCAGCACACAAGCCCTTTGGATATCCTGTCTGAGCCGTGAGGCGTGGAGCCCAGAAGCGATGGGGAATTTCTCCTTGCTCCTCCCTGCTGGCCGAGTACCATGTTTGGGGCACAGATAAAAGACTGCCACAGAGGTGCGAGGTGAAGAGACTCACCATGGGCAGGAGATCAGTGGCCTGGAAAGAGGTAGAACTTCCTGAGCATTGTAGTCCGTTCTTGTGATGGCAACTGCTGAGGGAATTTTCCAAAGGCATATTGGACCTGGAGTGAGAGTGGGGAGAAATAAAAGCAGCTCCATTTCCAGCATGGGAAGGGGGAGGGGAGTCAGGAGGCATCCGCAGGGGCATCTTTAGGCATGTGTCTGGTGGCACAAGGGATGCCATGGGTGGCGCCAACACCAGGCTCACGTGTGCCCACCACATGGCAGGGTGCTGATGCCTTCAGGGACCCAGCTGACTTTCCAGGCCAAACCAGACCCCTTTTTGACAGAGCCTGCTCCTGAGGGGCCTGCCGAGAAATGGCCTGCCCTGGTGTGAGCTCTGCTCTGAGCAGCGTTTCTGACCACTGGCATGGCTGCCTCTCCAGTTAACTACAAAGTCTCACCTTTCGGAAGATCTCCTGTAAGTTGCTGTCACAGGCATGGTTTTGAAACTGCTCTATCAGGCGCTGGATGAAAAGGGAGCCTGTTACTGAACTTCTCCAGGAGACAGTATCTGGGGAGACAGAAGACGCTGAGTGTGATTTCCCTGGTGTCCCTCACTGCAAAAGCGATTAACACTGGGTGCCAGAGCAGGAGACGGGCAGCTTCTCTGAGACAGTTATATATGGCCCATCCAACCCACAGCATGGGAAAAGGACAGGGCATCCCAGCAAAGACAGAAGTGATGCGAGTATTTTCTTTGAGCCTCTCAGCCCTGCCATGCTCCCGGCCATGTCAGCTGCCAGGCTGGCACAGCCTGGAGCCATCTGCGATCCAGCAGGAGATGACAAGTGGCCCTGGCCAGCCACTGTGGTGATATACATCAGCTGGGGAAGGAGTGCAGGCAGAGCTGGTGGGGAGGGCTGGAACTAGGGCAAGGGAAGGCAGCCAGGCAGGGGCACAAAGCTCTGGCCCAGGTGCCTCTAAGAGGCATCTGTGGGTTTCCTGGAGTGGCCTTGTACCCAGGCACTGGGGGACACTGCCTTCTCCAGAAGCCCTAGTGCTCACAGTACTGAGGGGACCCCTGGCAACCTGCCCTGAGGAGGAGGAGGTGTGAAGGAGACCCATGGCATCAGGAATGGGAGTCCTGTTGCCCTCACCTGCCTTCAGGCAGGGCAACTTATCTCCAGGAAGTGCTTACCAGGAGTGGAGGAATGTAAAGTGGCAAAATCACTCTCCAGGTGGACTTCACAGATTGCATCATTTTCCAGCCCTGCAGGGATTGTGTGAGAGGAGCTGGGAGTGGCCATGGCAAGGTCTGTGGAGTTGCTCACCATCACGGACCCTATCTTACCTAGGAAGGCAGGGCAAGCCATCAGCGATGATGGCATGTCCAGTCCCCACCCAGTGCTTATGCGCCCTGGGAGAGCCTGGCTGTCTCACTTGCCTGCAGGCACCTGTAGTAGGGACTCACCTCCACGGCAGGATTGGATAATGACCACTTTGGGTTTGCCCAGCAGTGCCTGGCAGCACTTGTTGTTGAATTTCTCATAGATGGTGTCGAGGGAAAGGATGTCTGTGGTCTCACCTCTGCTCTTGGTCCCACAAAGCCCAGCCCTGACCCCATGAGACATGAAGACCAGGAAGGTGCTGTCAGAGGTGTAGTGATCTTTGCAATTCGCAAAATCATTCATGACTGTAGCCATCTCCTACAAACCAGCAGAAGGAAGGAACATCAGCCACCTGTGACCAGCTATGTGGAGACCCAGCTACCAGGCATGGGCAGGAGCCACTGCCACTGGGGACAGAGGTGTGCCAGTGGTGTCTGAGCCTTCACCATCAGTGCACACAAGGAGGGTCTCTGTACCACTCCCAGGGCCGGCAGCAGCTGTTTTGTGCAGTCCTTTACCTGGGAAGTCAAGTTGCAGTGGACGTCCACCATGTAGCCCAGCCCTTCCAGCAGTGTCGTCATCCCCTTCACATCCACTTCGGCCCCATTCCGCCGGCTCAAGTGCTCAAACTCAATGTTGCAGATGAGCAGGGCCCTACGGGTTCGTGTCTCCCGTGGTAGATGGATGGGATAGATCTGTGAGGTTGGAAAGAGGTAGCGCTCAGCAGTGGGTGGGTGCTGCAGACTCTTGGGAGGCAGCTAACAGCAGAGAAGGCCCATGGGTACAGCAACCATATCTCCCTGTCCCATCCCTGGGGCATATCCCCACACCTCTTGCCCTGCTCCTGGGTCAGCAAAGACCCTGGCTCCCCTTCCACAGGACAGGCCCCTGTCTGCTGGGCCACGCTCCAGCCTTCCTCTCATCTCCTCTGCCCTCAGCACCTGGTCTCCCTCTGTGTCCCTGATGCGCTGGTACTCGCTCACGGAGCACTGTCGGATCCACTGCTGGCCCTGGATGCCAACAGGGTGTCCAGGGGGGTTCTCAGTGTTGGGGGAGGCCAGCTGTGCACCAAGGGGCCCTACAAGCAGAAAGCCCCACAGTTACACTGGGAAGTGCCTGCTGCAAGAGCAGACTGTTGCAGGGCACAGACAGATGACTGGAGCTGGGCTGTCCCTGTTCAGCCCCAAGGGGGATGGCCCCCCTTGAGAGCCCTGTCATCACTGCATGGCAAGGGGGACTCAATGACACAGAGAAGTGACACCAGGGACACCCAACTGCCCCTTGCCTTCAGGCTTTGGGCACCCACCAGGGCCATGCCCCGCTCCAGCATCCTGCTGGAGGCACTGGGAGCCCCAGCATGGTCAGGGCAGACCACAGCCCCACATCTCTCACCTGAATCAGTGGCCAGACCCAGCTGCTTTGCCAAGGTGCCATCACGCTTCCTGAGACTGTCAATGAAGATCTGGCTTGCCTTGGGGCCCTTCAGACGCACGCTGTCGATGAGGCAGCGAGCCTTGTCGGTGCGCACCGGGTATCTATCCTGCACCTCGTCCACCTCCTCAAGGCTCAGCACCCCTTGGCCCAGCAGCTCATCCAGCAGCCCAGAGATCAGTGGCTTGCTCACACGCTCCACAAAGGCTGTCCTCACGTTCAGCAGGAGCTTGTCTGTAGGGCAGCTCCATCAGTGCTCCCACACCAACAGAAGATTGCTCCACCACCTGCTCTGGGTGCTTCCTCTTCCCTATTGCCCTCCCCAGCCGCTGATCCTTCCTCCACCATCCACCCTGGAAGCTCCCTCTCTCTCACTGCCAGCCAAGGCTTCTCCTGACATCACCCACCTCCCCCTTTTCCTACACACCCACATAAGGTGCTGCAGGGGATACATTTGCAAGGAGCAGGGCCTCAGCTACTCAATGATGCTGTCCCCCAGCCTGCATGCAACACTGTGTCAGGCTGGCCAGAGTCAGCAGGACTGGAGGCAGCACCCAGGGAGGACCAGGGCAGGCCCCCATCCCACCGCCGAGCCTCAGCACCACTGGTTGTACTCACCCGCCATTGCTCCTCAGCCCCTGGCCTGCCAAAGCTGCCACGAGGTCTCTTTCTCCTGGGAGGGAAATGAAACCGAACTTTCAAACCAGTTTCACTTTCTATCTCTGCTCAGTCTCTGCGCCTGCTCTTTGGCTGTTGCCATACATACGCTTACCCATCCCTGCTGCCCCCTGTAGCCCAGCACATGCCTGCAAAGTCACTGTGCATGGGGCCAGAGCCCCCGTGTCCTTTGCAGCCACACTCGGCTTTCCTCCTGGGAGTGCTCAACACATCCCCGTGACGCTGGGGCATCATAAACACATGTGACTGGTCCCCACACCACACCACCCAGCACCCACAGGGCAGGAGGAGGCTCCCAGCCCTCCTGCACCTCCCAGAGCCAGGCATGGGGCAGCTCAGCCCACAGACCCAGGGCCAGGCAGAGGTGGCTGTCCTCTCCCAAGGACCAATCTCCCCTTCATCCACACACCCCCAAACCCTGCAGACCTCTCTGGGGCTGAGCTCAGCTCCTCCCTTCTTCATGCAGCCCTGTCCAGGTTCTGGCAGCGAGACAGGGCCTCGGGCAGCAGCGCCATCCTCATCCACCCAAGGGTTCACCAGCTGTATCTCCATCCTGCAGGCACAAGGGGGAAGGGGAGCCAGCCTTAAATGTAAAATCTGGGTTGTCAGAAAGCCTGAGGTTGCCCCATTAGTATATCAGCAGGGCTGTTTCGCAGGGCAGGTTGAGTGTAGGGCAATACCTGGATGGGAATGGCTGAAGTAATGCCAACAATGGGGAACCCAGGGAAAAGCCGTGGGGAACAGGGACATCCAGCCCTGTGGAAGGTTGAGTGCTGCAGCTGCCGAGAGCTCAGCAGGGCGATGCAACCTCAAGATGTTTTTAACATCCTGAAGGCTTCTACAGGCCCACTGGGGAGGCTGAGCCACGCCGCAGCTCTGAGGTGCCCCAACCCTGGTGACAAGTCCCCAGCACCACCCTGCCAAGGCCAGAACACCTCTCGGGGCCGGGGCTCCTGTGGTGCCCCCACCCCAAGGCCCGCGGCTGCGGCCTGCGGGGCAGGACGGTGTCAGGGGTGTGTGTGGATGCTGCTGCCACCGGGCCGCCCCCCGGGCCGCCTCCCTCCCCCGGGCCCCGCGGCCGCCAGTTCCCCGCAGGCGCGGCGGCCTGGCGGGGGCGGGCAGGCGGGGGCGGGCTGCTCAGCGGGCCGGTCACCTGAGGGACGCCCCACCTCCGGTTAGGCCCCCCGGTTATTCCGCCCCCCCGCGACGCCCCGGTGACCGCCCGCCCTTTTCGAGGGGAACGGCTGACCGGCCGCGGATTGGCTACGGCGGGACGCGCTGTGATTTCTCATTGAGCGCCGAGTCTCGGGTCCCGCCTCCGCGCTACGCGTCGCGCCGGGTCATGGGATAGGCTTGCGGGCGAGGAGAAGGGCGTGCCCTGGCGGCCCGTGGCGCTGGGCGGGGACGCGTTCCCTCTGTTCATTGGCAGGCGGTGCCGGCGGCGCCGGGTGCTGATTGGTTGCGCCGCGCGGGTCGGTGGGGGGGACAGGGCGGGGAGCTGCACGCGGCAGAGGCGGGAGCGGCGCGGCCGGAGCCAGGTGAGACCCCGGTGGTTCCCTTTCCCCGGCCCCTCCTCGGGCTTCTCCCCGGCGCCTGGTCGGGCCCCGCTGCTCCTCTTTGCCGCCCGGTGAGCGGGGCCTCCCCGGGGCCTGTCTGTGAGCGCTGGCTGCCGGCCCGGTGGCGGCAGCGCTGAGGCGGCGGCGGGCCCGCGGCCCGGTGCCGGTGGGGCAGGCGGCGGGCCCGGGCAGGCCTGTGCCGCTGCGGCGCAGGGTGGCTCGTGACCGCGGGGGGCGGCCCCGAGGAGCCGCTGGCGGGGGTAAAGGCTGGTTCACGTTAAGGAGCAGGAACGAGACGCAGAGCTCCCGCTGGGTCAGGCCTGGGGCGGAGGCAGCCTGCTAGCTGCTGGCCCCACCGCCGTACCGGGGGTGGCAGCTCTTGTCCAGCCTCGCAGCGGGCGGCCCCCAAGGCTCGGTGAGCCGGGCCCGCCGGCGGGAGATCTCGGCTGCGTGGTCCCGGCCCGCCGGCCCCGGGAGGGCAGCGCCTCCGCCGCCCGCCTGCCAAGGGCCATCCCTGCCTGCCCCCGGACGGGAGCCCTGCCCGCCGTGGAGAGCCCCCCCGGAAGCAGCTCGCAGGTGGGAGATCCTTGTGCCACGCCGGCCGCGGTAACAGCACGGAGCTGGTTATTCTGCCAGGGACTCCACTTGCCTTTACCCCACCCGGTGGGGTCTGCCCGGTGCCCCCCACGTGAGGTCACACACTGCTGCTTTTCGGGGGAGGTGCCTCCCCTCCTTGTTGGGTAGAAGTGGGCAAAGCTTTCTGTGGTGGTTTGAAACTGCTGGTGGCTGAAGTTTGGTGGTTTGGTGTGGAGGCCGTGTTGTTGCAGGTTTGACATTTGTTTAAAAAAATCCTCAAACAGCTATGTGTTTTAAACATAGGTTTTCTTAAAGCATTTGATGCAAAGCCTTTGGGTTTTCCTGCTGAATTAACCAAAGGGGGATGAATTCAAAATAACCCGTGTTAAATTGGTGGCTCCCAGAGCATTTTTGGGGTTGTTATGTTAACAGTCTCATAAGGATCCTACTGCTGATTTTGTCAATGACCAGAAGACAGTTTGCAGCTAAATGTTGATCAAATGCACAAGCAGCTCGTAGTGTTGAGTGGAAAATAAGAGATGAGCATCTGATACAGTGGTCTGGTTAGTCTGGCACTATACTTTTGGTGAGGCCACACATCTGTTACAAGAGAAAGCAAACTGTTCAGGAATAGTCTGTTACACAGAGAAACGAGGGAGGAAGGAGTGAGGCATGTCCTAGAAAGCAATCTTTGCCTGGGTTCGTGAATAAGTGGAACGCAGAAAGCAGGGCTGGAGGCAGGTAGGAGAGGGTGGCTTTGGAGAGGATGCATTGGCTTAGCTTCCACACTGGTGCAGATGCTTCTGCACTGCTATGCCCAGGTTTGGTGCCTGTGTGTGATGTGAAGGCTGATGGAAAGCTGGGCAGAGTTCACAGATGTTGTATGGGGGTGGGATTAAAGGTGAAAAAGGCTGCCACGTGGTGACAAGAACTTTATCTGCCTCATCCAACAAGTTGTTGTGAGAAGATTGGTCAGTCTGTGTGTACTTGTGAAGGACAACAGTTGGACTGTGGAAGTTCAGTATGGCTGCTGGTGGTATACAAGTGCATGCATGGAAAACAAAGTGTCTATTTTTCAGTGATAGAAAGTCAAGCATGAGAACAAACTTCCCAAAGTCAGTGATGACTTTGTATTTACTGGTAACTTCTATATCAAATCTCAATACTTCTGGGTTTTGTGGGTTTTTTTGTTTTGTTTTGTTTTTTTTTTTAATAAAAGTAGCAGCAAGTACTGCAGCTTGGCTAACAGCCTGGGAAGTTCTGTGGTCTGCTCTGTTTGGGAGTTTGTAGAGTAGCTGTAATGTCTTTCATGGTGTTCACTGGAAGATGAATATCTAAGTAAACAGATATGACTGTGAAATAAATTTAAAAGTTTTACTTAGTTACTAATTTCTAGGAACATCTGGTTTCCCCTTTGCTGTGTTTGCAGGAATCTGTCTACACTGGCAGTAAGTTACTTGAATTTTCTGAGAGCACCTTAACAGCAAAAATTTTCTCAGATGTATCATTGCTGTTAGTTTTGTGGCAGTGCCCTTCCAGCCCTTCTGTCTTGCTGACAGTGTCGCTTAGCTGTCAGATTCATCTGTAGCAAGCTAAAAGGAAAAAAGAAATCCAAAATCAAAGGAAGCTTTAGGGCTAGATCTTGCCACAATATGGAGACTTTTAGGAATGCCACTGTGCCAGCTTTTATTGTTGTCTCCATCTGCCAAAATATGCACTGGCTTGCTTTTGGTTTTGGTTCATGCGGGGCTTTTCAAAGTTGCCCTTGTCCTGGTGGTGGTGGGAGCGAAGGGGATGTGTGCAGCAATTTCTGCTCTGGTGGCCTGCATCTAGCTGAGCTTTGCTCGCATGAAGGCAGGCACCAGACCTGTGTGGGTCTTGTCTGCCTCGTTTGTGAGGGTTGCTCTGGGAGCTGGGTCTTGTCCTCCAAGAGACATTGCTTTAATCTATGCTGCTCGAGACCAAGCTATTTCCACTCCTTTTCTTTATCCTCAGCTCGTCTTTAGAGGCTGCTGTCATCTGAAGGAGAGAGTTGTTCTCAGTAATAGTTTGGTAAGTGAGTTAAAAAGAAGGCTAGAAAGAAAGAGATTGTTTCTTGGAGGTGTGTGCAGTTGCATTGAGTGTGTGCAGTTGCATTGGAAATCACTGAGCATTGAAAATCAAGCAATATAATCTAACCCAGATTATTTTCATCAGGAGAAATGTGAACTGGGATTAAAAAAAATCAGTGCTGTGTACTTGCACATCACACTCAGCTTCCCAGGACGGGAATGTTCCCCCCAGGAATGAATATTAGCAAGCAGTTATGAAAGTTCATACCTTCCTCTTCCATCCTTGCTGTCCACCCCCAGGGTAGCTCCATCCAGCCACGGTTTGCTGCTTGTTGGTGTGTTTCTGTATTTCAGTGCAGGCTCTTATGGTGAGACTCTCCTCTATTGCTGTTTGCAGCAGAACATCAACATTTGCAACTAGATCAGAGCCTTTTTTAGATAATGATGAATGGAGAAGAGCTATTAAAAAAATTACTTTGCTCTTAGCAAATTAGCATAACAGATTAATCTCTGCTCGTAATCCCTAGTTTCTTCTCCAGGAAGATGCCTGTGCTATTACAGAGCAGGAAGGAATTTTGTCTGGGCACTTTGAATGCACTCCTCGCTGATATAATTGCTTCCCTTCTGTTCCCCCCTAGCAGTCCTGCAGAGACTGTGCAGTTACAAGCGTTCCCAACAGCCTGAAAGGATAGGATTTCCCTTAGGAGGGATCAGATGATTAGCTTATAAATAGTAAATGCCTGTTCAGGCCTACTTTCAAGTGCTTGTTGTTTGGTTGCTCTCTGCCTTTGCAAAAAGTACAAACACATCTGTACCTTGTGGCTCAGAACTAAATGCAAGGAAACTGGGCATACTTGCTGTTGGAGATGATGATTTTCTGTGAGGAAGGAAACTGCCCTGGTGCGAGGCACTTCAGCTTTGCAGCCAGAGCTTTGGATATTGTGATTGATTTGAAAGGCTGCAGCAGCAGTAATGCACCGTGCTGCTGTGTACACTGGGGTGGTGCCTGGTTCCTTGCCTGTGCAGGAAAATCAGCTCTTTTAATGGGAGACATAAGCTGAAATCAAACTGAAACATGTTCAGTGGTTGAAGCCTGTTTGCAGTGAGCCTGTTTTCCTGCCAGAGAACATGTGCTGGTGCCAGGGAGCCCTCCTCTCTAAGCTCGGGCTCTTGGAGTCCTTTTTGGGTGGTGTGCACACATCCCCTTTACCTGCCATCTGTTTCCCTCCAGTTTTGCTTCATTTGTCTCTGCCTTGGTCAGTCTTACAGCTGCTGAGAGGGTTTGACACACATGGAGGTTTAGGATCTATCGAGACTCCTTCCACCACAGTTCCCCACAGCTCTCCTGCTGTATTTATGCGCAGCCTTCCTCATCCTGGGGCTTTGGCGTGGACCCTCCTTTCACGCTGATGTGCCTAGGTTTGCATCTGAGCTGGAGGAGCTCCTTCCCCTTCTCCAAGGCACTGTGCATTGCTGGGGATGGGGATTGAATTGTGGGAGTAGTTCTGCATGGGATATCTTTTGCAGCACATTTGTACAGACCTGAGTGATCTGTGTACAGTAGATTTGAAGGCAGCATCTTGCCTTTTCCTAGGGGGGATGATGTTAATGGGACATAGCAACCACGAAACTAAACAGTTACTGCTATTGGCAGTGATAATGACTTTATTATTTCGACTTTGTTGCTCTTTCTCGGTTGAGAGATGCCCTTTAATTTCTTCAAGAGGGAGAAGCCTGCCCAGGGCCTATCCAAAGAGAGGAGAGTTATGTGTCTTGTATATTCTGTTTCAGCATGGATCAAGTTACTGGTCTCAGAGGCTTCCTTTTATGTTGTGTGTGTTTGTAGGTGCCTTATTCCTTTTAGAGCATCTCCAAATTAGAGCAATACCAATCTTCCTCCTTGTGGATCATACTTCTTATCTTCTAGGTGGAGTGTTTGCTCAACAGCATGTTTGATACAGCTGATCTCATGCACTATAAACCCAGTGGAGGTCAGCTGCCCTGGGCATGCACAATAGAGTTTTGCTTTTGCCAGTATTTATTTTCCTGGGGGAAAGAAGTATTGTGCTGTCTCTTGCAAGGATGTGGATCTGATTGCACTGTGGAGGATGGGCATGGCATTCATGGGATGGATGATGATGAGGACTGAGATTTATCTAACCCTTAGGAATGAGGTTAGCTAGAAATAAGATGGATGGGACTGTTCTGGTAGCAAAGTACAGGCTATATATTTGGCACCTCTGTCTGAGAGCTAGCAAGAAGCCAAAGCTGGTGACTTCTGCTGAGGCTGCTAACCACCTCTGTTTGGAGGAGTCTGTCCTGGCAGCAGAGACATAGGTAGATGCGGCTCACAACTTACCTGCTTGGGGGCAAAGTCTTGTATCTGAACTTAAGTCCACATTCACGGCAGGGTGTTCTCTAGAGCTCAGCTTTCTTCTGTTTCATGGCTCAGGCAGCACTGACTGGAAAGCAGTCATTGTTCCTTTTCCAACCTGACCAGTTCTTCATTGCAAAATGAAGTTGTGGAATTGTTCTTTGTGGCGGAACATGCTTGGACATGGTACTGCTTATGAGTGACAGTTTTATGGTAAGGACCCTCAAAGCATTTCTACTTTACAGTTGATTCAATTTCTTAGTTTCTTGCCAGTCTTTCTCTAATGGTCTCTGTTGAAACTGAGGACTGCTCCAAGCAAGGGGTCCAGTTTGCATTATTCCTTCTGGAAGCTTCAGAAGGTTTTGTTTTGTTTTGTTCTAGAAACTTGTTGAAGTAGCCAGCTTTCTCTGAGTGAAGGAGTGCCTTGTGGCAATCCAGTATAAATCTATTCAGTTGCCTCTGTTGTTTCAACTGTGCTGCCTGGATTCACAATATTTTTTTTTTTAAATCTAAGTCATCGGTGGAAGTGTACTTTATTGCTGAAGCGTGACTGTCATGTAGCATTCTACCACCAGCACACAGTGTGACAGAGCCAGGTGGAACTTTGTCTCGCTATTTTAATGTGAATGAGAGAACCTGTTGTCCTGTTTCTCTTTTCTGAGGCACCTACATTCACTTTTGAGAACATCAAACTGAGCGTACTGATGGAGAGCATGGCTGGCTGCCAGCCTGGAGCTCGGGTTGGTGCCTGTGCTTCCTGCCCCACGGGTCACCTGTCGGTACCACCTGGCAGCACTGTCACTTAGTGGGCTCCTTGTGACTCGGGGCGTTCAGTAGGTTTAAGGGGACATAAGGAGTCTTGAGTTGTTGCTTCTCACCCCAGTCAACTTTGCTGTGGCTTGTACTTGCTTCTGCTTTTGGCCAGACTGCACAGCCCCCTTCCTGCCTCCCACTGAGTCAGGGCTGCAGCTACGCCAGTGCCAAGGGCATTTCTACCTTCCTTCCCTAATGGTAGACTGAATTTCTCAAAGGCTAAAATGTTCTGTTCTTACTGAAAACTCTGGAGCAAGCCCATGGCATCTGGGTGCAAACCAAAAAGCCTATGCTGTCCTGAAGGTCAGGCCTGGGTAAGTGAAAGTGAGTGTCTTCAGGCACGAGGTTTGGGGAAGCTGGAAGTTAGATGCAAAACAGGGTGGCCTGTGTGGTGGGGCAGAAAGCTGTGTTTAGGTGGGGGAAGTATAGCTGTAATGTATTTGGAGGGGCTGGTGGAAAGATGCACAGTGAAGTGGGATTTGATAAGTTCCTGTGAAGGCATCAGAGATTATATATATATAACTTAAGATTTATATTTTTTTTTACGATGAGGATGCTATGTCTGCTGTATGTTATCAGTGACCTGGGGTGTTAAATTTTCCCTCTGGCTTTGCTGAAGTACAGTTTGTGTTTTGGAAACCTGTTGTCAACTTTCCTGTGCCCTTGAGCAGGTCTGGGCTCATGTTAGCTCTTAATTCCCTCTCCAGTGCTCCTCCAATGTGACAATGGTGTGACTACAGGGTTTGTCATAGCCTGATACTTTTCTGTCCTCTGTATGTGGGAGCTATTTCTTGTAATGCTATAGTTCAGTGCTTGGTTTTGGTTTTTGGGTTGTTTTTTTTAAAGCTGAGGTCCTTGTGACTTGGGAACCACTGCTGAGCTCTGGTGTGATGAGTATCTGCCTGCCTCTGTCTGTCATGTTCCTGGGCATCCATTTCCCTACAGTACCAGTGGGTTATACAGCTAATGGCTGGGATCCCTCCAGGGTGATTAACTCTGTCTCCCCTTTCTGGGGTATCAGCTTTTTTTTTCTGTGTATTTGAATCTTTTGTGCTTCTAGACAATGTGCCTGGTTCTTCTCGGTCATCTGCAAACATCTCTCTCACCTGCACAAGGCTGTTCATCACCTGCCTGGTATGGAGGGGAGATCATCTTCTAGTAAGTGCCAGCACTTAGTATTTCTCTGTCAGGGCAGCTACTGGCTCGTATTATTCTTATCCACTGCCTTTAGAAGCAGCTGACAAGAGGTGACTACTCTAGGAAAGTTCCTGGTGCCCCCTGTTTCTGTGCACCTTCTCTGGCAACTGGTCTCTGGAGGCCATAGATATGTGCAAACCCAGCAAGTAGCTGCGGATATAGAGAGGGGGAGTCTGGAGCAAGGAGAAATCTCATCTTGTTTGCAGCAAGGAAACTTCTCTGTTTGGACCTGGTTTCCACAAGGTGCCAGGGGCTCTGTGCGCTGCCTCTTTCTCTTTTGCAAGAAGAGCAAATAACACCGTGTCCAGGGAGAAGGGAGAGAGCTGAGGTCAGCGGTGGCTCTTTGCAAAGAAGTTGTAGCCTAGCTGAGCCGACAGTCTGTTAATCAAGTGATCATGGATTTTAGTACTCATGCCAGCTCTGACACTGCTAGGCTTGTGTGGTACACTGCCTTGATAAAGCAATTTATTACTAGATTTAGGGGGGAGTTGTCATCCCAGGGATAAGCTGGTGCTGTGTATCCTTTTCAGCTCCTGCTCCAGCTCTCACACTGTTACTCTGCTTGGGGCCTTGTTGCCCCTTAACTCGGGCAGATGAGAAGTATATTGGGCTCTGAATGTCTGTTACTGATGTACACTGGGCTTTTATGTTTGGATTTAGCTGCCTATGCAATGAGAAAGTACCTTGATTTCAAAGGAGAAGTGCTTGCTTAAGCTGTGAAGTCCCTTTTTCCAGGGGATCTTGAACCTGTGGCACATTATTATAGCAGCAGTTGTTGCTAAAGAACACACAATCTTTTTGTTAGAAGTCCTGTGGTAAGGGAAGGGGCCATGATAGGAGATTCTCAGGTATTGGACCTATGTGCAGAAATCCCCAAGGGGACCTGAGAGCAAGTCCCAGACTTTCCCTGTAGCTTTGCCAAATCGCACCATCTTACAGGGCAGCAAGTGCGCTCCTTTGCCTGGAGCTGAAATGGTACCTTAAGCAAAGTTGTTGCTGCAGCAGCTTTGCTCTGATCCTTCTGCTGATGTTGGCCTGACGGCTGAGACTACTTCATTTCTGGTGCTTAGCCTGGCAGTTGTGATCATTCAAATGAGTGTCTGCAGTGCCTGGTGAGAATACAGAGCATGAGTTTTGGGGAGATGGGCTTTTTCAGAGAGGTGACCTGAGAAAAATTAACCTTAAACATTAAGTGATGATGTTGACTCTGTGTTTCTGTATAATGTTGTGATACCACGAGTTATCAGTGTGCCAACCCTGGAAGGGTAGATGCTTTCTTTCTGTAGCACAGCAGGTTGGCAGCATGAAGGACTGTGCTGGAAAGGAGCTTTTCTGCTTGCTGCAGGTGAGGGATGAGACTTGGTGCAGGAAGCGATAATTAATGGAGCTGCCTCAGGCTGAGATTTGACGGATTTAAAGAGGAGCAGGGCCTGTGGGGAAGCCCCTGCAGTATTTAAGACAAATGATCAGTAGAAATGAATGAATGGTAGTGCTGTTGTCAGAAGAATTGGTAATGTCCTTTCTTGTGCCTGTGGCTGACTCACACATTCCTGTTAGGAGAGCTGGTAGTTTCTAGCATCCAAGGTATTGTGCTCATTATAGGCCAGCCTGGAGACATATTGCAGGCAGCTGCCAGAGGGAATGCCACCTTACCAGCAGGCAGCCAGCACAAACTGGATGCAGATCCACAGAGGGAGGGTATGTGCCAGCAAGTGACTCGCACCCCTCCCTCCTTGTCCTTTGCACTTCCTTGGACTGGCAGGAGATAATTTCTTACCTACTCTGTTCTTTGCTCTTTCCCCTTTCTGTAATTTTAAAAGTTAATATATTCTACTAGTGCTGCTCTCTGGATTGTTGTCCCTCCTGGCATGCCAGCAGGCAGGCGGATACTTTCTACTGACTGTTCTCTGCATTTCCATTGGAAAGAGGGTAGCCAAGCACCTTTGGATGCTGGATAAGATGATCCTAGCCAGAGCCTGTTTTGTTCAGCAAGGCAAGTAAATGGAGATTTTTTTTTTAATATGAAACTGTTGAATCCCGAGGTTCTGTGCAGATCTTCTAACTGCCCCACTAGGAAACAGTATGCAGAGCTTTCATTGCCATTGCTAAATGAGGCAAAAGAGGAAGCAAAAGTGTTCTCGTCCTGTAAAGTGGGCTAACAGTTTTGTTTTATAACAAAACATAGACTTGATGAAAAGTGACACCACCCCCACCCCTCTTTCTCTCTTCTACTGCGTCTTTCCTTTTTCAATAGGTGTTTCTGCTATAGGAATTTCCAGAAGAGAAACTGTTCTGCCTACGGGCTTGCCTTTTATTGAAATATGAGAGGAAGTTAACTTAGAATTCTCAGAAAAGGTTCAATAGGTCTTGTAGCAGAGGAAGTCACATTTTCAGCATGTTTTACTAATGACGAAGCAGTCAAAATTGAAGCTCAAACGAGCAGCTGGTTCATCTGTCCGAGTTCCCTGGGGAGCAGGGAGCCCAGCAGGTGGGATCCCACCGCACTTGTGCTGCGGATAGCTGTGCTGCTGCTTCTGCTTCCTCCCACCCCCCAAAAATCACATAGCAAAGGGTTATTACTGGAGTGACAGAAGATGGGAAGTGGGGTGCCTCCTTGAGTACTGTGACTGACTTCTTTCAAAGACACAGCTTTCTGCTCTGCCTATTCTCTACTGCCAGCACCCGGAGCTGTTGCGCTGCAGCCCTGGGTGTTGGCTTGTGTTGCAGAGTGTGTGCTGAAATGGATACACAGTGCTGGGGAAAATCCAGCTTCAGCTGAGATGGCTGATGGATCTGCTACTGGTTTCGGTGGCCACAGGACTTCATCTCTGCATTGGTGACTCACTGATGGGAGGAAGGTCACCATCTCGTATTTGAGCAACAATGATAAAAATCCCCTTGCCTCCTGAGATTTGTCTTTGTCTTTAGATATAGTAAGTCTGATGCATTCACTTTGCCCTAAACATTTTAGAGGCAGGAATTTGATCCTTAATGAATTTTAGTACAGTCAGTTATTAAAGGTAAGAAATCCCAGGCTCTGTTCCTAGCATTAAAAAAATCTGTCAGTTGCAGCAGATGAGTATAAATCCTCAGGCTCCTCACAGTACCAAGTGTGTCATGTGGCCATCTTCATACTCTGTCCTGGTGGAAGCTGGCAGCGGAGAAGGGACAGTGTATGTGAATTTGTGCAGCTCTTACTGCTAGATAAGCCACGGAGTTGCTATATATATCAAATTGCCTTCTCTTTCCTTCTATTGATTGGCTGGGGATTTCCCTTTCTAAGAGTGCCTTTTGAGAGGATGTCACGGACAGCACTGTTTTTAGAAACAGTTAAGCTCATGGTAGAGAGCAGAGCTGGTAGCAATTAAGCTCACCTGAACTTGCTGTCCTGCCCACATCATTTGAGGTGAGTTTATTAATGAAAGCAGGTCAGTGTGCAAGGCAGTCCCTTCACATGATTTTCCACTGCTAAAGTGCAAAACAGTTTTGAAGGCTCCAGATAACTAGAAGTTAAAGACAGGAGGCTCCTTTTTTAACCTTCTTAAGCCAGAGGTTTTGGCAACTTGGGGTTGGAAAGGGAAGAATTGTTAAAGGCCAGGGGAGGTATTGCTTGGTATTGGGAAGGATACTACTCCCAGAAAAAGCCTCATGAAGGGCAAGTTTCTGAGTTCATTGATGTATGTGTCTGGGTGGGAAGAGCAGTGGTGACAACACAAAGCCCTGAGAGGGCCTCTCTTTGGAGAGGCACAGGGAAAGAGGGTGTCCAGGCTGTTGTCGTAATGTACCACCCGGAAAAGCTGCTCACAAACCAATGTTTCATCAGGGGCTGATGGCTTTGATTGTTGGATGACTGTGCTCAGCAAAAAGAGAGAGATGAAGTTGAACATGTAATCGAAAGTGATCTCTTATCTTTTATTAATAACAGCTCTCAAGGGTTTTTAGCTCATCTTGTGGTTTTCTGTCTTCCTGTAGCTTGATGATAGAAACCCTGAGCAGATGTTTGTCACTGCTTTAGAGCATCCTTCTCGTGGAAGGTGCAGTTGTGTACTTAATTTGATAATGGTGCGATTATTGCAAGTTTTAGAGAGGAACTGGGTTCCTACCAGGAGCAGGGAGGAGTGTTCTGCAGAGATGTGTGTTCCCAGCCACATTTCAAGTGGTTGAATGTCACTGTCCATGTTGCAGACCCTGGCACAGGTTCCTCTCCTACTTATTGGTACGGCTGGTCATGGGGACACTGCTGGGACAGCATGGCTTGGTTTGGGTGGCTTGGTATGGGTGAGGCAAGAGAAGAAATCTCAGTGCTTTATTGTCCTCTCAGACCTGCTCTAGTTTCAGTTGTAGCTTCTTCATGTCTGTGTTTATGTGGGTAACTAAAAAAATGCTTTATTTTATTCCCATGGAAGAAAACTACCCTTGGAGAAAACAGACCGTCCTAGAAATTTTGTATGTGAATGATTGTGCCTGGGCTCTGCTTCTGGTCAGCAGCACAAGCAGAACAAGCCCAGGGGTTTCAGTGCTGAGGAGGCACAGCTGGAGCTGGAAGTGTGGCTGTCTCAGGGCGGTCAAAATCAGTAGCATTGCAGGGCATGTGATCACCTGGAATAACAGCAATATTTTTTTTTCAGATGCTGTTTCTATTGACTTTCTGTCCCAGGGGTGGATTCAGATGTTTGCAGGCAGATAGCAGTTTAGTTTAGTACCAGCTTGGATGCTAAAGGTGTCCTGCCTGGCCTCCAGCTGCCTTTATTGAGGGGTATAGTTCCCCTATCGGCCCTGTCTTCTGGTTGCAGGCAGATGCCTTAGAAACCTTAGGACTTCTAAAAAAATGTGTATGTTTACACACCTGTATAAAAAAAAAATAGAAGTTGTATTTGTTATAGCAACAGGGCTGAAGTTGTGTTGCTGCTGTTTGGTTGAAATTGTTTTAAAATATCCAGGTGGTGAGTACAAGTGTATTGCAGCTGTGGGTGCTCCAAAGAGCCGTGAGCTTAGCTGCGGAAAGTTGGTGCGGGGTGGGGAGGGGGAGCAGCATGCTTCAGGACTTTATCTTTTGATTTCTGAGCTTTCTGGTGCATTTGGGTCACATATTTCAGGCTTTTTTTCTGCAGTCACAAAGACTGCCTTTCAAGGAAAACTGCAGCTGTCAAAGACTCCACAAGTTGATGGGAATTAAAAGGCAAATGCTCCTGATGCGTAAGAAGAAAAGAGTGTTGCACAGAGACCAGTTTAGACAGCGCTTTTCCAGCCTGGAGACTTGGGATGTGACCTCAGTAGCACAGGCACAGTTTCCTTGAAGCTGTTGCTACTTCTTTCCTGAAATTGAGTAAAAATCCGTACATGGTATGGTGTGGAGAGAGGTAATGGGGCTGCCAGAGGGAGAAGGAGCCCAGTACCCATGTGTTGCTGTAGGCAGAGGACCCCCAGGAACAGGCAGGAGCCTGGATGGCAGCTGGGATGGGTCCATCTGCACTGCTTTGGGTAGGGACCAGGCAATTGTTTGTACTTGAATAAAGGCTTAATTGTGACTTGAAATGTCCCAACTGTTTTTTTTTTTAAATTAAAAAAAAAAAAAAAAAAAAAAAACAACAACGAAAAGCAAACAAAACTGGAGAGCAACAGGCTGGAGTTACAGGGATTTTGGAAACGTTTGTCAAAGCAGAGCTTCCCGTCTCCTTTAGTCTAGTGGTTATGAAGTTTAGCTTGGAGCCTTGGCTTCGAATCCCTTCTCAGCCGGCTTGGGATCAAAGGCCTGGAGGGTGGGGCTGGGACCGGGGCAGTGAAGGCTCCTTAGGTCCGTGGTTCCTCCATGTGTCATTGAAATGAATTAATGAGTCTGTCTCACTGTCTGCTGTTGTCTCAGCTTCTCACTGGCTGTCATGGGAGATGAATCAGCACAGCGATGGTAGTGCCTGTGGCATCGTGCAGAGCCTTTGCCAGTCCCTGTTCTCTGCCGGTTGGTTAGGAAGATGAAGGAGGAGGCAGAGGCTGACCTGGCAGGGGAGCATCCTTGGTGTGCTGCTGCCACCTGGTGCCACAGGCTGCCCCCAGCCCCTTGGCTGCTTTGTCGGCAAAGCAAGGTATTTCACTGCCATGGTCTTGGCAAGACAAAGGAGAGATGATCTTGAGTAATGCACGTTAACAGTCCTCGAGCTGCGGTATGTGGGGCTTTCACTGTCGTTAATGTAAAGAGTGGAGTCAGCTGGCAGGCAGGCTGTTGAAATTAATTATGCTTAAAAATCATTGCAGCAATGGATAGCAGTGCTTGTTAGGGATCTGGCAAAGTGCTGGGCTCTGTTCTCTTCCCTCATAATCCTGCACACCTTGATGACATCTGAGTGCCACTGCTGGAGCCTTCTTGCTAGAGTCTATCAGTGCCTGTGCACTACCATTTTGCACATGGTGTAAACTGTTTCCTGGCTCCTCAGTGTATCCATCTCTCCTGACTCCTGGCTGAGCAAGATGTGGCAAAGGAAAGGGTGGAACAGACAAAATGGTGTTGAAGTATTCCTGCAGCTTGGGTGCACTATAAGAATCTTCCCTTCCCCTGTTTCTTCATTCTTCTGCAAAGCAAGTTGTCATTAGACTGCTTTGATAGTGTCCCCAGGCTAAGCTGTTCCTGGGGCCTGAAGCAAAGACAGGGGTGGCAGCTATTCACTACAGGAGCATCCCTGGCCCAGCCTATCGTTAGTTAGACATTTTTCAAATTCTGGTGGTATTTTCTTCCCCCCCAAGCTCTAGTCTTGTTTGCCCGTTTCCCCCTCTAGCTCTCTCTGCACCCTCCCACATTTCTGCATCCTTCCTTCTGCTGCTGCCACTTTCACTGTTTCTCCCACCCTCAACAGTCCTCACTTCTACACTGTGCACCAGCAGGAACCCCAGAACTGCCCGTGCCCCGGTGCCATTCCTGCCCTGGGGCACTCTCCCCAGGTCTGCTCAAGCAGAAATCCCTGTTGCCATGAGTGTCTCTGCCGTTGTGATCTGCATTGCTGTTCCCAGGCTCTGCAACCTCCATCCCATCTCTCCTCTCACTCTCACGTAGTTACTTCTCCAAAAACTTTCAAGTTCATTCTCACTTTCAGCAGCTGTGTGTCCATTGCAGCACTTCGGGGCCAGCCCTGCCTGTGAACTTACAGCTCATGTCAGATCTTCTCTGGTCTTTGCTAAACAAGAGCTTTTTGTCAGGTATTAAGCCCATGGTTGCTCTGGGCACACTTCTGACTTCTTCAGTCTTCTTTCCCCTTCTTTTTTACTGCAGAGGACCTTGTTTCTTTGCAGAGAAAACCGCAAAATACTGTGTCAATGTCCCCTCCTGCCTCTCTGCATTTCTCATGACACTTCCTTTGCTTGCACCAGGCACAAGTCCTCCTCTGGTTTTGTCCTCTTTGCCTCTGACCCCATGCTGTCTATTCTTCCCCTTTGCACCATTCCCCTTCCTCTTTATTCTCAATTTCTCACCTGCTTTTGAATCCTTCCCCTTGCTGTGTAGTTTCTCCCTTGTTAAAGGCAAAGCTTACCTCTATTCCTGCTCACCTCCTGTGGCTGATTCCTGCCCCCCCCCCCCCCCCTTTCATGATAAGTCCCTTGTACGTAGCTGCTCAGACTGAAGCCCCTTGTCTCCTCAGCCTGCCTTACCTGCTGTACTGGAGCTGCTGCTGCAAAAACCTTGAGCTTGGCAAAAATCTCCAAATTATTCTCACTTTACCATGTGGGAAGTTTGACTACATGGCAGCTGTGCTCCTGAAATCCCCTCCCTGAACTTGCTCTGCCTGTTCTCTCTCCCTTGTTCTGCTGCTCCTTCAGCACTTCTTTAGGGGTTTGCCCTCCCAACGTGGCTCTGGTTTCTGTCCTCCTGTTGCTCTGTGCTCTTTGTAACCTTATCTACACACACATGTTCAACTACCTTCCTTTGCAGCTGGCACATGCACATACTGTTTCTCTCCTCCTCAATGCCTAGCTGTCAGTCAAGCAGGGCCAGATAATCTGTCCTGATGTTACCCTTGTGACTCCATGACTGATAACAGCACTGCCTCTAACATCTTCCCTGTACAGCTGTATAAACTTGGGCTGAGAATGTGCATGAAGACAAGCAAAGCACTAGCCAAATCTGGATGTGTTTTTGAGGGTCTTTCTCTCCTGTAGGATGGTGCTGTGTGGTCAGGAGCATTTCTGGCAACAGCAGCTTTCCCCAGTTTCTCTGCAGTCCTGTAAAGAGCTGCTTTGTGTCCTGCTCTGATCTCTCAGATGCAATCCTGTGTTTTAAACCTGGATGTTCCTGCTTTGAGTGCAAGAGGAGCCTAATCAGTGTTCAAAGAGGTCTTGATTGTTTTTAAATATGAAGGAAAATGCTTCCATCTTAATCACAAACTGGCATTTAGATTGGATGGCCAGGAAGGGTTTGCAAGTGGTCACCCTCTCCCAGCTGCTGCGGTGGCTGTGGGTAAACCAGGGTGGTGGTGGTTCTGTGCCATGAGCTGAGCAGGATGATGTCTGTCTTGCTCTGTGTTGGTTGGAGACAATCTTGAGACTGTCCCCTGGCACTCAAGAAGGGTGATGCATGTGCAGCCTGCAGTACGGTGGCAGGTACGCCCCTCCCGTGAGAGAACAGCTCTTAACCCTCCCCACATCTCTCGGGTACGTTGACTTTGAATGTGAGTTTCGGTCATCAATCTCCTTGGGAAATGCGGCCAGAGGTGCGGTGTGCTGAGGACATTGCAGGCAACTCTGCTTACTCAGAGACCTGTAGGGATTCATGTATTCAGACCTAGACACAAAAACCCCTATTTGATCTGTTTTAAGTACTCTAAGCAGTAAAAAGGGCAGCTTCTTTTATAAGCTTGATGGAATACTTCATCTACCAGTAATTGGATTGAGTTATATCCTTGTCAGCAGAGTTGCCCAGAGCTGACATAACTTTGCATAAATACTTAAACATATTGAACAAGTTGTCTTTTTTAATTTTTTTCTTTTTTTTTTTTTTTTTTTAAGCCATATATGTGAGATTGTTTTGCTTTGGATCACTGGATGGGTTTTGTCTTTCTGCTTCAAATTGCTGTCTTAGCTCTGGCTACCCGGAGACATTTGTAGCCATGGCCCCAGGAGTTCTGGGGACAGAGTTGCCATCAATTTGCCACCTCTGCTGTTTACTACTTTCATATATTATTGCAGTAGACTCTTTGCCTGCTCCTTGTCTGGCAGCTCATGCAGAGGTGGCTGGGTCCTTAAGGTACACTTCTAACAGCACTTCATCTTGTGGGTAATTCTGGGTCTCTGAATTCATACCTTGCCTCTGGTTACACCTGTATGCAGTTAAATTATGATCACTTAGCATTGCAGAGCAATCTGAATACTTTGGCAACTTGTTGTTGTCATCTGGCATTAGTGATATTCCTCAGCTCTGGTAGGCCAATCTCTTTAACAGTTATTTATCAGTAAAAGTATTTTATTGTTGAGGACTGTTAGAAACAGCCCTCAGACCTGTAATATTGTACAGGATGGTCTTCGTTATTTTAAGCAATCTGCTTTGCATGTAACTATGTGGTCTGACAATTGTATTTTTAGCCTGTCGTTAGTTGAGAGGCTTGAAATGGCTGTTCTGTTTCATTTGGGATCAAAATAAGGATAGTAGGGTTCCTCGTTGTTTCTTCTAAGGTCCCTAGTTTAGTATTGGGACTTTTTTTTCCCCATTAAGTACATCAGGACTAACTCTACCATTTTAGCTGAAATTAAAACAAGATCTCTGCCTGGGGCAAGTGCGGAGCACAGAGAGCTTTACTCCAACTGCAAACAATTGGCGATGTTTTATAAGCAATTAAAAATGAGTCTCATAGTGGGAAGCGTGGAGCTGGCAGAGGGGCCACCCATCTCGCCTGGGGTGCACACCGAAAACTGTATCGCAGCAGTGCTAACGAGGCTGGAAGCCATAATTAGTGCTTGCTGTGTTTCCAACCTTTCCAAGGTCCCATGTGCATATCTGAAAGACCCCTGTGTGCCCCAATGGGCATCCTTCCTCCCTCCCTAAGGACCTCTGCTCCCCGCAGCGTGCCAGGGGCAGGTGATGGCAGGGAGTGTCCATGCGGTTTGTTATTGTTCAGTGTTTCCTGAGCCTGGCTCGCTGTCGTTGATCAGACTGTGCTGAAGGGCAGGGCTGTTAAGCTTTTCACAAGCTTTTCTGTGAGGCTCCTGTAAACACACACTGGTGAAGCAGCGATATGCTTTTATGCCACCTCTAGGAGATGTGGAGAGGCAGAGAGAGAGAGTAAATGTTTCTTCTGATTTTTGACAGCCTAATTGTTTGCTTGGAGAGTAGGGTTTTCCAGTGCGCACACAGTTCATATGGCACCTTGACTTGGCTTGCAGCTGAGAGGCAACCTGGGTGTCTTTGAGTCCAGAGCTACAGTTCAGAAAATGGAGAATAGTCACTGGTCATCTGTGAAATGTCTGGCTTGGCCAGTGGCTGAGCATCCTGGATGATGATGGGTCCAGCTCTGCAGGCAGAGCTCAATCCTTCTATCCAGCTTTTTTCTCACAGCCCCTGTGTCTCTTCTAGCGTCTGCAGCAAACAGGGGCAGAGGTTTCAAGACGGCCACTGCTTCGGTTCCTGCTGCTCTGTTTCTTACAGGGAGAGGCAAAGATCCCTGGAGGAAATAATGCAATTGTGTAATGAAGTGTACAATCATACGCGTGAGTCACATAGGCAAGAGGGCTACGGTGAGAACAAATTAAGATATTTATGAGTGGTCTCAACTCTGATGCTTCCTTATTATCTGAGAGGTTGGCTTCAAAATTAATAGTTCCAGAGTAGGATACAGGCTATAAAAATGCTCAAGTGAATTGAGTTATTTTCTCTACTTCCCCCAACCCAGGTGTGTCAGGCAGCATGACCCTACCAGCCTCTTCAGCAGGACTGGCACTGCTAGCACTGTCCTGTGCCTCCCTGCAGCTGAACAAAGAGGAGGGTAGGGGGCTGCTGGCTTTGCTGGCCCCCAGCCGTGGGCCACAAGCCCTGTGCTCTGCCTGTGATCACACAGCAGCAGAACCAGCATGAAGTTCTAGACTGTGGTTTCCATCTGTGCATGAAAGGGCATTATGCTGCTCTTATCTTTTCTCTAGTTTCATTCTTTTTATCATGTCTTTCTCTCTCTGGTGCCCTCTTCATTTAATTCAGCAGTGTCAGCCTGCGCCTTGGCTGGGCACAGCAGGTGGCTAGTTGAAGCCCATTCCCTGTGACCAAGATTTTAGGGGAGCTTCTGACCTGGATTTGGGGGGAATCCAACCGCTTGCATGGGGAGCAGCTCCTTGAGCAGCTGCATAACCGCATGTGTGACTTGCACAGGAGAGGTGGTAGGTGCCAGCCAGGGGAGGTGTCGCGCAGTGGTGCTGAGCACACTGGGCAGCTGCTATCCTCCCTCCCAAGGGCTGGAGACAGTTTGACTGGAAGCCACAGTGGCGGAGCTGGCAGCCAGTTGAACACAATAGCCTTTAAAAGGAGGAGGACCACAGCCAGCCCTGAAACAGGGGGATGCATTTGGGGTGCCGGCAGAGGAGCACATGGAGCTGCACAGGTATGTGAGTGAAGTTGCCTCCAGATGGGTGGACTGGGCCAAGTATAATTCAAGTAGTGCTGGAACTTGCAAGTTCCTTGGGTGGTACAAGCAGCACCTGCATTTTTGTAGTATCTCCTGGCTTCTTTCATCCCATAAATCCTCAGGAGGCCCTTCCACTTTATTCCTGCTCTGTCCAGGACAAGGAAGCCCTTGGTGGTGGAGGAGCGGCAGCATTCCTGCGGGCTGAGCTAATGCAGCTGCAGGAGTCCTGGCTGGCTGCGGTGAACTGCCTTCCTCTTGGGCAACTGGCTTTCAAGAATAGCTTGGGGGATGGGAGCCAGGAGGAACATCCTCAAACATGACGTAGCCGAAGAGAGTTGCAGTTTCTAAGCAATTACTGACTTCTACAAGGAAGGAAGTGAGAAACTGGAGTAGCCATTAGCAATGATTTAATAAATTGGTACAAAGCGTACTGCAGGAAAAGTACTTGTGTGTCATTCGGTATTATCAATAATTTGGATAACTTCAGACTAGTGAACAAAGTATACTTAACATTTTACTTCCCTTGCTAATTGTGCTTTTCACATAATTTGTAAGTCAGCAGCTGCATTGATTCTTCCTGGTGGCATGGTAAGCTGCTGCTAGATTTTTTTTCTCCGTATGAAGTCTGATATGTGTGGTCATCTTGCTAAATAGTGGAAAAAAGGCTTTTGTAGCTGAAAAGAAACAGGATGGATCTGGGTTTGAAGAGACATATTGCAGTATTTGGCTTTTTCTGTTTTCCTAGGAATAAAGTTGATTCCCATTGTGGGTTTTCTCATGTTTTCCTGAAACTTGGTGACCTGCTTTCAAATATAAGGTAATATATCATGCACAAGCTTTACGTCCTTTCTGGACTCCCATTCTTTTTTCCTGTCCTTTGTCATCAAGTGCATGGCAGGACCTGAGAAATTAACTGGAAGTGCAAGGGTAATTACTTCTACCTGACAGCACTGCTGGAGCAGGGTGGGAGCTGCCTCCTGCATCATGTAGCAGTGCTAAAGGACTTGCTTACTGCTTGCCCATGATGAAGATTAAGTTTCAAAAATGTCTCCTTAGTGCTGGCATTCAGCTTGCCCTTTTGATGCGCAGGTGTCAAACCTCACTTAAATCCGGATAGGAAAGAAATCCCAGAGTGGAAGGAAAGCCTTGAGTAGGAGAAACACTTCTGTAGCTGAACTGATCCCTTGGAGGTGGAAGGGGGAGTAATTCTCAGCCAGGGTATGTTGTGTGAGGTGTTTAGACAATGTCAAATTCCACATTTGTTGATGTTTTATTTTAACCGTTTTCACCCTTAGATGAGAAAAATGGCAACACTTATCAAAGACCTTGAGTCTTCCTGAAGCTTTGGTGTACTACAGGCTGCTGGTAACTGGCAGAAATCAGGTTTGGTTGATGTGTTTTAAGCCATCTTTAGACTACGCTCAGATATTGAACATCCCTACTTAAAATGTTGTTTTTAAAAACTGTTGGGACACGTGTGCAGATTTCTGTGCTACAGTGAAGGGCTGCACAGCTGGGTGAGTGGCACGGGGAACAGGAGTGCACAGGGCAGCTACAACCCGTTTCTGATGGCGGTGTTTAATTGTGTGTAATTCAGTCCCCTATGTGAGGCTGGAAGAGCAGAACAGAGGGCAGAATTTGGACAGATGGTGAGCAAATGATCCCATATCGGAGAGATCTGAAAACCTTAAGGAAGGGTCTCTTGCTCCATGGAAATTCCAGGGTCACCTGTGGGACCACCCAGTGCTATTGGAAAGGATTTTCTCAGACCAGAACCTTGCTCAAGTCTTGCTGCTTGGCTTTTCGCCTCCTACAGAACGTCTCCTGTGATCAGTCCCCCTGCTAGCGGGGGGAAGGCTGGCAGAAGGAGCTGCTAGTTTTTGCATGGCACTTTGAGCTCTTGCACCTTGCACTACCTCTTAGGTAGGACAAGATGTGATTTTAGAGGTGATCTCCTCCCAAGACCACAACAGTCTTCTCCAAGCACTCAAGTTTCATATGAAGGAGGATCCTCCTCAAGTCCTTGAACCATAATGACCAAGTCTGTCTTGCTTCAGCTCCCCCTCCCCCGTGCTCCCCTGAGGTGTGTTTTTTGTACCCCTGGAGTACTGGCTGGTGTGTGCTGGTGGGTAACAAGTCCTGTGTGCTGTTTGTAGTGGCAGACCAAAAGGATTTGGTGTCTCCCTTGTGATGCTGAATCTGATTTCCAGCAGATTCTGGAAAGGACACTAAAATGCATGTTAGCGGTGGTAGGTAGTGTGCTCACAAGACTCTTGGGCTCTTCCCGTCCCCCCCATGTTCATGCTGAGGTATCGTTACTGTTAATCTAAACTTCTACTCTGGGTTGTCTCTTTGCTGCAGGTGAGACTAGTGGAAGACAAAAAGAGACTGAGCTGTGACTGAAGCAGGAGATTTTGGACAGTGTCTGAGGATGGTAAGTATGTAGTCTAGTCTGCCTCTGTCCTGTGTCAGTGGTTTTGTTCATTCTTTGTGTGTCCAACTCTTGTGCTGCTGCTAGATGTATGACAATAAATGCAAGAATGGGAAAGAGTGCTTTAGTAAAATGTATTATATAAAATAACGTAGAGATCTTCTATTACTGTTGCTAAGATGCTGTTAGTAGAGTAAGTTTACTCTTACACCTGTTATTGGAACATAGTGGAAAAAAACTACATAAGACTGGAGTCCCCTTGTGCCTCCTTGGACTACTGACACAGTCATCCAGTTTTTGTGACTTACTGATTTATTTTACCTTAAAACTTAATGCTGGGGTTTTTTGTTCTGTTCCTTGGTCACCTCTCACTGAAGGTTTAACACCGTGTTAAGTGTGCTCTGGTACCACTGAAGTAGCAGAAATGTCACAATAATTAGCCTCATAACAATATGGTATAAAAGAATCTGGGAAGACTGAAACACAGCCAAAACAACCAGATTGCTGAGATAAACTCTGATAAAGTGCCTCTAATGCCTCCAGCAAGAAATAACCCAAAATATGCAGTCTGATGAGGGGAAGAAAGCTGGAGACCAGAAATATTGAAAGATATGCTGAAAGTGTCGTTGGGGCGGTAGTTTGAATAGGAGTTTGAAGGCAACATGGTGATCTGCATAATGGGCTGTGGGTGGGCAGGGAGCCTGAGCGTTGCTGCAGTAACAGGGTATTATCATCAGCTTTGTGCTCGCCACTGCCAGAAGTGTATCATTATGTTGGAAGGAGTGCAAAGAAGAACGGCAGAATCAGTCAAAGGGCTGGAAATTCAAATTGAGGACATGAAAATTTAGGTTAAATGTTAAAAAAAAAAAAATAATCTGGCAGACTGCTTGAGGAAATAGCCTTGTCTGCTATGGGATTATCCTCTGTGTGATCTATTAACAACTGCAATAGAAAAGGAAATGTGCTCTGCATTAATTGAACTTTCAGGTCTAGTAGTTATGCAGGCAGCATTTTTGATGTAGTCCCTATGGTCATGCTCCCTGGGTTTGCCTCAAGGTCTTCTGGGCTTTCTGTTGGAATAGCTTCTTGCCACACTTCAGGTGCAGGAGCTTACTTTGGGGTGGAGAGATGAAGTACGCCCTTGTAACCTGGTGAAGTATCTTACACTTCAAGTTGGAATTTCCCAGTGTCAGATTAGAAGCGTAAAAACCCAACAGCTCTGTATGGTGTTGAGATGAGAGTGATGCAGTTGTATCCAGATAAAAATGAAAAAAAAAGTGAATGAACACATGGAAGATGCATCAAAATATCGCTCCAGGTAACATGAAAAAGGATAGGCTGGGTCCATCGAAAGCCTGGCTAGTTAGATACCCTGCTGACAGGAGGCCACCGGTGAATGCCGCAGGGAGAGCCTGGGGGAAGCATTTCTCTGGTGTATGCCCTCACTTGTCAGGATCTGTAGCTCAGGGACTTGGTAATCCAGAAACGATTTATTGATGTTTCATGAGCCCTTGGTAGATTTTTCTTCTGTGGATTCATGTAGCTGCTTTTCAAAACAAAGTAAAGATTTGCAGTTATGAAGTGTTGTGCAAAGAGCCGCGCTGCTGGGTTGTGCAGAGTAGCTCCTCTTGCTTTGTTTTTGAACGTGCCCCATGTCATTTCAGTTGATGGTCCCTAGTTCTTGTATTGGGAGTAATGGTGAAGTGTAGTGCTGCCTGCAAGCATCCCTGTGCCTTTTGGGGTTTTGTAGATCTGTCGCATTCCCTTTAGACATCTGAAGGGCTTTCATCTTTTAAATTCTTCTCTGTAGAGAAGCCATCTTTAATTCTTTCCACCCCTCTTTGGACCTGTATGTTTTTTGGGGTGTGTAGACTGGAACTTTGGAGTTAAAACGTGGAAGCTTTTGCTTTACACTGTGCTCTTTTCCTGTGCCTTGAGAGATACTTAGCCTGACCTGGCCCTGGCTTACCCTTAGTTGCGACCACAGATGGTTTGGTTTCTTCTAAACAAGAGGGTCTTCGGCTCCTTATGAATACCTGAAGATGACTTTACAGTTTCAAAGGACTTTCTGAAAAGGATTTGTGGGTTTTTCATATTTTATTAAAATGTTACTTTGATTTTTTAAAATTATTTTTTCCTTTTGGAAAATAAAAACCAAAAAACCAAACCAACAAAAAAACCCCACACCCCTCTTTGGGAAGAGAGTGTAGGCTTTTTGTCTCCCATAGCAAGGGAGAGAAAGCAACTTACAATTGCAAGCTGTAGAAATAAGCACTTGCCTCCACCTACTTACCTGAGCTTCTGTCAGCAGTTGAAGGTAGAGAGCTGATGTAAACTCTTGACAACCTCCTTGGAGTCCTTTTGTGACCTCTCTGGAGGGTTGTGACTTCTGAGTTAAATACAGGTCTGCAGGGAGGGATGGAGGTCTGTGCCTGGTTAATAGATGCCCTGTAGGGCTGTCTGCTAACCCATGGGCATTTTGGGGCTGGACTTCTTCAGCCAGCTCCTGGGAAGGCTGGCTGGAAACCCTGTTGCCTGAGGCATGCTGAGAGCTTAGTTGCTTAGCTAATTACCCGTGATCACTGCAGTCAGAGGGCACAGCCCCAGTGCCCTCTGGTTGGCAAGGGCATGCCTGAAAGCTTCTGCCTTATCAGCAGCACCGCAAGTGTAGGTCAGCAGCTGCTCTCCCCTTTCTGCTGCTACAAATACTTGGTCCAGTGTTGGTTAAGAGCTTTGTTTGCTTTGATTTTAAGACTTCTCATTTCTTCTCCAAAGACTAGCTGCTGATTAAAATGACCTTGAAGACAGCACTAGTGGTGGTTTAATCCTTAACTCTGGCTAATGGAAGTCCTAATGAGCACCCAGTAACTTAATACATTACTTAAAACTAACCTGGCGGGTAAGTTAGTGCAAGCTGCTGAGCTGCCGGCAGCTCAGGGCTCAGCTCATACTGTGTGCTGTTCAAGTCCCATGACAGCGTTCCTTCTTCTTACTGCTGGGGATACTGGGATTGTAGGTGTCTGGATTTCCACAGTGATTTGCTTCCCTTTTGAGGGGACCATGACCATTAGTTTAGATGGCATTTTGCAGCTTAGCCATCCATTGTCCCATCTTGCTGGCATAGGGAGTTGATAGCCCTTGACTTCTGTCCTTTGGTCCCTCTTCTCACAGGCTTCTTGCTTCATATTTCTGTTACATGCTCACATCTGGGCAGGTTTTTGAACAAATATTAAATGCAGTATTACAGATCTATAAGGTTTTCTGTCATCCTGTAAAGATGAAAAGATGGCACTCTCCATCCTAGTCCTGATTTACTGGGTATAAAATAGTAACTTCTCTTTATCAGAAGTTTAGGGGTTTATTTCTGGGAGGCCACCTCGGTGGCTTAGTGGCCTTTCAGTTCACCTGAGGACCTCCTTAGGCTTTGAGGAAATGAACTGTTTTTGTAGAGGAACCTGAAACAAAGGTGTCCTTCATGCAACAAAAGCAGAGGAGGCAGAACAAGAAGTCCCTTTGGCTACAGCTGGTCAGCTCTCTGCATCAGCTTATGTAGATCAGCTGCCTAGGCAGTGCAGAGAAACAGAAATACGTGTCTGAGTGCAGTTCATCTCACCCTGGTATAGATATATGCTAAGCAGATAGAGGATAAACTTTAACTTTTAGGATAAGATAAATGATAAAAGTCTTTCCCTTCCCCTCCTTACCTTTAAAAAGATCTAGATAACCAGTTCATACCTTGATCTTCATTTGAAATACTCAGACCTGATAGTTACAAACTAGAGTACTCTTGATAACACCTCTGCTCCTGGGAACATCTTAGCCCACAGCAGCTGGCGAAGGTTCAGCCACGGCTGTGGGGCAGAGCTGCCTGGCTCCCATCAATTTGCTTTTGATGTCCTGGGAGTACCTTTCAGGGCAGTCACCATCTCCTGCCAATTTTCCTATCTTTTTTTCTCCAGCTGGAAGCAAATTAGGGCAGTCTGTGCAATGGATGTGCTACCAGGGACAAGGCTTCAGATCTCTGCCATCTGTGGTCATAGCCCCTTGCTTTCCCGCTCTGTGTCTGCGGGGTGAGGCATCATGCTGTGGTGATGAAAAGCCCACCCTTCATATGTAGAAGGTATGGAAGTGGTGCCCTCTGCCTAATGAAGGAATATTTACAGTAATTTTATTTGTGGTGCTGAAAAGAGGTAAAGATACATCGGGGTTGGGAAGTACAGAATTCTGTACTCAGAATTCTGAGTGCATTGTGCTGGTGGTGGCACCTCCCTGCAGTGAATGGGACCAGTTTTCTTCTCACCCTTTGGCTGCTTGCTTCCACCATTCTGCAAGCCTTAGAAATCTCCAGCACCTGTGTTTCACAAGGGGTTTAGGCTCCTCCAGTACCCCTGTGTGTCATTCAAGCTTTCTGAGGCACTTGCAGGTCTTTGCTTGAGTGGACTGTCATTTTTTAAGAGGAATTGGAGGTGATGCAGCAGGGTGTGGGTATTAGCTGTTCTTTGGAACACCCTTTCCGTATCTTGATGAAAGCTGGGCTGGCTGTTGACACAAAGATGCAGCTCAGGGTGTTCACTGGCTCCAGGCCATGAGAGAGATTTCAGCATCTTGGTGGCTGTCCTGCGTTCCCAGTATGGATTCCCTGGGCATGTGGGACCAGATGGCAGCTCACCCCTGTGAAGCTCTGTGCTGCAGGCTGGGGTCCCGGTGCATGCATGCATGTCTCCATAAGGAGCATCATCTCCCTTGGAGGCTGCAGGATGGCCCCTTGAGTGTCAGTCCTAGCTTTATTAAGCACTGTGCTGTCTCGGAGCCCCCAGATCCATCCCTTTTGGGACCTTAAGGAGAGGTTGCAAGCTGTTTACCTGCAGTGTGCAAGCAGAGACATTCAGAGGGGTGGGAGGAGCAGCACATGAGAGCCACTTGCAGCATGAACAGCATGCAGTGCTAGTGGGAGGAAAAAGGGTTAATTACTGCCAGCTGGCCTTAAGAACATGCTGTCCATGTTATATTCAGCTCCTCTTCCTCAGAGTGCATATGAAACCTTTAGGATTGTTGTGGCTGGGAGAAAATGAGAGAGATTTCCTTCTCTGCCTGCATGAACACACATATGCATGACATTCGGAGGAGCCCAGTTATGTGAAAATAACCTTGTCTTTCTTGTTCGGTCTGGTGGTGGTTAGTGATAACTGAGCGAATACCAGCTATTCCGCCAGGGAAGCATCTGAGGTGGCATTTAGGAAATCCCTCTAGCTAAGCCAGCTAAATGAGGCTGTGAGCATTCTGCGTTCCTGTGCCTGGCCACCCAGGCCACCTGGCACCCAGGCAGTCGCACTGTCACTACTCCTGCCCTTGTCTGGTTGATTGCATGGAAACGAGAGCAGGTATTTTTGTGAACTGTTGGAGGAAGAGGTGGAAGTGGTGGAGTTTGAATCTGGTTCCTCCTGAAACTCTTGAGATCCTGCTGAACTTCAGGGCAAGGTTGCTTCTGCTCTGCACCAAGCTCGGCTCTTGGACAGAAGTTTCTAAGCCATACGTGAGTCTTTTTAATGCTAGAAGTGCAAAAATATGTTAGTAAAGTGGGAGAAGATCTATTTGTGGATGTTCAGGTCAGCTTAGGTTGGAAATTCAAAGTCATGATCTGATGAGCAACCTTTTAACTCTGCACAGCTGCAGCTTAGGGTTACAAAGGTCCTTCTGCAACTCGAGCTGGGAAGAGTCCCTGTGCCAGGCCCTGAACTGAGCGCTGGTCCTAAAAGATCTTGCTGTGGGTTGGAGCAGACCTCTTACTTGCCTTGTCTGTGGTTTTGTATGTTACAAATGCTGGTCATGCATTGTATGCACTTAATATATTAAATAGCAATGTATGGTCTGACTACCTGAGAGACTTTCTGTGCTTCAGCTGTTGCTGACAGACATGCTTTGTTGCTTTTCTTCTGATACATGTCAGGAAAAAATAATAATGCTGGTTTTACAGTTTATATAGCTATGCTTTCTTTTGAATATAAAAGGTTCCTTCCACCTTTGGTTTCTCAGCAGTCTTCTGGCATTCATCCCAGAGGAGAACCTGCAGGGAGCAGGGCACCTTTCCTGCCACTCAGATTTGGCCAAGACAAATCCATAACCTCGTCCATAACCCTCTGTTCATGTTGTGTTGACTTTGTAAGTAATGCAAACATGCTTGGGTTTGTGTGTGTTGGCTGGAGTCAGGTGCCCCTGAGGCTGGGCAGCACCTGGCAAGTGGTGGAGCAGGACAGAGCCCAAGGTGGTAAGAGGATTTCATGGCTTACTGTTCTTCTAGAGCTTTTATCCTGAATAGTGAAGCCCTTGTGACTGTGGCCTGTGGAGCAGTCTGTGTGTTTGTTTTCTCAGCAAGGGAGTCTTAATGAACAGCTTTTTGCCTGGGCACTGCCGCCCTGCAGTGACAATGGGCGCAGGGTCGCAGGTCTGGGTGTTGCTAAGCCGTCCCTGGGTCGAAGCAGCTCAGAATAATTAACCCATAGCGACTATGCAGAGAAATGCCCAAATCTTTTATCTGACTTGAGAAAAACCTTTTGAGATGCTGTTGGTGGTGCTGTTGGTATTGCTAGGTAGAGCTGTCTGTGGTGTCTTTGAAGCACCCCCATGTAAGAGAAGTGTAATGGCTACAGTCTGTGCTCTTTTTTTCGATTGTCCAGGAGAAAAAAAAGCTGGTGTGATTTGAGCAAAATAGTTGGGCCTGGCCCTTGGAAGATTAATGAAGGGCCAGGTTGTAGTTTTGCATTTTAAGAAAGAGATTGTCACTCCGGCTCTGCTGGGAGGTGGAGGGCAGAGCCACAGCTGGTGATAGAAATGGAGATGGCATTGCCCAGGAGTCTGCTGTCCTGTGGCTCCTGGGTTGGGCTGTGGCCTGAGGAGCTTGCTGTTTGCTTGTGGACTTGACAAATGACAGGTAGTAAAAGAAGCTCCTGGAGGGCTGCAGTGAGGAGCTGGGTGTTCAACCTGCAGTGTTTCCTGCACCCGAGACATGTCCCCAGTGTCTGCAAGCATTGCTAAACTGGAGTTGGTGAAACTTCCCGCGGGAACTAACTGTCCAGGTAGCCAGCAAGGGGAGCGGTGGCCTTGGGGAACCTTATGCACACCAGGGACCAAGCTCGAGCACGTGGGTGCTGGTGGGAGCCAGAGACATCCAGCTGCTCCCTGCACACCTGGGAGCTCCTGGGAGGGGGACTTAAAGGCTTGGGGGTGTTCAGCAGTGAGGAAGCAGCAGGGCAGCTCCTTTGTCCTCCCCTCCCTGAGCAGGCAGAGGGGACCCCGGGCAACCTCCAGGCCGGGGGGAGGATCGAAGGCAAAGGTTTGCAGCAGGAGGCTCCCTGCTGAGCATCCGAAAGCATCAGCTGGGGCGTAGGGCTCGGCGCTGGGGCGCAAAGCCTCCTCGCTGCCATTGTTCCCAGTGTTCCCGCACACGCCATCAGGCCCGCACTGCATCTCCCGGCAAGCTGCTCCGCTTGGCGGCTCGGTGAGGAAGGGGATGTGGCGCTGGCATCCACCCATCGGCAGGGTGCCGGCTCTGGTTTGGGGACTGGAGGGCGAGAGGAGGGGTGATCCCTCCGTCGGTCTCTCCATTTTCTGTCTCGCCTGTCAGGGAGACGCTCGGACGGCAGAGCCGTGCTCGGCGGCCTTCAGAGGTAGGTGGAGTCTGGCCGTCCTCCGCCCGCCCTCCCTCCATTGTCAGCAGCGGCGAGCGGCGGCGGGCACCTGCTGGGGCCGGCAGGGATGCTCCTGCCCTTCCCGGCGGAGCGGGGAGGCTGCGGCAGCGCCGGGGGGACGGTTTCGGAGCCGCTGCCGGCAGCAGCAGAGGGGCAGAGGAAGGAGATGCTGCTTGCGCGCGCCCAGCCCAGCTGCCGCCTCGGGAAGTGAACATGAGTCTGCCAGGCCGCGTCTCCTGCTCCATGCTCAACTGCTTTGTAAGTGCTGCTGTTTTCTGCCCCCCTCCTCTCCTCCATACAAGTGGGGCTGTAAGCCAGCTGCTTTCTCCAGCTCCCATGCTGAGTCGGTTGCCCTGGATAAGGCCTGTCCTTGATGCCGGGCTCCATGCGGATCCTCCTGCCCTGGATCTGCCCGGCCTGGCGTGCCATCCCCCTGCAAAAGGGGGATCCCCTTTTCCTCCCTCCCACGTGCTGCTGGAGGACTCTCTGGCCCCTGTCCCTGCTGTGCCGCTGCCCTGCCCGGGCCCAAGGGCACAGAGGCACCCAGCACCGCGGGCCAAGTCAGCCGGCAGGCCTGGGGAGTGTGCCGTGCCACACAGGCCCCGCCGGCCCTTGCCCGGAGCTGGAAAATGACCGTGTGAGAGCAGCTGACCCCAGGGGAGCTCCGCGCTCCTGCCATGGCTGCAGCATGCGAGGCCCCCTCCTGTGCTGATGCTGTCAGGATGGTGATGTAGTGGGAGGGGGTCCTGAGCTCTGCATCTTTTATATCTTTGAGGAAAGGAGTTTCTTTAAGAGGAGGTCTGATGTCCCTTCCTGCAGAAAGCCCCCCTCCCCCCCCCCCCCCCCCCCCCCCAAGGACTTGTGGCCTGAGGGCTTCAGGAGTGGCTGGCTTGTGAAGAGAGCTGGGTCCTGAGCCCCCTGCCCTGCTGATACCCTG
Source organism: Falco punctatus (assembly GCF_963210335.1). Classification (NCBI taxonomy): domain Eukaryota; kingdom Metazoa; phylum Chordata; class Aves; order Falconiformes; family Falconidae; genus Falco; species Falco punctatus. Next base: position 100,619,354 of record NC_137580.1, read on the forward strand.
GGATGGGGCTGTGGCAGAAGGAAATGCTCAGCCTCCTGCCTGACCTGGGCTGCAGTCGAGGAGGGACTCAAGGACACCCAGACTGGTGGAGAGCTCAGGCTGCCCTGTTCCAGTTCCTGCTGCTCACTGGGATTTCTTTACGAGCTGCGAAGGGGTGATGGGAGAGAATGTCATGCTTCCCAGCTGCTGCACCTGTACACAGGCACGCACCTTTCCTTTGTGCTTTCCTGGGCTAGTGCCTCAGCATCAGTGAGCTGCTGGCAGGAGAGGCCCCCAAGCCCCCTGTGGTCTCCAGTAGCCGGTGGCTGCTGAAGCGTGTGCTGCACCCTGTGTCTCTCGCAGCCTTACACAGGGACCGGCTGAGTGGGTGAGGAGGGGCAGTGCTTTTGCCTCCAGCTGGGGATGATGCTGAATTTTACGCTAGCTATGAGCAGCATGCACACAGGTACCTCTGGACCCGGGGTCTGGCTGCCCCATTCTGAGGTCCAGGGAGTGCTTCAGGTTGGGCTGTACCTGTGGGTGCCAGGGCTTCAGCAGCTGTCACCTATGTAAGGAGGTTCAGCATAATTTAAGACAACCAAGCCAAAAGGATTGGGCTCCTGTTTCTTAAGATTGAAATTTGGGGTTATAGCTTGGGTGACTTATCCAGAAAGATGTTTCATTTTACAATATTATTTAATGCTTATAGAACAGAGTATTTCCTAATAAATGCTAGACCTAGAGGAGCTGTAGTTAGAGAGCAAGAGGCATTCTGAAGAAATATTCCCACACCAAATACATGTGGAATTAACGCTGTCCTCCTGGGCTTCCAGCGGTGAGCATCCTCAGCTGAGTGTCTAGATGCTGCTTGTTTGTACAGCAAGCCAGTGGTTTGAGAGAATGTGGGGTGACGGCTGGCAACAGTTGGGACCAAGATTTCATGAGTGACTGAAAATTCACAGATCTCAAACTGAGACACTCTACTTTTCCAAGGATGGTGTGTCCAGGCTTGGTGTGTCATCTCAGACCACTTCTCTGAGGCTTCTGTGGGCTTTCTAGGGTGTCTGTCTGAACAGGTTAGACATGTTAGCTGCCTGGAGGGTGAATGCCCTGCTTGGGTGCTGTCACCAGTCAGGAATGCATGTTGTGAATTGGGTGCACTTAGATGCCGTTTTTACAGGGTTAAGTTTCACTCTTGTGTCTTCTCCTGAAAAAGCTTCAGGCTCTTCCCAGATTTTTTTGGGCTAAGGGTGAAAGTGAAAATTCCCAAAAATAAGTAATCCTTATGAACATAAGAGGAGGAAGAGTAGGTTGAAGCTGCACTGTAGATGGAAGCCCTCTGTGTTACGGTTTCTGCTGTGGTGCCATAGTGAAGGTAATGGGGTAACATTTGACATGATAGACTCCTGTCACATCAGTCCAAGGTCCTGTACGTGGTCAAGGTGTATCTGCTTGGCTTTCCAAATACCACGTGGTTGGAAGAGACAGCACTTGGAGACCTACTTTGGCCTTTCACTGTTCTGTGGGTGTTCTGCAACAGCCAGAGGAACTGCTGGGGTCCTGCAATGCAGAGAGTGTGGTCTGGAGGCAGAACAGGCGTTTCTGTGCACAGGTCCAGGAAATGCCCAAGGTATCGGGGTGCCATGAGTATCCAGCAACTGTGATTTTTGGCTTTTCATAATACATGCTGGCTGGAGCTGGCTGGAGCCTGTCTCAATCTGTGTTTTCTTTGCAATGCAGGGTGAGGAAGGCCCTCCCAGTTTGGAGTATATCCAAGCCAAGGACTTGTTCCCCCCGAAAGAGCTTGTAAAGGAGGAAGAGTCATTGCAGGTAAGGAAGGAAAAAACTGAAACAGCTTTGGGATGCAGCTGGCTCAACTCTGGTAGTGTGAAACCTGAGAGCAGTTCTCCAGTGCTGGACATGTTCTGGAAGCCGTGGGCTGGCCAGTGCTGTAGGTCACGTTTGGACTGGCAGGTCCTTCCACGTATGTGGAGGCTGCTGACGGCAGTTCTGTATGCCCTGGCCCTGCCTTCCGAGCCCTGCCAAGATGCTGCAATTTGTACAGCATCACATCTGCTGCTTGGAAATACGGCTGGAGCATGATTCAATAGAGAGCCGTCCTGGGTATTCCCTGTCCTCTGCCTGTGCTGACAGTGAAAAACTATGATGCTTTCTGCATAGCTCTCTGCAGCAGGTAGACATTCCCAGAGAATATCGGGCTTTGCTGTGCCTGTGTAGCCGTACCATGCAATTGCAATGGCTGATCTGGCCCTAGTACACATTGCTCCTGGCATTTTCCTGCTGCAGAGCTGTTGGAAAGAGAAACCTCCATATGGTGCCAGCCTCCTGCTGCAAAAGGCCCCTTGAAAGAGACCTGGGTACTGTTGCTGCTGTGCAGCAAGGGCGGTACTCTGAACAGTGGAAGCCAAAGGCTCATGGTGTTTGCTTCCTTTAACATAGTCTGGCGCTCATCCTCCCCCCTATGACTGGAGCTAGGCTGACATTCTAACTTCTCACTGCTGCTGCAGTATTTGAGTTTGCTCTGATTGGCATCTTCTTGGTAAACGGTGCTGATAAAAGCAAGGACTGAAATGTGGCAACAGGAGAATTGACTTGAAGGAACAAACACAGGCTGAGGATTTGCATGGGGTCAAGGCTGCAGGTCTGCAGGCTTCGGGAGGTGAAGCTGTTGAGACAACTCTGAGCTGAGACTACCTGGAGAAGAGCAGAACCTGCTTTAGTCTTCTGTGCGGAGGAGTGTAAAGTTCACCCTTCCTGAAGGGTAATTTGCCTTCAGTAAATTGTTATTTTAATATCAAGTAAAGTCTAAAAGGATACCATTGTCTTGATAACAAGCTGTATTCAGGCACCTGTCAGTTTATTCCAGGATTTCCCTCTGTCAGTTCTTGCAGTTTTACCATCCCTTTTCTAAACTGTCTCCCTTCTGTTGCTGTGTGAGAGAGCCACGTAAGCAGAAGAAACACATGCCAACTAAAAACAGCTCTGGCAAGTGTGCATAAATAAAATGCAGAAATAGAGTATATTCCCTTAATGTCTAATAATTAACACTCTAAAAGAGTATTCAGACAGATGCCAGTCTAAAGTTGTTATTACTGTACAAGAAACTTAAGAAGGGAGAAGTTGTTAGTACAATTGTCACTTGCACACAGAGTCTAAAACCCATGAAACTCAATTTTTAGGCAGCATATACCCAAGCCATAGAAACAACTTAGAAATAAAGACAAGGTGGTCTGACTTGTACTACTTGGTGTAATGAATTGTTTCGTCAGATGCCCTGACTGGCAAGTAAAGGGCTCTGGCTGAAATGATAAAGCTTCATGACATCTTTTGCATAATTGGTTACCAACATCGCCTGGTGTAGGTAACATTCAGGGAACAATGAGGAGTCTACTTGGCGAAGGAAAAAGGGTCCTGGTGAATTTCAGGCTTTCTACCCTTTTTTTTTTTTTTTTTTTTTTTTTTTTTTTTTACAAGAAAAGACAAGTCAAACTTGGCCATCTGCCAGTATCCCCGGTTTTAAAAGTAGCTATGGCATGTCTGGGCTGATAGTGAAAAGCAGAAAGACACTTGATTATCTGGTTATTTTATTTTTTTTTTAATTCTAATGCAGGTAATTTTAATGAAGTTTCCTCAATCATACAAATTGCTGTACATAGAGATTCCTTCAGAGCCTTGTCAGTGGAAATCAGGGAAAAACTGATTAATTTACTTACCTGGGTTGGTACCACTGAGTCTTGTAGTGCTTCTAAGAGCCCCCTTCATTTAAATGATGCAGCAGGATCATATGCGACACTGCCTTGGGGGGCTGTGCAGAGCACTCCCCAACTCATGTCTGAGCAGTGCCTGAAGTTGTGTCCTTTATCGTACCATTTGTGCTAGGACTGCATTTACCCTGTTCGAAAAGCAGGGACTGTAAATTCCTCAGCCCCTGTGCAACACCCTTGCTGCCAGATACTGGTACTTGGCGTACATAGCACTTATGGTCGCACCTATCCTCTGCAAGTAATCATCCATTAGAAGGTGCTCAGTGGCTCCTGAGGCATCCTTGGAAGAATGTGCATCTCATGGGGCTGGGCAGCGGGTACCAGTGCTGTTTTGTGCTGTTGTCTGTTCTCTGTGCCTGAAGAGCATGTTGCTGTGAATGATTTCCCACGGGAGATGCACTGCGGAGGCTGTAGGAAGAGTGGTTCTTGGCATTTATGGTGCGCAAAGTACTCTGCATGTGTCATGAATTAGTGATGTCTCCCTTCCAGGTCCCATTCACTGTGTTGCAGGGCGAGGGAGTGGAGTATCTTGGCCATGCAAATGATGCTGTGATTGCCATCTCCAACTACCGGCTTCATATCAAATTCAAGGATTCTGTGATCAATGTAAGTCTGGATCTGCCTGTTCCTGCTGCCTGAACCATAATCTCTTGCAGTATTTCAGGGGGGCATAAGCCATTTCTATGGTCTGTGGCATGGGAACTGTGCCTCTTGAAGGATGCCAAACCTGATGCTGTGTCTAGTTACTGCTGGTCATGCAGTTGCTGTTTTGCTGCTTAGTTTTGGTGTGTGGATGGGGTTTTCTTCTGGATAATAATTAGTCTTTCTTTTGCTGTTCTCTTCAAATTCAAGCATTAAACTTCATGGTTTTAAGACTGTTAAGGTGTCTTGCAGGCCTGTTTTAATGAGACTTCTCCTACCTGGAGACCAGCAACTCAGAATCAGACAGTGGGAGCCTGAGGCTTTCTCTAGCTGTCTTGACTTGCCATCTCTTATTGCAGCTTTTGTTTGGCTGTTACCTGTGCTTGTCTGGATGTGATTTAGTCAGTTACTGGCCCCAGGTGGGAGACTGCACAGGGACAGAATAGAAATTGGAATAGTAATTGTTGAAGGAGGCCCTATGCTGAGTCGTGAACCTTCACAGACCTCAGAGCGGGTTTGTAATTAGAATTAGAAGCTCATGGATGTTGATAAAGCCATGACTCTGTGTGATGGGCCTGCGGGTAAGGCTGCTGTCTGCTATGTGATGTGGTATGTCTTGTCATGCCCTATGTTGGTCCCTCGCAGGTGCCTTTGAGGATGATGGAAAGTGTGGAGTGTCGGGATATGTTCCAGCTTCACATTGTCTGCAAGGACTCCAAAGTGATCAGGTATCCAGTTTATTGCTGTATTGTAGATGCCACTGCAGGCCAGTTGCCGTGATCAGCTCTGGTGTCTCCCTCTGTGCTGCCATTGGAATGGAGCTGTTTGTGGCCAGGGTTACTAAGACTTGGTATTTTGTCCCTTTTACTGGTTAAGTGGAGCAGAGCTTCCTGTCTGTCTTGGCTGGATGAACGTATCCACTGAGGATAATGTGCATTTGGGTTTGTAGGTGCCATTTTTCCACCTTTAAGCAGTGCCAGGAGTGGCTGAAGAGGCTAACTCGAGCCATTGCCCGCCCTGCTAAGCCTGAGGACCTGTTTGCATTTGCCTACCATGCGTGGTGCTTAGGAGTCTGTGTTGATGAGGAGGATCAACATGCCCATCTCTGCCGTCCAGGTAAGCTGCTGGTGTGTCCCCTTCCTGCTTTTCTGTCCAGAAGCACTGCAACGCAATTTGAACTGTTTTTCATAAACTGATGTCTGGCTATGTCTTAAATCTCTGCTGTAGCCATAGCCCAAGTTCATCTTGCTGAGGGGCATCCTATACCTGGTCTAGAGATCCAGCTGATGGCCCAGTGTGGCTGGATAACAAGCGCAGTAAAAAGAGTAATAGTAATAAGCACAATAAGGAGCATTCTGAGCCAGCTGCACATAAGCAGCTTTTCCCTTTCTCCTTGTGAATGAAGAAAACATCCCGCACTTTGTACTGTCATCATGATGATGGAGAGCTCAAGCAGTCTTGTCCCTGTATAGTAAACATCATCAGATTTGAGGCAGCATAATTAATACGAATCCATCTGCATCTCTTCTCCAGCACCTAGAAATGCAGTGACATTCCTGTGATAGGTCTGTGGAGATGTCTGGCTCATCTTTGTGGAGGCACAAATAACATCTGAATCCATAAGGAGAAAATCAGAGCTGGGATGGTGCCCTCGTGTGGATTGCGAGTTTCCCTTCTCTGGGAACGCAAAGTTCACTTGCTATTCTTTTTCTTTAAGCAGCTTCATAATTAATAAAAGGGGATTAAAATGAGTGATGAACCTGGCTTTAGACTTAAAAATGTGCTGATACAAGAGGAGAGAAGCAGTAGCCTGCATGAAATGCCCATACACAGTTTGGGATGGAGGGATGGGGTTGAACAGTATAGCTGAAAGAGAAACACTAAACTATCTGTTCTTACTGTGTCCCAAACACCAGCCATTGGGAGGGGTTTGCTGTCTTTCCTTTAGAGAAAGTAGTATTCTCTAGTATAAACAAACTTGCCTGTGGAAATTGTTGCTGCAGGATATGAATGAGGCAAAGAGCTTTGCAGTATTTATTTATTAACAAGATTTGACATTAAGGCAACAAAGGCATCCAGAATTTGTAAGTCAAGGCTAAAACATAAGAGAGCAAACCCTGAGTCAGCTTCTGAGAGAGCAGTCTGGAAGAAGGAACTGCCTGGTGTGGGTGCTCAGTACTGCTCTGCCATGGGGTTCCTGACATCCACTTTGGAAGCCATCTATGTCAGAAGGGCAAAAGTGGATTAAATTAACCCCCCCCACTCCCACACTGATGTGGGAAGGCTTTCGTCGTCCACTCTGTGCCCTGACACTGAGAGATGGTCTGACTTGACAAAATAAGCAGAGGAGCCCCTGTGAGGGACAAGTCTCTTTGGCTTCTGAAGCAAGATCCCTGCCATCCAGCTGTCCTGTAGTTTGTCTCCAGCCTATTGATAGCTGCTATGGAGCTGCCACTGATGTGTTTGGATTTCATCAGTTCTGCTTAGCTGTCAGTAAATACCTTGTGCTCTATTCTTCCAGGAGACCATGTGAGATACCGATTTGAGATGGAGTTGGTGAGGATGGGCTTTGACTTGCAGAATGTCTGGCGCGTCTCTGACATCAACAACAATTACAAGTGAGTGTTTCACCACCAGGCGCTCCCCACTCTCCTCTTTCCTTACCTTCTTCCCTTCACAATCCCTGTTCAGAGCAGTGGGTGAGTCAGACTCTAGCTAATCCTCCTTCCTGGCCTTGATAACCCTCAGGCAGATCAGCATATGAGCCAGATCCCCTTTCTTTCTGCCTTTTGCATTGTGGAATTGAAGAAGGAATACAGTCCAAACACCAGAGCTAGCAGCAATTGCAAATGCTGCTAGGTAGTTTATAATGTGGTGGCCATAATTCATCCCTGAAGTCGTGGAGGAACAGTTAATCACAGGATTGATTGCCTTTCCTGGTCAGTTGTTCTCTCTAAAGTGCTTGCACTGTTTGAAATGAAAAACACAGAGTTTTGGTAAAGTTGGGCAGCTCTTCAGCTCTGTTGAGAAACTGGGGGCAAGCCAGTGGAGGGCTGTCAGGATGCTCAGAAGCCTGGGGAATGAGTGGGGCTTGTTCTGTCTGGTGCAGAAGAGGCTAAAGTGTGATCCGCTTGCAGACTACAGCTGCTGAAGGGCATTTATGAAGGTGATGGAGTGAAACTCTTCTGACAGTGGCAGATAACTGAATGAGAGGCAACAGCCACAAGGTGCAGCTTGGGAGGTTCAAACTGGACATGGGAGGAAAAAAAAAATCATTCCCCCAGGAGCATGGTGCTGTGCTGGGGCAGATTCCCAGAGGTGTGGGCTCTCCATCATGACGGCATGTCAAGTCTTAGATGATCTAGTGTTGGAGGTGGTCCCCTGTGAGCAAAAGATTGGTTATCTCTAGAAAGCCTCTCCCCGCAGCACATCAGTGATTGCAGCCTGTCTCCTCTTGGAGAAGAGCACAGGAGCTCTTGGAGAAGTGCTGCTGCATTTTTTGCAGCAGGTGGCATTAAGCCAACAGGATTTTATTAAGCTTTGACAGACATACTCATTTCTGCATTCCTTATAATCCATTTATTGAAACGACTGATACCCCTCAGTCTTCTCTTGATGTCTCAGCCAGTAAAGGCACGCCCATCACCCATGTGTTGAATAGTTCCAGGTCACCAGTTTCTTGTGCAAACTATGAGAAGCCTCAGGCACGCTGGCCTGGGGGAAATCCTGGTGTTTTTCTGCCTGTTCTCTTCTCTCTTCCTCAAGAGTCCAGGCAGCAGGCACCAGATTTGGGATTTGGTTTACAGTTTCTACTTGGCCATATTGACAGCATTGTCACTTTTGGACTGTTAACGTGACTTTGATGGCATTTATGCAGTTTCTCCATGGATGTCAAATGAAAATGGCTTTTCCTGAACTGCTGAGGTTTGGGAGTGCACAACCTGTAGGTCCCTGCCCTAGGCAGAATCTCTGCATGTCTTTCAGAGCAGTCGGGCTTCCTCTGCTGCTTGATTTTTGGGATGTGCTTCCCTCTGATTATTTCAGAAAGTTCAACTTAGATTGACCATCTGTGGTTTGCTTCCTGGCCAGTAATAAACAGCAATTATCTGCCTTTAGAGAAGTTGACTGTTTTATTTTCAACCAAACCAGGGAAGAAGGAACTTGAAATAAACCTCAGCAAGCTGGATGCAGGCTTGGTTTTGCTTTCCTTCATCTGCTGGGTTCCTACCTGGGGATCCTGGCAGCATCCTGGCAGGTCATAGCTTTCTGCAGACATCCCAAGATCTCAGAGGTGTGTGATCTGCTCGTGCAACTCAGAAACCACTTCTCTCTTGCTGCTTCGGGGAGTGTGTCTTTAAATCCTGCCTTGGCTTTTGATCATTACCACCTGCCTCTATTCACAGGAATCGGGTTACTTTTTAACTGTTTATAGTCTTTTTATCTTTTACTTCCCAGCATTAGCAAACCAGTGTTGTTAGAGATAGGATACTCCAAGGTAATGGCTTTGTTCGCTGTCTTTCAAGTCTGTTTCGAGATGTCCTTATCTGGAAACTATTATCTTCTTCCTGGTGACAGCCATCATAAAATTAGAGCAATACAGGCATATAATAACCACTCCTTCAGTCTTGATAAAAGTATACTATTTCAGCATACAATGATAATAAAATCATTACATGATCTCTGTGGCTCACATCTTCAGTGATCTGTATACCCAGAGAAATGGGCACATTCTGACATTACCCATCTGGTGTACCCATGTTGTCTCATATTGACCTTAATGCTGGTGGGTTTGGTACAGGTTTAGTTGCTTCAAAAAGGGAAAAACATTCACCTTTTCTTCATTGTTGACACTTGTTCTCAGCTTTGATCTTTTTACAGTTGTGGTTTTATTTATTTTTGATTTTATGAGGAAAAAAGCTGTCTGGAGTTCTGCGTTACAGGTTTAGACAGCTGATGTTTCCTGCTTGTTTTTGTGACTGCTCTTAATTCATACTTTGTCTTACTCTGTAACAGTTCTCTACAAATTCTAGTACTATCCTTCGCTTTTATTGGTAAAGTGATAATTAGTGTTCTTGCTTGTATTTGCCGTATGAATGTGTAGACAATAAGCCTACAAGGGCAGTTAGCAATAAAATGTGTGTGCTTGCTTTCTGGGAAGGAAGCTCTCTCACTGGACTGGCTGTTACCTTTGTGGTAAGAAGATGCTTCATCAGTCCTTGTCCGTAGGTTTGGCTTCTGCTGATTTATACATTTGTGGTGTTAAAGCCACCTTTTTCTGGGATCAAACCTCACAGTTTCAAAAATGTTTCTTTTAGTGTGCTGGGTCAGCGTGGTCCCAGTGGTGTTTCAGGCCACCCGTCTGTCATCCTCATTGCTTCACTGCTCATCTTTTTCAAGTGAGCGTATTGCACAATGCAGGGACAAGCATGGTTCTCCTTAGTGTTCCCTTTGTTGTGAAAAATGGCCACTGAAGTTCTGTGCCATTTATTTTCAAGAGTTACTGTTTCGTAAGAGAAGCTTCCTTCAAGTCTTTGGTGAGCCACCTGTTAAAAAACACACAAGAAAACAAATCAGAAAAAACACTTCTGAAAATCCAAATTGCTTGTCAGCCACATGAGCTTTATCTGCTCGTTTGGTGATGTTTCCAGCAAACTACATACGTGAGGTGCAACCTCCCCCCAGAAAAAAGTTGCGTTGACTCTTTCAAAGTGCACCGTATTTACCCTTGCACCAACTGTGACAGTCAGTTGCTGGTACAGAAGTCAGACTTCAGTGGTTTCCCACATTCACCCTGGAGACCTTTTTATAAAATTGATACCGTGTTTGCCACCTTTCGTTCCTCTGGCACCCAAGCCAATGTAAGCAAAAGTTTACACATCTCAGTTAATCTTTCACCTGGTGTGCGTTTGGGTAGCAGTGGAAATACCAAGCATCATCTAGTCCTGGTGATGAGTTACTCCTTGTTCCTAACAGATTGTTCTTAAACTTCCCCTGCAGACGTTTCCATGTTAGTGTCTTCACGTGCCTTGTCCCTTGTAAAACAGGGTTAGGTCTGGCAGATTCTTTGTGGGTTCTTCTGCTGAACATAAGTGCAAGTAGTTTTGATTTTCGGTAGTGATCCTGCTGATCTATTAGACTTTCAATTTCAGTAGCTGGCTGATACCTACAAGACGTTTGAAAAAGGTCTTCAGAGTTTCAATCTTCTAACAGGTCATTTCTCAAAAACTGCACAACATGTCTCATTTCAACTTTTTAATTCAGGTGTACATTTGGCTTCTCTAATGTCCTTTGGAAACATTTCCCCTCTCTGAAGGTTATCCTTTTATTTCTAAAACCCTTCTTTTGTTCACTGTTTTACCCTGCCAGCTCTTTCTGATCTTTGATGCATTTTGTATTGCCATTGAATAGCATGTTTAAATAACCATCATATCATCTGCAAGCTTTTTTTTTTTCTTTCCCCCTTTTCTGAAACTCATTGTTACTGTCATGGGAGGCTTATCCCCTGTAAAAATATTGTTACAGTATTCATCACACAGCAGAATTCAACAAAGTGATTTTTCCAGTTACTCTGTTTTGGAGTAGCTTAGGACTAAAGGAAGAGTTAAATACTTCTGTATTATTTGGCTGGTAGCACCAAGAAACAGCTGATTATGTCTAAAAATGTTGCATTTAGCATCAAGAAAATGTATGAGACAATTTGTTTTATGTGGAAGCAACACAAGTCTCCCATGGCAATTTCTGCTCTTGCAGCCTTTCTGCATCTCTTCCAGCCTCTCATGGATGTTGTTGCTGTCGCTTCAGTGGTTGGTAGTGTAGCCTCAATGCTGTTCTCTTTCTCTTTAGGCTTGGGATTTGAGTTCGTGCACATTTTGCATTGCTTGTGGATGCTGGTGACTTAGCCTCACACTTTTACCTTCACATTTTCCTGGGACATACCACACTTTGTTCACTAGCTCAGCCTATTTCAGTCTTCCTACAAAGCTTGTACTCTGAAATTTAGCATACCACTAATAATCTGCCTTGTATCAAGTTTATAAGGTGTTGTTAAGCCAACATATTAATTTATTCTGGCTTTTCAGTTCCTCTGTTTTTTGGAATTCTAGCCTAGAAGCACAAGTTTGTTTGTCTTGATCTCATTGCCTGTTTTTATGCATCCTGCTTAAATTTGGCTTAACTTCTTGAGGCTATCCTGTGTCCTACCTGGACTTTATTGAATTCTGACTGTTTTCCTAAGGCTACAGGGTTTTAGTGACTTAACTCTTAGAAGATACGCTCCTGAGCCTTTCCTGTACTGACTCTCCACAATTTTAAAAGACAACTCCCATAATGTTTCATCTGAACTGCCAGGAGACTGATACTGTTTTCATTTTGATGAAGTCCATTCTCATATAGACTCAGCTATTTAGAAGTTGCTGCAGATCCACATACTTTTATTCTCAGTCACACTTCAATGCTTCTCTAATTTCCTGACTAACTTTACACATGGAATCTGAGGCATTTCAGAGATGTCCAAGCCTGGATGTCATACCACAGACATCCTGGTCTTCAGCTTCTTACCTGACAGCTTTAATTTTGCTTCATGGATTCCTCTTCCTCACCTTGTTCTTATCCTGTAGACCAACCTTGCTTTCTGCCTGGGGCTTTCTGAGAAGCTGTCTAGACACTGTGTGAAGTGCCATCTTCTAACATGGCAGGCAGTTCCTCACTAGCATCACAAACTAAATAATACCAAGCACTGTGTCGTGCCTATTGCCATCGTCTGGGATAGCCCAGGGATAGCCCAGACTCAGGGGAACACCAGCCCACCCTCTGGAGCTTACCTGCCAGGTAGTTTCACCCCTCTCACTTTACTTCCCATCTGCCCTGAAACATTCCTTCTAAATGTGTGTTAGGAATCTGATTTCTGGCACCCCACTGAACAAGATAGTATTTTAAGATCTCCCTCATGTCACTTTATTATAGCATATACCAAATCACCATTGCAGTCTTTCTGGGGAAAGTTAAGTCTTCCTTGCAGAGAAATGTGTAAAGCTAGTGGTGACCTGTTTTCTGCAAGGCAGAAAGTGGCAGATTGTCATTTACCGGAAGCTGTGTGGTTTTGGGTTTACAAGCACTGTGAGAAAACCAAAACCCCATGTAAATTAATGACTGTTCCCCTAAACCCTCATGAATTCTTAAATCCAGAGGATGTTCCAAAAGCATCCCTGGGAAGTACTGGGGTATTTGGTATGGGTCTGGAGGTGAGGCCTGAGGTGAAAGGAGGTTGTCTTCTCCCAGTTCATTCCTGACAGCATTTTTGGGGTCACTTTTTCCCATGCTGAGACTGTACTGAGACAGATATAAAGAGGAAGAGCCAAAGTCCCGCATGCTGAGTTTGGAGAAATGTGAGCTGCTCCTGCCCTCTCTGCACAGCTTCTCTTGTGCAGACTTTACGATTGTTGAGTCCTGATCTTGCCTTTGTGCTTTCTTTTTTCCAGGCTTTGTTCCAGTTATCCCCAGAAGCTGCTGGTCCCTGTCTGGATCACAGACAAGGAGCTAGAGAACGTGGCTTCATTTAGGTCATGGAAAAGGATTCCTGTGGTGGTGTACAGGTAAGCACAAAACCAAAGCAGTGCTCTTCCCCAATCCCATGACAGCTGCCCTTTTCCTTGTAGGCGTTGTGAAGCTGTTAGGAGGGCACGCGTACAGGGCTTTGGAGCAAGAGGCGACAGCAATAGCTGTGTTCTGGTCTTCACGGTGTGTATTCCTTTTGCCTCCTACCTGAAAACATGCTGCTCCCAGGACTCCTTCTCCCAGCACACACACCAGCCTCCCTAGGCTCACAGTCTGTGACAGTAGTGCAGGGTGTTCTCCAGAAGGGAGAACCATAGAATGACAGAACAGTTTGGGTTGGAAAGGACCTTAAAGATCACCTAGTGCCACCCCCGCACGACAGGGAGGGCCACCTTCCACCAGACCAGGTGGCTCCTAGCCCCGTCCCACCTGGCCTTGAGCACTGCCAGGGATGGGGCACCCACAGCTGCTCTGGGCAGCCTGTGCCACATGTCTCACTACCCTCACAGTACAGAATTCCTTCCTAACAGCTGATACAAATCTCCCCTCTTTCAGCTGAAAGCCATTCCCCCTTGTCCTGTCACTACAGGCCCTTATAAGAAGTCCCCCCTCCAGCTTTCCTGTCAGCCTCTTCAGGTACTGGGAGCTGCTCTAAGGTCTCCCTGGAGCCATCTCTCCTCCAGGCTGAACAACCCCAACTCCCTCAGCCTGTCTGCACAGCAGAGGGGCTCCAGCCCTCTGAGCATCTCCGTGGCCTCCTCTGGACTTGCTCCAACAGCTTCATGTCTTTCTTATGTTGAGGGCCACAGAGAAGACTTACAGGTTTCCGGGCTCCAAGCACACGTTGCTGGGCCAAGTTGAGCTTCTTATCCACGAACACCCCACAGTCCTTCTCCTCAGGGCTGCTCTCCATCCATTCTCTGCCCAGCCTGTGCTTGTGCTTGGTATTGCCCCAGCCCACATGCAGAACCTTGCACTTGGTGCTTCTTTCCCACTTTCCGTTAGATCTAAAGATGTGGGTGACTTTCCTCCTACAGGACATGCAGCAAGAGCACTATGTCAAATCAAGGTTCTCTCTCTTTGAGTTTCAAAATTTTTTCACAGATTGGTACTTGCATAATGGCTGCTTAGAAAAGAAATCTTTGCCCAAAGGAGCCTGCTGTGTGGCCCAGCTCTCAACTAGGTGTTCAGGCCTGGATATAACTTTTAATACTGAAGTGCAAACCACTTCTGTTTTGATGGAGTTCTGAGAGTTCTGACGCCATTTAGGTAACATAACAAAATGTTTGCATGTGGCTGAACTTTGTTGGTTCATTAGCTGGTAAATATTCCCTGGTCAGCCTTCCAAAAATAATCTGTCCAGGGGGATGCAGGAGGCTAGGCAGCAAATAAAGCGGGGCTTTGCAGGGTAGAGGGGTGGTTTCTCATTAAACGTGTCCTCAGGGAGACTGACATGTTTGAAGCAAATGGGAGGCTGGTGGAATAGGTGCACACAGCCAGTGTGCATGTTGTAAATAGAAGTTATGATTGCTAGCCTTAGACTCTGTGTTAGCAATTACTATATCCAAATATAAAAAATTTTGAAAATATCAGAGCTGTCCAACAAAGGACAACCCTGGGATGCACAAAAGCCGGGAAACAAAACCAGTGCATTTACAGGTACCTTAACTCTGCAGCTTCATGTTATATAGTTTGCTGTTAGAAGCTGGCAAAACAGAGTGTATTACTTCTGGAAGAACTAAATTCTGCAGCAGAGTAATAATGAGTGCTGCTTATCGTATGGAGCCTTTCTCTCTCTGTAGACAAGTCAGCTAAGTTAATTGTATTTGTGATTACTTTTGATAAAAATGACAGTCTCCAGTGCCAGACCATAGTGTACCTCCCCAGCCGAGGGCAAAGCTGTGTCTTTTTGCTGCTTTAACGTTGTTCCTTGCTTGATAATACCGCTGTAATGGTACCCGGTAATTTAGAAGCTGAGCTGCAACCCTTTGCAGCCTGGGATCAGATGAGAAGATGCCAACAAGTGATGTTACAAGTTGGGACAAGTGCTTGCCCATGTGTATCTCTCACTTTCATGCACTCTTTAGCCTTTGCCCTCAAGATTGAAGTCTTTTGGCCAGGAGGCTCCATGAGGGCCATGGCTTCTTCTGGAGTGCCTTGTGCTGCATGAAAGGGGAAGAAATGAAAAGCCCTACACTCAGTTCCTCCTCCTCCTCGCTCATAGTTCAGGAGAGAGTGGAGAACCCAGCTGGAGTGTGTGCATCCCTGTAGGGACCTCTGTAACCGTAAGACTGGTAGACTTCAGAGCTTTTGGAGAGCAACTCTGAATTCACTGGGTCACAGTTCAACATGACACCAAAGTACCACATGATCAGTTTTCTATAAAATCTGTAATTTAGCTGTTAAGCAAAGCAGAAGTTCAGGTCTCCATCTCTGAGTCCTCAGTGGAGATGTACAGCAGAGATGCAGGAGCCTCCAGGCACAATTCACTTGTAAAACAACGCCAAGGATGCAATTAATTATTTAGCTGACTGCAGAGGCAGACGGGCATTGTATGCCAGCCGCTCCTTGTTACTACTCTCTGTCTATACAGCCACCTTGAGAAGACCTTGGGACTATGTTAGGGAGAAAGCTCCTCACAGACACTCAGCATCACCTTGCCTTGTTCATGCTGCAGTGGCTGTTGGGGCAGCAGCGGGAAACCAGTGGGCGTTGCTCCAGCACCATGGCTGAGTGCTCAGTCTCGGGCTCTTCAGGTCATGCCAGAGTGAGCCAGGAGTTTAGCTGAGACTTGAGAGATGAAAGCACTTGTAGATGTGCCTCTCAGCTGGGAACCTTTAGGTGACAACTGTGTAAACCCTCTCTCGGCTTTTTCTTGTTTTAAGCTAAGCTGTTTGACTTTGCATTGTGGATGAGCACTTTGACAGCCAGAAAGTAACAGAGAGGTGACTTGATGCTTTCTGGATGATTGTTATGGGCTAAATAGCATGTACTGATGGTATCAGATGCACTTTAGCCTTGTGCTCCAAGCAAATCTGGGAGTAAAAGCTCAATTCATAAACTACAAATGCACCGCATACTCTGGCTTCAGGTTCTTGAGTCATTAAAAGTAAACTGAGGTGCTCTAAAGAATAATGTTGTCAACATATGTTAAAACACTATGGCACCTTCTGCCATTCCAGTTTCAAGAAAGGAGCTTTTTCCTTTGAAGAAAAGTTCCACAGCAAGGGCCAGAATGGTTCATATGTTTGTGGGTTTACAGGAGACCACAGAGTCAAGCTATGGGGGCCCCCCTGACCTGGAAGCTCACTGCAAGCTCAGTTGCGGTTTTGATTTGTCTGCTGGCATCTGCTATACTTCCTGCTTGCTAGTGACTTCACGCTCATCAATGGTGGCCGTATTTCCTTGTGTTTATTGGCATGTCACTATGTCTGTTGAAACTGGCTACCTCAAGGCCAACCTCTGCCCAGCATTTGTTGCAATGCTGAGAAGTTTGTGCTACAAAGTTTTCTGAAGCCGTAGGACTCTTTGGCTATGTTTGTAGTGTTACCTTAAGCATGCTACCTCTGACTTCAGGTGGCCTACACAGCTAAGCTCTTCTACCTCCTGCACCCCAGACAGTGCCATTGCATCCAAATGCCTGTTGGGAGCAGCCCCTGGCACAGCATCTGCATTTCCCCAAAACGTGCTCAGGCACTGTTTGGGTAAGTGCTGGTTGGCACAGGCCAAAACCTGTAGGTGTGTTAACAAACAAGCTTGGATGATCACAGGCTGGTGCTTAAGTCCGCACCTTGGCTCAGTTTCATTTACTAGTACAAACAAAGCCTTTGCTGCTGTCTGTATTGACCATACTTGAGCGATCCTGAAGACAGGAATAGATCTTCTGGGAGTGACTGCTCTGTAAGTCACCTTGCAAAACAGAACAGCAGCAGAGAGCGCTGAAAGAAAAAGGAGCTCACAGTATTCTGACTTGGCTGAACGTGAATATTATTTCTTTGGAAGTCTTCAATTTAAAGTCTTCATTGCTAGTGGCTATGAGATGTCACTAACGATAATATGTTTTCTGCATTTATTGATAAGTTGCCTCAGGAGAATAAGGGAACATTGTCTCTGAGAATCAAGACTGTTCCCGCAAAATGCGGTAGCTGCTGGTGAGATACTGTGCACCGCTGTTAGGATTGAGTTCAAAGCCTTGATGCATTTTCTTGGTGTACTGCCTTACAGCAAATGACATGAGTAGGCACTGTCATCTTCTGTGGAACAGCAGGGCCTCTTACAGGGTGGCAGCATGAGAAAGAGATACCTTCAAGAGTGCTTCTATTAGCCCTCGCAGGCAGCTAAACAGCCTTTGAGCAATGGGTTGAGGTGTGTGCTGGTGTGTGCTTTAGGATCTAGAGCATTACGTCCCCAGCTCTGCCACCAATGCAACTTCTGCAGAGCTGTTAACCTACAAAGAAAAGACAAATACTTGGATGTTGTTTGTCAGGAGCTTTATCTATATCTTTGTTATTACTCCAGCTCATCTTCAGAGAGGTGCTGCATGAGGGGTGGTGGGATAGGGAGGGGCAAGCTCTCTTCTTGTAAAGAACTGAGGTGTGGGGCTGTCCGATCTATTACCCTGTCTCCAAGAAGAGCCAGGCACTGTGAGCAGCATCTCGGGGAAGTGTAATAAATGGGACAAGTATGCAGGTATTCTTTCCTGGTGCATCTTTGGAGCAGCCAATATCTTAGATTTCCTACAACGACTATTCAGAAGAATGTGTGGTCATGTTTCATGGTCACTTGGTGGACCCACCTTCCATGACTTCAATGTATTTTGGAACCAGTTTATACTTCCACATTGCACTGTGGCAGAGTCCACTGTCTGTTTTGTTGTTGTCTGGAAAATAATTGTTAAACATATGGCACGACCATGCCAGTACCTGTTTGTGTTTCTGTCAGGGAAAAATAAGACTAATCTTCCAAATGCACATTTTTATCTTTTACGACCTTTTATGCCTCTCACCCATTCTTGTCCTCTTGTGGTGGGGAGTTGTTTCCTACTTAAGTTGTCCCTATAGCAAAGCTCTTCTATACCTGTGATTGTCCTTGCCACCCTTCTCTGGAGGCTTGAGTACGATGTTATCCTTTTTGAGATGGATTGGTGAGAAATTTGTGTCATTTTGAAGATGCATAAGATGTGATGCCATCATATTTTCTGTCTTACTCTTATATAAATAACTGCTAGCACATTCTTAACTGTTTTGCTTCTTTTGAGCGTTGAGCTGAGGCTATTTGAGAGCTCCCCAATCACCTCAAAGTCTTTGAGGTTTGGCTGCTGATTTGTACTGAACTGCTCTGTGTCATAGCTGGGGTTATGCTTTGGTCATCTTTAAATACTTTACATTTATTTATATTAAACACTGTGCTCTCTTTTTATCACAAGGTCCTTTGCAACCTTTTCCAGACAGCCATAGACTCTCCTGGATAATTCTGTATCACCAGCAACTTTGTCACCTAATGGCCCATTCCCTTTCCAGGCCACTTGTGAATGACTTGACTGGTGTGTTCATGTGAAAAAAGAACACTTACTCCTACCTCAGGCCTTCTGCTAGGCATCAATAAGCAGCAGCCAGGATGGGCTGTTTCCATGTTTTAGGGGTTGCTAATAAACACCAGCTCGGGCCTCCACCCAGAAACTAACCAGTCTGACGCGAGTGAGCTAATCTTTCCAGCTTAGAAGTGATAAATGAGATGGTTTAACAACAGTATGTACTTTAAAGGAGGAGGAAAAAGGAGAATGGGAGAACAGAACAGCTTTAAAATAAGTATTACTTTACCAAGGTACAACCATAATTATTTAAAGTTCTCCCCTATGGTTTAATGTTTAGATATTTACATATCTATATACAATAATATGCAATTTATATAGTATATATTTATAGATAATAGTATATATTTGTATATCATTATAAATAAAAACAGTTCATTAAAAGCTAAATAATTGGCTGCAGAAACTCCCGTTTCATTTTAGTGGTAGTTGATCCCCGGGCACAGCCCTCGATCCTCAAGGCGAGGCCCAGGGAGCTGCAGCTGCCCCCGGAGCTGTCACCATCCACTGGCACCAGCTGCTCCCAACAGCCGCTGCAGCGACCTGCTCCTCTGCGATCTCATTTTGCCGGCTGTTCCAGCTCCATTAGCCGCTCCTGTGCTGTCTTCTCATGTTCCTCATGGCCGTGACACGAGTGACAGCTTCTGTGTCACTACTGCTGTTATTCAGTAATGGTTATTTGAAATGCCCTGCCCTGTTTCAGTGCTTGAACGCAAGAGTAAATGCAGCAGACAAAGTGAGGGGGGGTTGCACAGGTGTTGACTGTACCTAGGGAGAGTTTGCTGGGCTTGTTTCTCACCTCTCCAGGTGAGGCTTCATTAGGCTCTCGCTTCCTTTGCAGACATGTGCGCAACGGGGCAGTGATTGCACGCTGCAGCCAGCCTGAAATCAGCTGGTGGGGCTGGCGAAATGCTGATGACGAGTATCTTGTGACATCTATTGCCAAAGCCTGTGCCTTGAACCCTGGAGTAAAGGTATCTGGTGGCATGCCACACAATGGGAGCAGCGACGGCAGCGAGGCCTGTGATGCTGACTTTGGTGAGACAGCTCGCTCCCTTCCCAGTCTCCTAAACATGAATTAGTACTTTTTACACCTACGTGTTGCTGCTAACAGGGCTGTCACAGTGCAAGGTTTAAACCCAATATCCAGGTCGATAATCTGTGCCCTGTCATGCCTTAACAGCGGGGTGTAGGGCAGGTCCCTGGGCTCATTCACAGCCATTGCTGGGGGGCACTGGAGGCCTGTTGTAGGAGGGAGGGAGGTGCTGGGAGCTCAGTCCGTGTCTGTCTCTGCAGACTCATCCCTGACCGCATGTTCAGGCGTGGAGAACGCAGGAGCTCCTCAGAAGCTGCTGATTCTTGATGCTAGGTCCTACACTGCGGCTGTGGCCAACAGAGCAAAGGGAGGTGGCTGCGAATGTGAAGGTACAGAGGGCTAAGTGCGTCCTGGAACATCTTCCTCTTGGACCCCCTTTGTCAAGGGGGTCCTAGAGCACAGCGGGGGGTGGGGGTGGGGGTGTGTGTCAGCATCTTGGTGCTCAGTCTCTAGCACCACGTTCCCCTTCTTGCTCGTGCAGTCTGTTATTCCGTATTTATTGCTGCTGGCCCACAAGGCTTTTCTAGAAAAACTGCCTACCTACTGCTGAAGACCAGAAATGGTACTGTGAGGGGACAGCTGAACTAAGTGTATGGAGGCAGTTGCTGCAGTGACAGCAGCTTTCTGAATGTTTCCATCTCTGTTGCGTTTAGAGTATTACCCAAACTGTGAAGTCGTGTTCATGGGCATGGCCAACATCCACTCCATCCGTAACAGTTTCCAGTATCTACGTGCTGTCTGCAGTCAGGTGCCAGACCCCAGCAAGTAAGTGACTTTTCTCTATCTGAGTTTGACATCATATCTGTCAATGTCCTGGGAGGGGGTTCCTTCCCTTTTCCTTTTTCTTGTCCCAGGTTTCTACCTCAGAAAATGGAGGGAATGTGCTCACAGTGATTGAACGCTGCTTATTTTCACCCCTGGTAATCCAGAAGGGGTTGCAGCACTGCCTCAGTGTCACTTGGTTGTGTGTATCCTCTGAGGGTTTGTAAAATGTAGAGTTGTATCTGGGAAAAATTGAAATTAGGGGTTCGATTCTTTGTACTTATTCTAGGCTGGCTGGCTCCTCTTGAGCGTCTTTTAGAAAAGACTGATTTCCATTGTGGACTCCAAAAAGACTTCAGTTAAAGTGTATGTATGTATTTATTTATTTATTTATCCTCCCACTGGAGAGCTAAGCAATTGTTTTCTTGCTTTTTGCACACCTTTTAGCTGGCTTTCAGCCCTGGAGAGTACCAAGTGGCTGCAGCACCTTTCTGTCATGCTAAAGGCAGCAGTGCTGGTCTCCAGTGCAGTTGACAGAGAAGGACGTCCAGTGCTGGTTCATTGCTCAGACGGCTGGGACAGGACTCCGCAGATTGTAGCACTGGCAAAGATTCTTCTGGACCCTTACTACAGGACCATGGAGGTATGGGTTGTGCTGGGCTGCTCATTCATGTCTGTTCAAAGGCAGCTTTTTGTCTCTGAGTCTCCAGAGAAAGGAGCAGGGTCACATTTGGCAGTAAGCTTAGTGTTGTTTCAGAGCTACAATTGTGGGTGTTGGGTTTTTCCATGTTCTTTTCCTGCCTGTTTTTGGTGAATGGTACATCACTCTTCTGCCCAGCTTGATGAAGTACTGTGGAAAATAACTTCTTGTGTTCAAGGTTCAGTTGGTTCCCTGCTCCTAATTGTGCGTGTTGTCCAAGCTTTTTTCTTGTATAGAAATAACAGCTGTTAGTTTGTGTTTGGAAACCTCTGACATTCAGGTTTGACCCCAGACCAACCACCAATGCAACCTGCTTTCCAGCCCTTCAGAAGGCCTGCGTTTACCTGGCGCGAGTGGCAGATGGGCTTTGCCTTATCCTGCTGTGTGCCTACAGAAGAGTGTCAGCAGTTAGTTTTTTCTTTTATTCACAGGGCTTTCAGGTGCTTGTTGAATCAGATTGGCTGGACTTCGGTCACAAGTTTGGTGATCGCTGTGGTCACCAGGAGAAGGTGGAAGATCAGAATGAGCAGTGCCCAGTGTTTCTCCAGTGGCTGGATGCGGTTCATCAGCTTCTGAAGCAATTTCCTTGCCTCTTTGAATTTAATGAAGCTTTTTTGGTAAGAGATATGCATGCAAACATCTCTTTATCCCATGCCAGAAGTGAGTAGAGGCAGAGGGAAGGCCATGATATTTTACAGAGAGTTGTAGCTGAAAGAAAACAATAGTTGAATTCTTTAAAAATGGCCAAGTGTCTGAGTAGTGCTGGGACTCTCTGCTGGCATTCCTGACATACCTTCACTGTGTGGGTCCAGCCCTGCCCTTCAGTTGTGGTATTTTGACCTGGTTCTGTATGTGTGATGCTTCTGCCAGCTTCTCTTAGCTCCTTGTAACTTCCTCCTCCCTTCCCAGCGCAGGCTCAGAGGACCTAGCAGACTGCACAGTGACAAAGGGTTTATATTCTCTGGTTCCTTTCAATTGCTTCTTCTGCAGGTCCCTTTCTAGCCCAGTGAATTCAGATACCATCAGCAGCACTGTTTTGATTAAAAGCCTAATTTGCATATCTCAGCAATAGGAGTCTGAAACACTTTTTAAAAATAAATTAGGGAAACAATAGCTATTAATCTCGGTCTTATCAAATAATATAGGTTAGGGTTATAGAGGGATGGGTATGGTTTCAGTTGACTGTTGCTTTCACTTTTAAGTCTGCTCTGTGTGGAAAAGGACAACAGTAGGGTCACCAGCTGGGTAGGAGGTGCGGGAGCCGTCCCAGAGGAGTGCAAGACATTTCCCCTGCAGACGGGAGACACCATTTCCCAATGGCCCTGACAATAATTCCCCTTCTAATGCTGCAGGTGAAGCTGGTGCAGCACACGTATTCCTGCCTTTATGGGACCTTCCTTGGGAACAGCCCCTGTGAGCGAGAGATGCACAACATCTACAAGCGTACCTGCTCTGTGTGGTCCCTCCTACGGGCTGGCAATAAGAACTTCCACAATCTTCTCTATATGCCGGGGTCCGAGCAGGTCAGTAGAGCTGCTGGCCCAGTTTTCCAGGCTTTTCATCTGCCAGGCACCAGGGACTGTGTGGGGAGAGTTTGGAGGGGTTTTCTTTTGCGTTCATCTCTGATTGTAAGTGGTTGTTGCAGGTGCTGCATCCAGTGTGCCACGTACGAGCACTGCATGTCTGGACAGCAGTGTATCTCCCAGCTTCCTCGCCACATCCTCTGGGACAGGATGGCATGGACATTTACCTGCCCCCTGGACCTCAGAGCCAGGAGTTCAGTGGCAGATGTTTGGATAGGTAAGAGCCTAGAGCTCCAGGCCCAGGTTGCTGCCTACCCACAGGCCTTCTTTACCTCCTCACACATTGCAGTCCCTCTGTTTTACCTGTTGTTCTCATCTTTCCTGTGGAGAGCAAGAGCTCTGTAGCTCTTGTCCCAGCTACTTGGAGAAGAACCTAAAAAAGCAGATGGCAAAGGCCACGCTATAGCATTGTGCTCATGCTGCTGTACCGCCCTTCCCCACCCACCCTGTGATCCATAATTAGGAGCATTTCCCTTCCCTCGCCTCAGTTCTGACTGAAATGAGGGAAGTTTCAGGGGTTTTGTTGTAAGATTTGCTTTGCTTTTGGGCTCTAGATTACCAAAGACAAGATCTATGGATGACCTGCTCTCGGCTTGTGACTCCAGCAGCCCACTGACCCGCACGTCTAGTGATCCCAACCTGAATAACCACTGTCAGGAGGTCCGGGCAGGCCTGGAAGCCCGGCATGCCGCTGCTGAGGGAGCTGAGCCACACTTGAGTGAAGGCAGTGCGGTGCATGCAGGAGAGACACAGCAGGTGGAGGAGCAAGAGGAGAACGCTCCCCTGCAAGCCAACAGCACTTGTAGCAGCCATGCTGAGCACGCAGGACATAGCAAACAACTGAGTGGCTGGGCTTCTGTGCCAGCAAGCAGTGGCTCTCTGGAGGCAGAAAAGGGGAGCGAAACATACATGGAGGAACTGGATGGCACATGTCCAGCTCCAAATTCTTCTAGACAGGAAAATGTTGACAGGGTTTCCATCAGTTCCAGAAAGTTCCAGATAGAAACCTGTCCTCAGGAACCTTTGAAGACTACTGGCATGGTGTCCAATGGAGGAGACTGCCCCATGAGAAGTGCCACCTGCCAAGACATTCCCAGCCCGGTGTCCCTGGCACCAAAAGGGCCTAGTCATGACATCCCGAGCCCTGCCCTGGGCATTCCCTGCCTGGATGAAGACAACAGCAAAGGTGATGCTGGAAGGAGTGCGCCCTGCAAGGAGCCTGGCCGGCTGGGGAGAGTCCCCCTAGAGCAATGGCGCAAGCCCATTTCCCAGAGCCAAAGCAGCGAGTTCTCCTTCCTGGGGTCCAACTGGGACAGTTTTCAAGGAATGGTGACATCACTCCCCAGTGGGGAGCCTGCACCCAGACACCTCCTCTCCTATGGCTGCTGTAGCAAGAGGTTGAGCAGCAAACCTCTGTGGGCACCGGGCCTGTGCTTCAGTGGCCAGTGGGCTGCCAGGGAAGGTGCAAAGCCCTCAGTCTGCTCTGGCCATGGCGGCACGCATTTTGCAGGCCCTGCAGGGAAGCCCAGCCATTCATGGCTACCCTGCCACCTGAAACAAGCGTCTGGTCCCAAGCACGTGCCACCAAAATGTCCTTCTCCTGTGCCTCCTCTCTACCTGGATGATGACGGGCTCCCCTTCCCCACAGACGTGATTCAGCACAGGCTGCGGCAGATCGAGGCCAGCTACAAGCAGGAGGTGGAGCAGCTGCGCAGGCAGGTGCGAGAGCTGCAGCTGCGCCTGGACATCCGCCATTTCTGTGCCCCTCCAGCCGAGCCGCCGATGGACTACGAGGATGACTTTGTAAGTAACTGCCTCCAACATCCCAACTCTGGCAGTGTGGCTCCAGCAGCGGCGGTCCCTGTGCCCCCCCTCACATTGCCCTTTCCAATGCACAGTTTGCAACCTCTTACTTTTAGGTTGAGCGGTTAAGGTTGTTCCTATGCTTTCTCAGCCCTGCTCCCCTCCTGGCCATGTGCCGTGCCCTCATGCTGCCTGGAGGTATCTCTGCTTCTTGAGAGCCAAGCAGTGGCTCCTACAGTCTTGAATGCTTTACCTCTTCGTATGGGGAGCTGTGGAGCCACCCACGTGTCCCTCACAAGCACTGAGCATGGCCAGAGTGGGGAGTGCCCTTGGCTGCATGACTGAGGCAGCTGAGGGGATTTGTGACTTCACCTCTTCTTGCAGACATGTTTGAAGGAATCGGATGGCAGTGACACTGAGGATTTCTGTTCTGATCATAGTGAAGACTGTTTGTCAGAAGCAAGCTGGGAGCCTGTTGATAAGAAGGAGACTGAGGTATGTGTTCTGTTATGGCAGTTGTAATGCAGCAGGGGAGGGTTTCTTTGCAGCTAACTGTGGTGGTTATGGCAGCAGAGCGTGGTCTGGAAGCAAGGCAGAGAGCAGCCACCCTTGTCCTTTAACACATCCTCTGTATCCTCTGCTGCTGCTGTGCCCGATAGAAAGGGACCTGTGGGGTGGGCTCACTCTGAGCTAGCCTGTTGTGGTCCAAAGCCATGCTCAGCCTGCACTGGGGTCCTGAGACCTGGTCGTTGTCATGTCATCAAACTGAAAGCTGATGAGGACTGGTGTCTGCCCTAGGTCACACGGTGGGTTCCAGACCACATGGCCTCTCATTGTTTTAACTGCGATTGTGAATTCTGGCTGGCCAAGCGGAGGCATCACTGCAGGTAAACTATGCTATCACTGTAGTCCCACTCTTCCTCTCAGCCTGTTTCTCACAAACCTCACAAAATGCCTGTCTGTGATGTTTCATCCCTCCAGCTCCCAGGAGAAGGTTTTAAGTCATTATTTGCCAAGCCTCCCAAATTCCCCGCTGACTTCCATTCTGCATTGTTTCTATTTTTCCAAGGCCTGTGATCCTTCTCCTGGGTAGTGATGCCCATTAGTCCCTTTTTAGTGCTAGCCAGTTGGCTTGCTCTGGGAGACTGCAGTATATACTTTAAGAAGCCTGTTGACATATCATAAGCCTCATCCCTAAACTGGATCCTGTGTGCTTGCTGAAGTTTTGCTGTGGGTTCCCAGGTCTCTTTTCACTGGTTTTCTTGCTCCTTGACAGGAACTGTGGGAATGTGTTTTGTGCTGGTTGCTGCCATCTAAAGTTACCCATCCCTGATCAGCAGTTGTACGACCCCGTCCTCGTTTGTAACTCCTGTTATGACCACATCCAAGTGTCTCGTGCCAGGGAGCTCATGAGCCAACATCTGAAGAAACCCATCGCCACAGCTTCCAGCTGAATGCCAGACAAGGGACCTGTCTAAGCCCAGCCTTTTCTCTCGTGGGTTGGAAGGGTGACTCTGCCTCCACTGTAATTGTGAAGGCTTTTGGTGCAACACTTGAACACCAAGCTTGAATGCACTGTCTTCAGCAGTCTTACGATCAGTCTGGAGCAGAGGAGTTGAGATTAGAGGGTATGGTGTGTGTCCCCACTCTGGTACTGGTGGGCCCGTACATTGTAGTCTTGATGATCCAGGGCTAAAGAGAGGATTGCAACCTTTCTCTTTTGTGGGCTGGAAAGCAATGTTTTCACAGATACTGCCTGTACAAAGTACCCCCAAAGCAATAGCAATAGAAAGGCATGTTTAGAACCAACTCCCCCTACAAAGGCAGGCTGCTGTACGAGAAGGAAGAGGGCAGGCTCCAGGTGGTACCGTGTGCTTTGGAAGGGCCTCAGCCTGGGCCTCTTGGTTCTGTAGATTCTCTTTCCATGAGTGTGATTTGCGATCAGCTTGGTGAACAAGACTCATTAGCCATCACTAATTAATTTTCTCTTGTGTGTTGAAGAGAAATTCATTCCAGCTGAAAACGGGCCGAGCAGATTTTGCCCGTTTTCATGTTCTGCTGGGATTGGTGAACACACTTGACTTTGCCCCTGCCCCCCACCACTGTGAGGAGATGGGAGATTGGCTTTTTCACTTCTGCTCTGCCCGTCTACTTTGTCTGCAGTCGTATCACAGCCTGGTGCTAACACAGGAATGGCACCCTGATCCTCTCCTGGCATGGAAACAGAACTTGTGTTCCTGTGTTGCTCCTCCACCCCTTTTCTGCCCTCAGCTCTCCACTTCCTACTGCTCTTTATCCTGAAAACTTGATACCTTGAGGGTATAGGCCATAATGTGTTGTTTTACCTCCTGGAATGTGCTGTCTGGTGTATGTGAGGGTTTCAGTCCAAATGCTGCTATATATTTCTGTGCACTTAATGTAACCCGAAGAAGGGAGA
The DNA here is from genome assembly GCF_963210335.1 of Falco punctatus. Classification (NCBI taxonomy): domain Eukaryota; kingdom Metazoa; phylum Chordata; class Aves; order Falconiformes; family Falconidae; genus Falco; species Falco punctatus. The sequence goes on from NC_137580.1 coordinate 100,646,284, forward strand.
ATGAAGCATCGATACCAAAATGGGGGTGGGGAAGGACACTGGGTGACATAGACACTATGGTCTGTGCTTTTCACTTCAGGATGTACAGCCAAGCTACAGTGATAAACATGACATGTGGCATCTGTTCATGGTGAAAACAATCTCTCTGACTTGCCCCAGTGCTACCTAAAATGCCTCTTGAATTTGACTTCTTTTTGTCTCCTGTACAGTGGTCAAAGTTCAGAGTTGCCAACTTGTAGTTGCCTCTCTACTTCTTTAAACTAGAGAGCAGGAATCCTAACTCATTCTAAGGAAAAGGAACTGGGTTTAGAAAGCAAGCAAGCTTTAGAAAGAAAAGGGGCTTTTAATGCCTAGATTCCTCGGGGAGTATCCATCCTGCCTCCTTCCTAAGAAATCTGTGGATATTAACAAGGAAGAAGAGTTTGAAAGCGGGGCATTTCTTTGCAGAAGTGCAGGTTTTCTTTCCAGCTAAATGACAGTGTCAGATACGTTCTGCACCTCATGAGCTGAGACTTCTGTGGGGTGGGGAGGACCTGTGAAGACATTTGGTCTACTAGTGAGGCTAAGTACTGTACACTGTTGTCATCTCCCAAATTTTTTGCTAATGGTTTGTCATCTGTGTCGGAAGGAATGGAATAATGACCCTTTCCTGCACTTTGATATGTCAGCCTCTGGTTTTGTAAATCCCAATAGTGCAAACAAAGCTAGCATCATCTGAAGACCCTGTACTTACTTGGACTCTGCTTCTTTTCCATACTGGGAACAACCAATATGGCTTTGGGAAGAGAAGGCACCTTGCTTCAGATTCTCCCCTGCCTTGTACCTTGCAGTCATTGCCAGACATGGAAGAGCGACAGTTGGGCTGGCAGAAGAAACTGGATTTGCTCCTGTTTTGCACATGTTAGAATGACTGCAAGCACTAAGGAAGCCAGAAACTAGGTACTCCTGGCCCTTCCGTTCAGGCCATTAGTCCAAACTGCTTTTAGCTCTTGTGAGTTTCAGCGTCACAATGTGCTGGCCAAAAACTCTTAAAATCAGTTTGATAGCATTGTGACAAACAAAATGTGCTGTACAACTCAATACAGTCAAAATAAAATCTCTATATTAGTGCTGCTGTGTTTGGACCCATTCTTTTGTTTGTGGTGAATTACTGTTGTTGCACAGTGCTTGCCATGCTGCTTTCACTTCCTGCTTTTTCCCTTGCCGTTAGGAATTTAGTATCCCTTCTCACAAATAAGAGCCAAGGGTAGGACACAAGGCATGCCTATGCTATGGTCCTCTGCTCTGAGGCCTTCTGCTCTTTTCCAAACAACCCTGCAGCTGCCAGGGATACCAGCTCCTTCCAGCCTCTCCCATGATGACTTGGTGAGGAAGAGCTGCTAGGCAGGATTCACTAGCTCTTCACCAACAGTTTATATCACGTTTTGCCTGCTAGGTTGTATGGTTGTGTTCCTCTGTGCAGGATGATGGATGGGGACTGTTTTGCTTAGTCAGCTGCATCACCCTTGGCACAGCAAGCTAAGTTGTAGTTTATGGCAGAGCTGGAGAGAAGCTTCTAGAAAGCTCATCCTCAATTTAAAGCATCCAATCCATAAAATTAAGCAGATCCTTGGTAAACTACTCCCATAGTTCAGGCCACTGTTCACCAAAAAACTTTGTTGTATTAGAAATGTTAGTAGCAAGATAGCTTGCTGCATTTAAAAATTAACTGTTGCTCCTGAAACAGTCATACAAAAGGAGGTCATCTTTGGAGGCAGTGTTGCTGAATATTACTCATGAATAATCTTTTTACAAGAAATTAGTGTCTACAGATTAACTTCCAGGCTGAGCGCCTTGCAATGTCAGGCTGAGCACAGGGGACTTAATACTTTGTTGCCCACTCAATATGCAAGCGTTACCACTTAAAGAATATAAAGTTGTAATTTGCCAACATGTTCAGCCTGGGGTGATCTATATGTGCACTGAGATGTGGCTAAAACTAGCACAAACAGCAAGATCAAAGCCTTCCCCTATCAGTGTGCCAACTGCCATGAATTCTTAGCAAATTAACAACTGGAACTGCTTACAATGTACCATAATATCTCATCCACTGAACAAAATAAATATAGATTTAGGTGTAGTGAGAAGCCAGGTCAAGCTTGCAGTGGTTGGTGTTGTGCAGCTGCTAAGTCATTAATAATGCTAAAACTGCAGGGATGGGGAGAGATGTGTTAAGCCTCAGTTATGGAAGAAGAAAAGAGGAACGTGATGTGTGCGTTGTGAACCCTGAGTGCTGAGCAGGAAACAGTTTAAAGTGAGAGACACAGATAAGGATGCAGGCTTTCTGAGGGTGTATTTGGTTTCTCTCAATTCAGTTTGCAGGGCAAGAGAGAAACAGGTGTATGTTTTTCTCCCAGAATGTTAGATTTCTGTGAAAGTGAAGTTTGGGCACTGCCATTTGTTTATGCTACCTTGGGTATCTCTATCTCTCAAGTTAAAACTAATGTATGTGCCAAATTGCCCTTAGATGAAAGATGCTGCACGCGGTCCCTGGTATGTTTAAAATCATCATAATTAAGCAGCTTTTTTCTTTCTTTTTTTTTTTGGTTTTTTTTTCTTTTGTTAAGAGTACCACACAAATTCAGTCTCATGAAGTTTAGGCCAGACCTTTCTGAGTCCCTGTTACCTACTGGGTGCTGCGTGGATGGGTCCATGCTCAGTGGAGTGCTCAGGTGAGGTGACAGCAGCCTAAGGGCAAAAGCTTTATGCTGGGACAAAATATTGATCATTGCAACTGCCACTGCTCTTTGTGACTGTAGACAGTAAAATGTTCCCTGTCACCTTCTAATGAAAGTAGTCATATTCAAAAACAAGCTGGAAAGTTAGGTATGGTGGCAAAGAACAAAGTGTCTTCACTCACGATTGGGAAAAAAAATACACGTCATTTAGATTTGCAGAAAGAATAGGCACTTGCCAAAGGAAAGCGTTTGGCACAGCTGTGTCAGAAATAAAGACTAATGTGTGTGGCTTAACAGATTCAGGATATTCACTGTGCAGAGCATCTTCCTTTTGAGTGCCCAGTAAGTAGTTTGCTAAAATGGTTAACCAGTAGTATTGAAAGAAGGGAGGCATGCAGCATCACAGACTTGTAATAGATGAGCATTTAAAGAGGAGCAAATTTAATAAAAGCTAACAAAGCCAGAATTCCTGCATAGAACTGCAGTTCCCAATTTAGTGATTGAGTTGCAGCAGTAGTGCTACCAGACCCACAGCTGTGCACGAAGGAAACTCAGGCCATGGGGCAGAGACCCCATGCTGCGCGATGGAATGTGCTCCTTACCGCTCTTCAGAGCCAGAGCGATATAATCTGGGGAAGAGTGAGTTCTGTACATCAGCGTGGGGCTGGAAGGGTGACAAAGCAGGCAGTGAGTGAAGGCTGGAGGGCGAGACAAAAGCACGCATGAAGAGACATCCAGAAGACACAGCAGGGCTGGCTGAAAAGGCTGGGCGCTGTTGTCAGCAGACAGACAGTGTTACCTGTAAATCCTGTGCAGTCCAACAGCTTTTGACTGAGCTATGACATTTCATGCTAAAAATCATTACCAGTTCAGGCGAGAGGAAATGGCAGGTTGTTCTGGGGAGCCCCTGCATTAAGTCTAAGGCACAAATGCTTCAGGGGCCAATGTACCAAGAGAGCTAAAGGAACCATTGCCTCTCTTCTCGGGCGTGCTTGGCAAGTCAAGTGCAGTTGCTGCCAGCATGCTACAGAGCTGTGTCCATGCTATGCCTTCTGCTGCACCTGCTGCAAGAGCCTCGTGTGACTTGGCCTGAGCACTGAGGCACTGAAAGGTGCAAGCCATGGCACTGCTGGGAGCATGCAGCGCTCATGCTGATGAAAACCATGGTTCTGTCTTTAAGAAGTCATCTGTTTTGCAGCTATGGGCTCAGCTTCAAAGTGCTGAAAGAAATGCTTAAAAGGGACCTGTGTTTCTATGTGTTAGTTTTAGGGAATCATGCTCTGCATTTCAGTTATGGACTACGTATTGCTGGTGCTGCCCTGATTTACAGATGATACACTAAAAACCCCACCTGTCCCACCATCAGGTAGTCATAGTCCTCTGGCAGTCTTGCTGCACAGGGAGAGAGAAACTCAAATTAATTTCATTGAAGTAATGCAAAAGACAACCTCACAAATGCTGAGAAGAATTTTTGTGAAGTGGACATTTTTCTTGATTTTTCAGATTTGCATTCAGTATGCTTTACTTAAGTTTTGGCTGTTTACACTGAGCAACATAATTCTTGATAAATTATTACTGAGGGGGAAAAATGCAAAGCCTCTTGGGAAGACGACAGCATGAGCTTACTAGAATCGTAGGCCGTTAATTCCTTGGGTAAAGCAACATCCTTCTATGGTGCTGGATTCTAGCTTTGATGACAACATTGACAAAATTTCTGCTCCTTCCTGCTGTTACTATTGAGTCAGAAAAATGATAAATGTGTAAATCTGCCAAAGACAGGTAGAGACATCAGCCAGTCTGCTGAAAAAGAGGCAAAATTAATATCTTCTAATCTCTCCTTATCGTTTTTCCTTGTCCTATTTCCTGTTTTACCTGTCTAGTGTAATTTGAAGTGTGAAACTCTGTTAGCAACCCCACCCAAACATCATTTCCCTCACTTCAGCTATGCAGAAGAGCAGAGGGATTTTACTTTCAGTTTAAAAATAGGAACAGTTTCCCATCAGTTTATTCAATTTTGTCCCCTTTCTGGAACTTCCTGCACTTTTACTTGCCTAGGTGGTTAGGGGCTGTGCTGTAAACCAAAGCAATAAGGATGACTTTAGTTAAAGAAGAGGTTTTGTTTTGTACTTTCTTGCTAAGAAATCTTACAACAACTCTACGATAGTGTATTTGAGGTCACGAAACACACAGGTGCTCAGTCTTCTCACTACTTGCTTTGAGGGCAGCCAAGACAGGAATGTCATTTTCTTCTGCCACTGCTGGTGACCTGTGGGCAAGATGCAAGCAGAGAGATACCACCGCACTCTTCCTTCCCCGGCTCCCTGCTCTTCTTTGCCTGTTGGTTCATAGCAGATTCCTGTTCTGCAGCGGTAAGGATGGTTTTGCTGGTTCCTGCAGTCTGCCTGCAGTCACAGCTGACAGCACAAGGCTGAGAAGAGGGCAGTTCTGTACCAGTGCAACTCAGGCACCGCCTCAGAGCTGTGCCAGTGCAGTGCAAGCACTCGCAGTGACAAAGGTGCTGCTTTAGTAGTTCTAATCTTTGTGAATATAGCTAATCTTGTTCTTTTTCTTTTTTCCTCTCTCTTTTCTTCACACACACGCACCCCCCACACCCTCCCCTGGCCAAGTAACATTATGGTACCCAAAACATCCTGTGGCAATTAGTTCCCCGATTTCCCTGTGATTAAGTACCTGATTTGATTTCTCCTATTTGAAATCCTCCATTAGTCGTGCTTGCCTCCTTTACACCAACTACAGCTTTACTACCTATCTTTTTATACAATAACTGCCCCTCTGAAGATTCCTTCTTCAGTATTTCCTTCCACTGAAGCTAGTTCTTATCCTCGCTGCTGATTTTCTCTGCCCCATTTTAACTCCACCTGATCTGTTCTGGCGTGGGGATCGGAACTGCACAGGTCTGGGGGGGTTTAGGGCAAATGTGACACAATTCCCGATTTGTTCCGCGTTCCTCTGCGCTCCTTATAAATTTGCTTTTCCTTTTGTGAACTGCCAGTGGTTTTTAAGCCGACACTTAGCAACACCTGCTCTGCCGGCAGCATTCCTCCCGGCGGGGTATGCACCAGCCTGGGGTGCCCCCGGCACATGGAACAGCTCCCCAGCGCCCCTGCCGCCCGCACCCCCTCTGTCCCCTCTGTCGCCACTGCCTGCGCCCCCGCCCCCCCCCCCCCCCCCCCCCGCTGCCTGTGCCGCCCGCACCCGGCGGCAGCCGCGGCCCTTCGCAGCAGCAGCAGCGGCCTGGAGAGGTTCGGCTGCTCATCAGAAACCAACACCACTTCCACCACCCTCTTCCTAAGATTATCACTGCCTGGGATTAAATGTTGTGAAACGTGGCCCTTCGCCTCAACCACCCGCTCCCTCATGGAAGCTATGGGAGATGCTGGTGGCAGCGGTGCTGAGGGCACCGGCAGGCCTGAGGGGATGGCTGAGGCGACTGCGGGGCTGAGGGGATGGCCGAAGGGACTGGCAGGCCTGAGGGGACGGCGGTGCTGAAGAGATGGCTGAGGGAACAGCGGTGTAGAGGGGACGTGGGGTGAGGGGATGGTGGGTCTGAGGAGATGGCGGGGCTGAGGGACATGGGGAGGGCTGAGGGCGATGGCCCGGCTGAGGGGACATGGGGAGCTGAATGGACGGGGGAGCTGAGGAAGCTGAGGGGACCAGGGACCTGAGGGGGATGGTGGTGCTGCAGGCATGGCTGAGGGAACCGGCGGGGCGAAGGGGATGGCTGAGGGGACCGGCGGGGCTGAGGCGATGGCAGAGGGGATCGGCGGGGCTGAGGCGATGGCAGAGGGGATCGGCAGGGCTGAGGGGATGGCAGAGGGGATCGGCAGGGCTGAGGGACATGGCCTGGCTGTGGGGACTTGCGGAGCTGAATGGACGGGGGGAGCTGAGGGGGATGGCGGGGCTGCGGGGGTGGCTGAGGGGGATGGTGGGGCTGAGGGGACCGGGGAGCTGAGGGGGTGGCCGGGCTGCGGCCGTGCCGTGCGAGGGACCGGTGCGCTGCGCGGACCAGCGCCGCGGCGGGGCTGAGGGCCGGGGGCCGTGCGCGGCGGGCAGCGCCTCGCAGGCGGGGCACGTGCCGTTCGGCGCGTGGCGGGGGAAGCGGAGGCCGCGCGGGCGGCGGTTGAGCGCGCGGCGGTTGGTGCCACCTACCGACACGGACGCGTCGCAGCAGCCCGTCCCCGTCAGTGCCAACGCCTTCCCCGCCAGACTGTGGCGGCTGGTCAGCAGCCCGCGCTGCCGCTCCGTTCGCTGGGATGCCTCCGGCCAGGGGCTGGTCATCAACCAGCCGCTCTTTGCGTGCGAGCTGCTGGGCGCCGGGCCGGCCGTCGCCGCGCAGCCGGGTGGCGGCGGGGCAGCGGCAGCCGCCGGTTTCTTCAAGAACTTCAGCAGCTTCATCCGACAGCTCAATCTCTATGGCTTCCGCAAGGTGGGGATGTTGCCGGGGAGCAGTGTGGTGGGGCCCGGGCCTGGGCCGGGCCCAGAGGATGGACAAGGCAACGGTGGCAACGGCACGGGCCCCTGCATCACTTCCGCAGCCCCCACTTTCGCCGCGACCGCCCCGACCTCCTCATCCACCTGAAGCGCCTGACGAAAGGCAACAAGGCGAAGATGGCAGCGGGCCTGGATGTGACCAGCCGCCCACCCAACCGCTTCCAGCGCTTGCTCGGCACGCCGCTGAACGGGCAACCGCTGCTTCCGCCCTCGACGCTCAGCAATGCCAACAGGCCTGGTGAGTCAGAGTGGGCCATGTGGGGCCTTGGTGGGCTTTTGAGAAGCGCTGGGTGTCATGGGATTTGAAAATCAACACTCCCCTGAGGGAGAAGGGTTACCTGTTCTTGCTGGTGGCATCTCAGTTCACCTGGTGTAGGAAAACTATTGTTTATGCAGGTAGATCTGCTGCCAGTAAGCATGAGTAGCATGATTCACATGTATTTCAGGCTGCCTGTAGACTATAGTACAGTCTCCATTGCGTACTACACTAAGAACACCCTTGCCCGATCTCTGTGGAGCTGGCACAGCTCTACCAGATGAACATTACTGCTTCTTGCCCGTCAGTAAGGATGCCCATCAGTAGGGATGCTTAATAAGCTGTCATTAAATGTGTGTGAAACAGTGAGTCATGTGAAGTGATAACTAGAGCATCCTGCTAGTTTTGTGCAAAGGAGACAAGACCTGGTAGTAAGATTTTTGCCAGTTGTCTCCTGAAAAAGAATTAACAAGCTACATAGTTTTTAAAATGGATTAAATGAGTAGGTGAGAGCTAATTAGAAAATAATATTGCTGAAAAGCCCTAGAACATGTTTTCTTTCTTTCTAACCCTCTTTGAGAGGATCTGAGTTTTCCCAAGACAAATCTGAGCCCTCAGGATTACTCCACAAATTTTGTATCAGCCTGAGAGCATTGTAGTTGGAGCTGTGTAAGGAAGATGTGAATATCTTGCTTTGTAGTGCTCTTGGGCTGCTCTTAACTGTGGGCTGCTGCCAGAAGAGCACTCCTGCTTCCCATTCCCTTGGTGGCATGTTAACTGTCATCTTCCTTGCAGCGGATACAGCAACATGCTGGTTCAGCACAATGATCGGAGAAGACTTTAATAGCCTTTTTGCGGCTGGCCCTTGGACCTGGGTGATGCACCCCATGGGTGCAGAGCTGTAAGGTGCAGTGTAGGAGAAGCAGCAGGACTGTGCGACCAGGAGAAGGGGAGAAGCAGTTGACGGTACCGCTCTTTGCAGCACTGGCTGGCATTTAGGGCAGAGTAGGGTATCACCATACTCTTGGTTACTGTTTCAGGGTAGGAACTGTCATCAAATTCATGTGGTGCTTTCTGTGATGTGTGTGGAACTGCACGTGCAATACCAAGAAAACAAAATGAAGCATTTGAGAAGGGATGGAACTTACTTCAGTAGGGAGGCTAGGAAGCATTTAAATTAATGATTTGGTGTTAACATTGTTAACACTAAGATGAGTCATTACAGATTTCAATGAAATCTGGTTTGTCTGATGTAATGCAGACCATTGGTAAAGGAAATTATTAGAAAAAGACGACTTTTTCATTTTTTGTCCTCTGTTTTTATGGCTGCAGTTTTAGAGTTTTTGCTCTAGGAGTCTCATTTTCTAGAAAGACGGAACAAGGAAAACATTGGGGTTTATATGCAGTCAAGTTCTGACAGGCTGACAATTTACTGTGTGCTCTGTACTGACTATTTAGGGGCATGTCTTTGCTGTAAATGTGAGGCAATTTGATAGATAAAAGATACTTTTGTTTGCAAAGCGTCAGGCTGTTCCCAATGTCTTGCAGCATGTAACACCGTGTTAAACATTTAGGAACAATTCCTGTAAAGCAACTGGAGGTTGGTAACTTGGCATCCTGTGGTGTCTTGTTTATGTGTTAAAACTAGATAATCTTCATGTCCCTATCCAAAGGTAAAATATAAACAAAAGAATTTTCATACCCCTGTTCATTCTCTGTTTGTAAATGGTGAAAGTACTGAACAGGAAATAAATAGTCCTATACATTAAGTCTTAGCAAATTTTCAGGGTCAGCTGGTATTTATTTAGTTATTCTTAATGATTAAATGTGAACTTGCAAAATAATGACTGTATGTTATTGAGTTCTTGAATTAGCTTTCATCAGAAGAGTGAAAGAGGTAAATGTGAGTCTATTTTTTAAAAAAGTCCTTTTGAGTGAGAATTGGAAGCTACAGGTCTCTGAGAAAGTCTGGCTTCTAGATAAACACTATTGACGTGAACCATCCTGAAACTTGTAATTCTCATGGCTAAATGGAATACTGCAGGGGAGTCACAAATGCGGTAGTTCTTACAGAAATCAACGAGCACTGGCATTCTGAGTGTTACTGTCAGCGTTTAAACAAAGTCACCAAAACAGAAATTGAGCTGTCATGGTATAAAAGCAAATACATTTCATGAAACAGTAACTGTCTGAGAGAGGAAACTAAGAGAAGAATAAAAGGAATATCTGGGATATAACAAAATGGCAAAGTCTGGGATATTTTAGTCTGCACTGAACTAGTTGAGCTGAGTGGAAAAAAATTGGCTTTGAATTTTTTTTCTTGACCAAAGAAATGACTTGTCATAAAGTACTTGCAAAGTCACTTGGAGGATTTTGACATTGCCCTTCCCTTAGCTGTTTGTGAGCTGTCACAAGTGCAGTTTGGTAAAGTCTTGCTTTATGATGTCCCTTTTTTAAAATGTATTGTCTGATTTAACACACAGTACTTTCAAAATTGCTTTTGTTTGGTTTAGTAAGTTACTACACATTTTGACTTACAGAACATTTCTAAATATGGGTAACTCGTTACTGCCAGTTTAAGGAGATTGAATGCTACACAGACACCTCTGTGCTGGCGCTTCACTCGTGTGCCACACAGCAGTTACTGCATGCTCGGGTCTAAGAGTACAGTCTCTTTCTGGATTAAGTATGCTGGAGCAAAGGTAGTCTTCCCAAATAATGTTGTAGAGCCTTGGCTCCTCATACTGCCTTTCTTTGCCTGTGAAAACTCCTTTCCTTAACACTTGTTTCACTTTATTTTGTACCCACTGCAGGACTGCTGACTGTGGGACGGTTTCATCAACTTTATGGTCAAGGTGTTTTCTCTCCTTACTCCTACATGGCAACCTCGTGCCAAGCCCCCAGCACTTTACCAGCACAGAGTTTAGATCCGACTCCAGTCCCTTGGCAGGGACCACTTGGGTTGTTGCCAGGGCAAGGGGCTTCCCCAGCTTTTCCAGGTAAAGGGGCTGCTGCCTTTCTGGTACTCCAGACACTTCCAACAGGAGCCATGTACACACTCCAGCCTGTTGCCTCTCTTCTGCCACTTCAGCAAGGGGCTCAAACCGTTGCCGCTTCCACTGCAAATTATAGCAGCTCTGCATCTTCAGTGCCATACTCACAAGCCTGCTATCCAACAGGTATAAAAAAATTTTCTGCATTTGCTTTTCAAAAATATATTTTAAAGTGAGACTTTTAAATATTTTTCTACAATACGTTGTCATGTGTATATCTCAAGTGAGAATTAGAAAGTGTAAAGTCTAAAAGGAAGTTGGACCTTTAAAGCAAAAGGATTTTCTGTTTGGTATTCGTGTCCTTCCTCCAGATTTTGAATGTCCCCTGGTGATTTTCTGGATAGCCTTTCTGTTGAGGTTAAAGGGTTAGGAGAAAAACATTTGTCCAAAACTAGTCGGTGTTAGGCTAACTTTCATATTTATTTTTTTTAATTGAGCAAAACTTGGACAATGATATTAAACCACTGAGACCTTGTTAAAAGTAGTATCCTAGGCCTTGGTCTCATGTTTTTCCAGGTTAAGGTTTTAAACTCAAAGATCAGTCAAAAGTATTGTGTAGAATATTTCATTCTGCTCATACTATTTTTGTATCTTAATTTTTTTTCTTGCTTAGCTTCTTTATGTTATTTTTTACGCACTGAAGACTAGAAAGTACAAAAGTCTTGACTCCTTTCTTTTTTCTAAATTATTTCTGCCAAAATTTTCATTCTCACTTAATCGCTCGATCACAAAATAGATCAGTCTCACTTAAGTGTTTTTATTCTTCAGAAGAGGAGTTGAAGCAAATTACTGTTCTTTTCCTTGCCCTTACCTTGAATTGGAAAAATCATGTGATAGGTTATTTGCTGGGGAGTGGTGGTGTATTTGTTGTGGGTTTGTGGTTTGTTTTTTTTTTTTTTTATATTTCCCTAAAACTTCTGAAATTCAGAACATAGTGACTCTTTCCTTGAACAAACTAAAGCTCAGTTATCATTCTTTCCTTCTGCCTGCTCCTCCTTTGGCAGCCGCACCTTCACAAAGACAGCTATCTATCCTTGTTTAGAAATCCTACACAGTGAAATCATTACATCTTTTGCGCATCTCTTCTGAGACTTCTGCTGAGAACATTTCAGACAATAATCACTAGTTTCCATAACGTCATTTTTGTCAAGGAAGGGTTCTGCGGAGCTGGGTGGGCATTTCTTGTAGACACACTTAAATGTTGAAGAGACAGGCAACTTCCGGCATGTGCTCCTTGCCTTGTGCTCCTTATGTAAAGATTACTGTGGTGGCCAAAGTGTGGAGCCTGCCTTACCAGCTGCTAACTATTAAGTCTTCTCCCAGGAGCAGGTGTCCTGAGAATCAGAATGGTTTGGGTTGGAAGGGACCTTAAAGATCAGCAAGTTTCCACCCCCCTACCATGGGCAGGGACACTTTCTGTTAGACCAGGTTGCTCCAAGCCTCATCCAGAATACTTGCTTAATTAAGATGCGAGGTGGTCCCTGCTTTGTGTTTCTATTGGTTACAGAGCATAGGCTCAAACTCATCATGGTGAATTGTAGTTGTCTCTATCTCAGCTAAGGCCCCAGCCCTCTTCCGTAGTCAAGGGAAGGAAAGGGGCATCTTGGGTGCGATTCACGTAGCTCGGTTTAGAGTTTGTCTTGGGGTAAGATTACTCGTGTCCTGGAAGTGCCTGTTTTGAAGTACTGCCTGTAGGGGAGCTGAGGGAGACTAGCGTAGATTTAGACATGAATATGTAGATCTCTCTCACTGGATGACGCTCGCTCGTTGCTCTCACTGGATTTGTAAAAGTTTAAAGGATAACTTGGCTATGTTGCTCAGGTAGAATCTTCTGGGGTGGGAGGTGGGTGTGAGAACACGGTGAAAACATACCAAATTTTGTAAGGTGTAATCAAAACTAAAATACAGAAACTTATGGAATCTGCAGCGTTTGAAAACTCTGGTGATTTAATTAGCATTTCTGAGAATGTAAGTGACATTTCACTAGAGTATGATAAATCTTTTAATTTTCACTGTCACTTAGGACTGTCTCAGTGGTTTTACTTCTGTTCCTGTGTATCTCTTAATCTCTCTGCTATCCTTTCTTCTGTATATTATAACATACAGAATGCTGAAAGCGTGTTTCTTCATATGTCCACATGAAAAAGTCTGGTTTCCTTCATCATGAGAGCACAATAGCAAGATTAGTTTGTTTGGAAAGTGATAGTTAACCTTAAGATATGTATTTAGTAAGTGAGAGGACTAAAGAATGTATGTTCAATCTTATTCTTGACTCTTTTCATTTCACTTTTGAAGTCCCATTAAATTAAATCAAAGTAGAACTTTTTCAGAAGATTTCTTTTTATGTGTATTCAAACTTGTTTGTTAACTTCTGTGACAAAAAGATTTCCCTGGTTTTTCATTATGATTCTTATTGAAAGATCAGTAAAATAAAATATGCTCATCTGGATCTTTTTTTCCCCACTCGCATTAGACCATAATTATTTTAAGGATTTAGTTCTGTTTGCTTTCAACTATCTGCAGAACCTTTGACAGTAGTAGAATTGCATCAAAGAAATGCATTGAAGCTTTATTATCCGAGAGTGTCTAATAATGAAAATCAGTCAGGGAGACCATGTGAGAAATATTAGTTATTGGTGCCACCTGACAGTGCAAGTTCAATCATGCCTTTTGAATACATCTGTGGCTGTAGGGTTCATTTACATATGATAACCTTTCTGGTGAGTGGTAGTTTAGGAGGAGTCGTGATATTCTGAATGATACACTCTCAGTGAAGATAATTCATTTTCTTTGTAAGTCTTAAAATTCACATGGTCACAAGGGGATTCTTAAAATAAATAAGCAGCTGAAAATGACTGTTTGAACACAGCATGAATAGCACCATATTTTCCCTTGAGAAAAGCAGACTAGGTGCATTAGTAATGTGCTTGTAAAACTAGTTGTAGGATTCGTCTTGCCTAAGATTCATCTCAATGTATAATGGTTAGTTGTATGTGCCTGGGCTTGTCATCTAGATTACATGTATAGTCAGTAGAGAGAAACAGGCACCTCCCAGAGGTTGAGTCCTTCCAACTTTCTCAGATGTATGCCTTTGGAAGACAATTCATTCCTTTCTGACGAGCCTGTTTGTCCACTGACTGTTCAGAGAGCTGACAACTGCCAGACATCTGAGTCTATGTAGCAGTAAGGCAATTAATCCCACCTAAATGTCTAAGTTCAAACAACATTGTCTTTCCCATTTTCCCTTACTGAAAAGATCTTGGGTATCTTCTTCCTTTTCATTAGTCTTTCAGCTGGTAAAGAATGGGAGCTTGTATTCAGGCCCATTCCGATGTGTTCGTTGATCTGGCAGGAACAGGCACAGCTGCATTCCCTGATTTCTTGCACAGCTTTGAGTACTGTTGACCCAGTTGTCTGGTGAGTAAGTAGCTTCTCTTAGGCATAACTTTTGGACCTGACGTGGTAAGTTCACACTGAAAGGATAGTCTTAAGGTTCTTCCTTTGTATTTCCAGTGGTAGTGTGTGGTCGAGTGGAATGGAAGGTGCTGGAGAGTGTCAGTCTCACGCATTTTGGCCCAGCTGAGCTGATAGTAACAGCACATTAATAAAATGTCTGTTGCTATCGTGAATGCCTAGAGACGATACATGCTTCCCTTCGATTTCCAACAGATAGTTGGAGAAATTATGGTGGTTGTTCAAGCTTGGAAAAGATCTGCTGCTGATCATATTGGGTTTGCACTTTCTTTGGGCTTTCAGCTTTCCTGAGCTTGCATGTAGTATTGAAACCTGTAAGAAGCATGCAATGCAAATGTGTACACATCAAACTGTGAACATGGAGCTTTGCCAGGACAAGTGTCTGGGTGTCTTGATCAGCTCTATCATGACCTTGTTAGCCTGGTTAGCACTCTCCCCTAGAAGAGCTGTGCTCAGTTCAGCAGTTGGTGTGGACTTGGGACCATTCCCATCAGGCTGTTTGGATGTGGCTGTTTTAGCTTGGAAGAGTAAGGGATTTTAACAGTATTAACAGACTCTGTTCCAAGGAATGGGTCTGGATGGATTTAGTTTACTGTTAGAGTGATAGCCTTCATGTCTTCAGCAAGTTTATAATTTACTTGTTCTTCTCTGTTGAAACACTGAGACCCCACAAAATAACACTTTCTGAAGAGGACTAAGATGTATATAAGAATGTGACGATAATATTTTGTTGTCCCTCCAGTTAAATTTCACATGTTTATTTTTATATGATTCATCCGATTAGTCCAGCATTGAGAAAACAGAAAACAAAATGAATGCCTCAATAAATCTCTAATAGCTGTCTGCTTTGGATATAAGAATACTAACCTTGATCAGACCAAATGTCCATATAGCTCATCATTTTCTCTGACAGTAAAGCCCAAGGAGGAGTGCAGGAGCAGAGCAAGCGTGGACTGATGCTTTTCCAAAATACTCCAATAGTGTGGGCTGAGGGAATTAACAAACCATAACACGAGTTGTGTTTAATAGCCCTCAGTGGATTTCACTTCCATGAACTTGCCTGTTTCTCCCAACTAATGTGGACTTTGGTTATGTGGTGACTCTCTTTTGGTGACTACAGGTGATAAGTGGTACTTGTCTAAAATCGGCCTCCATCTTATGATGCATTTGCTTATTAACTGACTGCTCTTAAGGCTACGTTTGTGTCTCCTGTGATATTTTCACAGATGCCATTGTTCTTGCTGTTAGATCAGCCACTGCCATAGCTTATAAAAAGTTCTTGCGAGTGAAAACCATTCTTTTTATGTAACATTCTGCATTTCAGAACATTCAGAATCAGTTGTCAGTCTCGTTGTCTTCATGGGTTTTTCTGTTCTCCTCATTTTGATTTAAAAACATAACAATTTGTTTCATTGATGAGTTGCTTTTGCTAGAAGCTCTACTAACTGTAAGAATCCTGTAATTTATATTTTACTTGTAGCTTTTTGTAGTGTATGATCTGGAATTAATATTTTACACTTACTATTTCATAAGCGTTTTTTCCCACTGGGTCCTTCCTTTTCTGTTCTTAGAAAATAGGTTCTTTGTAATATGTGTTTGGTTTTCCTTAGAATCACTTTTGCAGGTTACAAGAAATTTCACCTTTGTCATTGCTCTCTTGCATTGTTTTTACAATAGTCCTTCAAAAGTTTGATTTGGTGGTTTTCTTGAGTTTGTAAACATGCTTTGGAGTTTCCAGTGAGTGAAGCCCACGTATCGTTTAGGTTTTTGGCAATATCCAGAACTGTAATATGTTCACAGGTCATAGAACATTCTTCTGAAAGATGTCCAGATTTCATCATAAATATGCTCAGCATTAGCTTTTGTAGTAATGTGAGTCATACACATAGCTCATGCTTGTTTAGAAGGATGTCCACTAGCTCTTTCTGTGTTTTTTAGCTCTTATGTTTGTTGCTCCCAACTGCACAAAAATTCAGCAACATCATATTAAAAAAGAGCCATAGGTATAGCCATTAAAAACGCATACTGGTTATTGTAGCAGCTGTCTCATGTGGAATCTCATGTAAGTGTCAAGCATTGCAAATAAATCATCTGATCTGTTTGCCATCTCAAGTCATACTTACTACATTTACTTGTTATGAATTGGACTAAATTTGTTTTCATCAAAGACTTCTCTCTGAGAATGATTGCAGATTTTAAAGATTATCCGTACTGCATATAATGCCTTTCTTTTAAATTATTTATGTGTGTCACCGAACAATAGTACCTGCAGCATACTGCCTCAACTGCAGAGTTGCTTTTTAGAATAAAATCACTGTTTCATCTCAGTGCATATGTGTGTATGAACATCTAGGCTCAGCTATGTGAATATGCTTTCTGTGGTGTATTGTGGCAAGAAACTCAAGCAGCCAAATCAAAGAGGTGATATTAAGACACTAAAGACTGTGATTATGAAGTTTCTGCGTGTGTGTGTGTGTATAAATTTTACAATATATATACTTTAATATATCTATACATACCTTAAAATAAGTATTTTTAAGATTAAGAAATTGGTCTTAAAATCACTTGGGAGGTAACAATAAATTTCTGGAATTTCATTTAATGTGTGATTATTGAAATGTTTAATCAAAGTAAGAATAGAACTCTGCACACCAAACACAAGTTCTGGAAGTCTGATAGCTGTGTTTTCATTCTTGCAGCCACACCACAGAGTTGTTCAGCAGCAGCCCACACAGATCCTCTGGCTGGCTGTGCTGGTCCTACTGCTTCAGCGTACACCCACGACAGCTTTGTCCGGGTGAGTGTAGCCTACTGAAAGGAGGTGAAAGCGAAGCAGACTGTATGAATGAACTGCAGGTTTATACACTTGTGAAATTAAGATATAAATTTGAAAATTGATCTGCTTGATAAAGTGAAAGTAATGTGGTTTACAAATATCTATTTCAAAGAACCACTGAATGTCAAATGGGTGGTTTTGTAATTCAAGTTAAGTTTCAGGGTAGCAGCATAGCGGGTGTCTTCATCAGTGGAGTGTTTTTTGCTTGACTTCACGAGAATCACTTTTAGTTAATGAGTCTGCATTTGTATTTGAAGAATGTTCTTGCCTGGACAAAAAGAGATTCTTTAATATTATGAAAATACTGATAAGCAGCTCCACTTCTTTGTCCCAGACAGCTTCCTGCAGTCCTGAATTTCATTTGATGAACAAGAAAAACTAAGGTGACTTTTTGGAATGGGCCCCACCTCAGAGATCTCTTATTAAAGATAACTCCAGTACTAACTGTAAATGCTTTGTGTAATTCTGGTGGAAACTGCACCTTATTTGGAGGGCCTGGCTTATCAAATATCAGAAGATCTGAAGTAAGAATGCAAGGGCTTCCTTTTCTATTACAGCATAATGCATATACTTTTTTCCCCCTCACAGAAGACAAGCAAAGCAAGTTATGCTTATGTGTGTTGAAAAAGGGTTGACCTACCCAAGCTTGATCATCCAGTTTCCTGTCTTGCAAATATCAGCCTTTTTCTTTTATTCATGATTTTTTTAAATATGAGCTTATCCAAGATGGCCAGGTTATGGCCAGGATAACACGTTAGTGTATAGCCAACAGCCAGTCGTGCCATCGATATTGTAGTATTTATTTGTCACACAGTGCATCTTTCATCGTGAGCTGCTTTTTCATCCAGGGCATGAGGATGAGTCTGAACGATGGGAATTCACAATTAAATAGCTTATCTCGGAAGGCCGAGATCAACGGGATAGCAAATAATTCCAAAGGAGTTGTCAAAGGGGGCGTTGTGGCTAGATTGAAGGATAATATACAGTGTCCAAAGGGTCTAGTAAAAATGAGTTATTTGGAGAAGCAAGTCCATGGGCAGTGTGTGGAGTCAGAAGAGCTTTAGGCCACTTGCTAGTGGTTGCTTTGTTTCCTGGAAACCTCCAGCAAAAAGCTGCCAAGCATCTGGGCAGACTGCCGGAAGGCGATCCTCTGCATGAGAAGACCAAGGGTGAGCAGTGCCCTGTATCAGTTCCACCAGGTCAGTAACTGGCTGTCTCTGAGCAGGGTAACACAACTATTGTACTGCGTGGATCAATGGGACTTCTTGAGATTTCTGAGTCTTAGCATAGCATAGGTCATTTCTCCTGGAATGTGGTGACAGGCTGTGCAGATGGTACAGAAGACAGCAGTTTGCCTGTGGTTCTTGCTGAGCTGGAGGGAATAATCAGTTTGCCTTTTGTGTGTTCTGGGGCATATAGTTCCCCAGACTTCTGCTGGGGGATGTGGCAAGCTGCAGTATTGATCATCAGTAACCACTTGCACAAATCCTCAAAAGCAGTAAAATTCATCAACCCAGGCTGACTAAGCATTTTTATTGTTCTTCACAAAAAATAGAACTATTACATGGTATGTTTCCTATCGTTCCACTCAGTATCTTCCACCAGTTGCAGGAATTCAGTGCAATGCTGTTGAAGTGTGGTTTGCGGGGCGTTTTAGGCTGTTTGGTCACACTGTGTGCTGCTAGATAGGAGTGGCA
Organism: Falco punctatus; assembly: GCF_963210335.1. Classification (NCBI taxonomy): domain Eukaryota; kingdom Metazoa; phylum Chordata; class Aves; order Falconiformes; family Falconidae; genus Falco; species Falco punctatus. Next base: position 100,664,829 of record NC_137580.1, read on the forward strand.
AAGCCTATACGAAACTGCTGGACCAGTCCCGAAGGCAGTGAACCGTATCGGCGCTCTAGTAGTCAGCAAGCTGGTTACCAGCACCGTTTCTGTTGGATCCAGATGGTGCTTTGTGGTCTCAGAAGGAGAAGCGGGCACTCTTGGACAAGGAAGCCTAAACCTTGTGCTGTTCCTTACTGGGTCTTGCGGAGAGCATCACTTTTAAGTTTAGGAGAGATTAAGACAGGTAGAGTTTCTGGGTCTTGGAGGCCAGCTGCTGGGCTTGTACAGTACGCACCCGAGCTGCTAGAAGTGTTAGGTGACCCTGACTGGAACATGGGCAGACAAGGCCGGTAAGTAACTGGTTGGTTGGCTGCAGTTTGCTCTCCAGAAAAAGCGACAGAGAATTACTACACGGAATGGCAAGGGGACATAGGTGGTTATACCCAGACATGGTGGCTGATTATGGTGTATCTCACCAGGTTTCTGAAATCAGGGTTTCAGAGATTTGTATTACACTCTCATCACAATTGGTTACAAAACAGGGAGCTCAGGTACAACTTCTTACCCATTTTTTGTTTGGGTTCTCTTAAGTGGGGTTTGGATTAGTGTGATGAATCAGTATCCTTGGGGAGGAATGAGTCTTTTGAGAGAACTCCTGCTATCTTCTGCCACAGCAGTGCTGGCACCTCACAACCATTATCTCAATACTTCCCCGCTGCTTTGTCATAGATGTGAACTGAGGCTACATACTGGATTTCAGCAATTTTTTTTTCCTGCCCCCCTCTCCTTTTTTTTTTTTTTTTTTAATAGCAGCCCTGCTGTTTGATTATTGCTATTACCATGGTTATTAAGCTGTCAGTATTTCCTTGTGGAACTGAAGCAAGAGATAATGGGAAATGGAAGAAATAAATGTGCAAGAAAAAAGAAGAAAACCTTCCTGACCTTAAAAGCAGTCCTAAGTAGTTTGCTTTTATTTGTAATAAGGAATGACAATCAGTCATGTTATTTCAAAAAGAAATCAATTCTGAACTAATTCTGATTGCCCAAGCACTAAAGCCAGATTTTTGTAATCCTATCAGTCCCTGAAAAGGTGTGGTTGTGCTTTAATTCCTGCACATGCTATGCTAATCTTATAAGTGAAATGCCCATCTTCTCTTTCACCACTTTCGCTAAATTAGACCATTTTTCCTCTTGAGATCAAATGACCAGCAAACTATTTTAAACCCTGAGTTCTCAATCTTTTATCAAATTTCCTTGTTTCATTGCTGCCTCCCCCGCATCCTGGTCTGTCATGTCTTCTCCAGGTGAACTAAAAGGATTTAAATTGTACCTTTGCATGGCCACTTTCTCCTATTGGAAATACATACGAGATCCTGTAGTTCACCCAAGAAGACACTATGTGTTATAATGGCTTAAAGCTGAGGTCCCCTAAGAAGAGGCAGAAGAAGATTCAGTATGGGTGGGTTGGTTGGGTGGTTGGTTGGTTTTTGACCAGGATGATCTTATTCCTGGACAGTTTGGTAACCCAGATCTTACTTAAAATCCTGACTACTTACTGACAGTAAACAAGCAATGCAACAGAAATCAAACACCTTGTTAACATTTAAAAAAAACAGAACTGAAAAAAATATCAAATGAGAGGAATAACGTTTAAACCTATCTCATAAAAACATAAAGGTGGCTTGCCTTTAATGAAAAGATTTTGCTTAACTTAACCTAAATTTCTCAAATTCCAGGTTTTATTTTCCCCTCCCTTTCCCCCCACCCTCCACAGTCTGTGGCTATCTACAAACTGGCACATCTACACAAATCCACACTAGGACTTGACTTCACACACCCAGAAGACGGGATCTCATCTTTTTGTGGTATCTCCATCAGGGAGAGACCAAGTCCTTCACTGGCATTTGATCTGATACGGCTTTCCTAGTGGGTGATCCTGTAGCTTCCTGTTCTCTAATTTACTCATCTCTGGAAGTAGCTTTTTATTAAGCATTACCTCAGCTAGAAGGTCTAAGGATAGTCAGGCACTAAGGACTAATCCTTCATACTGGATCTCTTCCAAAAGAAGGCTGTATTTTAAATAGACCTGAGTTTCTGTTCAACATCATTGTATGACTTGTATTTGTCAGAAGAAATTACCCTTCTAGTGTCCTTTGACTGAGTCACCTCCAGAAGAAGTGGCAGTACAGACACTGGCTGTTAAAATGTCATCTATTGTTTCACTTGGGTAGGACTTGCTGCTTTTGAAAAACTCTTTCATTGTCCTCCTTCTGTTTTAGAGGTTATTTGATTTATATGAATGCTACTATAAAAGTAATCATTGGATTGCTGATTGTGTCCTGTCATCCTGTGATGTCATTACAGTGAACAATTTTAGTAGTGTTCAGACCTGATCTGTGATGGCAAAGGCAGTCTCTGTAGGTTCTACAAGAAGTGTTTCTGACTTGAAATTCTGTAGGGTTTTTATGCAGATTGGTGCAGACTTTGAGTTGTGCCTTTGTGGGACACTGTCATGACAGGAGAGTCCAGATGTGAGGCTGTGACAGGCAGGGAAGTTTTACAGTATTTGTTTTCATTGGTATTTGAACTCCCACTCATTTTGGGACTGGGGCATTCCTGGGGGGCACCCCTTGTGTAGATGTGCCTATGGACAATCTCTTGAAGAGGAAAATGATATTTTTGGTTAAGAAACTGTGAGTTCCTCAAGTTGTGTTGTCCGTATGCACATTTACAGCATATGTACCTTTTTCTTTTGCTTAAAAATGTTGTGGTTTATACGCAACAGGAGTGCTTGAGTTTTAGAAGGAACTGAAGGCGGGTGGATTTTCTCTCTCATTTTCTATTACGTATGTGGCATGTGAAGAGGGTGGTTCTAATGTACCCCCACAGGTCCTACTAAGACCAGAAGTTTCTGATTTGAATGCTTGGGTATATTTAATACCTGCAGTGCAAAGGGTGTGCAGACAATGCATCTGCAGGCATACACCAGCTCTTGGTAGGTAACCTTCTCTCCAGGATAGACAATGAATAGAAGAAAGGAAGCGTACCAAGAGTAAGGTGGTTAATGAAAACCAAGACAAAGTAGTACCGCTTTTTGTTGTTGTTGTTGTTAAACTTGCTATTTTAACTAAGAATAACAGCAAGCTTTTGGATAAATGGATAAACTGAACCAATACACATTCTGTCATGGTAATTTTTGGATATAAAAGTTCACTGTATTTTGTTTTTCCCAGAATCCTCCAATGCAGTCATCTTACGAAGCTGAATTGATGCCGTCTGACTGGCTATGTAATATATCTGAAGAAAACAAGAAGGCAGAAGTCAGTCTTGAAGCCATGTTTCAGGCTGCCGATGAGGTGCATTCATCATGCAAAGCTGAAAAGGTGGAAGTGGCACCTGTAGAAAGCCAGTATTCAATCCCCAAGTTTAATGGAAATCAGCCACTGCCCGTTAATAGTTACGCACCTTCTTCAACTGAGGAAAGCCAGCTGGAACGTCTCACTCCTCTAACTTTAGACACATCATTTCTGGTGGAAGCAGATCGAGCACTGAATTTGTCTCCATTACAGCCTTCTGACATTCTTTGTGCTGCCGATACCACTCTGGCTATAGACACTGCTGCTGCTGCTGAAATACTGCAAGAACTTCTGACCACACAGGAAGCAGATGAAAAACAGAGCAAAGAACCAGATCACTGCCCAGCTGAGTTCTCCCTCATGTTTTTTCAGGAAGAACTGTTGAGTCCAGAGCAGGTAAGGGGTAAAAGGAGATAAACCAACATCTTTCTTGAGCTAACTATATTTGATAGTAATGCTAGGGTCTGGACCGATAGCTTTTCAATATTCTTTCCTGCTTAACAACTGAAGGCTTCTGTAATTAAGCTTTTAATGGACAGTGAAGGGTTTGCTTGGTAAAGCAAAAAATAATAAAGAAGACAGAATGAAAAAGTATCCCATGTTCATGAGCATGACACATGTCAGCCTGTTGCCCAAGTTAGGGTGCTCATTTGCATGGGAAACATGTGTAGTGCAGGTGTATTCATGGTGATGAAGTGGATGCTTTTTTAGGTTATAACATACCATCTTTAATCTTCAACAAAGAAGAGTATTTTGAGAATTGCCACTGAAGGCAGATTTTTGCTTAAATTTAGATAAATGGTTAGATTGTTTCTGATAAATAGTTATTAAGTTTCTGTTTTCTGTGGAAAGTATAGTTTATTGACATTTGAATGGTATAAAGCATCTTCATTGGTTTATACCTTGTGGTGTACAACAAGTTGTAATTGTACTTTGGTCTACCTGTACCTGGTCTTCCCTGTATACAAAATTGTAAGTCTCATGAGCAGTGAGGGGCATTCTAGATGTTACTCTGTTAAGGCATGCTCTACTTTTTTTTGTTTTGAAAACAAAGTAAACTCAGGAGATTGACTGCATCTGTTTCTGCTGCATGAGACCTACCTTGCATGTAGGCACTCAAAATTTCATTTTTGTGTATGCATTGAAGCTACTGTTTTATTGTATCTTTTATCGGTATCTTGACACCTTCACTAAAGTTTCTAGATCAGAAATCATCAGCTGGTGCAAACCTCCTGTTATTGCTTTCAGTGTTATAAAGATTACTCATCTTCCTCTTTCTTTCTAGAGTATCTTTCTAGAATGAGATGTGTATTCTGATCAAGCCTCTACATAGCTCAAGTCTAGACTAGACTGTTCTGCTCAGTACTGTGTAGGGAACAGCACATCCCTGTGCTAGTGCATAAAGTTGGCAATACTCCTTAATTGGTGCCCACTCATTATATTAAGTGTTGACTGCACTTTAAACACTGTCAGTTTCGAGAATTTTTGAACTGCATTTTTAGAATTATACTTTTTCCCTTGTTGAAGGCCTTTGGAGTCTGTGACCCAAACTTCCTTGTCAAGAACTGGGGAATTAAGTGCATGAACCACGTAGTTGTTTGAGAGGGAGGTTTTGTATATTTGTGAGAATCCTGGTGTTGGTCCTGGACCTAAACTGGTTAAATAACTGGCCTCATTCTGTGTTGAAGAGCAATTCAGGGACTGTTTAGCATTTTGTTTGTCAGATTCCCTCTTTCTGTTAGAAATACTCTTTAACTAGTGTCCTCATCCCAAACTCAGGAGAGGGAAGGTTAACTTAACACCCTGCTTGTCCAGAGCCTGGGATCAATGCAGGTGCAGAAATCTCCAGAGGAGGCTTCTGTGCCTGTACTCCTCCCATCAGGCTCCAACACAGTTTTCTTCCTCATCTCTGAATCTGGAAGCACTCTGAGGCTTTCAGTGGCTGTTGGTACCATGTGTTTTAGAGCAAGCTTATGACAGAATAGTGGGTGTGCACAGAAGACAGTTCTATGCCTCTCTACAGGAGCAGAGGGGGAGCAAATTCCTCCACTGTTCATACAAGAGCATCAGAACAGCTCTGCTGGGTCAGATCAAAGGTTTGTCTTGCCCAGTGTCAGGTCTCAAAACAATAGCTGTAATCTGATGTGTAGGGAAGAGCAGGAACAAGGCGCGCAAACAGAACAGGGCATTCCTGCTTGTACTTTCCAGCTACTTTCAGCCCGAGGACTTGCGATGATACCGTGTACTTCATCTTAGGTTTCTGCTCTGTGGACTGAAGTCAGCCCTTGAAACTGTCGGTTTTAGCATATGGGACCTTTTGACCAAGCTGGTACTTTGCTCATGAGCTACTGTTGCACGCAGAGCTTCCTTTTGTGCATGTCTGTTACTAGTTTCATGTGATGCTTCCCCATTTCTGTCTCAGAAGGGGCATTCAGCTGTCATTCCTGGCTGCTTACTGCATGTCACTTGTGACTTCACGCATCTCCTATCACAGCCGCCTCAGTAGTCGCCTTTCCTGACTGTACAGCCCTGCTGTAGTTTCCTCTGCGTGGCAGCTGCTCTGCACCTCTGGTTAGCGTTGGATTTGTTCTCAACTTTTTCTAGTACATACTCTTCTGAAATGAAGAGAACATTTTTACAGTGACACAAAGATGTTTGCTGTTTTGTTTTCTGTTTCTTTCACAGTATTTCCTAGCATTTAATTACTCTTGTGACCAGCACTGAGCCTTGAACTGTCTTCCTCATAGAACTAACAGTTTAGTAGAAACCTGCTTTATTCTGCTTTCCTGATTTCTTAAAAGACAGCAAATTAAAAAGCATTTCTTTACATGAAAAGAGTTAGTACATTCAACAGTTCAGATCCAGCGTTGTCCTCTTAGCCTCAGTGAATTTCAGCCCTAGACTTTTACAGGCTTTGGCCTTTAATGGGCATATTTTATTCCACTCCTACTCGTAAGAATTGTTTTATTTTCTTCTTAAAGTGGAAATAGAACATTTCTGTAATGCTTGATCAAGAGGAATTTGCCTCCGATTTCGTTCAGTCTCCTTGGCAGCATACCTATGTGGAGGCTGAAACACTTGCTTTCTTTGGGGAAGGTGAATCCAGCAAACCCCTTCATGTGAGTTGCTAATTTTAGTACCTCAGCTTCCCATCATGGTTCCAGCTGGGTATAGGTATAGTCCAGTCAGTGTCTCCTAAGTTGTGTAAGTAGTGAGATGTAGCAGTTTTGGCGTTTTTCGGTAACTGAAGTGAAAACACAAAACTTTCACATCTGTCAGCTTTGGTAGCTTTGTTTGATTCTCTGCCAAACAATGTTTCGGACTCTTTAGTTGCAGAAGTATTAGACCAGAGTGGAGGGTCTGTCCACAGCTGCGGTGAATCCATGGTCAGAAACATGTTCACTTAAAAGACTAAACAATTAAAAAAAAGAGATAGCTTGGGAACCAGAGTTGTGTGGGCTAGGCTGATGTTGTTAGGATGAAAATCTTATTATTACCTATTATATTAGGTTACTGAAGAGTTGGTGTGTAAGATTAAATAAACACAGTGATAAAAAGGAATCTGAAAGGGGTACTGTGCAGTATGACTGCTCTTCAGTTTCCACACACGCAACTGTAAAGGTTAAAATTGGACACAGCATTGGAAGTACAGGTTCACCAGTGAGGAGGAATGAAATTTCCTCAGTCTGCTGGCCACGCTTGTCCTGGTGTAGCCCAAGGTGTCGCTAGCCTTACTGGGCACTGCAGCATCCCCAGGTCCTTTGCAGAACTGCTAGTTAGAGTGTCTAGACTTCTTTCAGCACATCGGCTAGTAACAGTTTCTTAATAATGGTTATCCCAATATGTATGTTATTTGTTTTTGCTTTATTAGACACTGCAGTTTGGTTTCTACATCCCCTGCCTGGTATTGCTCTTCATTATTCTCTTTTTTTTTAAATAATGAAATTAGCAGAATTGTTTCTAGAGCAGTTGTCCTGTGGAATATGCAGTTTAGAATGCTTACTTGAGAAATCTTCCCTTCTCTCGCTACTTGATTAAGGCTGCTCACTAATTTTTCTGGAATTTACTATTATGTAAATGTCACCAGGAATAGAGAGGCATCATCACTCGTCAAACTTGGATTCTAGCTGGTGAAGATAGTGACCTACAGCCTGCCTTCCTTCTTTGTTTTTATGCCTGGGAAGGAGTTGTGGTTCAGACATCAGACAAAAGGCACTGCTAGCCACGTTTTTTTCACATGGCCTTGTTAATAGTACTAATGCAAGACATCCAGACAGCACATTTCAAAGAGGAAAAAAAAAAAAAAGAGTAAAGTGGGTATCTAGCAAGTGCAGGAGGTGTGTTGGAGGGAACTAGTTCTCCCTGGAGTACTCCATTACTTGTATTTGCACAGGCCTTTTTGAATGTTATTATACAACTTTGTCAAGGAATGTATGTGTGTTTCTATTGATATGTATACACATAGCCTGTTATATATCCAACATTGAGTAATGACAGACTCAAGGTGGCGAGCGTGATTTTTGGAAAGACTATCTTATTACCAAGTATGACCTCTTGTCTTCTGTAAACTCACACATAATGGTTTTCAAAAGCTTTTTTCCCCTTAATAGAAGGAAACATTGCAGGCTCTGAACAGTCATTCATCTTTAGGTTATTGATGGATAAGATATTTACAGAAGAGATGAATATTCTAGAACAGGTGATAGTGAGAAAATTTTTCTGTCTAAAGGTAAATTCCAGGTACTTAACTTTGGGCCTGTACTGCCTCAGTGAAATAGAAACAGAACTTGGTTGTTTGGCCTTTTTTTTTTTTTTTTAATCTACAGATTTCTGCCACATGATCATGGAACTGTACCAGTTCGTTAAGTGGTTGCCCACAAAATACATGCGGAGCAGCAGCAGAGGGCTCCAAAAGCAAGCAACACATTGCAATTTAATGTCTTAACGATTGGATGGGGTGGGGTGATATTCCCAACCAGAAATATGTGGTTCACATATGTGGTTTTGCACCACACAGCTCTGTCAAGTTGTTTGAGCTAGATATGTCATTATTAATACATGTGCTGGTAACAATGAGCGCACCTGGATTTCTTCTAGCTTATTTCTTCTAGCTAGTTTGATAACAGAAGGCAAAGCTCAGACTGTGAGGACACGTACCCTAACTTTGTGTATTCTAGTTTTCTGATCTCATATTTTGCTTAATACGATATTTTGTAAGAGGTTGTTTCAATTTGGCAACCTTAATTCTGAGTTAAAAACACTTACTATGTAAACTGTGTAGGCAGTGTTCAACACCTGTTAGCTGTCCTTTTGGAGTGGAGAAGAATAGCTTTTATTTTGTTTTATTGGTTTTATATTGGTTTTATTACAAGATAACATTGAGTGATCTTTGGTTTTATTTCTTTTGTTGTTGTGTTGTGTTATTTTAAGGAGAATGCTAGTGTTAAAAGTGAATCCAGGACATGGGAGACAGAAGAGAGACAATTCACTTCAGGAACTGAGCCCGTGAACAAATCTGTAGAACACACAGATTCATCTGTAAAATCTTTCTCCAGGAAAAGACGCAGTTCAGACACAGGCAACTCCCTTGGTAAGAAAGATTCTACATTTTCTCAGAGATTACGGTGACAGCTACTCTGAAACTATTACAGAAAGGGGAGAGTAAAATAATTTAGTTATTGTCTGCAGTGTAAGTACCTCATTGTTCCTTCAGTTAAAATATTATACTTGTACAACCTCTTAGTGTACTTACCAACACACTTCTATAGATACACTTATGCTAATTACTCTGATGTGGAAAAGGGTATAAATTATGTAAGTAAATAAAACTTGAAGTTCTGGGAGTTGCGTCAGAAACCTGGATGTCACAATATTGAGATTAAGTCCATGGATGTGTTTGCTGGAGGGTGACATGCTGTGAAGGAAACACTGAGTAATGAGGTAACTATTCAAGTTCCAGGGGAAAAAAACACCAAACTGATGAAGTTAGTGTAGAAGTCTGAACTTTTTGTCTCACATCACTAAATACATTGTACCAGTCTGATACGTGTCCTGAAACACACGAGAAAAACAAGCAGCAGAGTATCTGAGGCTAAAAACTTCACAAATCTAGTAACTGAAGGAAAAACAGAAATGTCCACAGATTAGAGAGACATAAGAGGTCACAAAAAGTACTTGGGATCCGTTCTAGAGGAGAATTTGGTGCAGCCTGCAAATCTCTAAGAAGCTGTTTCCCTCACAGCTGTTCATCAAAGAGCTGATGGTAGAGTTTAAAGAGCTGTTGCTCACTTCAAAGGGTATTTTCTAGATTCCAGATCATGATGCTAGTTAATAGTTCAGCTCATAATGCCCATCATTTTCAAACATTTAAGTAAGGAATAAAGTTTTTCTGTCAGGAAGCTGAGCAAAAAGGTTGGATGCCACCTTGAAAGAAGACAAGCTTTTGTTTAAAGCAGAATTGAGAGTTCTTGTTCAATTACTTCCTGGTATCATGGATAATTAGCAAACTTCTCAGCTTTCATATCTGAAGCAAAACATTTGCTTAACATGCCAGCTGTAAAGTTATGTACAGGAACATTTTGGAAAGCATTTCCATGGGATTGTTTCACAGGGATGAAACACTATGCTAACGCTAATTAGCAACAATTGGCATAGTCTGCTCTCTGGGAAATGTGACGGTCATCCAGGCCTGCATTTCCACTGTTGTACCTTTGAGGCTTGGTGTGTGTGTAAAGGGTAGAGATAGACAGCACACCTGAGCCAAACGTGATCAGGCTCCAGCTAGCCCAAAATTAGTTGGGTGCATGATACAAGCCTCAAAGCTGGCATAGCCTGTCTACTGCATGTCAGCTGTAAGCCTGAAGCCGGCAGGCTCAAATGCAAGTTGACTTCTGCTGCTCTGACTACACCTTTGTCTGTCAGCACCTCCTGTCCTCTGTGAGACTTTGGAAACAATTTATTTCTTAATCTTTCTGTGCTAAAATGCATCATGATGATTTCCAGGTGTTTCTTGGCAACTTACCCTCTGAGTGTGATGGAGTCCTGTCTGTTTTCCTGTTTTCCTTTGGGCACTCCTTTGCAAGTTTTCTGAGCCTGCACTTTGATACATACCCTGCTGTGGAAAAGGCTTTTGTTCCATCTGTTTCAGTAGGCTGTTGACATGTTCACTTTTCTTTGTTACGTGGTGACACCAAGTTCTAGATACCACACAGCGAGAGCCAATATAATGTGGTACATAATGAAGCGGGAAGGAAAAGTCACTTCAGTGACTGGGAACAGCGCTGAGCCAAACCCAAGGTGTTAATCTGTAAAAACGCACCAAGAGTCAAACTCGCCTTTGTGGAGAAGGCATTGCTTCCCTCTGAAGAGCTGGAGTGGACTTCTTTGCATTTCACAGCTATTCTGTAGCAAGAAAAGACAAGTATCCTTTCACTAAAACACCATCCCCAGGGTTTCCCTCTATAGCTGCCAGCCCATCTCTGCAGCACCATAAATCACTGAAACAGGTTATCTGCTTCCTTCAAATGGAAAAAAATATTATTTAACCAACCTTCTGAGCTAAATTCTAGTTTACCCTTTTTAAGAACATTCTGCCCAGCAGAATCAAGATGAAAAGTGTCTCTAGTTCATTGTCCTGTCTCCAACAGTATCTTTGGCATTTCTGTACCATTAAGCAGAAAAGGCCTCAGTAACCTTTTCTTCAATTGATTTTTAGAGTCACTTTTTGGAGCTGTGCAAACATTTAGCATCCACTGTGGTTTTTATAAGTTAATGTCCTTAATGCAGATTAACTACACAGTGGGTGAAGAACCCTCCTCTTCCTTTGTTTTGGATGCAAGCGTTTGCTTTAACCATACCTTTACTCCTTATGCACTAGTTTTCTTTGTGCCTGACAATTTGGCAGAGGGACCCTGTTTTCTTTGGTAGCAGCGGGAGAACAAAAACTATTTCTGAGTCCTCCCAGGAGCCAGAGTCTGCTGCAGAGGGTGCAGAACTTAACTCAGCACTAAGATACATCGTTGCAAATGATTACAGGCTGTGTCATCTGTCCCTGCCCACTCTTTTTTTTGAGAGGCGATGGGTATGGTGCTCTAGCTCCTGCCGTGTTTATCACACGGAGGTGCAAGGAATAGTTCACCTTTCAGGAACTGCTTTTTTCAGCCCCAAGTTCACTCTTAGGACATAGATTTGAAGGTGCTGATGATGCATCTGCTTTTCCCACTACTTTCTAGCTGAGCTCGTCTGTTAAAATGGGAGTTTGGAAATAAATTGTCAGCTTTTGTTGGCAGCATACACACTTGCAACAGGAGTCCTTTTGGACTTCACAAACGATTGAGAGGAACTCTGTAAATACTTTGAGTCTCCTTCCCCATCTCCTCTGTATTGTGCTCCACAGGTACACTCAGCTAGTGAACACAGCTGTACTGGACCTAATACCTGTGGCTTGTGCTTCCCCTTCTAAAAGAGCACGAGAAGAGGACCAGATTCTGATGGGAGGAATTTTTGTTTGCAGCCCATCTTTCTGGAAATAGGCATCTCAGAATGGAGCAAGGTGAATTTGTTACTTCTGGATTGAAGCATTTAAGCTGATGCTGAGACATTAAGAAAAAAACTTTCTTTCTCGATGGCTGACTGTATATTTTCTGTGAGTCGTCTAGTCCTTCAAATAATCTGGTGACTTTCTCTGACTTTTTTCTTTTTTTTTTTCTTTTTTTTCCTGCAAGAAGGCAGGCATAATACTGAGATGCTACTGACTCAGGTGAATCCATCACTATCATGCTGCAAGGTGCCCTAGACATTTACCACCCACTCCCATGCCACTACAGTTGTGTCACTATGCGTTCTCTCTCATTCCCTCCAAGGTAAATAGATTTCTAGGTGCAATTGCTAAGGGCAAATCTTCATTCAGGTAAGGTCTCCATTGCTATCATCTGTTCACTTGAATTGTTTCCTCTGCACCTTCCAGCCAAAAATATTGTTACTGTTCATTTAGTTTTCCTAGCAGTTTACAGTGAGATCTCTTCCTACAAAGGTGTTAAGACTTAATGTGGGGACAGGCCTGGCCCTGAACTCTTGAACATCTGTGTGAATCCCAAAGCGAAGTAGCTCTCGGGAGTCCAAACTGCAGCTTCTTGCTCCAGCTAGTTGCCATTACCTTTACATCATTATATATTCATTGAAGGAATTTCAAATTGCCTGTCCTGGCAGTCTGCTATTTTGGATGAGTGGATGTTATACCCTATGTCTTAACTTGACATAGTTTAGAAGTGCATTATTACAAGCCCCCCTCATTTCTCCATCCCTATGCATTTTCAAGATGTGTCCCCAACAGAGTCTGCTTTGGCAGGAGGGAGATGTCAGAAGGTGCAAAAGTGGTGCGTATTGGGCAGGAACTTTGTAGTACAGAGAAAGAACAGAGGCTGGAAGATGTGAATGTGTCTGTTCAGAAGTTAAATTTCTTGTGGGTGATGTTTACAGTGGTAGTGCTGTTGTGACTTTATCAGGGTACTTGTTTGCTTTCTTGACCTGCAAGATCTGGCCATACATTGGAAGTATCTCTGTTTTGCTGTGGATCGAGGTAATTGTCAAAAAAGGAGCCTCTGGTTTGTCCTCTCTGTGATGCCACGAGTTTTCTCTAGGAAACTGGCGCTGGCTGTGGTGTGCTTTGAGGCAATTGTGCCTTTTCTGGGCAAACAAAGGGATATGGCACAAGCAGGTCAGGCCTTTCTGTAGATACTGCCAGGGGTTTATAGTAATTAATGTTTGGCTTTTGGTATCCATGGTAGCGAAGGCACGTCTAAATAATACATACTGAAGAATGGGAGCACTTTTCTTATAATCTGCTTTGTTAGTTTTTTATATTTAATTTTTTTGAAAAATTGGAAGAATTCCTATTTCTTTAAACAGCAGGCCTCAGATGATCAGGTTATAGTCTGCTGTTGAAAGTGTATTTTATAGTACCTGATAGAAATGCGGTTGCTCTGTATGCTGCCAAGGGAAACATACCCGAGCACTGCTGTGTACTCAGTATTCCCTTTTCTTCCTAGATCTCCGTCTGCTGGTGGATGTACCTTGGAAGTGGGGGTGCTTTCTGGAGGATGAAACAAGAGAGTGAGAAGTGGGTGACAAATGTAGAGCAGCTGCCAGCTGGATTCCCCTGTCAGACTCCAGCAGCAGTGGAGCTTTGCACACAACAGCCACTTTGGATCATTTCAGCTGTGTTTAAAAAAAAACACCACCACCAAAAAAACCCCAACAAAACACCAAAAACCACACACACAAAAAAACAACAAATAAGACCAACAAAAAAAACCCACCTCCCACACCACTCTTTTTTGCTTTCTTTTTAACTTGGTAGGGTATTGTTTAGTGGGCCTCTTTCATTACATTTTCTACCTGTTGAGTTATAAAGCACCTAGTGGTCAGAGTAATTAATGTGAAGTAATTACTTAGCTGTTTGTATTCTTTAGATATGGAAAGTCTGAACTTTTTGTAAACAGGAAACTTTAAAAACATCCTTACCGGGAAGCAAATTGTTTTTAGTGCTCTATTAGGAATCTATTTAACTATTTATTTATTTACTTAACATTGTTGGGAGCTACAGTATGCTCAGCATAGAAGGTGTTTGGTGCTCTCGCTGTCTTTGCTTGAAGTCATACTGTGGCCCTTTACTGGGGATTGTGTATGAAACAAAAGCATTGGAAAGTCACAAGATTCTGGGTCTGAATGGGTCAGAGATTTCAGAAGAGCAGCTAAAGGAAAGATGAGCTAATTTTCTAAGTGATTAACCAGGAAATGTTCTTCCTTCCTAAACCAGCTCTCTGTTTCACCAGCAAGTGTATGTATGTCACAGCTGCTGATCTTTCACATTCATGGGGAATTCTTCTGGTTTAATAATTTTCTTTTGATTGTAATGGTATCTGTAAAGATAAGTTATTATTATTGTTATTTATTGTTCTAGTACTCTGTTTTAATTATGTCTTTTAGAGGAAGATTGTACTTATGTTGATAGCAGATCTTAAGTTTTTAATAGCTATAAGTTTGTTTTTATGTTAAAATACTGTTTAAAGAATAAAGGGGGCACATCCTCTGTTTGTGGTGTTAAGGAGATCCATGTGGAAGAGCACCTAAACCATCAATGTAATGGCTTCATACATGTTCATACGAGCCAGCCCTGAGCAAAACGCACGAGAAGGGAGCAGAGAAGTTGTCAGGACCACCTCGGCTTGTGTAGCTCCCAGCTGTGGCCAGGATGTGCTAAGGGAGCACCGGGCAGTAAGATGAACTGAGGCGAAACCTTTAATTACAGCTTCAGTAATAAGATATTTTTTAATAAGTAGCAACTTCTGTAATAAGATGTTTTGTAGTAAGATATTTTTAAATAAAGTAGTAACTTTTTAAATAAGATGTTTTGTACTAAGTAGCAACTTCTGTAATAAGATATTTTTACCGATAGTCTTGTTACCGGGAGCAGGGTGGGATGTGGTTTCCCATGTGTGTCCTGTTGTACTCCTGCCCAGGCAGGGTGGGCCTCAGGTGAGCAGGTTCTAGTCTGCTGTTGGAAGCGTATTTTATAGTGCCCGATAGAAATGCGGTTGCTCTGTATGCTGCCAAGGGAAACATACCCGAGCACTGCTGTGTACTCAGTATTCCCTTTTCCTCCTAGATCTCCGTCTGCTGGTGGACGTACCTTGAAAGCGGGGGTGCTTTCTGGAGGTGACAGATGTGCAGCAGCTGCCAGCTGGATTCCCTTGTCAGACTTGTAGCAGTGTTGCAATAAATTAAGCTTTGACACGGAAATGGGTGTCGCATTGGTTCTCTCCGTGTTCTCGATGACCAAGGGTGAGCGTGTCACAGCTGGAAAAAAAAGCTTTATTTTCCAGCGGTTCTTGCTGACACGTAAATCACCCAGTGGCCGCTGCCCGGCGGAGCAGTTTCCAAGCCGGCGGCCCGCTCTTCCTTTGCGCCATGTCCCAGTTCCTGCGGGGCGGCTGCAGGGGCGAGCCTGGCTGCGCGGCAACGAGCCGCCCCCGGCCCCTGGCCCTTCTCCGGGACCCGCGGCAGCGGCGCCGGCCCGTGCGCGCTTTCTGCGCGGCTGCGGAGGCTTTGCGGGGTTTCCGCGCACGCCGCTTCCCGGCTGCGGCCCCACGCCGCGGTTCAGGTCTGACCTGCAGCGTTACGCACCGGGAAGCGCTGCCAGCGCGGAGCAGCCGCCGAATTCCGGGACCCCGGCATCAGCCTGAGCCCGAAGCTCCCGGCGGCAGCGCCTCGGGCGCGGTAGCGGCGGCACCGGCGACCCAGCGGGCCGGGCCGGGCCCCCGGCCCCGGCGCTGCCCCCCCGCACCCCGGTGCCGTCCCGCCCAGCTGCAGGCGGGCGGCGGGGCGGGAGGGGGAGCCCGCGGTCCCGGCCCGGCGGGGGGGCGGTGGCTCCGGCTGCTCCACCCTCCCGTTGTGTCCGCAGGTAGGAGCGCGCTGGCCGGCCCGGGGGAGGAGCGGCCGCAGCTGCCCGCGCCGGGGGTCGGGGGTCGGGCCGGGGGGCTTCGCCGTGCTTGTGCCGGGGCGGAGCGGCGGGGGCTGCCCGCCCGCGGGGGGGCCGGCGGCGCCGGGCTCCGCTGCCGCGCTGCCCATGTGCCCGGCGCCGCTGCCCGCCCGCTCCCGGCGCCTGGCGCCCGCGGCCGCGGCAGCGAGGAGGGGGGCGCCCCACGGGGGGGGCGGTGCGCGGGGCTCGCGCTGCTGCGGACACTCCGCTCCGCTCCGCTCCGCTCCGCCGCGCCGGCCCCGCAGCGCTGCCTGCGGCGGTGCTGCCCTTGATCCTGCTGGGTGCTTTCGGCTCCGCTCGCACCTGCCTGCCTGCCGCCTGCGCGCCGCGGGGACTGCCTGCTGGCTTTTAACCTTTTGTTATTATAAATACCGACTTTGGGGGGTTGGTGGGTTTTTTTAAAGACCGAGACCAGACATCACCAGACCCACGCAGTTTTCTTAAGCTGCTGGAAATAACTTTGGCCCAGGATTTACAGCCTGGTTTCCACCCACCCCGGCCCCTGCGGACTCCAGCAGGCACGCACTGCCTAAAGGTTTGCAGATTATTTTATTTTTTTTAAATCATTTTTTCTCCTCATGGCTGTGCGATCACCATAACTTTAGGTTTAGTTGAAAACAGCCTCTGCCTGAGTTCTCCCCGTTATGAAGGCTCCTCGACACATTTCATGGGACCTTCGGGCAGACCACAGAACTTTATATTTTATTTTGTGGGGCCTTCAGCCGAGATCTTCTTAATGTGCGCGTGGAAGCGGTCATACCAGAACTCGGGCACGCGCAGAAAAAGTGCGAGAGAAACCAGAGATGCTGTAACTTTTTGCTTGCTACCTGTTTGGTGTGGTAGCTAAACTTCCAAAGTCTTTTGGAGCCTTTTCATTTCCTGGGAACTTGAAACTCTGAAGAGAAGCTCCATGCTTTATTAGTTGTTCTCGAGAACTGCACCCGGAGTCAGACTCGGAACGTGGATTACCCGGAGAAGAGTAAAGTTGATCTCAGACTTGAATGAAGCACTTCTGGCATGAGCAGGATGGAAGGGATCGACTTGATTTGGAGGAGAACAGTACCGAAGCAAACTTCCTTTTCACCATAAATTCAAGCAACAGCTCCAGCATAATTTCTGAGAAAGCCACCGGTAACTGCAGGTAACATTCAGGGGGAAGAGCTTGAGCTGACGTGGTGGGAAGTGCTGTCGAGAAGGTGAGGTGTCTCTCGAGGGTATTTGAGATGGATGTTTTGAACCTGTGGATCTCCCTAACCCTTGGGCAGGAGACACGAGGACACCACGTCTGTGGGGAGATCTCCCCGGGCCTCATCTCTGTGGGACCGACGCGTTCCAAACGTGCCCCAGTGTTCCTGTAGAGCCGAACTGATTTCTTGCTTACAACCTGTTCCGCTGACCTTTTGGGATTTATCTGCTGGAGGAGGGACTCATACTTCAGGATTTTTGTTTTTTGTTTGTTTGTTTGTTTAAAATATGCCTTTGAGCTCCCAGCGGCCTTTGAGCACGTGGCACCAAGGAAGAGAAATGGTGATGGCAAGGACTGGAGAAGTTGTGCGGTAAGCAGTGCTGGCGGTGACCGAGGCGCTCTGTCCCCGCTCTCCTGCCTCCCCGCCACTGGGACCGCACGCTGGGCAAGCGGCCGACAGCCGGAGCCCACCGCAGGGTGAGGACGCATTCCTGAGCGGTATGTGTGGCCGGAGCCCGCTGCTGCAGCTGGTAGCATGAGTGCTGGCCCCCAGCTGCAGCTGGCTGTCCTCTGGCCCTGGCTGCTCATGGCGACGCTGCAGGCAGCACTGGACCATACAGGGCTGGCGCTGGCGGCGGCGGTCGAGTCGGAGAGGTCGGCGACGCAGAAAGCCATCATCAGGGTGATCCCTCTCAAAGTGGAGCCGATCGTCCTGGAAGGGGAGTTTGCAAACGTTGCGGAGGTGACTCCAGCCGAAGGAAAGCTGCTCCAGGTAAGAGCAGCTGCGTGTTACCCAGCTCCACCTGCCTTGCCTTCCCGCTCCTCCCCCCCCCCTTTGCCCTCCTTGCTGCTTCACTCCCAGCGCAATGTGTTTGGTTTTATTTCCTGGCTGCGGATTTATAGCCGAAGCGACGAGACGTTTTGCGTGTGAGCTGTCCACCTGTGTGTTTTGTTGCTTCGTGTTCCTGCCCCCCAGCCCTGCAGGCTGCGGTGGGGGAGAGGGGATGGTGCACATGGTTGGCTCTTCGTTTGGTCACGATCTGTAGCTGTGTTGTGTTAATGTTGAATATCGGATGTGGTCGGTCGATTCCATGAAGATTATTGCATATCTTAATTGATGTTATAAAGCTGAATGTGTAGAGTCACATGTTGAGATGTTAAACATCTGACAGAAAGCATGATTATTTTTTTTTTTTTATGAAATCTGGAAGGTTTTACACATGCTGCTGTGGGTTACTTGGCTTCTGTTACAGCTAAAATACACATCCAGGCTTTGCCCACCAGAATGACTGACCCTGCTAGTTCTCACCTTGTGTGTTGCCTGTACCTGAAAATTGTGTTTTACCTATACAGTGGTGCCTGTGGTGTCACCACCATGTATTTTTGTAAGTGAAATTAATGCTGGTTTCTGACCTTTACTAAGGAGAGAGCATCTGAACATCTCGCCGTGAGGTGCAGATGCTGCTGAGAGACAGAGCTGAGCTATTCAGTGAACAGACCAATCTCCTGCACAAGCTAAGTTTAGAGCCCAGTTTCTTGAGACCTGGTGTGTACTCTCCCATTTCTGTTGGTAATTTGCTTGGCAGTCGTGTGCTTTTGTTCTTGAAAACAAAAAAATTACAAACTAGCCTGCATTAATATTAAATCTTAGTTTTTGCGTGGCTTTTTCTAGTCTTCACTTTCCAAATGTGGTATGTTGTAATTTTAATTACATTTGTAGCTTGGAAATCTAAATTAAAGTAATAATTTTTGTATGGTCATGTAAGACAAGAAATACAGTTGAGCCAGCTTTAGAACACGGTCAATTGTCTGAAAATGAAAATGGGCAATCTGTGACATTTGTAAAGCCCGTTTTTCCACCCTGCTTTTGAACTACTCAGAACGAAAGCTATGCTATAAAATTATATTACCAGGCTAAAAAAATATCTTAGGCAAATGTACTCAAGGTCCTGTTCTGTCGTGAGGCAATGTCCAGGAAAGTCAATATTTATTCCTTACAAAAACTACAGTGGTGTCGCAACTGAGCACAAAGTATCGAGTGTGGACCTTTTCGAAATGAGAAGATGATAACCCCTATTGTGTGATGTGTGGACGTCTTTAGCCAGATGAAGTGATACAAAGTGGGATTTTTGTGTCGCCTGCTGTCACAGCAGCACAAACAAGATGTTTTGAATACTAAGTGCAGAATAGGGTCAGATTAACAAATGGACTTCATCCTTTAAAAACCATCCTTGAAATGGAGAGGGTCGGGGAAATGCTAATCTAATCTGTTGGGTCTGTGTACACAGATACTGACCTGCAGTGTATATGTTTTCAGGCCTTGATTCCGCCACTGTGTGCGCGCAGGTGATTGTTCCTATGCCATATCCCACTGAATCCAGTGCGGAAAACCATCTGGGTCTGGTTTCAGAGGGCAGTGTTGGGATCGGGGGTCGGAGGGTCAGGCTGTGCCTCTTGCAGCAGGATATTTGTCTGGTGCCCCGTACCGTGCTCTGGGAAAGCGTAGTCGAGTGTACCTGTGACTGCTCTCATGTGTTTCTTGACGGTGTGGTTTCTAATGCTGCCGCTGCATATTGAAACTCGGAATATAGAATGCCATTTGAAATTGTTTGGGTCCTGATCCTGCAGTGGCTTCCTGCCTCTGGAAAGACACAATGGAAAATGGCATTGTAACTGTTAAGGTACAACATAAGTAAGAAATTAGTGGGAGGAACTACATTTAGTTCTCGTTTAGTTAGTTGGATACTACATACACCTGAATTGGGCTTTATTGGGAGATTTCATTTTACATATGGTTGTCAGCATCCCAGTCTTGCAGAAACGTTAGATCATGTGCTTAACTGTGATGTCACTGGAACTTATTTAAACAAACTTAAGCCTGTTCACACATACCCGCACAATTGGTTCTTTATATGTAATTTAGGTACATAACATTATGATCTTTACAGTTAAGGAGTTTAGAAGTATAGCTTTTACACCATTTTTAGGTCAGACCCAGTAAGATGCCATCAGCTTTCATGCCCATCGCAGGAGAACACAAACTGCAGAGCTTAGCTTGGAAGAGTGGATGGCCCAGTCCTATTTTCAGAGCAATTCTCTCTTAGTTCAGTGGAATAATAAGATTGCTTAAGGATAAGTGGTGCAGAGTTACCCTATGTTCAAGCAAAGTTCTCTTCAACTTATAATTAACTTCACACTGTTCTGGACAATGTATTTTTAGAAATACATTCTTAATTTAATATAGGAAATCCTGCACGTAAGTGATGGAGCCTCACCAAATATACTTCTACCAGAACATTTTCTTGGTTTCATTGCTCCCTGCCATATTCTCTGGGATTGTCTACAGAAACAGACTTTGATCACCGTGTATTGCATTCTTAGAAGCTAACTTCAAAAATATCTTCTTTACCTATAATAAAATAACCCCAGTGTCGAATTTCTCCTCACACCCCGTGCCCCTGTGACTGGTTCTTCTGGGAAATGCCTGGATTTTCAGTTTTGCAGGTCAGTGATCCGTGGAGGGTGAGCAGGGAGACACCAGGCAGCTGCTGGGGACGCGCCTGCCATCCACCCTGTTCAGCAGAACGCAGACAGTGTTACCTCTGGCAACCCGCACGGTGCAGTATGATGCAAAGGGAGAGGAATTTCTCAAGTAGGCAGAGCCACTTAAGACTTTATAGGTCAAAAACCCAACACCTTAGACTTCTTACAGAAGTCGTCTTCGAGCTTGTTCAGAGCTCAAGCTTGTTCAGGTAGCACATACTCTAAGCATTAACTATTGCTTAACACAGGACAAGTCGTTTGCAGTTTCCAGATGCCTGGAGGTTTAGATCTCTCCTGAGCTTACTGCAGTAGCCTGGGCTACTTCTGAAAAAGAGTCCCCGGGAAGCCAGCAAATGGCCCCGTGTTAAAGATGGAAGAACCAAACCTTTTAGACGGGTAGGATGGAAAGCCCAGAGTTGGATCTGACCGGTACCAGGTGATCCATGAGCAGCTGGGGATTCAACATGCCCTCCAAATGGCAATTCCCATAGCTGGCTGCAGACTGGTTCCCCTGAACATGATTGATAATGCAGTTTTCATTTTTGGCTGTTGTCTTAGCTGATTTTTGAGGAATAAATCCCGGCTTCTTGCCTGTGCCTCAGTCTCCACTTGATACTGGAGAGAGCTGAAGATGTTGGGTTGACAATAGATAGGAAAATAAGGAACATCTTGGAGAAAAAAAGAGAGAGCCATTGTGGAGACCTGAGAGGAGGAGATTTAAGTTTTTTTCCATATAGAATTACAACAGAATTTACATGCAAATCTAATTGTGGAAGAGAAAGCCCTTTTTATTTGGGAAATAGTTCAGTACTTGAAGGGTTTTTTAAGTAAGGTGTATATACAAGCATGTATAATTAAAACTGAGCATTCATATCTATTTGAGATAGGGAAAAGGGTGACACTGTTGGGGTGTGCAGTGTGGCTGGGATCATTACAGTCTCTAGTTCTGGGGCTAGTATTTTGGAAATAATGTTGAAAGTTTGGGAAAAGTCCCAAATGATAATATTTAAAAAGAGATGAATACACTCCAACTAGTGTATTTTCTATAGAGAAGGCAAAGAAATCATCGATCACCAATCACCTTACATGCCCACATGTAGAAAATACACAATAGATACGCAGAACAGTGGAACGGTTGTCTTATATAGCAGGCAAAAGTATATAATCAGTTTTCCCAACATGCATTATGTTATCGCAAGTCTCACAATACTCTGTTTCATTTCTGTATAATCTTAGCAGTTATGGAGCTACGTGATTGCTGAAGAAAGTCAACTTTCAGTTACCCACTGAGCACATTGCTTTAAGTGAAGACTGCACAAAAAAACCTTGAGAACACCAAACAAGCTCCCTAAAGGCTCTGAACGCCAAAAGCAAGGGTTGGCTTCTTTTGTGTGTGTCCATCCATCCGTCCGTGTCCCGTTCCCCCCCTCCCCCCCCCCACCAGTAATAAATTACTTAAACCCCATTATTTTTAAAGTCAGTCTTCTATTTAGGATGGAATGAGTGAGAATTAGAGGAGTTTTCTCAGTCATCACTTTTAAGGTGTTGTGTACGATTCAGACACTGAAAATCAGACAGATATATTCAGAAAAGAAGCCCAGTGTGTGTTTGTAACAGCAATGGTAATTAGCCGTTGAAGTTGCTACAAGGAACCCAACACGATCATCCTGGAAATGCAGAGTGTTTCCAGTGTTGCAATGCATAGTGCTACTGGAGAATTACAATCACCTACTCAACTGCTTATGGAGGGTTACACTCCCAACCCATAAGAAAGTAAATCTATTAGTAGTCTTCTATACTATTAGCTCCTGGATCAACAAAAGGATGTTGAGTGCATAATGTTGACAGAGATCAAAGAAGTGGGAAAGTCTAACCAAATGATAATGGGGACTTAAATTACCTGTGAATAAACTGGTCAGATAGCACAGTAAGAGTAGGTTCAAAGCAGCAATTTCTGCCTCTTGGAACAGCTAGTACTAGAGTACACAGAGAGATGTTCTTGACTTAGTGTTAAGTAATGTGCAAGAACTGACTCAAAAAACAGCAATAATTGAGCCATTTGGATCGACATAATAAAATTTGTTGCTTAAGTACCAAAAAGTGGAACTCTGATATGAACCTTTGGAATGGGAAATTGCACTAAAGTGAAACAGTGGGACAAATGGCTCTTACAGCTTGAAAAAAATATCTTTAGGTGTGACAGATACTGCTCAGGAAAGTAAAAGCAGACTTGGGAAGCGTACGAAACAGTGAATCAAAAAGACGGTAGTAACCTAATGCAAATACACTGGTGTTCAGGAAACTATTTGGGCTAAAGAGATCTTTTAAAAATGTGTCATATAGTATTAGTGTAGGATTGATACAGTATATAGTATAACCTACAGTGTAGGTTAGTGTGATATTAGTGTTTGTATAGGATTTAAGTGTGTCTGAAAGGTGAGCCATTGAAATCCAGATGCAGAGTAGGGAGACTCAGCTAGAGTTAGCTGCTAGAAAAAGCTGAGCTTAGAGGGTGTATCTGAATTTCCACCCCCCTCCTGAGCAGGTGCAGAGGTGTTGGAGCTTTGTTTGGTGTGTCTTCTCCTTTCCTGATCCAGAAAACGTGGCGGTAAACTGCTCTCTGTTCAAGGAGTTCAAAGGACTTCCAGTGCACCATCTGGTGCTGGTCATTGTCCTGGCAGAATTATTTATGGCACGCGTAGGCGTAGATCCATCCTGAATTGAGGCTTTTCAGTACTAAAAAGGTCATGGATTTGGAGGCCCAAGTAATTACCTGGGGCAGGCACGAACAAGAGAAACAAACCCAACAGCAGCAGAGCAAAGATACATGGTCAGAAGGTGAAATCAACAGGGCTGGAGCAAGTGACAGTCAGCAGGGGACTTCTGGCCATGCACAGCAGTCCTGGAATATATCCAAGGAGCAAGTGGACATTTCCCAAAGATAAGCTGGCAAAGGGGTGAGATTACAGAAGGGAAACAGGCCTCAGTCATTCCTGTTGGTGGTAGCCAGGCTGGATTTGTGGTTGAAATGGATCTGGACCATTAGAGAAATCGCTTTTTGCTAAAGGCGATGAAAGGAATAATATTTAATACTATTTATTTATATAAATAAAAGAAAAAATAATAAAAGGAAAGGTTTGGTAGGCATTTCGTACAAATTATGGAAAGCTGGTCTGAATGGCACGTGAATTCATTCTCTTTAGATGAAAACTTACAGAATAGTCAGTGATACGAACACCACAAACTTTGTGTGATCAAAGAGTACTATTGTATTAGACTTCATTTTGGACAAAACCTGTCGTGCAGTTTTGTGTATTCTATCTCTGTGTTTTTCCATGCATAGAGCTCTCAAATATGCCTAAAAGCTTTCTGTGGGCTTTCCCCAGAAGTCTTACTTAGTCTGAAAACAAGCAAGTTTTAACTTAAAAGGAAGCAACGTAACATATCGGTGCAGTGGAGAGAATGGGCAGTGTGGTTTGATCTTCAGGTCTGTGTGTTCAGTATCATAAAAATCTGTGTTGCAAGCGTTACCAAGAGTCAAATATATGAAATTTTGGTTTGTAAATAAAGCGGAGTTGTAAGCTAAAGCTCAGTATAGGGGTATATACCACACTCAAGCAATTCACATTTGTATTTTATCAGCCTTATGGGCTTCCTTCCATTCTAGCACTTGAGATTAGATGTATACAGGAGGACAGGGTATGAAGTAGGCATAAGTTGCATGGATGATTGTGGTGGTCTCTTCTGGCTTCGAGTTCTGTGAGTGTATTTATTTATTTATTTTTAATATCTCTTTATTTTCCCCTTATTTCACCACCTGTAAAGAACAGGAAGCGTTGTACTGCCTTTCATTTGCCCATAACACTTTCAGTCTGCATTAAGGAATCATAATCACATCTCATGCTTCGGAGCTTCGGGATTGCTGCCAGCACGGGTCAGGTGGGAGGTGGCCAAGAGCTGTCTCTGGACCTTTTCACCATTTTTCTAGGAGCATCAGGGACTGGCCTTCCCTCAGAACAAGGCACTGGAACATATAGGTCAGTGCTCAGAGGTAGCAGAGAGAGTCTTGTTTCGAATATGCCTGTGTTGTACGGGTTACTCTTGTGCAGATCGCCAGCTCAGTGGAAGGTTCTCTTCCCCCCTGCAGCCACCCCATCCAAATTATCTGAAATTTTGGGTGTGTAGCCTCTTCCTCTGCAGCTTGAGACATGAATCATCTGCCTAGATCAACGGATGTGTTCTCACCTCGTCACTTCCCTAACCCTAAAGGGGGTAGTTAAGGGCATTAGTGGCCTTTGATCTCTCCTTTGTTCTCCATCTCAGTAATGTGGTCTCCAGTGATCGAGTAGGTTAATCTAGTGTGTATCACTGTGCTCCGGATCAGGATAGTGGCAGGAATGGATTGCCATTTACAGAAATTGTGACTAGGTAGCTGAATTAATTCCTTTGGCCATAAACTCTGTGAAACAAATTACAAGCTTTTTACCAAGTTCAGTTATGATGTGTTAATTTCAAACATAAGTGAAGCAGTTTGGGGATTAAATTTGCTATTGTTTTGACAAAAGGTATGTGAATTCTAGTTCAAAATCACATGAAAGAAAAGAATTTAGACTTCCTACATCTAAAGCACTTCAGCAGCTGTTGTTCCAAGGGGTCTTTGTTCAGCTAGGTGGATTTGCTCAAGACTGCTGGTGCATCGCCACAGAAAGGACACACGCTGCAGAAACTTGGGAGAGAGAGACATTGGGATTGAATTGGATCCAGGTATAAAAAATGGATAGCATTCCAGTCCTGTTACAGATGTGTGGCGGTTTTCTTTACAAAGGCCCAAAAGCCCAATAATGGAGCAGAGCAGGTGCAGTGAAGACACTGTCTGAAAAAGGATTTAGGGCAATTGCCTCGTGGTAGAGCAGAAGCGGCGACTTGAGGAGGTCTAGGTAGTGAATGGAGAACACTGGTTCTTTCCTTAGTTGAATTTTATGCAGAGTCCTGCACAAAAATGTTGCTTTCAGATTGTTTAAATATAGGCAACATCTCTGAGGATGTGAAAGTCAAATAAGAAAGAGTGCATCGTGGCAACTCCTGTCACCTCCTGGGTGTCAGTTTGAATCACAGGTTAATGCTTACCAAGTTAGTCTCGTTAGACGACCACCCAGTGTAGAAATACAACTTCATAAACCCTACGTTGACTCTGTTTTATACTAAGAGAGCTGACATGTATATCTGTTATTGCTTCAGTCTTGGACCATGTTACTTCCAAAATTACCTTAACAACTTTTATTTACTAAGACAGTTGTATTCCAAAGTAAGTGGAACCTCACTAAGGTCCTGAAGAGATAAGCAGGAGTTCTCCCCCTTCCACTTGTCAGCTGGACCTCAGTTATTCATTCATTCTGTAAATGTCCTGAATGGCAGTCCTCATTCCCAGCCGTGCTGTGGGTGCAGGTATGTCCCTGAGTGTCACTGCCAGAGACTTCTGTCCAGACATTTCCCTAGGGCCACAAAAATGTCTCTGTCCTCCCTGTTACCCTCTATTTCATCTGGTCTCATTCATACAAGTGTAAGATGCCCCAGGTTATATAGTTCCACTCAACTGTTGGTTTTTTTTTTCTACTCATCTACTCTCTGATGTTTCTTTCTTTTATCATTTACATCTTCCTTTTTGTTCAGAACAATGTTTATTCTTGTTATTTTTCTGTACACGTTCTTCTTGATCACTGCCAGTGCACAAAATGGTTTAGGCTGTGGCCTGGCATCATTTGCCTCCAGCACTTTCCTCTCCTTCATGCTTCTCAATGGTCATCTGGTCTTTCCATTTGCTCCTTCAGAGTACCTCTGATCTCCGTTTCTCTCTCAAGCGGAAGGTGGCTGTACCAAAAGCTGTTATTTGTCAGCTTGTAAAAAATACATACCTCCATGAGAGATGCAGATGCCTGATTTGAGTGATGGACGAGCCCCGTGTACTTGTACAACGCGCAGCTCCTGCAAGCCGTGTGTTGAAAAAGACCATCAAAATGATTTGTGTAGGCTCTTGGCTGGGAAATCACAGTGTGCCATTTCTGACAGCTGCACCTAGTTGAGGCCTGAGTTGGTGCCGGCTGATGCCTTCATGCCCCGTCGCTGACTGCCTCCTTTATGGTTGCTTTCTCCATAAAAAAAAGACTGGGGAATGCCTGTGAACAGGTCCCTGCTGAGCCCTCCCCAAGAAAACCAGCCATAGCTTTCTTTGCTGAAGACACCTGAGTGGAACATCTTGTGTTCACATGATGTCACAGAGCCTTCGACTGGCCAGGAACCTCTGATGGAGATCAAGGCGCGGGAAATGCAGCAGTTATGGGGCACTTCAACTACATCCACTGCACTTCAGGGAGCTGCTAGGCAGGGAGCCCAGAGGGTGAGAAGCAGTGCTGGCCTTGGGCTTTTCCAGAACCTCCTTCAAAATCCTGCTTCTGAAAGGATGCTCTGTGACAGTGACAACAATGCATGTTGTTCCTGCAAAGATGTTGAGAGAGAGACTGAAAAATCATCCGTAGTTCTGTTTTAATGCAGAAAGAGGAATTATCTGAAATTGGATAAGGTTGTCAAAAAGGAGCTGAGAGGGCAACTGAGAGTTATATCCTTGCAAGTGGCATGAAGGTATTTAAGGACACTATGGTAGGAATTAAGATCAAATGTACCTCTCAAGAAATACTCAAAAAATGATAAAATCATATCAGCCTACCTAAACATAAGGGTAAGGCAGTATACGAAAGCATCCTGAAAAGGAAAAAAAAGTGGTTAAAGTGAGAAAAACAAGCTAAAAATATGTGAAAACATCATGAAAAGAGGAAAAAGAGAAATAACCTGAAAATGATAAAAACCTGAATAATAGATTCTCTTCAGTCACATCAGAAGCAGAAAACTTGCCTGACAACCTGTAGGACCTATACAAAATTGAATTCTAAAAGAGGCACTTGGGGCAGCCAAACTCATAGCAGAAAAATGAATGCAATTCTTTTTGTGTTTTCATCTGTCTCAGGCTGAAATGTCTGGAGATGAGATGGTGATGTAGATAGACAAAATTAACATTATCAGTCACCAGGATCAGATGGTATTCACCCAGGAGTTACGGAGGATGGAATCGTTGAACTATTAACTATGTATATGAACTCTTCCTCAAAGTCACTGGAAGGTGTCTGATGTGATACCAGTTTTTCTCTGGGGTCCAAGGCATCCACAAAAGCCTAGACCAGATGCTATAAAATCTGTATGGAGTAAGTTGGTAGAAACTATAAGGCAGAGTATTAAGAAGTGGATGTGAAGGGGTCAGCAGGTGCATCAGTTGGGTAGGTCCAGCTGAATTTCCAAAATGCCCAAGTCCCTCAGCAAAGACTTTTAGGGAAACTAAGACATAGCATAAGAAGGAGGCTCCTGGATAAATAATTATTGGAAGATAAGCAGTGGGTGGTAGGAGTAGCTGGCAGATTGTCACAGTGGAAGAAGCTGATGACCATAGTTCTGCAGGCATGCGTGCTGGCAGCAATGCTGCCCTGAATGTTTAGGCATTTGGAGACCGAGGGCTTGGTGACGTTTTAGTGCTTCCCAATGCTAATTTGAAGTAATGAAGACAAGGATTAGCTCTGAAGCATTGCAGAGGAACCTTATGAGACTAAATGCTGTAAGGAGATGCTTGTGGAAAATCAGCCATTTCTTTATATTAAGGGGGTGGGCTCTGATTTGTCCATTACCACTTAGAAATTGTACCTTGTGGCTGTAATAGATCGTTCCATGCAAGTGTCAACTTAGTACCTGGTGGTTGTCACAGAGACAAAAAGAACATTAGGAATGAAAAAAGCAGAGAATAAACCAGAGAATATTTTTAAGCACCTGTAGAAATCCACGATACATTCACATGCTGAATGCTGTGTGGAAGTTCAGTTCCATTGCACACCTTTAAAAGAGATGTAGTAGTATTGGAAGAGTTTTGGAGAAGAACGTGAGGATAAGAAGAAGTATCAGATGTGTTTTATACAAGGAGCAACTAACTGGACCAATACACTTCTGGCTGGAAAAGAGGCAGCCAAAGGATAATATGGAAAAGATCTACAGAGTCATGAACAGGGGTTGGCTGTTAGTCTTTTTCGATATGAAAATACTGGGGCATCACATGAGGCTACTAGGAGCCAGGTTCAAAAAGAAGTGCTCTTCATACGCTGTGCAATTAACCTGTATGATTCCTTGCTGCAGGAACTGCTATGGATGTTAAAAGTTTACAAAGGTTCAATAACCATAGGAACTAGGGAATGGGAGAAGATTCCATCAACAGCCGTTAAATAACTGGTCCCAGTTTTGCCTCAGGAAGTCTATAAAATGCAGCTTGTTGGAGGCCTGGAGTGTCCTGGGGAGAAGCCCTGCATGCTCATCCTGTTCATACTTCTTTAATAATCCATTGTTGGCAACTGTCAAAGAAAAGATCATGGGCTAGATGGACCTTTGGTCTGAAGCTATACTGCTGTTCTTGTAGTCTCATCTTCGACAGAACACCTATTCAGCCATTGGGCCTACCACCTTCAGCACCAGCCCTTTCCAGTCCACCTCTGGTCTGCTTGGGCAAGTCTCTGTGGAGGAGGTGTCATAAGTACATCCTTCGCCATCCAGTACCAGCTTTGAGCTTGGCTGTTCATTCACTTAGAAGGCACTGTACAGTTCCCTGGGGTCTGTTATCACAGATCTGAACCCATAGCTCTCACCTGGTGCTGCTAGCCAGTGCTGGATGCCTTTGACACTTTGGCCTTCATATCTTCCTGGAGGTACTGTTTTTATTCCTCATCACCCTCAATCTGCACAATCCCATCAGCTGCTCTGTTGGTGGGATAATAACCATTATGATTTAGGCAGGTATGCTCCCTGCCTTGGTGTGTTCTGTAGTGCAATAATACCTAGTGGAATATCAACCCAAATGTTGCTATAGGTTCTTATTTTTCAGAGCAGCATCTGCTTCTCAGAATGGCTTAAATGAGTGTGCATTCGGACTCTTACTTGTCCATCTTTGTATCCAGCCATGCCCTGCACATTTACAGCTTGACGTGTAAGCGACGGAGGAGGAAACCTGGTACCCCTTGAGAAACAGCACAGTCACTTCAGCCCCGGTGGCAAGAGGCAGAGTTCCGTATGTGATAGGGCCAGGTGGGCTGTGTCTTATGAACATAGGGTAAGATGTGGAAGTTCTTGGTCATAAACCTTCACTACTAATTCTCATCTTTAACAGCTTCAGACTACCTTTGGCCTCTTCATGTTGGTCATCCCACATAAGTTTGTTGTGCCCCTTTGCAATAAAACCTCTCTTCCTCTTGCAAATGTACCAAGATGACTTCAAAATTTCTCAGGATCTTGTTTAAGAAAACATGAACACCCTCTCAATTTTTTTTGAGTATTCTGCACTTTTCAGTGCAGAACGTACAACCATTGTCCTTCTGAATGATGCTACCCCAGCTTGGATATTGCAGTTATGGCAAAGTCAGAGTTTGTGCAATCAGTTTCTAGCAAGGTGGCTAAGTCATATTTATTTAATTATTTTATTGAGTTTTATTACTTGCTGCATGTTCTCCATCTGTGATTAGATTAAGTGCTCAGTTGAGTACATTTCTCCTAATATTGAGATGCCATTGTCCCAACTCCAGACAGTCTTCAGGAATAGCAAGAGTTATCCTGCAGGCAACAGTGAATGTGTCTCCTTGTGACTCCTGACCTGGTACATACAGTTTGCCTTCACAGGTCTGGTCTTCCTAAAGAGGTAACTGTCTTGATGGAAGACTTTCTTCAAGGGTGTATAGACTTCAAGGGTGCAGAATAGTAGGATGCATGTGTCTAACTCAACGAAGAACTTGCATGCTGCTTATGTTCTTTAGGAATCCTGTCCTTGGTGCTGCCCGGAAGACCCTAGCATTGGGTGCATCCATCAGGAATATCATTCCTCTCCAACAACATCAACCAATGTTGAATTCTGGAACCTGTGACAAAACTGTTATCAGTTCTGTATATCTAAACCTTCAAGCGCACCTTGCAAACATCCTGCTCCTGTGCACCAGATCTTGGGATGTAACAAGGTATCTTACTCCTTCCACCTGTTTCTGCCATTTCTGTCCTCCCTCTTCTCCCTTTTTTTTGGGCACAGGCTAGGAGCCCAGCTGGGCCCAACACCACAGCACCCAGTCAGTGCTAGGGAGCAAGAGCTGAGATGTGTACTGTTCAATTTTGCAGCTTCCTGACCTTTTCAAGGACCTCTGTCACAAGATACCATTGTGTCAGGAGGCTGCTTACTAGCACTGGATGTGTTCTTTCCTCCTCATGTTCCCAGTGTGTTGTGTATATTGTAGCCAACCCCCAGAGTGTTTGGGTAGAGTACATGCTGTTAGAAGTTAGCTTCTCTGTATCTCAGTGTCAGGTATTCGTGTGGTTGAAATAAGAACCTCTCTACATATTAGAGAATATATATATTTTTACAGGTCTGTTGGCATATATCCCTTGCCTAGGGAGGGAATCATGGTAACCTGTGCACAGCAGCTGCTTGGCCACCCAGAAGACCGGTTGATGTAGAATCACTTAAGTTGGAAAAGACCTTTAAGATCAAGTCCAACTGTAAACCAACATTTGTCTTGAAGCAAAAAGGACTGTGCCAGACATCTTCCTACTGGGGGGAAAAAAGTAGAAACAAAACCAGAAAAGGGACACACCCCACCCCCCGCCCCCGTAATCCTATGGCCATCAGCTGAATTACTCTACATTAGTCATTTAATGAAGACCCTAAATGTGCAGTAAATGTCCATAAGTACTCTGTGCTTTTTAGGAAGGTCTGGTTTACTTAGAGATAGCAGATAAATAAATCAGTTCACTTGTTCTGGGACATAGAATTCTTCCCCCGACCTGGGAGGTGTTAAGTAAGTCAAAAATAGTTTCAGGTCCTTGCCAACTGTATCATTTGCATTTTAAGGTCTTCATGCTCAAGTAATTTTAAACCAGATATTCTGAAATCCCATCCTTGCTGTTGAAAGCTGTGGAGCCAGGGAATCCAGTGTGCCTGGCAGGAACCCAGCATCAGGAATGCTGAATATATCAGTGGCGGAAAGCTGTTTTAGCCGACAGGCTACAAATGAGAAATGTGGGATAACGTCTGAAGGGACAGTTTGCAGAAGCAGCGGGTTTTGCAAAATTTACTTCCACAGGTGCCAACAAGTGCTGGCTCCGTTGCCTACAGGCCAGCCTGTTTCTTGGATTCCTGGTAAGCACCTTCTTGGTTCTGTAGTCTGACAGATTAATTGATACCTGTCTAATCTGTCTTCCCCCGAAACCCTGCTGCAAGATCAGGTGAGATGCATTGGTGGTGATCCTGTGGACTTTGGTCTGGCTGGGACAGGCTGGGGGAACGCTAAAGCCAGAGCTACCAGAGAAGCTTGCTTGTCCTCCTTGACCGAGTCGCGCAGAAGTCAGGACATTTCCTCCAGTCCCTCCTCTGAACTACTGCCTCTAGATTTTGATGCTAGATAATGATTGTTATTATAGAATCACAGAATGATAGAATATTTCAAGTTGGAAGGGACTCATAAGGATGATCAGAAGCAGCTTCTCTTCTCTTAGACATCTCATCCCTACACAGACTCGTGTTTCAGTCGTTCTGGATTGTTTGCTGGGACTAAAAAGCAGTAATGTATAGATTACACCACTGCAGATACCTGAACTTCTGTCCATCTGAGGGTTTTACAGTTTTCTTTGACCCTGTGGTCCTACAATTCAGTATGGAGCTTTGGGAAAGGAGCGTTGACCTCTATCCCAGCATGGGATCCTAAGCAGGGTCACACCATCCAGACAGCGTGATAACATGAGCCTGTGGCAGCTTGTTTATTATTTTAACCATGTTCTTAAATGTGACTGTCCTGGTAGCAAGAAGTTCTGCCAGAGGGTGAGAAAGACCTGCTGCTAAATGTCTTGACATCCAGCGGCTTTATTCCCCCTTCCCAGATAAGGTTTCTTATATGCTTTGCTAAGGTCATATCTTAAGTTTCACTGGAGCCGGAAAATAGCCCTTCTCTTCCCTCCAGCGAACCCCAGATCTTCACGGGCAAAGTGGTATGTCTCCTCAGATGTTTGATGTCAAGCAGACCATCTTCTTCCTGTCTGCACCCAACCAAACCCGTCAGGTGGCCTCTGTTCATTTGTGTCATGAACTGGGAGATAAAGAGGTGCAGTGATACTGGTAATTGCATAACATGTTGTATGAGGAGATGTGGTGATACTGCCTGAGTGTTCGTGCCTCTGGCTGTCAGTAAATTCCATCAAAGGTCAAGTTATACAATGGCCTCTCCAGTGGATGTCTCCATTCTTGACATCTACAGAGCTTGCATGCAGAGTTCCATTAAACTCTGTACAGTTGCAGATGCTTCCAGGAATGATGCCAAATTAGGTGGGTTGTGGTTTGCAGACCTCTCTGAAGCGCTTGAGATGCCCCTCCCCACTTGCTCTTGAGGAGAGCCAGGGAGGGAATTACCGCTTGGAGTTACTCGCCTTCTGAATATGTATGTGTGTTGTCATTTGAAGAAGAAAATAATCTTAACAGATAGTAATTGGGCCATTTGGAGATGTATAGTACAAATCCACATTAACTGCTTGCTCTGCTTGCACTGAAGCCTTGTGGCTGGGATGAGTTGCAGGCCCACAACAAAGAGGATGTCCATGAGGATGTCCATACTTACCGTTCTGAATACATACACACTGACATGTATCTCAAGGAAGACTGCCCAATGATGGTAAGCTTTTTTTCTTCTTCCACAGCAGCAATCTAACCCTTGTGCCGTGACTTATGAAGTGAGGGGAAAAAAAGGTGAAATGAAACTGGTGGTAAATACCAGGGGTGGACATACTGCTTTGAGTAAACAAGATGAATGCCGATATTGAGAAGCCTGATGTTTCCATGAAGGCAAACTTCCTTGTGTTTATTTAATTCTTTGTTAAGAACTTTGAGAGATTTTTAATACCTTATAAACTCTGGTTAAGCATCTGTATGAGCATGTGTTTAAGCAGGTGGGCTGAAGAACTGTAGATGTTTTGTGAATATTCCTATGCTTATCTAAAAATTATGTAGGACTTGAAAAGTCCTGTAGAACCCAGGTGAAAGCTGCTGACACTTAAGACCTTTTGCGATTTTTTTGGAATGTGTTTACGTTAGCACCGATTTGAAGGAGATTTAGGAAGATTTTATGTTGAATTGTTGCTTGTCTGTGTCCTGGTGGAGACATCACATCGCCTGGGGATGTTGGTGACAGTCTGGCTGCCTCTTGGCCGTGCAAACTAGCCCATAGTTTGGGCGTATGGTAAGGATTTCCTTTGATCCAGCCTGGCAATTCCTGTGATCTTCAATCTCCCCAGTCGAAACTGTACTCAGGGGAACACATCTGATCTTTTGACCATGATGTCACACTGGCAGCCTCTGTTCATTTGTTAGTTTGTCATGATACTGTCCTTTCATTATCGACTGGAAGGTCAATGAAGTTGGTTGTTTTCGGAGTCGGTGCTTTCAAGGGTACGAGTCCCTCATCCTCTGAGTATTTTCTGAGCTCTTTGTTCCTGTATTATATTGGTGCCTGTGGCTATATCTGGACATCCATTGTTCCCATGTGGCCAAGACATCAGAGTGGTGGCAAGCCTTGTTTTTGATGTTATTTAAGATGGTGCAGAACTATGTTATCTACAACAAGACTGCGAGAAAGAAGTAATCTGCTTCTCTGTTTGATTGGCTTTTCCAGGTAGTTCTTAGGTAGTTCTTAAATTACATAATTTCAGTTCCATTTAAATGATTAAACTTAAGTGATTAGAGCAGGGTGAAGAACAAAGAGCAATGCATGTGTGTATTGAATGCCATTCTAATTTATTCTTCACCTAATGCCTCACCTGTGGATACTGAAGTCTCATCCGTATGAATGGTTGGAGGCTGGCTGTTGTGCATACCTGAATTGTTCATTAAGAAACTGCATCGCCACCAAGTTTCCTTTTCTCTCTTCAGTTGAGAAATGAAACGTTCTGGTGTAAGGAACTAACTGAAACACCATGTTTATAAAATGTTTTTGTAGAAGTGATTCTTTTCGTTATGCTCAGTTGATGCAGAGCCCAGCTGGGTGATATGTTCATCCAGCTTTGAAGGAATCTGTGTCATTTTGTCTGTAACTGCTACAATGATGCAGATGATACAGAAATCTTGCCATACAGAAATCATATGGTTTTTAACACAAAAATGTCATCTGGTAGGAAAAAAAGATAGTTGTTTGGTCAAGTCCAGTGCTAATTTCTGCACAAAAGACATCCATGAGCGATGGCGGATGGAGAGAACCTTGAGTTTCAAAGTTATTTCTCTTTCATCTTTAAATTCTGATATTCAGTTGTGTTTTGCCAGAGTTCAGAGTAACTTCAGGAATTCAGCTGTCTTTCAGATATATTTACAGGGAAACGTATCTGTCATTTCTGTTCAGGCTGCACCTGTAAGCCGATATCCTTGGGTTTCTCTTAGTTTCACTACTCTGTTTTGCTTTGTTTTCCACCATGTTTTCACAAGATAAGCATCTCTCAGTGTATTTCCCCTTTATTTCAGTAATTGCCTTCTCTAGTGACCGATTTCCTGTGCTCTTCTGTTCACATAGTGCAAGATCTCGTGTGCAGCCCAAATCAGTGCACAGAGCCCTCACTTAAACATATTATCGTCTCAGGTAATTTATTAAAAGCTCCTCAGAGCATCAAAAGGAAAAACCCCACAAATTTATCTGAACTCACTCCCCGAAGACACAGCCTGTGTAAACAGAGATGCTTACCAGATGCCTGGAAATTTGACGTCATCAAACACTGAGGTGGGAACTGAGTTTCTTTCAGGTTTTCAGAGTTCTTTCATTGAAATCATTTAGCCCTCTGAAAATTCCATCCAGGTGTTATTAAACTCAGTGCCACTGTTGTGACTGGCTGCAGAGCAACACAGAAAAAGAAGGGTTTAAGTATATATAGAAGATTCAAACCATAAAGGAATTGATGACTGAAACACAATAACTGAAGTTCTACATCAAATAAACTAGGAAACAATTTTGTCTCTTGAGGCCAGATGTGATAACGCTTTCTTAAAATGAGCTAAGCAAGTATTCAGCTATATTCTACATCCTCAGAGCTCACTGTAGTGATCTTACCTGTTAAAAAATCCACCTTGATAACCACGATGCAACCTCATTGAGAGGCAAGGAGATGGCTAGCTACCTTGTAGTGACATAAGAATGCAATGTACTTTTGCCCGTTATTGACTGGAAAGGTTGTAAAGTCGGATAACTGAACAAAAGTCAAGTTGATAATGCCTTTTCTCTTTCTTCTTACTGCCTGGTAATACTGTTTCAGTCTTACTTGGACAGTATTGGGTCGGTGTTTATATAGGCATAATACCATCTGGAGCCAAGCAAATACAGATTATTGCGTTGCATCTTCACTCTTCCGAGGTGTCCAGCAGCCTCAGAATGAGCCAAACCAGTCTGAGGACAGCAGGAGAGCAACCGTGCTGCATCTCCTCCAGGGCCTCCCACAGAGATACCAATGATAACGCCAGCCTTGCTAAACTGCACGATCGGTTTATTTAACATCAAAGCCTGGAGCCAGGTTTAAAGGAAGTATGAAAGCCTGAGTCAAGAGTTTAATTCTGTGTAGGTTCTTCTACGTTGTTTATTAGCGTGTTAGATAGTGTCGAACCTCTTCCATCAGCGCATGGAGCAGCGTGGGTACCTGCGTTCATCAATTGTTTTGTCATCATCTCCTTAGGGTCAGGATTTTTGTGTAGAAGAGCGATTTGCTTTGCTGGTTTTAAAAGAATAGTTTTCTTACATTTATTGGATAATATGAAATCACTTTTACCTAGAAGTGAACAATAAGATCTGCAACAATGTTTATTCCTCCAGAGAATCCAGTCTGCACTGCTAGATTTGGTCCCTCCAAAAGATTGTCTTCTGTGCAGACAAGTTTTTCCTCGTTGGTGGAAAGTCACTGGAAAGGATTGGGACTTCTTGGGGTCAACTGATCTAACACAGCGCATGCATCCGTGACAGGGCAAATGAACCACGTACTGTAAGGGCACAGTGCTTTTGGGTTTGTCTCTAAAGGGAGATGAGGCAGCTAGCTCAGCAGTCCATGGGCTACGTACATTGGTGTACATGGTAGATGCTTACCTTATATCCCTACCTCTAACCAGAAGTTAGGAGAAGCAGCCCAGTAGGAGAAGATTAAGCTGGGTATGTCCTCCAGAATGTCAGCAGTCAGGGGCTTTGGGGGCATCTGGGCTGGAAGTGACAGAGAGGACATGTGGATTGTTGGCCGGGGTGGATATGCATAGCTTTCTGCATCTTGCACAACCTCCACATCATCTTTAATCGGGGAATGTAACTCTGGGCCTGTGAAAAGAATTCTTTTTCTTTACTTTAAACCTTATATTTGGCAGTGGTTTGAGATGCCCCCTTCATCCTTGCATTATGAAGAATAGTGAACAATTAGTCTGTATTTATATTATTTACAATGTTCACAATTTTACAAGAGACCGTCCTTTCTGGGTAGAGCATTCCATACCCTGTTGCTACCTGTCTGCTT
Organism: Falco punctatus; assembly: GCF_963210335.1. Lineage (NCBI taxonomy): Eukaryota > Metazoa > Chordata > Aves > Falconiformes > Falconidae > Falco > Falco punctatus. The sequence goes on from NC_137580.1 coordinate 100,702,063, forward strand.
TTGCTACCTCTGTAATTTTATATATTTTTCTATGTGGAGATAGGGTGACCATTACCGGATGGACTGTTCAGCAGGAAGTGTACCACAGACAGTATTTCCCAGCCCTCTTTTCCAGTACATTCCAGACTTAGTTCGCTTTTTTGGATAGTGCAGACATATATAGAGGGAAAAAAAATATATATATACAGTGCACACAAATAGTGTGATGTTTTCAGAAAATATTCCAGAATTATTCTGGGATCTTCTCTGTGTTTAATTAGCTACTTTAAAGCCTATCATTTTGTCCTTAAAATTAGAATGATTGTTTCCCAGGCACATCCCCTTGCATTCATTCACTGATACTGAATTTCACCTGTCATTTCATTGCATAGCCATTCAAGCTGCAGTTACATGTGTAGCTGATCCCAGCTGATGGCTCCTTGCGGCTGAAAGGAAGAAGGCTGGCTCTTGTCTCTTTTTTCCCCTAATTACTGCTTTCCCGCACCCCTATTTTCCATGCCACAACACACCCCTCACTTCCTGTGGCCCCAGTCTTTGTGAGACCCTTTCCCAAACTTGTCCAACTCACTAAAACTGCAGAAAATGCTCAACTTTACTTGTCAGTTTCATTTTCTGATGTTTTCATAAGCTGCTCATGGAGAAGTCAAGGACAGGGTAAGTAGTGGGGAATGTGTGGCCAGGAGCATGGGAGGAGGTGGGAGCTATTGGCATCCAGTTGCTCATTAAGCCATACTCTGAGTGGCCTGAGATCCTTCATGCAAGTCTTCACAATCAGCTTGAGATTGGATAATTCAAAAAAATATTGTTTCATCTGCAAATTTTGTCACCTCATTAATTTACCCTTTCCCAAGTAATTTATGAACATGCTGAAACACTCTGCATGGGAACTTCCTGAATTCCTCTGTAGTGAACCATGATGCAAACAATTCATTTAGCTTTTTTTGCAAATATTTTTTGAGTGCATCTTTCATTCCCTATGTTATTTGTTAGCCACAGAAACTCACTAATAGACGTCCTGCTTCTGATGTGTTGAAAAAGGCTTTATTGTTTGTGTGTAAGCCCCTAGCATGTTTTTCTCTTTTGACCAGTCTCCTTAACTTGCCAGGATTACAGGCTTTTCTGCTCTCATCACTTGGATGCAAGTTCCACTTTTCAAAGGTTGCCTTTTCCTTCTGGTATTCTCCTTTCCTTTATTGTCCACTGTTGGGCTTTTGGGGTCCAGCTAGGGTCCTTTGCTCAATGATGTAGGTTTACTCCAAGCCTCTAGCAGGAGTAAACTCTGAATAATTTCTGTATCGCCTAGAAACATTTAACCTTCTCACCTGCTTTCTAAAATGTTTTTTTAACTACTTTGCTTATTCTCGTAATTTTTTATGGTTTGAAGGTTTTGTTTTATTTATTTATTTATGTTTATTTTCCTTTCCTACAAATAAAGGAATTTTGAATATATAGTGGTCACTATTACTTCAAGCCCAAACACTGTGTACTATGCAGGATTGCATCTACTCTGGAGATTTCTCCAAGTTGCTCCATAAAGAATTTGTTAAAGATACCTAAAGTTGTCTTTTGGTGAGACCTCAATACGGCATTAGCCCTGCCTATATGGCAATGGAAGTCACCCATTAAAAGCTTTTCCACTTTTGTAACCTTGCTAGCTTCCCTTAGCCTTTCCTGGTCTCTGGCAGCACCACGGGTGGGTGGGTGGGTGGTAGTTTTAATACTCTTCCCCCCCCCCCATACAGGCATGGAATTTCAACCTACAGATCTTTGGAACTCTTCCATAGGGTTAAATATATACTAGTCTACTATAGTATTCCTGTATCTCTATTATTACAGCATCCTCTGGATTAACGCGCTTACCATGAATTTCCCAGATGCTTATGAAATTAATATTCTAATTAAAAAGTAGGCATTTTGTTTTACTCAACTTCAGGCTTGGATTATGTGTTTGAAAGATACATATTTTTAATATAGATATATATACACACGTATATATCTGTATATATACGTGTATATCAGTAAACACACATACATACATATATATACATTTATTGACAGACATAGCAGTCTTGCATGGTGGGTATTAGTGCAATATCCTGTTTTTTAGGGGCAGGAACTGAGACAAATTTTATATACAGATCCCAGCTATGAATGAATAAAGCTTGACATACAAAATTACTTTTGGAACCTAAAAGAGCAGAGCGGTGTGGTGGGTGCTGCTCGAGAGGGGAGCACCAAACACTCTGCATTGCCTTCTGAAAGTGCAAGGAACTGGAAGATGCTCACTTAAGCGGCTAGCCCAGAGCAAGGCAGAGGCAGAGCTTGAATCGGGTACAGACGAAGGCACTGATCGAACGTCTGCAGCACTTAATCTCTGCAGATGTTAATAAAAGTATTAGGCAGGCAACATGTTTCCTCTTGTTTTGTTATGGTTGAATTTCATATGCAGACAGCATGCCACGAACCTCGTTTTGCCTTGCCAACCCCTCGCACCAGCAGCAGCTTTCCCGAGCCTCAGAGGCACCACAAGTTCTGACTCATTTACTTAATATTCCTCTAATGAAACTGCCCAGAGCTCTGGACCTATTCTCCTCCAAAACAATCTTTCTCCTCCCTGTTTTTCCACACCCTATGCTTTCTTCTCAACTCCCGTCACATTCCTAATCGGACTTTAGCCGAGCTTCCTTGCGCAGACCGTCCCCTGCTGCCAGCCCTTGCCCCGCTGCCCGGTGCCTTCCGCTCCCACCAGTCCCGCTGTGGCCAGGGGCTGAGGACCAGCCCGCAGGTCAAGGCATGGGGTGTGGGGTGGCAGTGGGGGGACCAGACGGCCATTATAGTGAAACCAGGAGGGTGAGGAACAAGCAGGCGTGTTTCTGCAGCCATGGTACGATGGGCAGAGGGGGCCAGCGCCGTCTCCTCCCCAGCCCGGCTTTCTAGCGGGAGCCAGGGTCACCTGAAGCTGCGCTCATTTATAGGGCATCCTTCGCCAGAGACCGCGGGGCTGCAGCAGGGCAGCTTGAACAAGCAGAATGTTCCTTGCAGGAAGGATAGGAGTGGCAGAAAAGGCTGGGACTGGTCAGTGGGAACCCCCCCCGTACTGCCTGTAGTGCCTTGGTGGGCTGGAGGGTGCTGGGACGAGCAGAACCCCAGCCCAGGGGCTACCACCAGAAATAACCAGAGAGCAGCTGTGGTAAGTCTTGCCCAGCTTTGGTGAGGACCACACCACCACCTGAAATCCACATGTGACAAGGGGGTGAACTGCAGACCTCGTACGCCTTCGGTTGTGATGATGGGGGCCAGAAATGGAGAGCTGCAGCTCCTTCCCCCTGCCGCAGGTCCATCGGCTTTGCTTCCTCCTGGCTGAGAGGCAGGTGCTGAACATTGTGAGCAGCAGGACAGCTGGGATGCAGCTATTTATTATATATGTATGTTTTTGTATTAGCTAGTAGCACTGTGTGAGAGACCGTGAAACCCAATAGCAAAGCTGTGTGGTGGGAGTAGAGGGAGAAAGAAAACACATTTAGGGGCAGCCAGCACACCCATGCGCTTTCCAAGATGTGGGACAGAAATGGTGCTGGAATGGGTCTGGCCCTAACTGGACTGCTCAGGGTGGCATGGCTGCATCAAGAGATGCTGGTGGGCTGGTGGTGTTGCCATTGCTCATGATGTAGAGATCTTCAGGGGGAGTTTCAAACCCATTCTTAAAGATTTCTGCACTGTGGGGTTTTTTGTGTGCCTGTATTTGTTATTTTACTGAAAAATACAGTCCACTTTGAAGGACTTTGGTCCTCATGGGAAGAAGATAGGGCTGATCCAGAGCAGGGCTGGCTGCCCAAGTTGCGGAATCGTGGCAGCCGTTATGAAAACTACAGGAGTGATGCTTCTTCACAGGGCTGAAGCCTGTGATGCTTGGCTTCTCAAGCTCGGCACTGATGAACAAATTCCTTGCTCCTAAGGAACACGTTCTGCCCAGTTTGCAAAAACAGTGGCGCTTTATGATCCTCAGGATTTCTTTTTATAGGCGTTGATTTAGACAGTCATGGATTATTTGGTGGCATCTGCAGAATCACTGCACCCAGTGCTTGCTGCAAGCAGCAGTAGTCTGGTGGGGCATTGGTATTTAATGGGGGGTGGGATTCCCTGTGACCCAGTTTCATGGTCAGTGGATAGAGGATTTCTTCCTCCTGAGTGGCTCCAGCAGGATGCACAGGTAGGTTTTGAGCAGCAGGAGAGGAGGGTTTATTTTTGGGTGGATGGACTGGCTGGCGAAGAACGCGTGGGGGCGGGGAGGGAGGCAGGGGGGGCTGCACAGGGCAGGTGGGCTGGGAGATGCTGGGGATGGGCTTTGCCTCTGCAGAAGGGTATTATGGGGTGGGGAAGGCTAGGTCTGTCCGGGGGTGCACGCGGGAGGAGCGAAGCCATTTTCTGTGCGCGGTGCAGAACGTGCAGGCGGTTAATGAACCTTGCGAAGGAGAGGGCTGGTGTGTGTTATTGTCGGCGTTGCACACACAAAGCTCTCCTGGGCCGGCTGCTCCTGCAGCCTGTACAGACAGGCCTGCGCTCCTCAAAGGCGAGGGATCGGATTCTTGCCCTCCGGGGGTTTCCAGCCAGCCCGCAGTTCAGAGGAGTCCTTTCTTTCTCCTGCTGTTCACGCCCTGCAAAGAATTTTCTATCAACAAAAGAAATTGTTTTATAATCAACTTGATGTTCATCCCCAGTCCTGGGGTATGAAAGGAGTTTTGAAGGACCAGGGGAATGGAGTCTGGAAGTCGTGGAAGCAGGGGAGAGTAGCCAGTGGCACAGCCCAGCCAGGACAGGGTGGATGGGTTTGGGGGGCACCCCAGAGGCAGTGAAGCTCTCGGGTGCGGCTCTGGGAGCGGGGGCCTTGGACAAAATGCCAGGAATGGAACAGTCCTAGAAAGAAAGAAAGAAAGGGTTGGGGGGTCCCTGGTATGTGCTGTGGTAGGCTGAGAAGGCTGTTACTCCTGCAGCTTCTGTGGCTGGACTCTGATGGCTCTGTTGGGTGCTCCATCATGTGAAGACCCTCAAAATGTTGACTGGAGCTTGGGCTGTGCCTCAGAGTCAATATGCCTCAGAGTCAATAGCACCGTGTCAAACTCGGAGGATTTTCTTTGAACACTGTTGGTCATCGCTGCAGAGAAGAAGCAGCCTAGCTGAACCCTACTTGATGGGAGCCCTGCGGTGGATCTTCTCTTCCGTGCAGAAGTGGGAAGTCATGAGAGCCTGGGGAGGTTTCATCAACATCAAGTTCAAGAGCTGTGGGAAAACCTAGGGAAAGAAGGACTTTTTCTCCTTGAAGAAAGTTTTTTTGAAGGAAGGTTTTGCAGGGCATGGTTTTCAGAACCGCAGCACACAGATGTGGGTGACCAACAGATTTTAGTCCATCCCTGCCGGCGGAGGTGCTGGAGGGCACGCACGGCACATGGCTGGCCTTGCAGCTGGGAAGGACGGACGTCATTCCTGTCTGCAGGAGCATGAAACACGTGTGGTCAAGGTGCAGGCTCTACCGGCTCTGAAACACAGCTGCCACCAGCATCTGCTGTAACAGTTACGCATCTGCCATCACTGTTACAAATGGTTTATGGTGGGAGATAGGGAACTTGCCGTTTTTATCACAGACAGATGCCTTGCAGTCTCCCCTTAAGTGATGGAAATATTAAATGTTTCCAAATCCTATTTCCAGTATTTCTCTGCGTATTACACCCTTGTTTGTAGCCCAGGTCTCATAGTCCTGGTAGCCCAGGTCTCATAGTCCTACTGTGAAGCAACTGTTGTTCATTTCTTTGCCTTTTCAGGCTGCAATTACATACATCCTTTCAGCCTCTTAAAGCAAAAATTTCTCAAAGCTCAGAAAAAGCTGGGGCTCAGACAGCCCGGCTGTGGCTTCAGGATGAAGACCGGGCAGGATGGTGAGCAGGTCGCGGAGGAACATTGTCAGAAGGAAGGGCTGCCAGGGCACAGCCTCCCCTCTCAGGACACGTGGGTGAGGGGTATTGGCAACCTCAGGCTGGGCAGAAAAACGGTTTGGAGTTATCTGACCATACTGCAGGCTTTTGTAAAGCAGCTGTTGCTTCCCTTTGCAGTGCGAATGTCACTGCCTGGGTCTGTGGTGGTGGAGTCAATATTTTTTAGAGAAAGATGGAAGCATGGGCTCAGGAGCTGGACTCGGTTACCTGACTGGTTTTCTTGGCTTCCATAAATGTGTCCAGAAGCTTGTGAGTTTGGAAAGTAATTTTTTTTGTGCTTGCGGAAGGCGGTTTTTAAATGTCAAAGTTGAAAGTACTTTTCCTTAGCAAAAAAATCACCACCAAGCCATCCAGAACTGGCTGGGCATGCAACCGTCTGAGCAGCTGGGCTGACTCCATGGCATTTTGTAGGAGATTTTTAGGGCTTTAAAGGCAGCCCCATCTTGATGTTGTATCTCCAGGCCAGGAGCACACACTGAACAACACACAACAGCCTTGAAGCTGTTTGTGTCAGAATTGTTTGCTTACTTAATTTTAAAACGACCACATCCACATAATCAGAGGGATTGCCACATCATGATGCTCTGGAAGTGTCCTTTGGCACTTGATTTATAACAGCTAAATAGCAATGGGGTCAGTGGCCAGCTGGCCGCCAAAGCAGGAAACTGAGTGACAACAAGAATAAATAGTGTTTCATGGAGCTGGAGTGTCTGACAGTGCTGGGAGCTGTGAGGATGGATCAGGCTCCAGAATATTAACCATGGCGAGGGCTCCCGGTGGTTGCTCAGCTGTCTGCCAGCAGCGGTGGCCATGGGAGCAAACGGCATATGGATTCATGCCCCCTCCCTGCACACACATGTGCCCCTGCAGGAGCAGGGGCATTGTATTGCCCACGAAGATGATGATTTTTGCTGGGGATGGAAGGAATGATTGATACTGTTGCACAGAACTGGCATCTCTGCAGGTTTCCAAAGAATGAGAAACAGCCATCCTTGGACAGATCTCCAGGAGAAGCAGCAGTGTTTGGGAATTCCCCAGCCCCTGGTAGCAGAAGTGATTGATGCGAGCTGTGAGGTTATAGGATTGGTAAATGAGAAGTACTGGTTGGGCTGTCAGCCTGCCCACGCTGTGAGGGGAGCTCGTGATTAACAGCGCTGTCATTTCGGGTGTGCCAGAAGAATGGCAGGCACTTTGCAGACATAAGGACTTGATCACAGACGCGGGAAGAAAGCTGAGGCCAAGAAGAGTGGGAAGGAGGGGCTGTGACACTCTTCATGTCGATTAGACTCAGCAACGAAGGTCACCTCCAGACGATTTTTTGGTATTAGAGGAGGATTTGAATGCTTCTCCAGGAAAAGTGCCACCCCCACCACCCCACAGCAGTTTGTCCAAGCTGACCTCAGTGGTTTCCTGCCAGAAATACCTGTGAACAATAATGACTTGTTAATGATTTATCCCTCAGTTCTCAAGTGCCGCACTGATTCCTAATACAACAGAAACCATCGAAGCAGTGCTCTGCAGGCTTTAAGGTTTTGGCTACAATGGCTTTTTGGCCTTACACAGTGACAGGGATGCAGATGGCATGAGGAAACCAAGGGCTTGGTGTATTGAGCAGTGCAAATGCACTTTCTTCAGTGTAACATTATGGAGTATTGGTGGGAAAACCAACTGACGTGTACCAGAGGAGGAATCAAGCAAGCTGTAACGAAGTATTGTCCCTTCCAGCATTTGCAGACAGTCATGAGCAGGCACTTGAGCAGTTTCCACATGGTAACATCAACGCCAGCGAGGCACGGCCGTATGAAGGGTTTGGTTTCTGCAGAGAGAGCTGCACATTCACGTCGTGTGGAGCAGGCATGGCTCTGGTGATGTCTGTTGTAAGAACAAGCTCTCTCCTTTCCCGGGAGACGGGCGCCTGCCATTTCACAGGCCATCAGGGCAGGAGTATGGAGTCTTATGGCATGGAGGGGTGAGGCACAACGTTAGAAAGCTGTTCGCTGTGCTTTCAGCACAGCTGTGTAATAAACCCTTGATCAGACATCCTGCCTTGGTGAGGGGGAGCCCAGCAAGATGAAACGCAGCAGATACAGAGGGAGAATCTGTGATTGCAACAACCACTTCCATCCTTCAGAACCAGGAGAAAAGGCAGTTGAGCCTAGGAACCGGAGTCTGCATGAGTCAACACAAGGTGTAGATGGCTGATTTTACACAACACAGTGTCTAATTTTATTGCTGAGCAGCCACATCAGAAGCTCCAGACAGTGCTAGACCCTCTTTCCAGTGGTGTTTCTCTGGCAGGGACCAGCGTCGTTGTTAAGAAGTCAAAACAAAAGCAGAATGGGCAGGTGTCAGGCTGGCAGCTCTGTCCATCGTGTCTTGTAATCTGCAATAACCAGAGAAGTGAGGGAGAGACTGCCCTTCTGTAAGCAGGAGGGCTTTTCTCCTTTCTGAACTTCTTTTAGTCCTAACTAGCGTGACTTCAGATGTCCTCGGCATCCCGGCATCCATCCTCCCTTTGGATCTCAGTCCCCTCTTGAGATGCAGGATGATGAGAGTTGGATCCTCCCGTGGAGGCGATGTAGCAACTAACCTACTTTCACTGCCTCAAACAAATGGCCTGCGAATGGCTCCCTTCTGAAAAAAGCCGTTACAGCTTAGTCAGTCAGTACCATTTTAATGTGGTGGTTGGTTGAATTACTGGGTGTCCTCAAATAAAGACGGTGGGTAGGTAACCTTCTACTGCATCACATTCTGTTGAGCAGGGAAGTTATTTCACTTTCTGCCCCGTTTGTCCCTGATGCTGTGTCTTACGGCTCTGTGCTGCTCGGAACACTGCAGCAGAGGTGGCTGAAAATGGAAATTTCTCCACCTTTTTGGCCTCAGCCTCTTGAGTACTGGGCCAAGAGCTGTGTCATCCTTGTCCCTAAGAACCTCCACGTGGAGACATGCCCTTTGGTGATGAATGCTGGAGTCTTCAGAGGCTCCCAACAGGCTGAAGCTAAGGGGAAGAGCTTTATGCTTTCCTGCTTGGAGCTCCTTTCAGTCTGCTAGCCCAGCTCTTTGAACGGCTGTGGCATCTCAGTGGCTGCACGCCCCAGGATGCAAGCTTGGCTACGTGCAGCAAGGGCGGTAATAGTCAAAGGTGCAGCTGAGTGTTAACGGAGATCCCTCTTGGAAGTCTCCTGTGAGAATATCTTCAGTGAAAAAAAAAAAAAAAAAAAGAAGTTATTGACTTAGCTGAAATCCTTTGTTGGAATTCGTTTGCAGAGGATATTGTGGAAGAAAGTATAAATGGGGAAAAAGGGTATAAGGTGTGTTTGTGAAATCCTTCAGGGTGTTTACCAACCTCCAGATCAGTAGCTCATTAATGCTGGAAAGGTATAAACAGTGGAAGACCGCTCCGAGTGGTCTTTGCTGGCTTGTTAGAGATGGGTGACAGGGTGACATCAATTTTGGGTCTGACCCCACATGCCTGTGCTGAAATTCTTCTTTCTGCTCAGCATCTGAAGACGTCAATGAAATATATTTCCAGACAATTCCAATGTTGCTGTCTAAGCTGCTGCAGCTTTGTGTGACCACGTGTTGTGTGGCCTTAAAAAGAGCATATGTGTCTACATTGGAAGGGGGAGGCTGTAAAGGAGCTGGGACTGGGACCAGACACCCCATCTTTCATGCCTTCTGTAGCAGCCGATGAGCTCAGCATCCCCAGGAGCAGGGAGCTGCATTCTCGGCATTCCTGCAGCTCCTTAGATGCCAGTGATGTCATTGATAGCAGCCAGGGAATTGAGGATCCCAGAGGGCCTGAACTCATGTCTTAGCAAGTAAGCGTAGGAGGAACCGATTTTTGTAGTGTACTGCACTGTACTAGCAAGTTTTGTTGAATCAAATCACAGCAAATATATTTGCATCTGTATTTTTATCTCCTGGCAATACTACAACATCCAACAAGAGAGGTACTTGTGTCCTTCACCAGCCACTCCCTTGTCCCTATTTTAAAAAACTACATCTGAGCAATAAAACAATGGGAAGCTGGTATAGTACATGATTAAAAAGCAAGTAGTTTATTCACTGAGCTATTGGATCGTCACCCTTATGCCTGGGACCTGCTGACATATATCGTATTTCAAGCACACAATTGGCGCCGTGTGAAGGCATCGGCCCTTCTCTGGAGAGCATCCTTTGCAAATGCCATCTCTTTGTCTGTCCTTGGAAGAAGCACTTTTGTGGTTTTGTGCAGGACAAAATTACTCATTTTGGGAACACAGGAGCAAAGTTTTAACATACATTTTCATACTTCTATTATCTGGCCTTTTCTACGAAGAGCTTTTGGGTGATGGCATACCAGCACAGGGGCAGCTTCCCGGTAGGCACGAGGTGCATTGCTCCGCGCTGCTGGTGTAGCTGGTTGTTTGAAACCCTGGGCTGAACTGAAGTAGAGGTTTTATAACAGTGGTCTGCAGGTACCTTGAAACCATGGTAGCTCAGACTGCAGATGGTCTAGTGAACAATATTAAACAGCATTTTACAGCCTGAAGTTCGGTGGTAAGGGGGACTGATGGTCCGTGAGGCATGTTTCTACCTCAAATGGAGATTTAAAATTTTTTTTCTAGCTGTATTTAGGAAGTTGCCTCTGACAGAAACTTCCAAGAGCAATGCATGGCACAGAGATCAGCTGAACCTCTGCAGGTTTCTGCGGGTGCAGGACTGTCAGTAGGATGGAGCCGTCCTCTGCAGCTGCGGTATTTCCTGCCTCGGAAGCAGTTTGCTCTGTTGCCTCAGTGCTGCTTGAATGTGGCTCTGTGTTACTCAGCTGTAATTAGAGCAGCTTGCCAGTTCTTGATTTCATCCCTTCGTTTCAACAGGATTTCCAGACTTGGTGCAGTTTGCCCCAGAGAGCTGGGGCTTGTTTTCTAACCCGAATCTAGCCAGACCTTATACCTACACCTGCTACAAATAACAATGGAAGTGATTTTATCTAATCTCCCACCACCTGGTTTGTTCTTGTCCACACTCTTAGGCATGAGGGTATTGAAAATGCTTTTGGCAGCAGTAGCTTTAAGCTGTGTAACCACCAGCATTCACAGAACCACACAGGCTATGGGTAAAGGACAAGGTATGGACGGCCGCGACCTTGTGCGTGGAGGGGATCTGGCCAGACCGAGCTCATGGGCTGTGTGGTGTCCTCTGATGAAGCCTGGAAGTCAGCACAGGCAAAGCCCTAGATGATGGCCTGCAGGGGAGAGCCCACCCCGCATGGACCTAGGGGGTACAGGGGACTTTAGGAACCTCTGGGGTGTTCCTGTGTCTCTACGTGACTTGGCGCCCAGTCCCCAGGACACCTCGCCAGAGCAGATCTGTGACTTTCTAGCTTGGGTTTCATGATCGAGCGCCGAAGGCCCCTCCTCTACGCCAGCATTTCGGCGCTGTGCTTTGGAAGGACTCCAGGCCAGCAGTGAAGGGCTCTTTGATAATATCTGACGGGCGGGTAAGAATTTTGGGCAGCAGCCAAGGTACACATTGCCTGTAATCGTTAACTCGGTCTGTAAACAGTTCAAACGGCACTGAAGAGGCCGTCAGTTATTACATTAGAAAAAAGCCTTTCATCTCCCCGCGCAGAAGCCAGCCGTACAGTACCGGCCCCTGCTGAGCCGGCTGCAGCGCAGGTCTGCAGGCAGGGCAGGCAGTGCAGGCAGTGCTTGGTCATACAATGAGCGCGGCGCTGAATGGCTGACCTTCAAACCTTCGGCGCTGAAGCAATAACTAAATCATTAGTTTCCTTTTGTTCTGCACCTGGCTGAGGCAGCGGAGCCCAGAGATATTCAAGGGGGAGGGGACTGGGCAATGCTCCCCCTGGGGCGCAGCCCCAGTTGGGAAGGCACAGCAGGGCTGACTCCTCCGCCCCATGCCCATCTGCTGCAGCTTTTACTTGGCGAGCACAGGTTCGTGTGCAGTTGTGACAAATGCCTGTGTTTCACTCGTGACCAGGTAAGGCTTCCCTGGACCGTTGCTGGTTTCTCCAGAAAAGGCCACAATGGTGGTTCAGGTCCACATCAGGGCACTGCAGTCTCCAAGCAATGGTGGAGACAGCACTGCTGCTGAGCTTCGTCTTTGGAAGAGTCCTAGAGGGTTCCCCAGTCGATGTCAACCCCGGGAGAGCCCTATGGTCTCCTTAGAGGAGCAGTTCAGCCCTCCTGGAGATGCGTGATGGAAGGAATTATGAAGGAATTCAGAAGGAATTATGGCATAATCTGCCCCAAGGAGAATTTCCTTGTCAGTCTTTGCTCTTCTAGGTCTGTTATCTTCTTTCTAGAAGAGCAAGAATGTTCTTTGGCATCCACTTTCAAGGCTTTCACTTTGAAACTCAGTGTAGAAACTTGCTGGTTGGGGAAAAGGTACCCCAGTCAGTGCAGTACAGGGACGTGGGTCTGGGTGGGTCACTGTGTCTGGCCCATTGCTGCAGAGCTGCTTCTAGGGTCAGAGCTGCCTCCTGTCAAGGTGCTTGACACATCAGTTATAGGAGACCTCATATGTCTGTGCCACCCCTAAGCTGGTCCCAAGTGACAACACAGCTCTGTGCTTTGAGTGGCACGAAGGATGCCACCGAGCTGCCGTCCTGCCTCACAGCGCGGGTTTTGCCAGTGCTTTGAGGTTTTGCTGAGAGGCAAGGGGGGTGTGAGTTCTGCGGAACAGTTGTAACCTCTAAACCACTGTCAGCATGGTGCAGAAGGTCATTGCGTAATAGGACCTTGAAGTATGGAGATTGCCAGTGGCATTGTCCCCCAGAGTGGGGACAAGTTGAGCCCTCTGAGGCGTATGAGGTGAGCAGGTCAGCATGGGTTGGATGCTGTTCATTGGGTTTTGATTCCAGATGGCCTTGCGGTGTGCTTGGAGACAGCGTGAGCTGTTGTCCTGTGACTTGGCCAGCTAGCCTTTACTTTCGTTTAGTGGTGTGAGTCAGGGCTGACCGGAGAACCTCCCTTTGCCTTTCATACTCCAAAATGGATGCGTGGACCAGAGAGAGAGAGTTTTACCAGACACCGTGATGAAACTTTGCCAGAAATTCCTTTGTTGCCCCATACTATCATCCTGGTGGCTATGCTAGAAATGTCACTTGCTTGTTGGACCTCTCAGTCCATAGGAGAGCAAACTTCAGCAGAGCTGTCAGTAGGACAGTGGGGTGTGTAGTGAGAGTTTTCTCCAACACCATGGCCATGCTTGTGCAATTAGACGGAAAAGATCCAGGCTTAGTGACTCACCTACACCATCTAATCCTGCACATGTGATAATCAAATAAGCATCCCTCTTGGGGTTCAGCGCTTCTTTTTGCTGCTCACCAGCTTTGTAATGAAAAGGATAAGGAGATGCAGTTATTGACTGGGGACTGGTTTGTTGTATCAAACCCTCAGGCACTGCTGACCCATGAGACAGGCCAAAGATAGTGAAGGTCATGAGGACATGTAAGGGAACAAGCATAGGAGTATTGCACTGGCATCTTGCTGCTGCTTTGTCTCCTTGCCCACCTCTTGCCACTCCTTCAGGGGACTCGGATGGGTGTCTGAGCCATTCGCACGTTGAGGTAGGACCCGAGTCTCTCTGAGAATAATGCATTTGTTATCAGTGAATGTGTTTGTCTGTGTCTCACATGTGTGTAAGGTGTGTTTGCTGTTATAACAGCTCTTAAAACTTTATGCAGGTAAATTAAAAAGACCCATATCCTGATGGCTAAGCTTCATGCCCAGGAGTCATGGAAGCTGCAATTTTTCCTCAGGCCCCTTGAAACACTCTGCCATTCCCTTCCTTTTCCAACTAGCCATTTCCATCTTCTTCATGGTTAACAGCCACTTCATTTCCCAGCCTCGTCCCTCCTTATTCTCCTATGTCCTTCCAGCAGCCTCCCACAGCACTTTTCAGCTCTGCTGTAGCTACCTGCTGGCCTCCTGGCAGCATCTCCCGTACCTTTGGTAGCGTCCCCTCATGTTGACTTCTGTGTCTGTGAGTAAAGTGACAGCTACACAGTGGAGCGATCTTGGTGTTAGAGGGGCTTCTGTTGAGCTGATAGACCTGAAGTGTTAAGAAAAACTGGGAAGAGCCACTCTTACAGAAGAATAAAGCTGTTCGTGCAACGTGAGCACTGGGGGAGCCAGGGGGAGGAGGATCTGGGGTGTCCCAGCAGGGCGGTGTAGCTGGCAGGAGCATTCCTGGGGCTTCCCCTGTGCCACAGGGGCACAGCACTGCCCCGCGTCACAGTCTGAGCCTGCTAAGGGCAATCAGTGCTTCAGTGACATGGGACATAACGGAGAAGACCGGGGAAGGGCATGTGCTGTGTTCCACCCCAGCCATGCAGCGGTCCCCTGACATCTCCCTGGTGCCAGCAGCTGTGACAGTGTCTGTGCTTGACACTTCAGGAAGATGCACCATGCAGGTGCACATCTGGCTTTGCAAGCTGGTACGTCTGCCCTGCTCCTTCCTGCAGCAATCCTGTTGCAGGTTCCCCCTTCCATCTCCTGACAGACCCCGGCAGAGGATCTTGCCCAATAATTCTCACAGCAAGGTCAGTGTTAGCAGCAAAGACAGGGAGGACAGTAGTAGGGCACTTCCCCTTGCGCTCTTGAAGCCTATGAAGGACAATAATTTATTTAGCTCAGAGCCTCACTGACAGACTTCCAGCGGGGAAGAGGGTGTATCAAGCCAGGCATGGATATCCACAAATATAGACATGTCCATATTCTGGCCTCACAAGTGAGTGACAGTGACAAGGCACACTGGGTGAAGCCAGCAGGTCCGTGGGGAGTGAGCATCTCTGAATGACAAGCAGACATGGCACAGCGATGCCCAAGATGCTGCATACCCTCAAAAGGCTGCCATTCACCCTACCTTAGGCTCCTTGCTTATCCCCTTGCTACTGCCAGGCTCCTTTCTATTTTGTCATGTAGCTCACCTGTGAAAGGAGATTTTCCAGCAAGGCATGTCCATCCACTGCAGACTGCAGCACCAATGGCACGTGCAAAATGGTCCTGGCACGAGCTGCAGCAGTGCAGGGGCTTGCTGTCCTGAGCAGGATCGTTGCATGTTCCTCCTGGCCCTGCACGCTCAAGTATTCCCGCAAAGTCTTGCATGGGATTCAAGCTGCTGCCATGCCTGCAAGAGGGAGGGCAGGAGAGCTGGTGCTGGGTCACAGTCAGAAGTCACACAGCTGTCCCCCGTAGGTGAGGCAGCTGCTGGCTCCGCTAATGTTCTGCAGGAGCCCGCGGGGTGGAAGAAGCTCTCCCAGCTCTCAGGCACTGACCATGGATCTCAGCTTTATTCTAATATTTGGTTTCTAGCCCAAATAGCTGTGGCAAAAGTCTTCCAGCGGGGAGGTGAGCATGCAGCCCATGGTGCTGCCTGGCAAGTGCTCACACAGGGGCAGCAGACCTGGGGCAGAACTCCCATGTCTGCAGTGCCCCTGTGCAGCCTCAAAATGTGCAGGGACCAGGCAAGTACCAAGCGATGCTCCTCTGCAGCTCCCCGGCTGCTGGCAGGCTGCGCTCAGAGGTGGCCTGAGCTAGGGCTGGTGTCTGCATCTTTGCATTTGACAGCTCTTCACGGTCTTTTGTTCCATGAATTCTCTGTATTTTTAATGATTTTATGTAGCTCTAACATGTGCCATCTGTACTAAGGTGAAGAATTCTTGTTCCTTAATCTCTTCTTGTAAAAAAGTAGTGCCCTCTGTCTAAGATGGAGGGAGAAGGACTTCTTGTAATATTCAAGATGTTGACACACTGCAGCTTTGTCTGATAGATTTTATTTTTTTAATACATTTTTTACAGTAACGCCTAACAGTCTATTTGCCTTTTGACTGCTTTGGGTAATTCAACAGCAGTTTCCATAAAACTCCCTGCAAGAGCTCCAAGATCTTCCCTGTTCGTTAACAGCTAACCTAGAGCTCATTCCTGTGCCAAACAGCTAGGCATATTTTTTCCTGTTTGTATTTTTTAACATCTTTTATCAGTCCACCTCCCAGTAACACAAGATCCTTTTGCAGCCAGATTTGTATTTACCAGCTTGAACATTTATGTATTTTTAAAAACTCAGCTACTTCATTCCTCTCATTTTCCAAGTCCTTTGTGAATATTTGGACAACACTGTTTACTTCTGGTGCTGTCCTGATAAGTTCACTCCGCTGTGAAGGCTAACCTGCTTTTTTCTCTTCTGAGTTCTGAGGATGGCCGTGGGTAGTGCCTGCATGACTGTCATCTTCCGTAGCCTTGACCTTGTAGGAGAACAGAAGAGGGGATACCAGTGTACGGCATTAACTGAACTACCTTTATTCCCATGTGTGCAGACTGCTTTGAGGAACCACGTGGGCCTGCAAAGCATCACTCTGCTTTGCCAAAGGGCTGTTAGTTCTTCCCTTCTCTTCCTTATGCTGTTTTTTTACCATTTTTTTTTTTGGCAGGGAAGTCAGGATTATTGATCTGCCATTGCCTGCATTGCTCTGAACTTCTTCAAATTCAGTTTGGTATTCACTACCTGCAATTCTTCTGGTATTGTGGTCAGTTTAGGGACGAGTTATATGTTGGTGTTAACGGTTCACCAGTTTAGTCCATGATATTTCTAGAGCCCTTTGGTGAACACTCTCTTGTCCTGTTCTCTTCCTCTCTTTTCCATGCCAACCTTACTGGTTGCTTATACAATTTTTACGGCCACTTGAAATCAAACCAATCCTTTTGACTCATGCTCCATGAAGGAAGGGTGTGAAGTGCTCCAGGTCCCCTTACAGAGGAAACTGAGGCTGTCAGGGACTGTGCTTCTCTGAGTCCTTTTAATCCTTTTTCAGCCCTTGTCCCTAAAGACTCTTTTGTGAACTGAAAGGAGAACAGAAATGTTTAAATGGTTCTGGGGGAAAAAATCTACCAAAGAAACCCTTTTCTGTGGGCACTGTTGATTCAGTGAGAATTAATAGCAAAACCAATTCAGATGAGGCGTCAGGAAATACTTCCTGGTGCGGGGGAGAAGGCAGCCCTGGAGTGGGTGAGGAGTCTCCCTTTTGGAGGTCTCCGAAACAGGTTGAGCAAGTGTCTCTGAGGAATGTCTGGCTGATCCTGCCTTCAGGCAGCAAAGTGGGCCTGATGACCTCTCTGCTGTGGTATAAATAAAGCCCCCAAGTGGGAATCGAGCACCTCTCTGTGTCTGCCTTTCCTTGAGACCTTGCCACCTGCCCTGCATCTCTGCAGGGGAGCTCCTGGCTGCTGCGTACAACCTGTGAGCAGTGCTGGCATGGTGGCAGGGACAGGTTGGTGTGAAGATAGTGGCCCTAGTGGGAATAAAGTGGGAAACATGGCAAAGATAAGTCAGAAAAGGGGAAATAAGTATTTCAGGAGAGATGGTGTGGATGGAAAAGGTAGAACAGAAGGAGATGCCATAGGGTAAGGAAAGGGGGGGAACGGTAGCAAGCACACAGGCATGTGGAGGAGCTTTGCATCCTGTTGAAGGAGTGACAGGAGGGGTGTGGTGACAGGGAGAGACAGAGTGACAAAGCCAGGGGGTTCGCAGGTCTGGGTGACGGTGTCTCTCAAGCGGGGCCTGGGCCAGGGCACAGGCAGAGCTGGCAAGGCTGAATCACCCAAGACAGGAATCATCCAAACCCTGTCAGGGAACTAGCTAATCCCAGCCCCACCACTGGGATCCCAGCAGCACAGAATCGGGCAGGGACCATCCTGGGAGAAGGGTCCGGCCGAGCATTGATGTGACTTTGAACAGGGAAGCCCCAGCTGGAGCAGCACTGCGGGATCCAGCGCAACACCCATTGAGGTCCTTCTGCTGACCGGGACCCCCCAGGAGCAGGGAGTGCTGGTCCAGGACCCTGGTGGGACTTAAGTAGCGTGCATGAGACGTCTTTACTTTTGGATATGAACATACCACCTGTCTCCAGTGCTTGGATCTCGCCTGTCCTTTGTCTACTAGGTCAGAGAGGCTTTCTGTAAGAAGAAATGGTGTCTTGGTTGTGGCAGTGCCAGAGGTACCCAGCCCAGCAGGGCAGGGGATGCTCTGCCTGCAGAAACCCTTCACTCATGCCATCAGTGAGCCCGTTTGCAGCCACTATGCACAGGTCCGGTTTCAGAGGGTGTGAGCAATCCTGACTCTGCAGCCAGGGCCACCTCTTGGGACATGAGTCCTCTGCACTGAGGAATCTCACAATATTTGGTTTACCACATCATCCTTAGATTACTTTTCGAGTCTGCTTGTGTCCTGTGAGCATGATGTGCAGCCATGATCACTTACTCATAATGCAAGGGTCAGGAGCAGTGAAAGTGCCAAGAGATGTGGTTGTAGGATGTTGACAGTAAGAGCCAAGTTTTGCTGCTGCTTGAGAAATTGCCTGTGTGGCACCGAATCGGAGGAGATGGTAGGAAAAGAGGGAAGAGGTGGTCTGGAGCAGAGACGAGTGGAGCATGTCACTTGGGTGGATGACATGTCCATTCCTTGCAAGAAGTATCTTCCCAAGCTCCCCCCGGTCGTCTCGTGGTGAGTGCTGAGGAAGGCGCCTAGACTCTCAGCCTCCAAGGGTGGCTAGTGTCTGGTGAGGGGCTCATCACAGAATGGCGAGGGGGCCACTGGTCTGCCCCAGCTCCATGGGCAGCTGCCCATGCGAGGAAGGCTCTCAGCTGGCAGGGGTCCGGCATGGCTGTTGCTGTCCCGGCACCCTCTCGGCTGCCTGCTGTGCCCTCTGTGGGTGCAGTTGCGCCCTGGCAGGAGTGCCTGAGGCAAAGGACCCTTGCTTGGCCTGGGGACGGTGGGTGTCCCAGAGGGAAAAAGGAAAAGAACACAGTGCCCAGTCTTAACAGATCAGAGGGAAGGTTCTGGTACATTTATCAGCAGGTCTTCTCCAGGTTTACTGGCTGGGTCCCCCCTCATATGGTCCCCACACTTGTTTGTTGCTGCAGAAGCTTAGCTCATTGCTCTTATTCCCAGTGTTCACCATTAATGCTGTGATCAGGCCCAGCAATCCCCATCACAGAGAGGCCACTCCGTGCTCAGCACACAGGACTGTCCCTCGTAGAGGCCCCTGGAGCCTCACGGCACTTGAAGCCATTCCCACCCAGGGTTGGACGCAGCTCCAAGCAGCGCTGGGAGGTGCAACTTCTTCCCCAGCGCTGGCAACCTGGGCTCCTCTGGGCTCTGGGAGCAACCCAGTGAAGGCTCGATAACGCCAGCGGGAGGGTTATCTCTGAAGTATTAGAAGTATCATGAGACATGCTCTTTGCATTTCCTGTTTTGTGTTTTTCTGTGATTATTAAAATGATACATTAACCAGAAGCTGGAGAACTCCCAGTCAAGCAAACAGTATAAAAATAATGGCATTGCTTGGTAAAGCCAGCAGGATCATGGGCACTTCAGTGCCCTGCTGCTCTTGGTGGGGGCAGCGCCTGCTGTTGCTGGAGGGAAGCACGGGGTTTATTCGGGAGCCTTCCCTGAGTGCTCCAAAGTCGTAACAGATTGGATTGCTTCGCTGGAAACCTGAACTTGTAGAGTTTTATGGTGCTTGGCATGGTACATTTGCGATCTCTCTAGAGTCTTTAAGCCTGAAGTCTACATTACTTTGCTTTGAATATCAGGATGGGTTGATTAGAGATGAAGTCCCCAAGAGAAAGACGGATGAGGGGCTGCCCGCCAGAGGCCCGCTGCAGTTCACTGGCACTGAGCTGCCCTGCGCGGTGGAGGCGCAGCACCTTGTGCCTTGGCTCATACTCGTGGTGCCATCACTCAGACCTCTTGTCTTCGGGCTCCTGAAGGCTGGATGAGAGGCTGGGGTTTGATTTCTTTATGCTCTTGTGACCGTAGGTGCTACCTACCTCAGAATCTAGGCAACCTGCACCTGCACCTGTCTGTGGCTGTGCATTTGTTTTTTCTTCACCCTCACCATTTTAACTCGCTTTCCCGGCTTTGCAAGACCTGCCCTTGCTTTGCAGCCCCGGACTGGGTGCCGCGGAAGGCAGCGCTGCGGCCGGGACTGGCGCCGCTTTGTGTCGCGCCGCAGGCAGCACAGAGCCCCGTGCCCGCGCTGGGCTGGTGCCCTGCAGGCTGCGCCCCCGGAGCCCCGCTGCCCGCGGGGGGGGGCGGCTGGGGGCTGGGGGGCTCTGCCGGGCTCCAGCTGGGGGAGCAGCGGCCCGGAGCGGGTCCCCGCTGCCCCCGGCGGGCTCAGCCCCACGCCCGGCCCGGGGGGGCCGTGGCCGGCCGAGAGCCCCCACCAAGCGGCGGCAGCTCCTGCTGCAGCCCCGGGGGCTCTGCCGGGGCTGCCGGGCGCAGACGCACCGCTCGGCCCCGCCGGGCTCGGAGCCGGGGCGCAGAGGCAGGGCAGGGATGCTCCGAGCAGCCGGTGCTGGGACCCCTGCGGCAGCCAGAGCCCCCGCGCCCCTGCCCGGAGGGGCAGCGAGGATCCCGGTGAGTGGAGGTGCCGCTTGTCGCCTCCGGCCTCTGAAGGCTTCCGCACAGCTGAGACACGGGCATGGTGCGGCTCCTCCTGAGGGACGCGGCTCAAACCAGCCCGGGTGAGTCGCACCCCCTTGAAGGACCTGTCCCTGCAACCCGCTCGGACGTTGAAAGGCGACATCGCCATGTCTGAAGTCAGGTGACATGAGTCCCGTGCCCCCTCTGCCCGCAGCTGGATTTCTGCAGCAAGCAGCTGCCGTGGGGGACACACCACCAGGCTGTTCTCCAGCCTGCCCCGTTCCCCAGCGCCCACCAGCCGAGGGGTGAGCCCGCCGTGCTGGGTGCCCGGGGCAGTGCTGGGCCACACGGCAGCTGGGGATGGGAGCAGCGCTGCCTCGCAGCCCTGGGGCAGCACGGCCGAGCTGGATGGAGGGCAATGAGTGTCCTTGGGCTGCTCTGACAGTTCCTCCCCTGTTTTGAAATCTGCCAAGACAACAGCCATTTTTGCATAGCACTGGGATGTTGTTGCAGGATTACCTGCAGGGCAGGCAGCCCTTCTGGGCATGCTGCTGGGTGGACACCAGATTGAAAGCCTGCCTTAATCCTCCTGGTTTATAATGCTGGGCTTCCTTGCTTTTTTCCCACACTTCCACACACCAATGCAGTGAAAAAAGCTGTTCAGCAACCTTGGTATTTACCAGCTTTTCTGTACCAGAACCTGTGCGCTTCATACACCACAGTGTAGTCATAGAGGAGGAAGCCAGATGGCTTTTTTAGGAAGAGCTTGGAGGGGGGGAGGGGACTCACACAAGGTGATGGGGCTCCCAAGAGGGAGCCAACAGCTGAATTGCAGTTTTCTTCAACATCCTGCCATCCAGCACAAGACCGTTGCCCCTCCACCGCTAGACTGAAAAATCAGAGGCATTTGCACACTTTCCAGGCAGGGATGGGAGCAGTCCTCAGTGGGTGTCACCGTGATGGTGAATGCAGAGCCGTGGGCAGCAGGCACTGCCCATCCAAGCTCTGCCCCAGCTGCAGGACAGGCTCACCTCCAGTGGACTTGACCACCAAACCCCAGAACCAAGTGCCATTGACAGGGGCGAGCCCCACAGCTCGTGTTCCTGTAACATGGTGGGGCACCCTGTATCCTCTTCTGTCAGATGCTTGGCAGAGGTGTGTACCCAGACCCGGTGTCCTGACCCGGTCCCGGCTCAGCTCCTCACTGCAGCAGTTTGGCTGAAGCTGCTGAACATTTTTCCAGGACTCACGAGGGGTGTGGTTACTGGGATCTTTTCTTCTCCCTTCTCATTCCTGGTACTACTCTACCTGCTTTCAGGTTTTTCACTCCTTCCTTTGGCTTCTTCTCTGCAAATTTATCATAAAGTTGTTGAGTTTGCTGGCTGAGAAACATGAAGTGCTGAATCCTTGAGGGCACCAGAAGTTTGCTTTTGCTGTGGTCCCTTTGCCTTGCCCGGAGCACTGGCAGGGAGCTGGCTGCAGGCAGAGTCCCGTGGCCTTAGGGCACTGGCAGTGCTTGCAGCACCAAGACCTGTGCTGTCGGGATGCTCCGTCCCAGAAGGCAAGGGCAGTGGTCTCATGGGCTGCTGTGG
The DNA here is from genome assembly GCF_963210335.1 of Falco punctatus. Taxonomy (NCBI): domain Eukaryota; kingdom Metazoa; phylum Chordata; class Aves; order Falconiformes; family Falconidae; genus Falco; species Falco punctatus. The sequence continues at coordinate 100,724,072 of NC_137580.1, forward strand.
CTTTGAATATTTGTGGCGAGGACAAAGCCAGTCCTGAGTGAAGCTTGGGATAGAAACTCCACCTTTCTCTGGGGCATTTTCCTGGTGAACCAAAACTTCTGCAATGGCTTGCTTTTTGTGGTGTTCAAAGCCTCGCTGACTCTCAGACAGGGCCATGGGACCTGGCAGTGGTGGTGATGCCCCCTGCAGGGGTGTCCTACACCCTCTGGGCAGGTCCTTTGCGGTGGGCTTGAGCCAGCCTTTGCAGTGCTGAGCTCCAAGTGAGTTTCCTTTTGCTTTTGTCCTGCAGTCCCACCCGCTGTCCCTGTGCAACACCAGTGAGGATGAACACACTGAGTCGGGATTCATCACCATTGTCAAGCTTGAACAACCGGATCGGGATCCCAACCCCTGCCTGTCTCTGGCTAACAAGGTACGTGCACAAATGCCCCAGATGGCACCGACCTGGGAAGTGAAACCTGTTGGTGCAGGAAGGAGTAAGGGCAGGACAGAGCAGGGTCCTTGGCAGAAGGGGTCTTTGGGAAAGACACTGTGCCAGCCATCCCCAATACCCATCCCTCCTCATCTTTTGGACTGCCTGGCTTTGTAAAAGTTGTTGAGTTCTCTGTAACCTGACTGCTCTGGGATGCTCGGACCTTTCCCCAGCATCCCGTATGCTTTACTGCCCGGCAGCCATGTGCCCCTCCTGTTTTGCAGCCTCCTGTTGCTTGCTGGCCTGTTGGGGGGAATTGTATTTCTCTGTGTCCTCTGTCCTGTGGGAAAACATGGACAGAGAAAACATCTTCTGTGATGCTCTCTTGGAAAATAATACTGTAATACTTCACAGGATGAGGCATGTGGAGAATCAGAGCTGAGCAATTGAAACGAACACAAACCAGATGAACTAGCGGTGGGACATGACTTGTTAACAGCATGGGCCACCATTCATCCTACAAAGGGATGGGAGATCTCAGAGGTCTTCAGACGAGATCTCCTGTGAAAGAGGTAGCTGAGGTCACTGGTACAATTCTTCGGTAATAAGGAAGTCAGGTAGGGACGAGGGTCATTTTAAGCCTTAAAATCTTTGTGTCTCTGATAAAGTTGTGTGGATAAGGCTAACATTAGCTTTTTCTTCAGTGGTTCACTGTATCCTTTTATTCTGTCTGTACTAAATGCTGTCTTATTTTCCACAAGCACTGTACAAACATGAAAAAAACCTTTTTTAGCTCTTCTTGGCTTTATCAGGATTGCATTCAGGTGATATTGCTGTTGTCTGCTTTCTGCTGGGAGTGACGCGCTGGGGATGGGGACAGGGTCCTTTTCTGTCCTCTCTGCAGCAAAGCTGAAAAGGGCAGGCAAAACTTGTACCAAGCAGTTGTTCCTGCACAGTCATTTCTTTTGCAGAGGCTGTGGCAACAAAAGCAAGGAAAGGGATGTAATGCTGTGATGGATTTCTCACCTCGGGGCTTCTCTCCACAGCTGCGTGGGCAGCCAGGCAGCGATGCCTGTCCCTTTCTGGACCAGGGTGGAAGCTTAAGTTTGGTTTGCTGCTGCTGTGAGGCTGATGCCAGCTGTCAGCACAAGCCAGCATGCTGGAGTTATCGACCGGCTATCAGTTACCCCACATCTGGAAAATCGCCAGGTCCCACCTGTGGGTGTCAGTGATGCTCGAGGATGGTGGGATAAAGGGAGAACCTAAGGGCTTCCAGTGCAGCTTGTGACAGACATGAGAGTAGGTGCCTCAGGGAGCACAGCTGGGTATTCCAACCCTCCCATGTCCATCCAGATATGACCATTGTGTTACAGTGGTCCTAGGCTGCTGCATCTCACAGGGAAGGATGCTAGGGGTGGGGGCAGCAATGGCTGGTTTGGTCAGTGCAGCTACTGTGAAGGCTCTTGAACAGCAAGCAGGAAGGAGCAACTTCAAAGACTCATTTTCCACTTAAGAACCTAAAAGATTTAAAAACTGTTTTGCTGGTTTTGTCCTTAATCTTTGAGTCTCTGATCACAGGACTGGAAGTACCAGTGTGTTACTGAGTCCAGGGACTGGCTGAGGAAGGTCTGCACAGGCAGGACAAGACGTGGTGCATTGCTGCACTGTGGTTCAGCCTCACTAGCCTGGATTCGTCCTCCAGGATCACCAACCCCCCAAAGCAAATAAACCCCTCGGTTCACTGCCGTATGCTCATGACTCAATAAAGCGACAGTTCCCTGGCCTTTATTCATCATTGCTTTGTTACCAGAGCCAAATCCAACGCTGGATTTTGAGATCCAGCTGAGCATGACATCAGTTGCCTTCCTGCCTGCAGGAAGTCCTCCTGCTCCAAGATCTCAGCCAGAGAGGGTCACAGCTCTTCTCCCCCCAAGTAGAACTAGTTTAGCCATGAAGTACAGGCAGATGCTTCTTAAGCTGGCCACATCCCCGAGCCCTGCCTTGTGCCTTGGTTCCTCCATCCCCCTGCAATTGCTGTCTGGCTGCTTCTCCATCCTCCTGAAGCCTCTGCCAAGCTCCTTCCCTCCAGCACCATATAGATCACTTCCTCAAAATCCCTGGACTCAAAATCCTCAAGAGCTCTGGGATGTGGCTGGTGCTCACTGGAGCAAGAGCTTGTTTTCCTGGCATGTGTTTCTTGTGGTAGACCTTTGCATGTTGAATTGCAGTGCTGTATCAATGATGATAAAAATAGCCATGTGCAAAGTGTTATCATAGCCTCTGCTTTAGCTGTCACCCAGCCAAGCACTGCACATGGGCAACCCCGTCCAGCCCAGCATGAGGATAATGCCGCCAGCCACCTGATGCACTTTTCTGCTTCTCCTCTCTTAAATTCTAGCACTGCTTCAGCATCCAAAGCTAAAACCAGTAGGGAAGATGTTTGGTCTGCAAGAGGAAAGGAAGGCATGGAAAACATCTCTGGGATCAATTCAGAGCGATTTATTTTTCTTTATAATGGATCATTCGTAATTTTTTTGTTTTCTGAGTGAACCATTGATTGCAAGTCTGGTTGACAGACTGCTGAAACCTCCTAAATTATCCTGTAAATACATCTTTGCATCAAAAGTGTTTCAGTCCTCAGAGAGGGAGGTCAGCTGTGCCATGTGGCTGGAGAGGTCTAACACAGACAGCAAGCACTCAGAAAATGATTGCAGCAAGCAGGTTGTGAATAGCTTGAACAAAAGTTGCGTCCTTTGCAACAGGAGTCAGAAAGATGTTGGGAAGAGCCACTTGTCCAGTCTCAGTTGTTCATTTCCCCATTGTTGGTATCTTTAGCAGAATAAAATCTTTGAAGAGCTGTTCATTGTTCATCAAAGCTTGACGGGCTCCAACGAGTGGAATTCACTACCTGAAAGTCCTGTTTGTTTTTCAGCACTGGCAAACGCTGAGGCTGCTTTGATCCCTGGCAGGACCCCACTCTCTGATCCCTGCCCTGAGCCTTGGATCCCACTTTTCCAGCTTCCCCATCTGGTATACCAAACCCAAGAGTGTCAAATGCTATCAGTAACTCAGAGCCTTCAGCCCTGCCCCCGTGGTCTTCCTGACCATCTGTGACTCCATTCACATCCCTGTCCCTGACCCCAGACCCAGGCGCCCACCTCTGGCACCCAGCTTGTCCCCAACAAGGTGTGTGGAGGTGACCAGCACTTGCAAACAAGGGATGGAGCTGAACCTGCTCTGCCACTGCTTGCTGCACCGGGAATGCCCCTTCCATTCACTCAGCCGGTGCCCGTGTTTGATATTGCAGCTGGGAAGCGGCGGCACTGACCTCTGCCCGCTGAGCTGGGGGTTGGCAGTGCAGCGGGTAACCTGCCGCCGCAGCTCCCTGTTTGCACAGGCGCTCAGGACGCGCAGATCAAAGGGCTCCGCATGAGTAACAGCGGCCCAGCCCTGCACTTTGTTCACCTTCCGTCTCCCAAGGCTGCCTCTGCCTGCCTGGAGGGCTCGAAGGGCTTGGTGGGAGGACGTGGGTGACCCCACAAGGTCCTCCAGGCAGTGTGCTTTGACCTCACCAGGGTGGCATGTGTACTCATTTGGGTGGGTCTCAAAGCTGTCGTCCGAGGACCGCAGCAACCGGTGGGCTGTGAAAAGCCATCCCACTCCTGATCCTAGACCAGACCTGCAGCCCAGGCATCGCCTGAGCTTTTCCGGGATGAATGTGCGATGGGGACCAGGGGTAGCAATGTGTACGGGAGTCAGGCCCATAGACAGCCCACAGCTGGTGCAGCCATGGTGAGAAGTGGGGACCTACAGAGGATTCTGTAGGGATGGGAGGGTTGCATAGTGGTCAGTAGGGCTGATGGAGCTGCAGATCCCTCCCCAGCAAAGCCGGCTCTGAGGCAAAGGGGCACATGGCACAGAGGTTTATGGGTTACTGTGACTGCAAGCCCACCTCCTGATTTGCCTCCACAGCTACAGGGAGAAACCATCCACAAACTGCAGAGCTCTAGCAAGAGCAGGCACTGCAGCTCAACGCAGCTGTACAGAAACCAAGGTGTAAACTATTTTCTCAAGCAGCAGGTGTCTCTTTTCTCCTGTGAAGAGCCAGGGAGACAGATACATATCCAAACGGTAGAAGTTATTACAGATGTACAATACGAAATGTCCACTGAAGCTTCTTTTCTTTTGGACAGGCAAAGCTGGCAGGGGAGCGTGGAGCCCGTGCAATCCTTTTTGACATTACTGATGATGAAAGCGCTGCTGATCAGGTACAAACCCCATTGATACTATCAGCCAAACACAGTGCCCCTGTCCCATCCCAAAATGTGCCCAGGTCAGGACCCACCAGCCACCAAGAGGCAGTGGCAGGTCCCAGGAGGATACTGCAGGCTGGCTTGGAACGTGGACTCTGACCCAGCTCGCCCCCGCACACAGACAGTGCTTTTCTCTTTTGCTCACTCTGTGGCACGTCCAGGTCTCCACACAGCACGAGCAGGCCAGTGGCGTGCCAACAGCACCTTGCTGCTCCTACAGGGCGTTCTCTGGTCAGTTGAGCTTTTCTGCCAGGAGCTGGATTCTTCCTCTTGGCAAGCCACAGGCTACCTGACCCCGTCTGGGCAGACAGCCCTGAGGTACCTCTTGGGGGAAAGATGTTCTTGAGTTTTCAAGCCAAAGTCACGGCCACCCTGCTATGCTGTTGGTGATACTCCTGCTGCAAGTTTAATGTTGGTTTAGAGACCTCCAGTAGTGCCTTCCACCAACACTGCTGTAGTCTCAAAATAATCAAGGGACAATGAAAAGCATCCAGCATTAAATAAGAGGACAGATACGGGAGCTGGTGCCTGAGCTTATCAAAACTCTGGGCTGACTCCTGCTGGCTGGATCCATCCCTCATGGTTCTTTCAGGCACTTGCAACTTAATTTCTGGTGCCATTGGGATGCAGCAGCCAGTGCAGGCCCATGAGGTGATGCTGGGGTTGCTCAGGAAGGGTCTGGGAGGTGGTTAGTAGGTCAGATGGCCACCCAGGCTCGGGTCAGTCTGGAGGAGAGGGCAGACTTGGACACTTGCTGAACCAGCCCATGCCAGGCTTGCCTGGACTGTGGTGGAAAACGGCCGGTGTGATACAATCATAGAACAGTGGGTTGGAAGGGACCTTAAAGATCAGCTGGTTCCATCCCCCCTGCCATGTCCTGCAGATCACAGGGGTGGAGAGGGAACACTGATGGGTCTCGGAGGAAGAGGAGGGAAGCGTTTCTGTAGTGAAGGCAGCACTCAGCACTGCTGGCAGTTACCACACAGAAGGGGAGAGACCAAGAACTTTTGCACAGGGGGTTGAAGGAGGAGCACAAGAGACACTGAACAATCTCCAGTTGTGCATGAGGAGGCACCATCACAGGAAATGAAGAAAGCCATGCTGAAGAGTTGGTAAAAGAGGAGGAGCTTCCATCTGATTTCATCATACAGGGATAGTGCAAGTTTGGGGGAGCAGTCAGTCTCTGAAGTGTGTGCAGGAAGCATCGGGAGAAACGAGACATGCCTGGGGGACCAGGGTAGTCCCTGATTCAGGCTGTTCTGGAACATCTCTCACTGTGTTTGTTTCTTTACAGCTGAGAAAGCCCAGAGGTCTGAGTCAGCCTGTTGTTCTGATCAGGGGCCACGATGCTGAGCTTCTCATGGGTGTCGTGAACAAGAACAGAGAGGCCCATGTGAAGATAGAGGTCAAGGAGCCACCAGCTTGGGTGAGACACACCAATCCCACTGCCTTCTGTATTCTCCCTCCCAAGCTGCTGTGCCATGGAATAGGACTTTCCCAAAGATGCTGAGCCTTCCTCCCCAGGGACAGAGATCACAGCCCTTTGCAGGAGCTGCCTGTCTGCAGCATTCAGATGATGTGCTGCAAATAAAGGCTCAAAAGCACTTTCAGTTTTGTTTTTATTTTTCTTAAATGTCACAAGTGAGACGAGGGGATTCTCTGTCTCCAGGTGAAACCAAACCTTCATTTTCTCATCTTGTGCTACCTTAGGCCATGGCCTCTAGGGAGCAGAGATGCTGCAAGTTCAGAGAAATTCCATTCCTACTGGAATGTGCAGAAAAGACTGAACTCTTTTTCTTCTACCTGTACAGAGCAAGGAGGTAGGGCTTGGCCAAGGATCGTTTATTCAAAGGCTGATTGTCAGGAAGAAATCGGTTCCTCTGCCTAGCCTCGAATTCCCATCCCTGCTACACAAGAGTAATTTCTTTCATGCTTTATCCAACAGCCAGACTACGACGTGTGGATTCTTCTCACGGTGGTCAGCACTGTGGTCGTCATCATTTTGATTTTTGTCGTCCGCACAAAGTGCCAGCTGAACAGGACTCAGGTAGGAATCTCATGGAGCAGACATGTCTGAGCAAACAGGAATGCAGGAAAGGCAGGGATGGACACGGTCTGGGAGGATTAAGGTGCCCCTGTGTGAGCTGAAGATGTGGCCACATGAGGCAGGAGTGGCTTGGGTTTGGGTGGAGTGGTCCTCAGGGGGGCTGGCAGCACCCCTCCTGCGGTAGCCTTGCTCTTCTCCTATCCCCCCACCAGCACGGCCGCCTGCAGTCCCAGCACCTTTCAGAGTTGTCCCAGCACCCAGAGCTGCAGGGCTGACCCTCACACTCTGGATTTCAACAGTATTGTCTGTATTGGTAGAGAGTAGAAGTTTTAGTATTTTGAATAGAAACTAATGAATTAAATAATCATCTTTCCAGAGTCAAATCAATTTCCAGATTTGAGAATACCCCATTTGTCCTATAGAAAGACAAGCCTTTGGAGATCAAAAATTCGGCACTGCTGAGTGATTTTGAATGCCCAGTGCCAGATGTCTCCTGCTGGTGACAAAGCCTACTCTGGCTGAGTCAGGTTAGACAAAAAGTCACCTCTGGGAATGAGTATCACCCCCAAATTCCTGATGATCTCCCATGTTGAGAATGGAAGGGTAGTGAGAAGTGTGGCGGCATAAGGCTGAGCCTCTCCTGAAAGCCTCCTTTCTCCGGGGCAGGACTCCCTGCAGCAGCAGACCATGCAGGCCATCAGGCAGCTGGCCACGCGCAGGTACCAGGCAAGGTGCCGACAGGCGTCGCGGTGGGACTCGGCCAGCAGCTGCAGCTCAGCCCCGGTCTGCGCGATTTGCCTGGAGGAGTTCAGCGAGGGCCAGGTAGGCTGCGGGCATGGCTGCTGGTCAGCCACAGCCCTGAGCTTCCCGGCTGCAGTCAGATGGAAGCTGTGGTGGGAGCTGAGCAATCTGGCAGGGGTGGGAGGCCCTTGAGATGTTTCCTTCAGCAAATCCTGAGGGCTGTGAAAGGACCGGCATTGATGGAGGTCTGCCTGCCCCTTGGCCAAAAAAGCCCTGCCCCTGCTGAAGTCACTTGCCTACAGGTTCGGATTCCCTGGAGATGGGTCTCCAGCTGTTGCTGTAGGGTAAAACATCCATAATACATCTGTGTTGAAACAACGGGGCAAAAGTGGGGTTTGCTTCTCCAGAGCACTGAAACCCCCCTATTCCCGAGGCCTGGCATCTCTCTGGACACCCCAGAGCTGCGCACAGTGAGCAGAACCAGGTTTGCCAGGCTGCTGCACAGCCTTCTCCATGCAAAGCTGGGCTGCAGACCGCTTGCCATGAGACATCTTTCCATCCTGCAAGGCTTGCTTCCATCAGGAAGGACCCATCCAGGTCTTGGGACATGATTCTCCTTGCTCACATTTCTCCTTTTCTCTCCACCTCTCTCTAGGAACTGCGGATCATCTCATGCTCCCATGAGTTTCACCGGGAATGTGTTGACCCCTGGCTGCAGCAACACCACACATGTCCACTTTGCATGTTCAATATTCTTGGTAGGGCTCAGACACAGCATCTTCTGGCCAGGGACGGGGTGGTGTACAGGGGTTGTGCCCGTGTACCCTTGGGCAATGCTTACGGCTGGTGTGCTGGCAGTGCACAGCGAGGTGCAGGGCTTGGGCTGGGGTTGCAGCAGGAGGAGAGGTTTCCAGTCCTGAGACCTGTGGGGAAGGGAGGTGTGAACAGAAGGTCGGGGCAGCAGGGAGGGTGCTGAGTGTGCAGGACCACCAAGATGGTTTGGTGGTGGCAGTGAGGAGTTGCAGGCTACGAGTGGGATGTCGGACTGTAGTGGGAGTGCAGTGGAGGCTCACCAGTGCTGGGGCTACTGGGCTGGGCTGTGGGATGTACGCTGGACACTCCCTTCTCTCTCCACAGCCAGAGAGTCGGTGGACCAGGCCACAGCTGCTGGCTCCAGGCTGGCCCCACGGGACATGGAGCCTGGACGGCGACTCCACCTTTTCCGCCAGCACCCAGGACATGCCCTTTACCACCTCCCACACGCGTATCCTCAGAGGAACCTCAGGAGCTTTCCCCCGGAGCCAGCCCATGGCAACCCCTTCTTCCACTCTCACGAGCTCTCCCAGGTGGATTTTGACACCATCCACTACATGCCCTACAGGCCAGCCACCTCCCTGCTCGCCTGTGGCCACTCATCCCCCCTGGCCCCGGGCTTGCTGGGTCAGCAGCATCCCAACCCCTCGGCGTGCGGGCAGCCACAGCCGCCCCACAGGACTTGTTCTCTGCAGCCCCAGCCCCCCTGCCCGGGGCTGAAGGCAGCCCTGGTGCAGAAGCAGCACCGTGCACCTGCCCTGCGCCGGGGGGGTGGCCACGGGCACCAGCACAACAGCAGCGGCTCCGGGGAGAGCTATCTCACGGAGCACAGCGGGTACCTGGCAGACGGGCCAGGCAGCGACTCCAGCTCGGGGCCCTGCCATGGTTCCTCCAGTGACTCCATGTTGAACTGCACGGACGTCAGTCTGCAGGGCATCCATGGCAGCTGCTCCACTTTCCGCAGCTCCCTCAGCAGCGACTACGACCCCTTCGTGTACTGCAGCTCGGAGGGACCCACCACCGACAATGGCCAGGAGCAGCCGCGGCCACCAAGGGAGACACGACCCAGGTCCTTGGACCTGATGGTGCCTGGGGGTGCTGCTCCAGCCAAGGCCCAGGTGCTCAGCCACGTCCACTACCACCACCACCAGCACCATCACTACAGAAGAGACACGGAGTGTCCACCTGGACGGGCTGGGCAGCGCAAATCCCGGTACTCTGGGGCCAAGGTTGGCTTCCACGGTGCTCGGACACAAAAGAGGACTGAGAAAAGCCATAACTGCCAGCAGCCTCTGGAAAGCAGTGCCGTGCTACAGGAGGCAGCTCCGGCAGGACAGCCAGCCTGTCCTCAGCAAAGCTGGGAGTCCCCTCATGCCCCCTCCGCTTCTCCAAACAGGTTGGACTTCAGTGTAGATGCCAACAGACAATCAGGAGCAGCTGACACATCCCCTGTCCCGCTGCCTGCGAGACACAGCTTACAGAGCCGTCATCACCGAAGGAAAAGAAAGTGTCCCCTGGAGCCCGACCCCGCTCTCCTGCCCGAGGACTCAGCCTTCGCCAAAGACTGCGATGCCCACGTGCCTCACGGCCATCCCGCTGGCTACCGCTGCTCACCCGAAGTCCAGCCCCTGATCCCCAGCGCTCGCCTGCCCTGCGGCTCGGGCTCTCGGACACTCTGGAAGTGTTTAGTGTCACAGTCCGGCTCAGAGCTGAAAAAGCAGGAGGAGGGGTTGTCAGGACGGGAGGGAAACTGCACGGCTCCTGCTGATTTCTCAGGGACAGGCACCCCCAGACACAGTCTGAGTCTTCACCTTCGCTGCCCGTCTCAGCGGGGCAGTCAGGGTAAGTCTGGTGTTTGCCTCTTCTTGCAGCAAGCGGGTCATGGAGGTGGGTTATGGGGGTACTTGGGCTGCTGGGAGACCTGGACCACTGACAACAGAAGGGTTTCAGAGCTCACCTGTCAAGGTGATGGCCTGAATGACTCGCAAGTCTGTTAATGAGCGCACGAAACCCTGCAGTCTCATCCTAAAATAATACAAATGAGAAATAAGGTGGCTGTTTTTAACTAAACATCTCTACCAGCTGGAGTGTCTCCCAAAGGAAGGCATGAGACCACATTTCCCAGTGTCCTTACACCAGTCTGGATGTCTTACTGTCAGAGTCATTATCCTTGAGGCTTATTGGGCTCTAGTTGTTTCAGCCAACCCCAGCTAACTGGAATCAAAAAGGAAGGAAGTGTGCGAGGCCAGTGGGAGTAGGGGAACAGACTGAGTGAGTTTATGGATTTGCACATCCCTCGTTTCTCACCTGCCTTTGTTGTGTGGGAGTTGCTTTTTGGTGTCTTTTGGAAATCAGACGTAATTAAAATTTGGCCCTTTGCCTAACTGCTGTACACCTTCTGCTGAGAGAAGGAAAATGCATTTGAGACGAGGCTGTTTGAACGAACCTGACTGAGTTTAGCTCCCAGGCCTTGCTCTCTCAGGCTCCTTAAAGCAGCAACCCGGAGTCAGCCTGGGCAGGTGCTGGCTCCAGGCAGAGCCTGGCTCCCCTCCTCGCCGTGCCGCTGACTCATTGCAGCTCCTCAGGCAAATTGTTTTGATTTTGGTACCAAATACAGATCTAGCTGCCTAATTTCTGTTACAATGCTGGCCTTAAACTTGTGACTCACCGTGCCCATTGCGCCGTGGAGATAATAACTTCCTCCCCATTCCCGTCTATCCAGCCCAGCACCGCACCCAGGCCGCTGGTGGCAGAGCGCCCGCCGAGGAGGCAGCAGGGAACCGGGAGAGGCTGGATGGAGCACGGTGCTGGCGGCCTGTGGTGCTCCAGGCTCCCAGACTCCCAGGAACAGATTTTTTTTTTTTCTCAGGTGCAGAAGTACCTGACACTGCAGATAGGTGACACGGGAAGTTCTTCAGAGGGCCCTGAGGGATGCTGCCGTTTCGGGAGACAAGGAGGCAGCAGTGCAGAGATGTCTCTCTGGTTCACAGGTAGCTCCAAGTACTGATGTCCCCTGGGCTGGAGGCAGCGGGCATGGTATCCTGGGACACAGCCCTCCCAGGACCACAGCAGGGGACCTCCACACGGAGAGAGCCCTGCTGGTGAGAGGGCAGGCTGCTCAGGGGTTGCATTGAGCTCGACTCCCAGAGCCGCCAGAGCAGGAGTCTGTGCAGCACGGGGGGCTGCAGTGCCCAGGGCATCGCAAGGCTCTGTGCTGTGATGCCTCTGTCCCTTTTGTAGATGGCCCCAGTGGCCCAGATCTGTGCCCACCTCCCGATGGCATGATGGGGGAAGGCTTTCTGCCCCCCTGCCCAAGCCAGTGCCAGCGTGCTTTGCCAAGCACACACAGCCTTCATTCCCTCTTACCTCCCTTTAGCAGGAGCTAGAAGGATCGATGTGTTCGAAAGCAGTCTGATTTTATTTGACTGCAGTAGCTTCTGTGGATGCTTTCAGGATCAGCCATAGAGTCAGAATTGCCTTGTAAGATTGAGAAAATACATAGAAAGGAAGGATTTAACTTTATTAGGAACTGAGGACAGTTAAAGAGTGTGAGCTCATGCAGGGCTTATGCAGAAAAGCCATCAAGCTGAAAACACATTGGCTGACATAACACAACCTTTTGAGTTATAATCACATTGATTCTTTATCTTAGAAAGGGACTGGACGTAAGTCAATAGGAAACAAGTAAAAAGAGCAAAGAACAATCTCAATAGACAGTCCCCTGTAAGCAGGACACAAAAAATAGACAAGGAGATCAAGGAGAAATGCATATATGCCTCCAGATAAATGTTGTAAGGCTAAAAATGTAAGTAGATGAATTAGAAAGCCCAGCTTTAAATTAAAGCTTTAAATTAAGGTTTTGACATAAACTTTTCAGAAACCCAGTTTAAAAAAAAACAACAACAAAACAAATAGTGGGACCCTGTAATTCTCAGGTGAAATTATAGAGAGGAGAAGAGTGTGTCTCTTCTGGTGGCATGGGAGGGACACTATGCATTAAGGAAAGCGTAAAGTCCAATGACAAGTAACACAAAAATCTCCAATTGCGCCTAAGTAGGAGTATGGTATTAGGGCTGTCCTACACTGTGTTAGTACAGGCTGCGAAAGAGGAGCCTACATACACAGGAGAATCTTCTTCAAATCGTACTAAAAGAAGCAGTCAAAAGAATAAGATGCTTTTGGGCACAGGGATCATTTAATGCCCCAGAAAAGGGCTGGCCTAGCAGCAAAGCAGAGAGGGCAATTAGAAGCAAGAAGCCATTCTTCCAAAGCAAAGGTGTGGCTAGACAAAGAAATCAGCAAAGAGTTGAATGCAAAGCTAAGTGCAGAGCCATGGTGAGGCAGGCCAGGAAAGATTTCTATGAACAACTTGTGAAGAAGATAGAGGGTTTTAATGCAAACGTTTTCAACTCTGTCAGAAGGCGGCTGCCAGAGGCTCTGCAGATCCAGGGAGTAACACAGGTCTAAGAGGGATGTTCAAGGGCTGTAACTGCGTGGCAGAAGAGCAAACTGAATTTATGGCATTAGTGATCAGTGTGGAAGTGCTTGAGGAGGTTCTCACCCTGGCACATTTCCGTTCAGGGCATGGGGTAGAGGATCCCTCATAAATCAAATCATCAGATTGAGCATTTCTGAGACACATCAGTAAGGTGGGTAGTAACAAATCCCCAGGGCTAGAGATCATTCACCTGGGCATCGTGCAAGGGCTCAAGCACAAAACTGCTAAATGACAAATGTGGACTGCAATTGTTACCCATGCCCAGGGCCAGAAAGAAAAGCTGAGGGCAATTTCAGCTTGAAATAGCTGAAGCCACAGAATGATGAGCCTGACTTTCCTGCCAAGCAAATTGTTAAAAATTCAAATACAGGGTCTGACTTGTAGGCACATGGCTAAATGTGAAAACCAGGGGAGGAGGCAACACAACTTTTGTAGAGAGAGATAACGCCTCACAGATCTTTTAGGGGAATGAAGCTCTCAAAGGATAAAAGGGAAGGTGCTCTCGTAGGTAAATAACTTGCTGAAAAATAGAAGACAAAGTGCAGATGAGTCTTAATGGAGGAAAGTTACTCAGAGAAGGAGGAAAGTGGAGTTCTCCAACTGTCTACACCTTTCAGCAAGCTCATAAATATCCTGGACAAGGAGAGGAGACAGCAAGGTTTATAAAAGACAAACTCCTTCAGGACTGTCAGCTTTAGAACTGGTTAGAAGGCATTACAGAAGGATCTCACATCGCTGAGCTGAGTTATCAGGCAACAGTAGTGGCAAAATCCCATTTAAGTAGTACAAAGTGCCACACACGAACACAACTGCTTCTGAGTAAAAATAAAATTATTATTAGGAGCTAGCTCCTAATGGAACCATTAGGACAAATATGGGACAAGCAGAAAGTGCCATTGTGCAGCTGTGTAAGTCCATGGTGCTTTCACAGCTATCATCTACCACTGAGCACTGCTGCTCAGAAAAGGATATAGCAGACTTGGGAGAAGTGCGGAAAGGTACATAAAGAAGAGGTTTTTCTGAGAAAACAGAGTATAGACACTTTCATGTGGGAAAAAGATGATTAGCAGAGGACATGAAAGAGAGGATATGAAATGGGGAGAGCCGGGAGAAGGCGGGTAAGAGGGAGTCACTGGTGCTTATAACAAAGTAAGTGGTGGCATCAAATGGGAACCAGAAGCTTTAAAACACCCGATAAGGTAACACGCTGTGTAGTGAAACTGGTGCTCACTGCCCAGAGGAGGTAGGTGCCAGAAGTGAAATGGGTTCAAGAGCTTAGATCAAGAGATGATGCAGAGATGCAAATACACTCTCTGGCTTGGGAAGTCCCTAAACCAGGGTTTCCAGAAGCTGACGGTACTCCTGTGGGATGCAGCACCCTCCAGGTGTGTGGTTACCTCGCCCAGCTGCAAGGTGAGGCTGAATCTTGGTCCACAGCCCCTGGAGAAACTCCACTTGTGCAGGCAGTGCCATGCACTGGCATCACAGGGAATAACGCAGCCCACAGCCATCACCAGTGCACTGCAGGTGATCCCAAAGATGCCTGCATGAGCTTGGAGTTTATGCTGCTTCCTTGAGCACCTCCCACCACCTTTTCTTGGTGGGGTTTGGCTAAAGATACATCCCTGCCTGTGTGACTATTCCTGGGAGTTACTTCACTGAAGAATCAATCCTTGATCAATGCTGAATGGGTCCTTTCAAGAGAAGTCATACAACCAGCAGTGAATTACAGTTAGATGGCTTCCTAAACCACCCCAGCATCCATGGGTCTCGTCCCAGAACAGCCAGATTACTCCCAGCACAGGCTGATGAAATCTCTTGATTTCTCTCCCTGGGAAATCTCACCTCCTGCAGCGTGCTGTCAGCATCCTCCCCCTCTCCTCCATCTCCTGCTCACCCTCTTAGCCATTCCCTTTCATGTCATGTCTTTGATCTTTACTAGAGAAGAGGAAAGGGATTAGAGGGCAGAAAAAGACCACCGTTAAAACCTAATACCCAGAGAACAAGATTTCTGTTTTATCACCAAGGTGTGCTCCTTTAGGTCATTGCTCTGTGTAGGTCTCGATGGCCAGTTCAGCAGCTGAGGCTCTACCACCTCTCCCAATTCAAGACCTTTTTTTTTAACTTTTCCTTCTGTTTGTGTAACAGGGGACACTCACACAGGCAGGGTTTTCAGAAAATATTTTAATAATGCTATTTGACACTCAGGGCATCTGACTGACCACAGCATGATTGAAGCTGTACCGTCTCTTCTGCGTTGTGCATAAGCTGGTGTACTTGAGAAGCAGTTGGCAATGGCTTCTTCAGTGTACTGGTGACACAAATGACAAATGCCAGATAGGCTCAAACTCCGTCTTCTGGTACTTTGGCCATGCCTGCACACATATATACATGTATAACACTGTGCCTGTGAATTAACGTTCCCATGTCGATTAGCTACATTTGCAAAGCAGAATCTCATTTGTTTGTTTTCTTCACATATATTTAATTTACAGAGGTCCTGTTCCTACAGCTGGTGATTTATAACAAACAAGAATTTGCTGTGACTGTTTTGAAAAGTTGTTTTGAATTGCTCTCTGTGAATACTTATATGGACATTTGATTCCTTTTGATCTCAGGAACATTCAAGAAAAGGGAAATGTGAAAAATAATGTATGTATGCCTTTACTGGGCTATGCTGACTGCGTGAGAGCTCTGAGCAGGCTTGAAAAACCCCTGGGAAAGGCACCATGGTGTGTGCATCAACACTCAGTTGCTTAGGGAGAAAGGCACTATCTGAAGCAGTAACTTGGGGCAAACCATTTCTAGGCAGCCCTTACCCTGAATGTTTCAAAGTAAACTACTTGGCACTTGCCTGTCAATTCGCCAGGCAGAAAGGGCTGGTGAAGAGCATGAGCTGCAGTCCTCACTGGCTGGGCTCGAGGGACTGGCACTCACTGGGACCCACTTGTTGGATTTGGCCTGTTTGGGGCTCAGAAGCAATTTGTGCAACCTCCTGAACACTGTGAAACATATGTGCCATTCCTTTCTTGCACACACACATCACTGCCAGTCTGCTTTTGTTGTTTGGAGTTTATGTTGTTGTTGTCCCCTGTCCCTGGAAGGTCCTGCAGTGGTGCTGTGTAAATATAAACCGGTGTTATTTTCTGTTGCTAATGATTTTTAAAACAGCTGTACAGATTTTCCTCAAACAACAGGCCTCAAAAGCAGCAAACATCTAGTAGCAATGTGAATCCTGGGGTACACCATGCCCTTAGCCTGTATTTTCTGAAATATTTAAAGAGTAGCTTGACATCTTATCTTTATGTTTTATTGTGCTTTAACTTGGAGGAATAAACTTTTTGGGGAGGTGGCCAGAAAAGTCCATCAAAAATACTGGGAGAAACTTCGTGGCTTTCACTGCAGCATCTGTTCTTTGTATTGCAGGGTGAAGGTTCCAGCAGCTGCAATCTGGGAATGTTCAGCTGCTTGTAGCTGACATTTTTCTTTTTCCTTTTCTCTGAATGCAGGATCTGAAGAGGAGGTCCAGGATGCCCACGAACACTCAGTTTAATTAAAACACTGGCCTGTTTGCTTACTGGAGAGCTGGAGTGGACAAAGATGTTCAGCGTACCAGCCGTAGAGGAGCTCACATCGTGCTCTCTGCACAGGCAACGCGTAATTACCAGCCCTGGCCTGCATGGCCTACACCAAGGTGCAGACTGCAAATAAGCAATGTGGCACTTGTGGTCTCCTCACGTGTCCCCAGGTTGCACTGGTCACGCAAACACTGAGCCATGTTCTCCAGGTCCCCTTCTCCTTTGAAGGCACAGGCAGCCAATCTTCATCCTGTGGCATCTACCTGCGTGGGCTGGCTCGCTCAGAGACCGGCCCTGGGAGTCACCAGCTGGAGGGCTCAGGAGTGAGTGCAAGCTGCTATTTTGGCATGTTCATGCCACAGAAGGTTTTGCTAAACACTTCAAAAATAAACAAGCCTTCGAGACCAAAAGCTGCAGAAATTACTTTCTGTGGCCTGGTAGCTCCTGACTTCATTTCCTCACTTAGGTCAAAAGCCAGACTTCTTCAATTAACTTTTCCACTCTTATTTCAGACACAGGAACAAGCTTTTCTTCATCTCACCACTCACAGGTCTGCCCTGCCAGGTACTTCCTCTGACTTTATTGGAAACCAACAGCTCTCACCGCTTTTGACCACTTCATTGTCCCTCAGCTGATGCCAGCTTGGCCATTTGCTGCGTTTTGCCGGCAGCAGAAGCAAAGACACAGGGACAACGTCAGCATTTCTGGGAAGGAGCTGTGTCAGACTCTTTCCATTGCAAAGAATCCACCCTCTCATTTGGCAATGTGAACAAATCTCTCACTCATCCTCTAGCTCTTCCACCTACCCTCAAAATAGGTGTGATAGCCAGCCCTGTTAAGAGCAACCCATTTTTTGAGCATATTTCAAACCTGAGATGCCCCTGTCAGAGGAATCATGGAAAGTCCTTGAGTTCACATGGCTCCTGCTTCTCTCTTTCCTCCCTCATTGCCCCAAGACACAGCAAAAATTCTCAGCAAAAGCACCCATAATAAATGCAGAGCAGAGCCCCATCCATCACCCAGCCTTATCTCCACATTTCTGAGACACCTGAAATGATCCTGCGAGGGAAGTTTTCAAAATACCCTTCTGCCTTTTCTAACATTTTGATGATGGAGAGAGAAAACTTGAAAAATTGCTAGGCTCTCAGTTTATTACTTTTTCCTCTCCTCCCATTTGTGGGTTTTTTTGTGGTTGGGGTTTGGGGTTTTTTTGGAATGTCACTAGTTATTAATTCCTATAGCTTATAATTTGGGAACATTCAAGTAAAATAAAACTCGCCAAATTCAAAACATATAGAACCCAAACAGCTTCCATACAGCAAGGAATTAAGACTGTTGAGTTTATTCCCCTAAATGATCATTCAGGCTAAGGAATTAGCTAGATTCCGACATGAAGTGCATGTTTATATGGCACCAAGTGTTTCCAGAGTTCATGCTAATGAAGCATTGGTGAGGATACAACACTGGAGCTGAAGGTAACTCCTGACAATTTGAAACCTGGTGTAGGACAGACTTCCCCCATCTGCTCAGTGCTCAGTAAGCTTTCTGTGTCTTCCTTTGAAGCAGCAGCTTCCTTTCCAGTTCAAGAGAGTGCACTGGTTATGTAGTCCCAGTTCAGGATAATCCTGCCTTTGCCTTCCTTTGTTGGTGAGGAAAGCTTTTTGCAGGGTTTGTGGCCCTTAGTCTTTGAAAAAGGCATCATTGTCCCAGCTGCTAATCAGTCACTAATTCAGGTGATGTTCAGGTGATGGTACTAAAAGTCAGCCGATAGCACTGTGTCTAACAGAACATTATTCCCTTGCTGGTGTTCATTTCTTGTCTCCTGTGACCAAGCCACTGCAGGACCTTTCAGGCTACAGAAGAGCTGAACGTCTTTCATCAAAGAACCCAGCAGAATTATATTTTAACCTTTCCAGCCTCTTGCTTGTCCTGCAGAGCAAGCAGAAGACACAAGCTCAGATTTTTTTTTCCCTTGCAGGGAAGTCAATCTTAAACTAGAGGGAAAAACCCCAGGAGTGCATCTAGATTCCCCTTGTTCAGCTTCTTGTGCACATGGTGCATGGCTTGTCTCAACCAGCTCCAAATGTCTGACCATCCCAGAGGCCTCAGGTTACTTTACAGAGGGGAGGGTGATGAAGTCTGGGGACTCCCACTGGTTTCTTTAGGAGTCAAGAAGGCTGAGAGCCTTCAGGGATGCATTTCACTGCTCCAAAGGAATGAGCATCTAGTTTGCAGTCTGAAAGTTCTCCCCTCTTTCCCTCCTTATCCTTAAAAAAAAAAAAAAAAAGGAAGAAAAAAAAAAAAAGGAGGTCTCTGAAGGTGTGGCAAGCCCCAAGCTTCTTGGAGAAAGTGGTCAGCACTAACGCACCCTTTCCACTCCCCACTGCAGTATTACCAGGCTATGCAGGGCACCGCCTGCTTGAAAGTGTTTTCCTTTCCTCATGTTATGCTGCTGCTCCTTGTCACCTGGAAAACGGCCACCCTGGACGCCGGGCCCCCTCCACAGGGTTTGCTGAGCTGGATGCGAGTGTGCAGGTCTGCCTCAGTGGGGTCCCGGGCGGGAGGAGAGGGAGGAACTCTCCGGGAAGGTGGTTTTTAAGAGCCTCTTCAGTAGATGGACTACCATCCTTGGCTGCCTGGAAGGGAAGAAGCAATACCTGAGAAAACGGGGAACAGCGCCTCTCCATTCCTGCACCTCTCGCTTTGGGGTGCTCAGCACCCTTGGGCTCTGTCACCAAATGTCTTCAGCGTCGCCGCAATGAGGGGGAGCAAATTTTCCTTTGTTGCATCCAAAGTCCCAGCTGAAAACTGATGGAAGCCAGAGCACCCCAAAGTCCCTCTGGCCGAAACCAAAGCCCCAGCCCTCCCCCCGTGACCGGCGCCCTTCTCACACGGAGCCTCTGCTCACCCGTTTGTAATGTTCAGATCCTTTTGAAATGTGAATATAGGTTTGTTTGTTATTGTTGGTTTTTATTGTTGTTTGGTTTTTTTCCGAGTCTGTCCTGGTTCTTGGGGCTTGGGAATAAATTATGACACACACACACCAAAAAAAAAAAAAAAAAAGGAATAATACGTTTTATATATATGCAAAACGGTATTTATGTCCGATAGAAACAAAGATGTGTGAATATGCCGATGTGCTCAGAAATATATTTATTTACTAATATATTTATCCATGTACCTGGTCTGCCTGCCTGGTTTTGTTCTTTGTACCGACGCCGCGGCCAGGCCGCCAGCGCGGCCCCGGCGCCGCCACGGACACGAATCGCACGGGCGGCTGCCCCGGCCCGGCCCCGCTCCGCGCCCACGGCCCGCCCCGCCCGGCCCCCACGGCGCGGCCCGGCCCCCCCTGCCCTCCCCCGGCCCAGCACGGCCCCGCTCTGCGCCTGCGCGGCGGTGGCGGCGGGATGGCGCTGGAAACTGTCCCCAAGGACCTGCGGCACCTCCGCGCCTGCCTGCTCTGCTCCCTCGTCAAGGTGCGGCCCGCCCCGGGCACAGGGCTGCTCCCCGCCCGGCCCCAGCCCTTCTCCCGGCCGCGGCCCGGGCCCTTCGCCCCCGCCCGGCCCAGCTCCCCCGCCCGGGCCGGGCCTCCCTGGCCAGGCCCTTCTCCCGCACTCGGCCCGGCCGCTCCTGCCCCGGCCCGGGCCCTTCGACCGGCCCGGCCCTCTCCTCCTGCCGCGCGGCTCGGGCCTCCCTCGGCCTCTGAACGCCTCCCCGCCCGGACGGGCCTTTCCCTTCCGCCCCGGGACTCCCCTCCCCCGGCGTAGGCCTCTCTGGCTGCCCGCGGCCCGGCCCTCCCCTCTGCCCCCCCGGGCCCGGCCGGGCCCCGTCCCTCCTGCACTGACACCTCTGTCCCCCTCAGACCATCGACCAGTTCGAGTACGATGGCTGCGACAACTGCGATGCCTACCTGCAGATGAAGGGCAACCGGGAGATGGTCTACGACTGCACCAGCTCCTCCTTCGATGGGTGAGTGCGGCCCAGGCGCGGGCAGGCCGCGTTCCCTGGGGTGCTGGTGTCGCTGTGGTGGCACTGCGATGTCACCTGGCTGGGAAGCATCCCCTCACTTCCATCCCGCCCACAGGATCATTGCTATGATGAGCCCTGAGGACAGCTGGGTCTCCAAGTGGCAGCGAATCAGTAAGTGTTTTTTCCCAGCTGGTTTGGGAGCTGGAGGTCCGTTTTCTGTAGCAAACCCTTCCGGGGGGCAGCGGGAGTCGCTGGGGGGGCTGCAGAGGGGGATTCTGCTCCCAGTGAGGGGGCACCTGTGCAGGCAGAAGCTGGCAGGGATGCTTGCCCACCCAGCTGCTGTTGTGCGGGGTAACTTGGAGTTTTCTTTCCCCCAGGTAACTTCAAGCCAGGTGTCTACGCAGTGTCTGTGACCGGCCGCCTGCCCCAAGGTAACGCTGCTGGCTTGTGTTCAGGGGAGGCTCCTGCACAGATGGCAGCTGAGGGGTTACTCTGCGCATGAGGTGTTGGGGCTGTAGTCATCTCTGCGGTGACAAACTGGGCAGGGCGTTGTGCTGTATCTGTGTGATGAAATCAGTATTTGGGGGTTCCATGAACTCTGTGTGTTGTGAAGGGAGCACATGCCGTGTGGGTGAGGGGATTAGCAAGGTGACTGCAAGAAGGAGATGCTGAATGGGAGGGTGGTTTCAGGGTGCTGCAGACAGGTGTTCTACCTGCAGTCATTCATCACTATGCCTGCCAGAAGCTGATACTAAAGGTGCTACTGGCTAAAACCTGTGATAGCAGAGGGATAAACTGTGATTAAAGGGTGACTCCGGAAAGTGAGTGCATTTCAAACCATTCAGCTACAGGGAAGCATGAAGGTTTGTCCACAGAAAGGAGTTCTGCAGGATGGGGTGCTGTTATGGCAATCTCAGTGAGCAGATACTGCTTTCCATCATCATACTGCACTGAAAGCTTACGTTAAGGTGCATTTTGTGTGTTTATAGATGGAGTGGAGAGTGTAGAGGCTTGGTCTTATCTCTGTCATGCCAAAACTGCATCATCCATCTAGCTGAGAGCCCCTGCCTTGTACGTTGCCCCAGAGCAGACTCCTGACCTGTGCCCCTTCCCGGGAGTGCTGCAGTCATGTATCCCCAGGGTGAAAGCTGTGCTTGTGTCTGGAATCCCAGGCTTCTTATTTCTGACCTGAGCTCTGCCATCTGCCTTGGGAAGGAGCTGGAACATCGCGAGGCTTGAAGCCAAGGCCTGCTGGCCTAGCTTTGTGCACATCTGAAATAACTGGAGTGCAGCAGATGATGGCCTGAGCTTGATGCAGCTGCAGGCAGGGAGCACAGGGCAGCAGGTGAAGGGAGTGCAGGTGGGATGTACTGTATTTGGCCTTGCTCAGCCCATCCTCGCGTCGAAGGGAGGAGCAAGAGGACTGGGGAGTGTGGTAACCAGCAGGCTGCACTCCTGGGTCTTGTAAGCTGTCGCTTGGCTGTCCCTTGGTGCGTGGTGCTGGTGAGAGCAATGCTGAACCCCATGGTGCTCTTCTACTAGCCCTGTTCTTAAGGGATTACTGAGAAGGTGGGACATGCAGGCAGGTCACAGAAGTGACTGAAAGATTTAAGAAGTATCATTAAGAGCTTGATCTCTTCAGTCATAAGATTCCTAGAATCATATAGGTTGGAAAAGACCTTTTAGATCTAGATCATCGACTCCAAACATTAACCCAGCACTGCCAAGCCCACCACTAAACCATGTCCCTAAGTAACTCATCTACATGTTTTTTAAATGCCTCCAGGGATGGTGATTCCATCACCTCCCTGGGAAGCTTGTTCCAATGCTTGACCACCCTTCACTGAAACAGTGAAGAAATTTTTCCTAATACCTGATCTAAACCTCCCCTGGAACAATTTGAGGCTGTTTCCTCTTGTCCTGTCGCTAGTTATCTGGGAGAAATCGCTAGTTTCTGGAAGAAAATTCAAACATTTTCAGGTAGAAAATAATGTACATAAAATCTCTGCCTTGTTCCTTCCCAAGGCAAAACAAGAGTTGATGTTTGGGAGCTCTATCTAGGCATTTAAACTAGAAGAGGGAACACTCTTGACCAGTTCTATGAGAAATGAAGAAGGTGATTGTCCAGATCTTGCTCTTTGCAATGAAGGCTACATGACAGAGCAGCCAGATTTTTTCATGGGTCCTCATCCCTAGAGAATACTGAAATGTGTTTGTCTCCTTGCTGCAGGGATCGTCCGAGAGCTGAAGAGCCGTGGCGTGGCTTACAAGTCCCGAGACACAGCTATAAAAACCTAAGGGGCTCTTGTGCTGCCTGGAGGATTCCTGGGTGCTGTGTTTGGAGAGGCAGTGGGCATGCAGGGCACCGCTCTGAAACCCTGTAGCTTCAGCATGTGGGAAAGCGATGCTGGACTCAGGGAGCTTGCTGGCTCAGCTCCTCTTGCTCAGTACCTCTGGACTCCACCACACATGGTGTGCCCGCACAGACCACAGACATGCTTTTTTGAGCCTTGACAAAGGGAAGGATGTGAGTAAGTCTGGGGAAGCGGTGCTTAATGGTAATGCATCAACTTTTTTACAGAGAGAGAACTGGGATATAGCTGTGTAAATATTTAAATAAAACATACTGCATGGTCAGAGTTGAGTCCATCCATGTACTCGGTCACTAGTGTCACCTGCTGCAGGGGGTGGGTGGTGCAGTAAGGAGTTTCACACTCAGCCCCCTGCCTGCCAGGCTGTTTGGAGCCCACGATTGCCGTTGCTTCTTATGCCATGGACCACATTCCTGCCTCAAAAGGAAGATTCTGCCCTGGCTGAATTGGGGTGTCCTTGCTGTAGGAACAAGCAGACTAGTGATTTGCACCTTACAGCTCATGGCTGGATGGAAGACATAAGATGATGGTAAGTATTTCATGTAGAGGTAGTTGTCTGAGGTCACCGCCCTGGGCCTGCAGGGTCCTGTAAAAGGGATGTGGAAGCAGGCTTGGAGGGGCTTCGGGGCAGGCAGAGCTAGACGAGCCCATTGGTGTGGTTGGGAGGCAGCACTGGGCTTGCTAAGGGGAGGGATGGACAGCAGGGGTGGAAACACCCACTCAGCCTTGTATTTGTAGGTCTGGCTGTTCTGAGTGTCAGCTTAGATAGCATCTGCATCGTATGGGCGCCTGAGAGATTTGGTCTCCTTAGCTGATGGCTCTCGCTTCATTTGTTTTGTTCCAGTTCAGCAGCAGCCACTGATCACAAAAAGGTGTCTTGTCCAAGGGCAGAGTCCTAGATCAGTAGCTGCGTGAAGCATGCTCAGTTTTTGTTTTCCGTAGACAAATAGTGGAAACCCAACACATCCTGGAAACTGCATTTGATCTGGGATGAAAGCTGCAGCAAAAGGAATGTGTCACTGTTGGGGAGCAACACTGTCAGGTGGCACGGAGGTGGCATGCTCTCTGTCCCACTCTGGTTTGTAGACCTGGCCCCAAACGAGTCCTGAGCACTGCACATCAGCCAGAGCATGCCTTCCTGCGGCCTTTTGGAGCAGATGTGTGGCTGGAGAAGACTGCTGTGAGCACAGGGGGGCTGTGTGGGGGCCGCAGCATTAGTCGAGACAAAATGCTGCAGAGAAAGGCATCTTAAACTGCATCTCTCTTGGGGACTTGCAGACATGATGCTGAGGTCAAGAGCATTTGCTCAGTGCAGACCAGGACCAAGCCAAGCTGGCGGTGGGCTCTGGGCTCCAGCAGGCACCTCTGGCTGGAGGTTGCCTTTTGTGGGGAGAGGTGAGAGTGGTTCAGCGCTGGCCTGGGGGTTAGAGCAGCAGGCTCATGTCCTCGGGTGGAGGGGGCTGTTGACTGTGATTTTCACGCATCCCTGGTGAACATCCAAAGCACTTGAGTTACCTGATAGTTATCTTCCAGGCTTGCTTGGTTGCAGAGACCAGGCAGGAGCTGTGCCTTGGAAATGCCCAGCGTGTCAGGTCTGTGGGAGGGAGGTGCGACTGTCTGGGCAGCCCAGGACACCGGCTCTGCAGGATGCTCAGATTTAGACATTTTGGGCGTGAACCTCTGGGTCCTGGAAGGTGATTTCAGACGGGCTGTGCTGTGGGAGGCACGGGGTGACCTGGGATACCCCCCGGGCTGTGTTCATCCTCTGCAGAACAGTCCAGGAAAGCTGCAGCCAGTGGCACCTGGGCAGAGGTTAACAAGAGCTCACAAGGTTCCGAATGAAGGGGGACGGGGAGGATGAGATGGGCGGCTCTTTGTCCGCTTGGAGGGAGATGGGTCTGGGGAGTGAGGTTTTGGCTCCAGCCCGGCTGGAAGGCTGTTGGGGTGACGGAGAGGGACGCCCCGGCCGTGCCCAGCCCTCCGAGCGCCGCGGGGTGGCAGCAGGGCTGCGCGGAGCCTGCGCTGGGCCGGGGGAAGCTGCTGGAGACCGACCTGGGCGAGAGGGACCCGAGGCTCAGCTCCGCCTTCTGCTGTATTCCCCAGCGCCCTTCGCTCCCTGCTGGCTTCCCAGGTTGGGTCCCCCTTCCCCGGCTTCAGGCACGGGCACGGCCGTGCTGGAGCTGCCCCAGTGCCGGAGGCACGTCAGAGCCCCTTCCCCAGTCCCGGGTCACCTTGTCCCCTGGCCCCACGGTGCAGAGGTGAGGAGGGGGCTCTGCACAGGACCCTGGGCAGGGTGGGATGGTTTGGCTGGGCTCTGGGTGTGGGTCTGCAGGCACGGTGCTTCACATCTCGCTTCCCGGGGAGCTGCACTCGCAGTAACAGTCACTGCTCAGGGCTGGGAACTTTGCTTAGGAAATTGTCCCCAGGGAGCTGCGTGTGTTGCTACTGTGCCTCTCAGGGAAGGTGAGGGGGCTTGTAAACCCCGCAGGGAGCTCGCCTCTTGCTAGGAAATGCAACTACTCCAGGTTACATAGAGTTAAGACAGGCAGGGGCTGCAGTGCAAGTGCAATAGAGCCAGAACTGCGAGGCAAACGGGCTGAACGCTGGTGGCCTTTCAGAGAAAGCTGCGCCTCATCTTCCTGCAGCAGCTCGTAGCCCTTTCAAGAGCCTGGTGCCTCTAATCAGGCTGGCTCGGCGAGCCGCTTCCCTGCGAGCTCACTCACTCGCCCACACATGTACCGCATCTCCATGCCCACGCCGCTGAGTGATTCATTGCTCCCAGGCTGCCGGAGCTGAGCGTTGGACCTCTGCAAAGCACCTGAAATGAGCATTTCAGTTAGACTCCAGCCCCGGTGCTGCCAAGGCTTTTTATCAGCAGAAAGCAAATGGATGCGGAGCTTTATTTGCTGAGAAAAGTAGGGCAGGGAGCTCTCACGTTGAAGAAATTGGAGGAAAAACGTGTGGTGGCAGCCTGGCTGCAATCAGGAGAGAAAGCGTCAACCGGGCAGTGAGCTGTAGATCTGAGTCAGTTTAAGACAGCTCCTCCCCCTGCACCAAATGATGCTGAAATATTTCAGCCAGGCCTGAAAATCCTGCAGGTTTGGCATCCGAAGCAGCCCGGCAGCTCTCAGGCAGTGGGGGGGCCGGGGCACCCCCTGGCAGGAAGCACGAGCCAGTGGATTTCTTTGTGCGGGTTTTGAGAACCGATACCCCGGCTCTCCCTCTGGCTGAGAAAAGTGACTTTCCAAAACCGCAGCGCACACGGTGTTTCCACGCGAAGCAGCTGCCGGCGGTGCTGGGAAATGCCCGGCTGAGCTGTCCCCACCTGTGGGGGGGCCCCTCTGTGGGTCGGGAGGAGGTCCTGCCCACCCACGCTGCACCCCACCACCCAGGGCTGAAAGCGGCTCACATTGGCCTTTGACTTGTAGCTTGGGCAAGCTGGACTGCAGGCCGGGGCAAGCATGTCAGAGCACGCTGGGCTGCGCCCAAGGGTGCTGTGCCTGAGGTAGGGCGAGCACCCCTAGTTCTGCTCCCGTAGCTGCTCTCTGCACACCGTGGCAGAGGTGCTGCTGGGGGGCGGCTGCAGCAGCATCGGGCCTGCTTCACCCTCAATCAGCTCTCACATGCTGCCTCACTGCCTTCCAGGGCACGGAGTCAGACTTTCGCAGGGGCCTCTCAGCCCTCCCTGTGCGCCCAGCAGGGCTGGTTACCACAGGGGTGCAGAGACTTTTGGTGGTAGGTGCTGGGGGAGGGGAACCATAAAACAACCCCCAACTTAAAACTGTTTTCCTTGGAAAGTGGCCAAGGAAAGCTTGGCAGGGTGGAGGTGCAGGGGAAGACAATGTGGGCTGTCCTCCCGGTACCTGTGCTGCCTGCCCAGGGCCAGGGGGAAACGCTGCTGGAGCAAGGATGGCAAAGCCACGGTGCGTGCTGTTAATGGTGGCCCATCCTGCCCATCACCTCTGCATCGGGGCCGACGGGCAGTAGCCACTGAGGCACCTGACTGTGTCTGATGTGGTCTCCTCACCACATCACCACCATGGAGGGGGTCCATGGGCAGCTTTCGGCTGACCTTTGGACAGGCTGCAGAGCGGGTGGGTGCAGGTTTCTGAGGTGTAGGCAGCTACAAAAGCTTTCAAAGGATAGCAGAAATGAGGCACGGCTGCCACATGTGCCATCCCAAGAGGTTTCTGGTGCACTGATGATGGAGGCGGGTGGGCACGGAACTGGGATATGTTCCCCGCTGAGGGGATCTGCAGGGAAAACGGGGAGCTCTGATGTACGATGGGTTCTCTGGGTGTTTGTCCCTTAAGAACTGCAGTGGAAGGAGGAAGCTGTGCTTTGTGAAGGAGAGACAGGCTGGTGGGCCATCGGTTCCTGGAGTAAGCTTGCCAAAGGCACATGAAGACGGTATTGCCACCCCTTGCAAGCTCAGTGCTGTCTGCAAAGAGGCCCTAAGCTGTTTCATGGTGGACGCCGCTAAAGCCATTGGTCTGCTGACAGTCTTGGTGTTTAGGTGGTTGGAGGGACACAAGAAGCTTGTGGAGGTTCCCAAACCTCCTCTTGGCTGGGAGCTCCCACCTCCCTGGTCTGCTCTGGCAGCTCGGCATCATGAGAAGGGGAGATGACAAGGGTTGGTGGGGCAGAGCAGGGTCTCACCCTGATGGCTGAGGTCACTAGGGGTGCTGAGGGCATGTTTTCTTAGGGCAAATAGCAAAGCGAGTCCACAGCTGAAGTCACAGGAGGAATCTGAGAGCCTGATGGAATCTACGCTGCCCCCAGCTCTCCTAGATCTCCTGCTGCATCCTGGGTGGCACTTGTCCTTCTTCCTCCTGGCCAGATGTGCATCACCCAGGCTCTGTCCACAGCAGCCGTTGGGCTGAAAGGGGCTTTTTCCCCCAAGGGAATGGTCCTTCTGCGCAGGCAGTTGCAGAAGAGCCATTGAGTGCCCAAACAGAGCCCTGGGACATGCTGGGTGAGGACATCGCACCTCCTCTAGTGGGTCCCCAAACAGCCCAGGTGCACGGTACAGGGCAGGGCGTCAGCATGCCCTGGTGACCACAGGATCCGGCACCTTGGCCAGGCTGTGGGCTTTGACACCACTCTCCCAGCATGGCTGGGCCTGGCTGGTCTGGAAAAGTGCCATCAATGACAGGTTTGGGGAGACGCTTCCTGGAAACCCTGGGGGCTGTCCCCTGCCTTGGGCTCTCTGGACCTCAGAGATGCTCAGAGATGCTCAGGTCTTCCTGCACCTTGTCCTGGGGGGTCCAGGGCCTGCTAGGAAAGGAGGGACCGTCACCACAGAGCTCAGCCCCACATCTCCTGAGCCCATCCTACCACAGCCCAGCAGGGCGGCTTTCATCCCTCCTTCCCTGTGTCACTGCTGGCCTTTGTCCCAGAGCATCCTCCATCCCAGACAGGCGCACCCTGGTGCAGAGCACCCCAGGAGCTCGCACAACCTTTGGATTAAGGTGGAAAAGAGGAAAACAGGAGTCATCCATCTATGCTGCCTCTGTGCAGCACCTGGTGCCATGGGGACCCTCTCCGGGGGCACTGGGGCCCCCGACCCGTGGCCTCCCCTTCCCCCACCTGCGAGGCCAGTTGCAGCAGGTGACATGGAAAATGACGGGGCACTTTGTGCCCTGCTGGCGCCAGTCAACGGTCCCGTGCCACCATTGGTGCAGACGGGCCACGATTTGCCTATATATGGGCAAAGCGCGGCGCCACGCTCGCCCGCGCGTCCCCTGCGCCCGCCCCGCCGCGTCACTTCGGCTTTTTGAGGTTTCCCTTCGCGCCCTCATTTGCCTCCCGCTTGCCGCCTGTTTCACCCAGCAGTTTCTAGTTGACTCACTCATAACGGCCTCGCTCCAACCCCAGCCGCCGGCAGCGGTGCTTCCCGGAGGGACAGGCAGGGTGCAGGCGGCGGGGTCAGGCTGGGAGCACGTCCCACCCGGTGCCGGCACCCTGGTACCCGCTGGTGAAACGGGGGTCAGCCCAAGCCCCGCCCCGCAGGCACGGCAGCCCCTCTCTTTGGGTGCAGATGGGCACTCGGCCATGCCACAGGTGCTGCAGTTCTTCCTTGTGCCCGGCAGGACAGTGGCAGACAATGCTGTGCCCACCCAAAAAGCTCTCAGGAGCTGGTTTTAGTAACCTGATTTTTTTTTTTGGTGCGGCAGCAGCCCTCCCCCACTCTCCAGGAACGTTACCAGGTTGGAGCCCTCTCTCCTGGGAGTGTTTTTTGAGGCCACCCCTCGCACTGCAAAGCAGAGCCACCTGTACCCATCCCTGTGCCTCCATCCCCTGTTCCCAGAGGTGCCTTGTGTCGGGAATGCAGTCATTAGGCTTCAGCACAGTGACCCACCCAGGGCACTGTGGCCCTGTTGGGGTCTGGCAGAACCATGGCTGGGACATGCTGCTGGCTGGCTGTGGCCCCAGTGGCTAGCAGACCCCCTTTCCCACTGGCCTCGGGGGGCTTCGTGGAGGCTTTGGGTGAGACCTTCTTCCTGCGGCCGAAGGCCAGCAGAGAGCCCCGTGGGCGTGCCGAGGCAGTGGCCAGCACAGGCGGCCTGACCGCAGCGAGGAGGGGAAGCGCTGTGTGGTGCGATAAGCGCTATCGGCGCTGTCGCAGCGCCTGGGCTGCGTGGCCCGACAAGGGCCCTTCCCCCTGCTTGTGTCCCTGCGCTGCTGTCCCCCAAGCCCCTGGCTCCCACTGCCCTGTGCTTGCCGATACCGGGAGAGTTACTGGAAAAGCAACAGCCCATGTCCCGCGAGGCAATGTGGAGCAAAAAGAGGGCTGGCAGCCCCGGGTGCGTGGGGATGCTGCAGGTTTTGGAGCCTGGGTGCCCTGAGGGGAGGGCAGAGCCAGTGGAGCAGTGCCAGGGTGGGAGATGGTTTGGGTTAGGGAGCCGTGGCAGGTCAGGGTGCTGCACCCCAGGGAGCAATGGCACCCTGGGGGTCCATCGGCAAGTCCCTGGGTGGTGGCAAGCAGGTGGGCAGGGTGCAGAAGGGGGCCTCGGGAGCATTGGGGACCAGACGTTCTCACAAGGTCCCCAGGGGAGGAAATGCCACTGTTTCAGTCTCCCCCAGCCCCAGAAAGCTGCTGTGCTCTCAGCCCTTCAGGAACTGTTTTAGCTGGGTGTGCAGAGCAGAGCAGCACCAGCAATGTGGGGCCAAGGGCTGGGGTAGAAGTTCCCACAGCCTTGTTCACTGGTCAGTAAAATTAACCAATGGCCAGGGGATGTGGTAAGTTCATCATCAGTTGGAGACTTTCAGACCTCCTCGTCTGAGCCTGAGGAACCAGATCTGCTGATTTCCTCCTTTCTGCAAGGCAGCACAGGCAGCGGGTGGCTACTACTGGTGAAAGGAAACCAGCTCAGGACACGCAAAATGTTATATCCCCCTGTCTGTGCTCAGCCGGGGAAAGAGGAAGCATCACCTCCCCCCACTTCCCTGCCAGGAAGGCACCCATGGCCCTCCCGCACGGCTCTGCGGCACACCGGCACCCGGCTGGGTGCAGACAGCAGCGCAGGCAGGTGGCGGGCAGCGCTCTGCCAGCGAGCCCCGGGTTCAAGGGCACGTCTCCTTCCCTGCCGCACTCCCCAAAGTGTCCCCTGACACCAGCCACGTGCTTTGCCCTCCCCCAACATCTTGCCCTCCAGCACAGTCTCTCCAAGCTGCCTCCTTTAGGCAACATCTTCATCTCACTTCGCAACACAGTTGGCCTTTAACGGAGCTTTTCTCGTGAGGGTCTGGCTTCCCACCTTCACCCCCTGCCTCCCCGCCCTCCGCGTTTGGCCGGGACCCACTTGTCCTCAGAGCAAGGCACACTGCAGGGAACATGGCCTTGACCTCGGAGCGGAGGGGAAAGTCCCTCAGGGGCACTTCTGGCACCAAAGCTCCCTCTGGCTGCCCCCAAAAAGGCTCCTTGGCCCTGCACAACTTTGTCCCCTGCATGATGGCACCCATCACCACTGGTGACCATCCCATGGCACCGAGGTGGCTGACAGCACTGAGTGCTATCTCGGGAGGGGGGTGGTTCTTTGGATTGGGAACAACCTGCTCACAGCCCCAAAATGATGTTCACACATTTCAGGTGTCCCAGGAGGGCTAACTGGGGGAGCTCAGGAAGGCACTTAGCCCAGCTGCATGTGGGACCAGCCATGCACGTGGTGGCCCCTGCCACCAGCGAGGAGCTGCTCGCCACATACCTCTGTGGCGAGGCAGAGGGATGCTCCCCGGGTTTGGAGCTGTGTCAGCTGCCAAATGGACCCTGTGGAGACATCACCAATGGCTGTTTGGACTTCCTTGTTGAAATTCTTCTCAGCATGGAGAGCACGCTGTCCCCAGCTCCGTGACCATGAGGGATGGAGATGGGCACAGGGCCAGTGAAGAGTGGGAGACAGGGCAGCCCTCTGGGGGTCGCGGGCATGGGAACAGGACTGGATGGGGAAGTGGACAGGTTCGCTCCAACCATTTCTTTTTTTTCTTTCCCAGTGAAACTCTGCGAGCAGTTCAACCTCAGTTTGGAAAGAGTTTCCCAACCAATTCCCTCTCCACCAAGGCCCCTTCTAACCTGTTGCCATCAGCGCATGTGCTGCTCAAGTCAAATCACTTCTGAGTATGCTGCTTCTTGGTTATTTTTGTCTTCACTCTTCCCCTGCTTTCTGCAAACCTCACCAGTAGGGTTTTTTTAACATTTCCGTCCAGATTATCAATGTAGAGAGTCAATCGTGTTGGCCTAAAAAAGAGGCTTTTGCAGAGCTGCATGAAAACCATTGTATGGACAGATGAGGTCCAATTTACAGTCAATTTTGGGGATTTAGCTTTTAGTTTTTAATGTAGTTTAATGGACACCTTCACCCAACACTGGGGCAGGGTGTGCTGCTGGCATGCAGCATGGTGCTGGCCGTGTGAACTCACCCTGCTCCACGTCCCACAGCTACTCCAGCCCCGGTGCCATCGGGCAGTGACAGCCATTGTGACCCTGGCATGCAAACTCTGCAAACCCGGCTTCTGGTTTTCTCCCTGGGGGGGCTCATGTCCCCATCAGCCGTTAGAGCTGCCTGGGACCGGGGGAAGTCTGGTGTTGCAGAGCACTGAGTGGGTGAGAGGCTCCAGGAGGTCTCTTGAGCAACACGTTTCCTAAAGAGCAGGTTAGGGCTCGCAGCC
This sequence comes from Falco punctatus, assembly GCF_963210335.1. Taxonomy (NCBI): domain Eukaryota; kingdom Metazoa; phylum Chordata; class Aves; order Falconiformes; family Falconidae; genus Falco; species Falco punctatus. The sequence continues at coordinate 100,755,983 of NC_137580.1, forward strand.
TGCTGGCACCCATGTCCCCACCTGTTTCACCCCTACCACCACTGGGCAGCACACTAAATCCTGCAGACCCTCACCACGGGCTGCCGGCTCCTCCATAAGCTCTCTCCATTTTCAGCATCACCTCGGTCCTGTGTGGGTCCCACCCCCAGGATGGCGCAAGGGGACATGGTGGAGCCATGCAGCCTCCCCGGCCCCCACACAGCCATGGGGAGTCGGATTCGGTGACTGTCACCCTGTGCAAACAGCCTATGGGTTTTTTTCTTCTTTTTTTTTGCACAAACATGTTTGTCACTCGCAGCAGCAAAACTCAGGGGAGCGTAACTGGCTGCTCTGCAACGGCCCCCGGTGCTTCCGGCGCTCCGCGGCGGCCGCCCCTCGCCCCACGGCTGGGCCGGCTGCGGTTGGGCTGCGGGGTGGCGCTGGGTGGGACCGTGCACCGTTATCTCCTCGGCAGCTACGGCTCTTCCTGTGGTCGGGGCCACGTGGGCAGGATGGGGTTAAAAGCAGCCCTGCTTTCCACGGGGGCCCATTGCTCCCCAGCCACCACCATCAGCCCAGACCCCAGACGGCACCCTGCCACACCGGCACCTGGCGCGCACCACCGGCACTCGGCGACGGCCATCAGCACCTGGCATGCACCACTGGCACCCGATGTGGGTCACCAGCACCCGCCGTGGGCCATCAGCACGTGGCATGGGCCATCCATGCCCCAACCCGGTAATGGGGGGCCCCATCTGAGGCGCCCACGTGGCACTCGAGGAGCAGCGTGGGGTCTTTTGGGGTGCTGGCAGCCATGGCCCCGATCCCGCTGCGAGGGGGGCAGTGGGTGCTGAGGGCCGATGGCAGGTAAGGGGGTGCTCCCCATGCCAGGGATCGGGGCGCAGTAAGGTAGCGCGGGGGGAGGAGGCACCGTGATGGCGGACGGGTGGGGGCGGGCGGTGCCCGAAGCAGAAGTGCCACCCAGGGGGTTTTTGGTGGCAGTGGGGACGGGATCGGTTAGACGCAGAGGCTGGTGGAGCAGGTGAGGTGAGGCTGTAGGGATTGGGATCTGCGGGGCCTTGGACACAGGGACCTCTGGGTGACACCCACCACATGGCCTGAAAGGCAATGGGGACATCGGAGGGATCTCCATGGGGCTAGCAGATGGGGTGAGGTGAGGTCCTATGGGGAGCCCCAGGCCATGGATCTCCCGTGGCCTCAGGGGCAGGGGGATGGGACAAGAGGGTCTTTGGTAGAGGGGCATGAGGTGGGGTCCCCTATTGGGACTTTTCAAGGGTGACGGGAGTGGGGTTTGCCATAAACGACCACCATGAGGACAAGGCAAAAGAGTCCTCTGTGACCAGAGTGGCATTTAGGTGAGGTCTCCACCATGGGGACAAGGCAATGCAAGGATGGAGGTCGCTGTGGGCTCCCCATCGTGGGGATGGGGGGATAAGGCATAGTCCTCTGTGATCAGGGTGCCGTTTAGGTGGCAAGGGGGCCTCTGTGATGCAGATGGGATTTGAGGGACAATGATGGAATTTGAGTTGGGAACCCACCCTTGGGATACAGACAAGGGGGGTCCTCTGAGACTGGGTTGGCGTTTGAAGGGCAATGAGGGAGTTCAAAGTGGGACCTTGGCAGTGGGGACAGGGTGAGGGGTCCTCTGTGAATGGGATGGGGTATGAGGTGGAGGTCTCCTCATCGTGGCAAAGCAAACATGCCCTCTGTGCCCTGGATGAGGTCTGAGAGGGCATGGTGGGGTTTGAGGTGGGGTCCCCACCAGCAGGGACAAGGCAATTGCGTTCTTTGTGACCAGGATGTGGTCTGAGGTGGGGTCCTCCCTTTGGGAACAAGTCAAAGCTGTCCTCTTTGACCAGGATGGGGTATTAGGTGGCTTCCCCACTTTGGGGGCAAAGTAAGGATGTCCCTTGTGCCCAGGACAGAGCTCACGGTGTGATGATGGGGCATGAGGTAGGGTCTTGCCCATGGGGAGGACAAGGTGAGGATGTCCCCTGTGCCCAGGATGGGGGTTTGAGGAAAACAAAGGAGCACAAGGCAGGATCTCCCCCATGGGGATGAGGGTGTTCCCCATGCCCAGCATGGCTCCTCGAGGTGGGAGGTGATGCTGGCAGAGGCTGTCTGTCCCCGGGGCAAGACCAGCCCTGCAGTTTGCGTCCCTGGCCATACTGACACTGAAGGTGGCCCCATAGCCGGGCCACAAAGGGTGCGGGAGGTGGCCCTGCGCGGGTGGACGTGAACACATCGCTGGAGGAGAGCAACGCCGGGACAGGACACCAACTGAGAGACAGTGCAGTCACCCATAAAGTAGAAAGCACTACTAAACAGCACTGCAGGGTGTAGTGTTTCCTACTTTATGGATGAGTGTACTGTGGGCTACGGAGAAGAGAGCACCGCCACGACCCACGTGCCCATCACGAGTTGCACCCAGTCCGAGAGCAGCGGCTGGGCTGTGCCTGGCCGACCGCATGGTGCCCGTGCTCGGCTGCCGTGCCGTGGGCACTGCCGTCCCCCCGGGCTGCAGATGCTCTGCTCGTCCCGCTGTCCCTCTGTCATCTGGGGACTGGCCACGTGGGGAAGAGGCCACACGGCCCAGTGCCCCACATGCCCCACATGCCCGGTGGAAGGGCCTGTCGGGTTGGAGTGAGCGCCACGCTGGGAGGCCAGGTAGGCAGCAAAGCCTCCGATTCCCGTTTCCCCCTCCCCCCCGCCCCCCCCCCCCCCCCCATCCCCCGCCATCTTCATTTTCCATGTGGCAAAGCCCTTGGAAGAGCTGGGTGGTGGTGGCCACGTGTGATGGGGAGAGGCATGGGAGGCAGATGGAGGCTCCTGGATGGCTTTGTGCTGCTGAATGATTGCCAGATGCAGCAGGGTGAGGGGCTGCTAAATAAAACAATTTTGGCATTGACTTGTGGACTTTTTTATTCTATTCCTGGGAAATGCAAAACCAGGGAAGAGACACGGTGGTGCCCAGGGCCACAGCAGCGGGGTTGCCCTGCAGAGGGAGGCACCGTGAGCTTGCACACTGCTGGAGAGCATGTTCAAAGCCCTGGGGGAGCCCCGGTGGGACCATGGGTGGGGGTGTTGGAAATGGCTCAAGAGGAGCTGGCAAATCTGAGCCCATCAACGTGGGGCTGTCACCTTCACCCCACAAGGCTCATCTGCAAAGCTGCCATGTCCTGTGGCAGCCCCAGCTGTGGCCGCAAGGCCACGTGGAGTGAAAACACCCTCCCTATGGCCCCTGTGTCCTTGGAAGCTGGGTTGGTTTTAGATCCCCCAAGGAAAGGCTGGGGGTGGGGTGGGGTGGCTGGAGGGATACAGGGGCCATAAGAGGGTCCCTGTTCCCCAAACATCAGGTCCCAAACCCCCTCCAGCAGCTTCACCCTTGGCTTTGACTCCCCATCTCCTGCAAGTGGGAGAGGGCATCTAAAAATAGTAGAAAAAATATGTTAAACATACACATTTTTTCCTTTTTTGAGCTCAAGTGTTTCCACATTTTGTAAAACTTCTTGTGCTGATCTCGGGAGTGTTTGTGGGTTTTATTGAGTTTGTGGTATTTTTCTTTCACTGTGACCCCTCCCCGGACTGTCCAGAAAGGATCGGGGTGTTTTGCTTCTCTTCATTGTCCCAGCTTTCCCACGTTCCCTGGCTTTGTGACTGTTCAAAGGGGATGCGGAAGGAAAAAAAAATAAAATCAAAACTGTTGTCATAGTCACAAGGAGGTAAATTTTTAAACAGTAAAAATGAAAAAGGGCTAAAAAAAACCCTGGAGCAGCCAGTGCAGACTGCCCCGAGCAGTTTTCGTTTTGATGCATGCTAGAAAGGAAAAGCAAGCCCAAGTTTTTAACATGCAAAAGTTCTGAAAGTTCATCTCCTAATAATGAATATTCAAGTATTAGGAAGGATAAACACTGTATGTTTTTGATGGAAGACTATTGTGGTTAGAAATATTACAGCCACTCAGCATTCACTGCTGGGAGAGATGTTTGGAAACTTGTCTCTTGCTGAGAGCAGCAAACCAGAAACTGCTACTTTTTTTCTTTTTTAAAAAAAACCAACCCCATTTGTTAGTGCCCTCCCTCCATACTGAATGCATTTGGGCAGGTTCCCACAAGTTGGGGTGAGCTCCTGGTCTCCGAAGGACTTCGGCTCCTTTACCTACCCTGGTTTGGTGCCAGAGGTGGGCAGGCTGCACGGTCCCCATCCCTGCTGCTCTGCAGACTCAGAAATGCCCTGAGCAGGGCAGGGGCTGTGGCTGGGACCCCTCCTGTGGGTGCCTGTCCTAGTGATGTGTGTGGCAGCTCTGGAGACCAGCTTTAGGTGCTAACAGCCACCCACCCAGGTTCTGCTGGTGGCTGGAGTAAGAGCCACTCTCTCCCGCACCAGCTTTGGTGCATGTAATGGCATTTAGACACCACGCTGTGCCAGGCCAGCATGTCTGGGGCTGCACTGTGACCCCCCAGCAGGGCCAGCCCATCACATCCCCTTTTCTGCTAGGTTATTTTTAACCAGGGTGCAGCCCCTGTGCTGCTCCATAGCACAGTCTCACCAGCGGCCATGTGCTGCTGGGAGTGGCAGGATCAGGGGGAAGGGTGAATGTGAGCAACATGGCCACTTGCATCTCCCCCCTGGAGCTGTGCAACCCCCTGGCCACGGGGCGGGTCCATGGTGGGAGCTGAAGGACTCCACTGGCAGAGCAGGCACCCGCTCATGTCACTGCACGTTCCTGCAGCCACCAGTGCTGAGCAGTAGGGACTGTCTCACTGGGGCCATCCCCAGGGATCTGCTGGAAAGAAGGTAGAAATGGGCTGGTACCCATCAATCATCTCAATCTGGAGGTGCCTGTGAGTGCTGACACACGTCACTGTCCCTGCAGCCATGTGCAGGTCCCCCAGGACTGGCATAACCCCAAGCACCCACCCTCATGCTTCCTTCCCCAGCTCCTATAAACCCCCCAGCCCCTGCCAAATGCCATCTCCAGAGCCCAACAGCACCCCACAGGTGCTAATTGGCCTTAATTGCCCTGAACAGCCTCACCTGCACCCCCAATCCCCTCCAACCCACCGCCCCTGGGCCAGCAGCATTATTTAACTCAGCCCTGGGACTTCAATCCTACTTCAAGTTTTGACGGAGGTAAGCTTCTCTCTGTTCTTGGCACCTAGATGGCCCCTGGCTCTAAATTGTTCAAAGTTTTATGTCCAGCCACATCTCCTGGGCAGACCCCAGGTCCATGTTGCAGGTAGCTTGTCTCTGGCCCTGCACCCTGAATGGACCCCACACCTATGCCATAGCCTTGTCTGTAGCCCTGGCTTTGCCTCTTCTTGCTCCTGGCTGGGCTCCCTGGTCCTGGTTCATCTTACCTTGTCTGGTTGCCAAGGGATCCTGTCATCAGTGTCCTGCTCAAAAACTGTGGGATGGCTCCCTGTATTTTGAGGGGCCTATGAGTGCTAGGGTCACACTTGGCTTCTCAGTTGTTGTCCACTGTGGAACAGCCCAATCTTTGGTGCTCCCCTACAGAAGAAGGCAAGAGGCCATGGGGACCATGTACTGTACCCCTGTTCCTGCCCTGCTGGGTGCAGGCCTGGCTCCTTGGAGGCTTTTGGAGAGCAATGGGTGCTGCTGGAAGGCTCTGCTGGGATCCTTTTTCATCTCCCCAGAATTGAGCTGCTGAACTTGAACTCTCCAGTATCACTCATTTTTCATTGGTTGCTCTATATCAACATCATTTTTTTTTTCCCCTGATCCTGTGGTTTCCCCTGTCCTGGGAGAGCTTCAAGGGTCTTTCTAGGAAGTGCTTTGGCCCTTTTCCTCTACAGGAGCTGCAGCCCTGCAGCAGATCCCTGGGAGACTTGAGGACCAGGGTGCCTGTTAGCACCCCATCCCCATAGCTCTCATGAAGACTTCATTGACTTGCAGCTCAGGGAGCTCCTGAGCTACTGAATCTTTGCTTAATAGGCCAGATTAATTTATTTTATTTCCTAAGGATGGTCTGTAGCCATGACTTATCCAGCTGGCTGAATAGCTGTAGGCTGGCCAAGGCATGAAAGATCATCTCCAGCTTCCCAAGTGCAGGGCCCTGGGGAACATCACCTCCCCAGGGCTGGTGACAAGTGTGTGCAGACACCCCATCCAGGGCCTTCAGTGTGGGAGATCCAGCGCTGAACTTGAGCTGGCCCAGGAGGCTGTCCCTGGCCCCTCTTTCTCCATGCTAGCAGGTCCTGGGAGTGCCATGGAGCTGCACAGGTCTGGCACTGGTGAGCAGGAGAAGCAGAAAGCTGTCTGGCGAGGGTGGTGGCAGCACGTCCCAGACAAGATAAGCGGAGACCCTAAGCAGCACGTGGCAGTGGAAGTGCAAAGCAAGATGTGTTGGAGCAGGGTTTCCAAGGAGGCTGTGCTGTGAGCGGCGTGCGTGCTGCTCGCAACCACGCGATCTTATCAGTGGTGCTTTTCCTTTCCCACTGCTGGCTCTTGCCTCCTGCTAATTAAACGAGCTTGTTCTGTCTTGTCAGCGAACTGTGTGGTGCCTGGGCCTTGTTCCATGCTTGTGCAGCACCTGGAGATCCTGCCTGGTGTCTCCCCAGGGGGAAATGGTCATGGGCAGGGAACAGGGGGGATCCCAGCAGCGGGAGATGGTGGGACTCATCCTGAGATGTTCCTGGAGGAGGTCACTTAAGCTGCTGTTTTGAAGGCACACAAGTACCAGAAAGTGCAGACAGGTGGGATCAATTGTCTGGAATCTTGCCTCTGCTCTGTTGGCTGCGTTTGCTCCTCATCCCCAGCTTGGGGCTTCCCCTTACCGCATACACACAGAGCTCCTTAAAATCAGATGGCTCAGAGATCTGGGACTGGGGTGGAATGGCAGGCTCCTGCATGCTGGGAGATCTGAGACTGTCGGACCTGGTGGTAGCTCCCCACAGCGCAGGACTTCATCTAAGTGGGTCATCTACACCCTTTGCAGTCAGCAGTGAGAAATAACTGTCTTAGTGGCAATTTGCCTGTGCTGTCTCTGCTCAGGCAGAGATGACACATAGCCAACGGCATTCATTTCAAGAGCTGACACATCTGCGCAGTACACATCTGGATGTGCTGATGGGGCTTTCAAAGGAGGTGCTCACAAAGTGGTGTCTGAAAGGGGCACCAAAGACATCCTGCACAGGGCAGAGGCGCGGAGCAGGTGCAGGAGCCAGGACCACAAAGGCAGCGACGCTGTGGAATGCCAGCTGCTGTCCCCACCCCGCAGGGGACCGGGAGTTGTTGCCACACAGAGGAGGTGGGGAGGCAGGACCCATCCCCAGCTGCTCATCAGTGGTACAGGGTCTGTGCCACCCCTGCTGGTTCTGGGATCATTAACCCTTGCGCTGCACCGGGCGAGCTTTGAACAGGGCTGGGGAGCAAGGACAGGCAGATGTCCCTCAGGGTGATTAGGTGGCTTTCCCCTGAGCCATCCCTAAAGCCGCGCAGCCTGATGAATGAGGTGATCTTCATCAAAGACACCGCGAGACGGGTAGTAGGCAGAGGGAGCACGAGTCTGCCCGCTTTGTGTGTGCGCTCAGAGATGGCAGTGCCCCGCTCTGCTACAGCCTTAGCGCTGCGAACTCCGGTCTCCCTGCATCACATCACGCCCCCCAGCCCTCCTTGCTCCCACCCTCCCCCGCCTCTCGCCCCGCAGCCCCTACCCCGGGCAGGCTGCAGGCAGGGCAGCGGGCTGTTCCCAGCACGCCCTGGCGGTGCGGAGGGACGCTGTGGGAGCATCCCCGGGCAGAGCTCAGCGCCCCTGCTTGTGCCCCACCGTCGGGGGTGGGGGGTCGGGGGGAGGGCAAACACCCGCTGCCCCGCCCGGGAGCGGGCTTGCCGGTGCTGCCCCCAAACCTCCATCCCGGCGGGGGTGCGGGGCTCTGAGGGACCCCGGCCCCGGAATGCGGGGCGGTGATGCGGGGCAGGGGGCTGGGGGGCAGCCCGTCCCCCCGCTGCCGCACACCCCCGCTGCCTCATCAATAAGCAGCAAACCCGGTTCCGCAGCGTTGCCATGGAAACCGGCGCAGCCGCCGCTATTGGCGGCCCGGGGCGCGGCGCGGCCCCCCGGGTGCGCGGCCCGGCTTAATATTGATGACTCGGCAGCGTCTGCGCCGGGGGCTGCCTGGAGCCGCGGTGAGGGGCTGGCGGCTCCCCCGGCCCCTCCGCTACGTCATCCCGGTCCGGGCGGGCGGCGGGCATGGGGCCGGGGGCGGCAGGGGGCTAAGGGCGGCGGGCAGCGGACGGCAGCCTTTGTACGGCGCGTAGGGGGGGCGGCGGCCGCCCGCCGATCCGGCGGATCCAGGCGGGGATGGAGCCTCCCCCGGCGCAGGGATGCTGCTGCTGCTGCTGCCGCCGCCGCCTCCGTCCCCGCCGGGGGGGAGCGCGGCCCGGGCTGCTCCCGCCGCCGCGGCTCTGATGCCTTCGGGTTTTCCGTGCCGGCCCCCGGGAGCCTTCGCTGCTACCGAGTGAGCCCAGAGCCCCGTCCCAGCCATGCAGGAGCCGGAGCGGGGCTTGCCCAGCGCGGACCACGCGGCCTTCGCCTGGCCGGACCTGGGCACGCGTAACGTCCCGGGGGGCGACGGTGACAGGGCGAGCTGCCAGCTGGGCCCGGGGCCGGGGGAGGCCGGAGCAGCCCAGCCTCGGGAGGCGGCCCCGGGGCCGCTCCACAGACCCCCGCCGGACCCCCAGCGCGTTCGCTCCGCACCCGAGCTCATTAGGCCGCTGCGAGCGATGGACGGGCGCGGAGGCGAGCGGGCGGACGGCCCCCCCCAGGTAAGGCGCTGCCGAAGGGGCGCTTGCTGCGGGCGGGGGGCGGCCGGGCACCTTGTGGGGGGAGCGGCGCCGGGGCAGCGCTCCGAGGGGTAAGGGGGGCAGCCGCACTCGGCCGGGGCTGAGCCACACGCAGGACCGTCCCCGTGGGGCCGGGGGCTGCCGGAGCCGCCGCTGCTGCCCGGCCGTTGGGGGGTCCCGCCGGGGCCCGCGCTGGGCAGAGCCCACCTGGTGCAGCCGCAGCCCCTGCACTAGCGAGGCTGAGCCGTTCCTGCGGTGTCTCCTCGCTCCGGCAGCATCAATGGCTCTGCAGGTAGCGGTAGGGACGTGATTCACTGCCACCCCCTTCCAGAGCATCCCCTCTTGGCCCAGGGTAGCCCAGGAGGGCCTGGGGCACCGGCACTGCTGGGGAGCCCGTCCCTGCAGGCAGCACCGGGGCACCTGGAGGCAATGCAATGCTTGGCCCCTTGCAGCATCTCTCTAAAAACAGCCCCAAAAGCTCCATCAGAGTCTCGCTTCCTGATCCAGGTCACAGAAGTTCATCAGCTCGTCCTGCTTAGGACAGCTTGCCCTCTTTTCCCATGAGTAAAATCAGCCACCTTCCTGGGATACCCTGGGGTCTGGGGTAGCTCTGCAGTGCTTTTAAAACAGGGGAGAAATCAGCTCTCGGCCTGTTCTTGAGCACAGGGGAGAAGGGCTGAGCGGAGCTGATTGGGGTTTAGCAGGTTTTTAAGCCAAGCCCGTGCTGCGCTGCTGAGCCTGGCTGGAGACCAGGCTGGACTGGCCACAGGAGAAATGGTGCTGCTGGACACCCATCAAATGAGAAGAGGTTTCACTCAAGCACAGTTTCTTGTGGGTCTCTTTTGAAGGGCTGTTTATCGTGAGGCTTGAAAGGCCACATTGAACCATGCTGTCCTTGGTCTGCCTCTAACCGCAGCCCCTGACTGTTCCAGAAGCACCCCAGCCAAAAATGGGGCAGCAGAATGGGAAGGATTTCTGCTCCTACCTTTTTTCTATCCATCGCAAGAGTCGAATCCATTGTGCCAAACTTACTGTCTTCTCTCTCTTTGGGAGAGCCAGCTGGCATGGGACGGGGTAGGCACAGTGTCCTGGTGGGGGAGCCCAAGTGGGGGGGGCTGGGAGTCGCTGGGGGACAGGTGGCTGGTTCAAAGGGGTGTCTGTGGGTGCTCCAGCAGCCAAAGAGCATCCTGTGGCGTGGGGGCCGTGCACCCAGCTCTAGCTGATCCCTGCAGTGGGTCCCCCATGCACCAGCTGTGCACGAGGTGGTGGAGGGGTTGAGGACCCCTCTTGGTTTCTGTGGTGGTGACTGGTGAGCACCTGCCATCCAGTTTGTCTTGGTTCTTGGGCTGCTTTGAGTGTTTCCGCATGATCCTGGAGGCTTCTGGCTTGGTGGGTGACTATTATTTCCCTTCCCACTCCCAAGGGGTTGTGCAGCACCATGGTAGTATCATCATAGTACCAGTGTACCAGGGCAGTGCTATGGTGGTACTTGATGGTACTGATGGTGCCATGATGGTGTCAGAGCAATGGTACTGTGGTACCTGGTGGTGCTCTGCTGCATTGTGGTAGTGCCACAGTACTATCATGATGTTACTGTGGTGGTACTGGTGGTGCCATGGCAGTACCATCCTTAACATTGATGTTGATCTGCAGAAAGGTCAACTTGTCTTTTCCTAGAAAAAAAATAATCCAGCGTTTCCTCCTGAAGTCAAGTGGCTTTAGTGATGTGCAAGGCTTCCAGTTCAGACCCCGGAGGGAGCTCAGCGCTGCTGTCCCCGGCAGAGCAAATGCTGGTGCTGCTGGGCTGTGGAAGCTACATCCTCACACCGACTTCCTAGGGAGCAAGGTGCTGTGCTACAGCTGGGCATAAGAGAATGCTTACATAGCTCCCCTCCAAAAGCATGGCTCTGCCTGGCCATGCTGGACAAGCGCTATGGATGCCATGTGTCCTGCTGCCAGAACGGGGCTTCCTTTAGGAGGCTCGTCCTTGGGATGTCAGAGCTCCGTTACGCAAACAGGACAGATGCCTCCAGGGAGTAATCTCCTAGTGCAGGGAAGAGCCTCCTGAGGGCTCATCACTGACAAAGTTGATTAAAGATGTTGATTTTATGATGAAGCTCTTGCCGTGTGTCCCAGCCTCCACTGCTGTTGCTCTGCTATTCCCTCAGGGACAGTCTATGGGCAGATGTTAAGGCTGTCTGTAGGTCAAGTTAATCTCAGCTTTCTTGCTCAGGTCCCTCCTGAGTGCAGAGGCTGGAGAGCTGCTGCTCTTCTCCCATTTGGGAGCTGGCAAGGGAACTCTGGAGTTGGAGAGGTGGGTTGGGGGGGCACACCTGGAGCCTCCCATCCAGCCCCTGCCTGGAGCAGGGCTGGCTCCAGAGCTGGAAGAGGTTGCTCAGGGCCTAATTCTGATTGGGATCCCACCACTTCTCTAGCCCTGTCCTGAAGCTGCAGCGCTCTCGTAGACAGGAATGTTCTCCATAGGTCTGGCGGGAATTTCCCTCATTGTGACTTGTGCCCATGTCTTCCCAGCCGTTTGCTGTGTGCTTCTGCATCCTGCTATGCACTGCAGGGTCTCCTAGCTCCACTGCAGAGTAGTGGGTCCCACCATCCTGCCAGTGAATAATGCTGCCTGGGGGCTTGCTGTCACAAAGGAATTCTTGGTCCTGAGCCTTTGAAATTGCTCCAGTCTTGCTTTCCAAAATTTCTGTGGGGACACAGCAGGTAAAAAAAATTCTTTCCTGCTGAGAATCTCCAGGCACTGCAGGTGTAGGATCCTGATCAGAATAATGAGTATCAGAGAATGAGGAAAATGTTGTCTGTGTAGGAAGAATGGGGTTAAAGTGGCACAGACACAGTCTGGCTGGTAATTGGACAGTTACCCCAATGCTGTCAGATGGATTTGAGAGCACTTCCCACAAGAGCTCAGTTGCCTGCATCTCTTATGGGATGCTGTTCCAGTGGGATCTGCTTTGGCCCTGGAAACTCAGGTTGGTTTGGGGGCAGGTTGCTGAAGCGAAGGCTCTCTTCTTGTGCCCTAAATTGAAAGAAGGGAGAGGAGCAAGGTCATTCGCTCGCTTCCCGCAACCTCCTCAGCTGCACTTACAGAAGGGATGAACTCAGTGGCTGACCACATCCCTGTTCTGGCATCCCATGAATGGCACAAGCAAGGAGCACAGCTAGGGTGCTCAGGGTTGGCCATCACGATGACTACTCAATCTCAAGAGGTTGCTTTGGACCTGAACTTCTTAAAAGCCAAGCCTCAGCTTCCCTGGAGGTCATATGGAGCTGAGGATATTCAATAAATCAAAAAACCCAACTGAAAGTGTTTAAACCAAGGAGCCCCCCAGTCAGCAGGAATTTAAATACCCACAAAAGAACCACTGTTTCCAGTGGGGCTTAATAACAAAGCATAGAAACACTGAGAATTATAAAATGCTGGTAAAGATCCTCCATGTCAAGTGTTCAGACCAAGCTGCATTTAACAATAAGCTCAGTGCCTTTTGCAGGAATTAATGGCCTTTCAAGAGCTTCAGATTTTTCATTGGCCAAGATGGAAAACTATTCGTTTAATGTCTGAGGGTGCATAGAGCTGCATCCTTGACTAGAAAGGATAGGTCAGCAGAATAAAAGATGGTAGTAGGGCGAGAAGGTCTTCCTGGGCAGCGAAGCCAGTTCTTTCTGTTACAGACACCATTTCCTGCAATCCCAAATAGATAAAAGATCTTGCTCCATTTTTCTCAAAATCTGAGTAAATTAATTTTTCTTGTCTTGGCAATGCTTAGCCTCATGGAAATGACTTAGTGCTGTTTTCTGCAAGTGCTACGAATGTACGGCCAACCTCAGATAGCTGCCTGCCATGAAGAGCCAGTGCAACTTTATTTGTAGGAACGAATGGAAGAAAAGGCAAAGTGAGGCTGTAGGAAGGGGAAGGTAATTTTCCTGTTAACTATATTTCTAAGTAAGCTCATACTCTCTGTACAAAGGCATGTCCAAATGTCTCGGCCAGCTCACTTGTGTGGGACATGGAGGATGAGGGACAACAACCATTGCCGCCTCATTGTATCCTTGGCTCCTGTGGACTGGTGATGACAAACGGGTTTTGGGACAGGGCTGTCACACCATGTTGGTGTTGGCCATTACTGTACTGTCATCTTTTGCCTCAACATCTTCTTAATTTCACCTTCTGTAAATTTTTGGTGAGGGGACTCACCAATGTCTTTGCTTCCTTGGTTTGGGAGTCCTATGGCTGTAGTCTTCCTTCCTGCTGGAATAATGTGAAGAGAAATGGCATGTGCAATGCTGGCAGCCTTGTTGCCCTCCCCCTGCTGTGAGTGTCGGCTTTCTGCATCCCAGCCGTCTGCTTAGCAGTTCTGAGAAAACACCCTTTTGGGCATCAGTTTTTAAGGCTTCTGCTGGTTTTGTCATTCACATTTTCATATTGATCACTGAACACCAGCTCTGCTTTTGTGAGTGGTGTGAGGGGATGTTTCCCTCCATCTCTTAGCTACTTGTCAAAGCCATTGGAGAAGTGGGGCTTCTCAGCTCAGGACAAAATCCTGTGATTGCCCCAGATGAGATCTTGCTTCAGTGACAGGGGCAAGGAATGCCGTTTCCAACATGCCAGAGCCTGGGAAACTAGAACAGGCTTTAAGCCAATCTGACCCAAGCAGAAAAGGTGCTTTGGGCCACTGGGAAACCGCAAGTAATTTGGAAAACAGCAACAGGTAGGGGAGAAATGGGGAGCACATATCAAGGCAAAAGCTGAGCTGTGCATACACCTGCTGCTCTAGCTACCTGATGTATCTTCCAAGGTGGCACATCTGCCTCTTCAGAGATAAACATAGTAGGTAGTCATAGAATGATTTGGGTTGGAAGGGACCTCAAAGATCATCCAGTCCAACCCCTGCACCATGGGCAGGGACACCTTCCACCAGAGAAGGTTGCCCAAAGCCCTGTCCCACCTGGCCCTGACCCCTGCCAGGGATGGGGCACCCACAGCCGCTCTGGGCAGCCTGTGCCCGTGTCACCACCCTTGCAGTACAGAATTCCTTCCTAACATATGATCTAAATCTCCCCTCTTTTAGTTTAAAACCATTACCCTTGTGTCCTATTGCTACACACCCTACCAAAAAGTCTTATGGATACCATTGACGAGGCACTGAGGTGAGAAGGAGACCTGGTATTAAATGTTTGAGTTATGGCACTGTTAGAGCACAGTGGGTGTGGGCAGGGTATCTGCTGAACCACAGCTCAGTGGCTTTCCAGGGTGAAGCCCTGACACAGCCCAGGGCCATGCACTGGGGACAGGGGCTTTGTTCCCAAGTGCATTTGTCAGTACCAAAGTCTCACGCCGTTCTAGGGAGCGTTTCTTTGCATTAGAGTTTCTGTCACAAGAAAAGAGGTATTGGAGAACAATTGTCCCTGCTCCAGCCGTCAAAATACCAAACCTGGAAAGAGCTAAATTTTATCATTCTCCAGGGTTGGGGTGGTGGTTGGTTTTTTTTCATGCTTACAAAATAAAACTAGCTGATATGTGGCATCCAAAAAGAGTCCAGATGCTCCACAAAGACCTTGGGGTTATCTGGGCCTAAGCCTGCAGTGCTGGGAGCTGCAGGCTGACCTTTGCTCAGAGCTAGGTCACAAAAAGCCTCCAAAATTTCTATAGGAAACCAAAAACCAAAGCTCAAATGATTTGCAACACAAAAAGCAGAGGTTGCAAAGTCTTTCTGTGTTTGCATTGAAGATGTTAACACATTTACTTCCCACTTCTTCTATGTTTTGCTTTTTTTCTAGTAGAAATGCTTTTTCTTGAGCCTGTTTCTCTGCAGGTTCGGTGACTTGCTCAGCAGCACCCAGAAAAATCTGCAATGGGGAAAAAAGGTAGCTTGGCTGTCTTGGCTCCTGATCAGGCACCTGAGTTTTACAACTAGACTAGGTTTTATGTCTATAGCCTGGCTTTCATACATTTCCAAGCTGTGCAATGAAACGGAGATGCTGTTAGTGTCCCCTGACTGTGGTGGGGATGGAGCATGGTCCTGTTTTACCAGAGTAGGGCTAGGCCAAATCTTTCTGAAAGCTGGTAAGAGACAAGGGAGAAGCTTGTACATACATCAGTGTTAAACAGTACTTGGAAGAGCAGGCTTTGCATGTGTTTTTTGTCCTTTGAAAGGCAGGTACCTTTCTCACAAAGTGTGTAGGTGGGAAAGAGCCTACAAGGGATACAAGGGTGCCCAGGGGTCACAGAATGACCCAAGGGCAGGGAGGTGATGGTGATGTTGTCATTGAGGAGCATGCTTTGCACAACCCTGTGCAGCAGGTGATCTGGTAGCCAAGATGGATCGTATCCCAGCGATCATCAGCTGCTGTTTCTGGCTGCACACATCCTGGGTTTGCAGAGTGGTTTGTGTTTAACGTGGAGAGAAGTTAGGTCACAGCTGGGGAAAGCCTGTCTGGGGCCACACATACCTTGTCGTGCTCCTGCTGTTGGCAGGTAGCGGCCAGCTGGAATGAGTGTGGGATACAGGTCTCCATACCACACTGGAGAGCCGGGTGAGGAGCAAATCAAGGACTGATGATACCAGTAGCTGTTCAGCCAGAGGAACACCTGCACCCTCAGGAGGGCCTTTCCCCAGCGAGAGTCCCCACTGGGGCCTCACCTGGCAGGACCGCTTGCTGTGGGTCTCTGTGCTGGGCTCTGCGGTGCAGGGACAGGCTGGCCCTGGGGAGAAGGAAAGGCCGTCTCCAAACCCTCCGTCCCTCCCGACTGACTGCCCTGTTTTATCTCTGATTGTGAAAGGTGAAGAAACACGTGCACGGTACATCAGGAGCAGTTCCGAGCTGCCTTTCCAGCAGCTGTGTTGGTATTTTGGTGTCATTTTCTCTTGTCTGCTTGCAAAACCTCTTGTATTTTGGATTTGCTGTTAAAGGGGAGAAGTTGTGCTGCACTGAACGCTGGACTTGGCTGCAGCCTGGGTTTGGAGAGCTGATGCTCTGCCTCTGCCTTGAGAGTTTATTTTCCACTCACATTCCTCCTTGTCTCAGTTTTGCAGGTACATTAATTTCTCCCTGCCTGGGGAGGCTGGAGAAGCTGAGCTCATCAAAGGACAGCCAAGCCAGGGTGATCAGGGCTACTGAGCTGATTTTTCTTCTCCTGGAATAGCTGGGCTTGTTTTCCTGGGATTGATGATGGTGCTTTCATGAAATGGTTTAAAGATAGAGAGGATCTGGATTTGTGAGACTCCATTTTTAGCTGTGTATCTCATTTTAAACACACTGTGAGGAACACATGAAGAGCTGGCAGTGGTCAGAGGGTGCGCAGGAGAGAATGCCCGGGGAAAGTGTGAGAAAGAGCAAATATACAGTGAATGCTCCCCTGAATATTCTCTTAATATCTTGCAATTTGTGGCTCCAGCACGCTCCATGCTGGAGGCAGTATCTTTGAAGTTAATAGCCTCAGATGGATTTTTTCTTCCGTGAATTTATTACATGGACTAATAAAAATCAGATAAATGAGGAAATCGTATAAATAAGGGCAAGTAGTAGGCTGGAAGAGGGATGGGCAGTGGGAGAGAATGCTGAATCATGGAAACGCGAGTTGGCAATGCACGGGGTGAGGGGTTGGTGGGGAAGTGCCATGAAGCCAACGGAAGAACAGAGATGTTTGTGTCTGAAACCAGGAACCTGGTGCAAAATGAAGGAAGCAGAACAAGTGCTGCGGGACACAGACTGCCTGTCAAAGGATTGGCAGAATGACCAAGACCACATCCCAGGCATGTCTCTTACTCGTTCCCTATCTTTAAGACCAATATCCCCCGTCCCCCCGCTGGGATGATGCTCGCCCAGCGTGAGGCTGCTCGCTGTGCCAGCAGCGGCGGGGGTGGGCTTTGCTCTCGCTCACTGACCGAGCAGGAGGTGAGGCTATTTTTGTCCTGCTTTTGACACGCATGGAGGGCACTGCAGAAGAGCAGCCTATGGGAAATAACTTTGTTCTGTGAGGGAGCCGATTCCCTTGAAACTGAATGGAAGAGGAGAAAGCGGATTTACAATGACAGGTTTCATTTCTAAGTGGTGAGGACGGAGAATTTAAGGAAACTAATTACCAAAGTCAGCTGGAACGAACAGCTAAAGGGCTTTGACATGATGGAGGCTTGGTGACAATGATTTCCAATGAAGAAGTGGTGGATTTAATATATCCAAGACAGCACAGGAGCTGGTGTCATTTCACCGAGGAAATATGTCTGCAAGGGAGGGTGCTGCCAACCCAGCAACCGGACCCGTATCTGCTGCAGGCGAGGAAGGCAGTGCAGGGACAGCCTGACATTGTATGTTTTATACATCTTGAAATTGTGTATGTTTCAAAATCAGTCATGAGACCGCCTGTTTCCAAAGGCCACCTGAGACCTCCTGCTCACAGGGCCACCTGGTAAATTCCTTCTCCCCGTCTGGCGCTCTGCAGGGATTTTCAAACAAGGCTGGGCTCAGACCTTGGCACATTCCCCAGGGCTGGTGTGGGGGAAGCCCTCTCCGCTGGCCCATGCCAGGCTGTGCCATGAGGCACCGGCAGCCCAAGCCGCATTGCAGAGCAGCTGCTGCCGGCAGCATCTGTCGTCCTCGCCACGGTTTGATTTACTGTCCCCCAAATGGCTTCCTGCAAGTTTTCTGCAGGACTTTAAAGAGTGTCATGAGTGCTCCAGGGGGATTTTGGCTGCATGACCCATTTAGTACCCTGGCTGGACACCTCTCCCTGCAAAAGCTGCTGCAGCTCTCCATTGCTTTTTGAAGTTTTCAGGTGAAAAAGCAGCAGCTATCTTGCAGCTGCCCTGCTGAGGCTTTTCTTTCGTTGTTTGTTCTCAATGCGCGAAGAATCTGTATTTTGGGCTCTACCTGCCAAAGCAGGCGACAGATGATGACGATGTCCCTGTCATGGGAGGCTTCAAAGCTGTGTGCCTGCTGCACACAGGAGCCGCGATCTGCTCTCCTCCCTCAGCATCCCTGCTGCTTTTCTCCTGCCTTGCTCTGGTTTTAGAAAATTTCCCCCCCAGCCAAAGAACATGTCACTTGGCTTAATTTTTTAGTGACTGAGAATGCTCCTGATCTGGGGGATGTGACTGCCCGGAGACCTTCCCTGCTGCCCTGTGGTGTCAGCTCTGCCTTGGCTCCTGCTGATTCCATCTCCCTGACTGAAGGATGCTTTTGGATTTCAACTCCTGACAGCACTTCTGCGTTGTCTTTATTAAGATGAGTTGCTGTGGGGGTGGGGTGTGTGTGCTTTGTGCCTCTTCTCCCTAACAATCTCCTCCAGCTCCCTTTGGAAAGCATTGTCTGTGGGGGCCACGAGCGTGTCCTGCAGTGAGGCTGCACTGAGCGCGGGAACCTTAAG
Organism: Falco punctatus; assembly: GCF_963210335.1. Lineage (NCBI taxonomy): Eukaryota > Metazoa > Chordata > Aves > Falconiformes > Falconidae > Falco > Falco punctatus. Next base: position 100,774,170 of record NC_137580.1, read on the forward strand.
GAACAGTGGAGCGGTTAATAAATTAAAAGCTATTTCATTATAGGAAATGAATGTTTAATGAGCGTGGGATGACGTCTAGACAGTCCTTCAGTTCCAGGCTCTACGAGGTCTTGGAGGAGGGTTCAGCTGATGCAGCCAGCGCCGGCTCAGCACTGGAGGGGAGGTTTGGCAAAGCTTTCCTGGACAGTGAGGTCCCTGCGTGGGACAGACATCCTGGCACAGCAAAAAGATCTCCTGCCTCCATGTCTTGCTGCAGATGCCCCTTGTGCCTCTCTGGGCAAAGCCCCAAGGAGCTGTGGCCGCAGTAGGACGTGTTGGCAGGGGGGAGGCTTGGCTGCATGCCTGGCCCCAGCCTGGGGCACACAGCCACATTCTTCTGCTCCATGGCACCTTGCCCCAGGGTCCTGCAACACCCAGGGAACTGGAAAGGACATCCCAGCCTTTGCCACGTCATGGGCTCTGGAGTGGTGGCTGAACTGGGGACAGCCTGGTAGCGTGGGGAAGAGTGCTTGTGAGTGTTTGCATCCTGCCCTGATGAAGATGTTGTTTTACAGCTACAGAAAAGGGGTTTCAAATGCAGAAATTTGAATGTAGGTCCCCAAAAGATCCCCGCTGCCCTGCTGGAAGTGCCAAGTGTCCCCTGAAGAAACCCGGTACTGACAATGTCAAAGTCCTGGCTGCCTGGTGGGGAGAGGCAGGAGCCCATCAGCTCCTCCACAAAAGCTGCCCAGCTCCTGTCCCAGGCACAGAGGCTGCTGGCTGAGTTTGCTCATCCTGTCTCTGTGCAAGCGACCACAGAAAAGAAACTTGAGGCCTCTTGGCAGCGGCAAGGAGATGGAAATAATGCATTTTGAGTTCGTCCCAGGGGCTGCCTGCTTGGCTCTGGGGATGGTGGCAGTGAACCAGCCCATAGCATGGGGGATGCTGGTAGCCCCCCCGCTCCCCCCGCTGCCCTGTGCACCCATGCTGCTCTGTCCCCTCATCAGCACCTGCAGTGTCCCCTGCATGGGTGCCCAGCCCAAGGAAGTGCTTTGCTGTTTCTGGAGCTGTCAACAGGGAAAATATTCTCTGGGACATCTCACCGTCTCTATAAAGCTGCAGGGATGGGACCAGTGCTGCAGGATCTGGCGCTGGGTCTCTGGGCCCACAGCACTGCAGCAGGCAGGGTGCATGGCTCCCAGGGGAACCCCTTGGCTCCCCCAGGCTGCTGGGTCTGGGGAGCTCCTTGGTTCCTGGGCCTGCCCTGACCACCCTTGGGAGCAGCCCTGAGTCACTGGAGAGTGGGAGACAGCACCCAGGTGCCTGGGGTGCTGTGGCACAATGTCCCCAGGGATCTATGGTAGTAACTGCACCTTTGTGCCTAGGGAGAAATAAAAAAGAATAGAAGAAAATACATTTTTGCTTTCCCGCCAGTGGAAAGTGGTACAATCTCTTTCTGTGAGGCATTTCACTCCAGCTCTCTCAAACCCTGGGATCTCTGCAGGGTGGACACCTACAAACCACTCTGCCCAAAGGCCTGTCAACTCGTAGCACCTAATATCCTCTCCTGGTGTCCCAGAGAGCTCGTGGGACTTGGGGGCACCGTGTGAGGCTGGGGGGCAGGGGTGGGTGTTATCTTCTGAGAGTTTTTTTTTAGCTCCTTCAGTTGTGTTTTCCCTTCCTGCTTTGCCAAGGCATCTCCGTACAGGTGTGAGAGGCTGGGAGAGCCATGGCACGGGCATGGCAGCTGCGCCAGGGGGTTCAGTGGGGTGGACTTTGTGGCACTGGTCTCCTGCCGTATTTGTCCAATGGGTGTGATGAGAAGCCAGAATATAGTTTTGTGCAGTGAGTTTTAGCGAGCCTCAGACCTCCTGGAGCTGAGCAGCATGCGAGCGCCCTGAGCTGCCTGTCTGACTTTTTGCTACCAAAAACCCTTTTGCAGCATTTCTTCGGTAGCCAAGGGACGTTTCCCTCATAGCCTTGGCTTGCAGACTGCAGAAGCAGAGCTGTGCACTGGGAAGGTCATGGCTGTTAAACAGCACCAGCAAAGACTTGTCAGGTACTGGGAGCAGGTCCTGCAAGACCTGCCTGGCTGCTGGGAAACATCTGGCTAGGTCTTCCCGAGATGGGTGGCTTGCTGCTGCCATATGGCAGCTGTGAAGCAATAGGTTGGCTACGAGCTTTGCTAATGCACAAAAATACTTTCTGGGAGCCTGCTTCGGCAGCGAGCTTGCGGCGAGCTGCTCTGAGCAGGAAGCAGTAACCACAAAGCTATATATACAGCTCCCGGCAGAGCTGCTGCTGCTTTTGATGTGACAAAATGAAGGTGGTGTTTTGCAAAGAAATCCAGCGTGTCGCTGTCTTCCGGAGCCGAGGCTGACACAGAGAGGGCAGAGCCCAGGGCCTGGCTCCTGGGCAGTCTCGTGGGTCAAACTGGGGGAGCTGGTGTGGGGAAGCGGGCAAGGAGCTCTTGTCGCCTCTGAAAGCCATGCTGTACTGGAGGCTGACAGGTCCCTGAGCCATGGGGAGCAGTGCACGTGTCTGGGGTGTCACAGTTCGTGCTCTGCCTGCCTGGCTCTTGCTGGCTCTGCTAGGGTTTAACTAGAGCTAGTTTACATGGTACCATGGCAAAATGCAAGCGGCTGAGGGTGACATGAGGGTCTGGGCTTTTTCCCCAGGTGCAAGTTGAAAGCATCTTTAAAGATATGGAGATGGTAGCTGTCACCCACAGGTGATATAGCCTGGCCCTGAAGGCCACTTGTCCCCCAGAGGACATGCAGCCCCTCTCCTCCTCCTCCTCAACTCAGCCTCCGCATCCCACCCTGCCCCATGGCTGCCTGCACCCCGACCCTGCCAGCCACCCCATGCAGCCAGGCTGGGCTCGCTGTGGGGGCAGGGTGGGCGTGCAGCTGCGGTCCCTCTCCCCTTGCCCCCGGCAGGTGAAGCCCTGCTTTGCCTCTCCTGTGCTCTTTTGCAGAGCGGGGCTGACTATGGCTTCCTTGTGAGCCAGAACACGAAGCTCCTGAGTGCGCTGGAGGACCTGCGGCAGCGCTGCTCCAGCCTGGCCGAGGAGAACAGCTTGCTGGTGAGCAGAGCACACGGCCCCATCCTGCACCCTGGGCCGGGTGCTGGGCTGCCTGCTGGCACGGGATTCTCCATGGGGAGGGAATCGCAGTCAGGGCAAGCTGCTGTCTGCTGCCAACTCCAAGAGGTGCCAGTACATGGGATCAGCTGGGCAGGGCCAGAGGGGAAAGGGGGCCTGGGCACTTTGGGTCCACTGAGTGCCTTCACACTGCACCCATTGCTGGCTCAAGCAGGACCCCTTCCTCACGATGAGGAGCACAGCCAGCCCTCTCTGCCATCTTTGGTGCTACTCACCTGCTGGAAACCACCAGAGGCTTCCATGCAGCAAGAGCAGGCGGAGAGCAAGGCAGCAGTGAGCTGACAGCAAGGGAGAGGGAAGTCACTCTTGTTTCCTCTTTAAGTGGAAAAGCAGAAACACTGATTCACTCGGCCTCAGCTTTGGGTGACAGTGCAGCACTGCCCCCTGCTCCTGTGGGAGCTCAGCACCTCCCCAGCTGCAACCCTGGCACCCAACGCCAAGCCAGCCTACCACAGCCTGGGCCACCCATTCTGCCCCGCTCCCCCATCCCTGGCGCCCCAGGCCCACGGTGGGCAGCCAGGACCCTTGGGAAATGGGAAGAGGGAATGTGCCCCTCCTGCATCCTCCCTGGAGAGCAGCAGCCCCTTGCACAGCCTCGCAGTGTGGGGATGCAGCCACCCCACGCCACTGAAAATTTGATTGCTCAGCATTTCAGATCTATATCACCAAAATCAAAATGCATATTTAGATAATTTTCTTACACTAAAAGCATCATTCCAGTATGACCTGCACGCTGTGGGGTTACTCCTTATCAGTCATCTGGATTTTAGCAAAGCACTATCGTGTAAGCTCTCATGAAATCTTACTCTCAAAAATCAGCCCCAGTCTCCTGGCTGAAGAAAAGCAGTGAAAGCAGCAAGCGCCCATGGTAGGATCTCACAGGGGTGGTGAGGAGAATAATTGGAAGGACCAGCTGACCTGACATTTTTGCTGATGTAAAAAGACAGCACAACACATCTGCATACAACCTTGAGAGAACGAGCCATTGGCAAGCAGCGGCTTATTGAAATGGACAGATAACAAATAAAAGGGGATTAAGAGTGAATAGAATCAATAGGAAGTAAAAGGAAATTTGCTTTGCAAACATCATAAAGTCCTTTGCCACTTTCTTCCATCCCCCCCAACTCATGATTTGGTGTCATGAGAGAAAGGACAGTGGCTAAGCTTGCAGCAGTGGTGCAGCACACATCTGCAGCAATGTGTTGCTCCTGTAACCCCAGGGAAATAAACTGGGAAGGCTTTGGAAGGGAAAGCTCAAAGGGTGGGCAGCCAGTCTAGATTGATGTTGGAGACATGTTGAGTCCCAGCCGGCAAAGGCAGAGCCTGCAGCGAGAGTGGGGTGGATGGAAAGGGACTGTACACGGTGGCCTGGGGTGGGGCGAAGGGCATCTTACGGGGACCAAGAGGTCACATTAACAAAAATACCAGGAATACAGGATTTGGTGACTGGAGCGGCAAAGAGCAGAAGTCAGTGTTGAATGGTTGGTATAGTTACAGGAGAAGAGGCCAAGCTGTGGCTGGGAAAAGCCCTGTGGGTGCAGAGCAGTTCAGGCAGGGCTGGGGGCCCTGGCTTCCCCAAACAGCCCCAGCACCCCGCTTCGAGCTGAGCAGGGGCTTCACCTTAAACCTCTCCTTTTGTTATCTAGCGCAGGAGCTGCTTCCCCCAGACAGAGGAAAAGGTGAAGCACCTGAAGAGGAAGAATGCGGAGCTGGCGGTGATTGCCAAGCGCCTGGAGGAGAGAGCCCGGAAACTCCAGGAGGCAAACCTCAAAGTTGTGAGTGTGGGGGCCAGCCGCTGCTGGGAAGCGGAGTTTGGAGAGCACCTCATCACTGGGACTTCTCGCTTGCTACTTGTATTGAGCTAGAAAGGCCTTTTCTTTCCCCTTTTCTTAAACCTATGGCAAACATGCTTTGCACATCAGCAGCAGGGCAAGAATCACGAAACCTGGCCATCACCAGGTTGTTTTGCTCCTGCTTGGGAGCAGGCTTTGAGCAATTTCCTCCTGCTTGGTTTCTTGCTGTAAATATGCTGACATACCATAAGGTGTTAGTTTAAGGTAATTAGCTCAGCTTTCCCTGAGCAAGTAATGAAAATAATTCATCTGACTTCACCAAAAAGAAACAGGAAGTATTTGAATGAGAAAAGGAGTGCGGTAAAGCAAAACAGGAAGGGGTGAGAGACTCTGCTCTGCCCCATCCACACCTCGCTGGAGTTGCTGTGCAAGCTGCATGTTATTTGCGTTCTCCGACCCAACAGCAACTTGTAGCAAACCCTGTAGTATCTGATCCGGTGCAGGGGTGTAGGATGTGCAGATGGCTGTAGGATGTGGAGTCTTGCGCACAAGCACTTGCATGAGCTTCCTAAAGGTGGATCGCAGCGGAGTAAGGCAAAACCTTTCTCCCATTGGAAGAAAACCAGGGATTGTGATGGGGAATTCAAGCCCTTTAGGATAGAAAGGAGGAAGTGAAAGCTTTGCTGAAGAGAAGGTAGGGGGTTTTCCTGGCACTGCCTGCCCTCTGTGTCCCCAGGCATGCTGCCTATCTGTCGTGGGGTTTTGGTACTTGCAGGGCAACAGTTGCTGCCAGATGGACTTGTCACATACTGTGTTAAGAGAACTCATTTTATATATACATCCAACAGCTATGCAGACCCTCCAGCAACTATACAAATGCTGGTTTATTTTTTTCTCCGAGTGAAACTTTGGGGTGGTGACAGTTTTAGACCTGTGCGAGCCCTGGGAGAACTGACTTGCTGGGCTCCTGTTCTGGCCCAGGTCTCCCCACAGCAGAAAGTGCTTGGGTGGCTGAGGCTCATGGAGGGTGGGCTGGAGACAGGACCAGGCAGCTGCCTGCCCACAGAAGGGGCCCTGAGGACCTGGGGTTAATCTGGCAGCAGTTGCCTTCAGTGCCTGGTATGCAGGTCCCGTGGAGCCAGGGCTCAGCACGGGGCTTCTGCACATGGGTGAGATGCTTGGGAAGACCTGGGGAGAAAGAGTTTGCACAGAGGATGCTATGTTCACGATCAGGTAGAGAGACCCCACCCCCCCAATTGTCAGGTTTTCTGCAGATGAAAATAGCTAGACAGGGAGAGGCAGGGTTTGATAAACCCAGGGACTGGATGTGGCCTCACTGCCCTGGGGCCACGAGCTGCCCTTTCATCCAGCTCTTCTGTGCTGGTGCCCAGGGGGAGAGCCAGCCTCAGGGACAGGGTGCGTGCTGAGAGCAGGGGTGCGTGCTGAGAGCAGTCATCCCGCCCGCCCGGGGAGACTGCAGCCAGGAAGCCTCAGCTCCTGCCTGGGGCCTCTGCCCAGCCAGCTGCCTGTCCCTGTCTGCCCTGCTCCCCTTGAAGCACACTGCCATCCCCACCCTTGCTCTTCCCTCCCTTGCAGGGAGCACGTGAATCTGAACTGCTTCTCCTGCTGAACATCTCCCAGTCCTCCACTGGCTGCGCTGGCCCTTGCTGGGCTCTCTCTTGCCTCTCAGTTTGCCTGTATCAGCCACCCATCTGTGCTGAAGCTCTCTCTCCCGTGGCATAGAAACTCACAGAAGCTCCATTTCTCTTTCCAGTTTGGCCGCCTCCATCCTTGCTCCCATGCTTATATTTCCTGCCAGCCTCCCCTCCTCTTCTCTGCTGCCTTCTCCTGTCTTTCCGCCTGCACTCTGTTTTTCTCTCCTCGATCCCCACTGCTGCATGGCGTGCAGCTCCCTGTGCTGACTCTGCCCATTGGCCTCATCCTCTGAGCACCTTCTGCTTCCCACCTCTTCTCCAAACCACTTCTCCATCCAGCCCTTCCTCTTTCCTCTCACTTTTCCAGAGGTCCATCCTGCCTCTCTGTCTGCTTGTCTGTCGTTTGGGGCTAGGCTGGCATTTCTTGACAGTGCTCCCTGTTGGGGTGATGGGGTGGTGGTTAACGAGCACTAACGCATGTGGCGTTCTCCCTTACCGCTCTCTCTGGTGTAGGTAACTGCTCCGGTGCCTCTGAAGGGCTCCAGCCTGGAGCTGTGCAAAAAAGCATTTGCTCGCCAGCGTGCCAAGGACCTGACAGAGCAAGCCAGTGCTCTCCTGGCGAAAGACAAGCAGATTGAAGCTCTGCAGCAGGAGTGCAGGGAGCTGCAGGCTAAACTCTTCGCAGGGAAGGTGAGACACTTTCTGCGACATCGCTCAGGGGCTGGGGAAAAGTGGTGCAAAACCAGTGATGGGAACCAGACCCCAGGAAGCAGTGTGAGGGCAGTTAGTCCCAAGCACAAACTGAGAGTAGGGGGCATTTGATGTGCTGGTTGGACTGGGAACACTGGGTGAGTGTGTGGTAGAGATGGTGTCTAGGCCCCTCCAGAACAGTCTGTTGGGGGACACGCCAGTTGTCCCTCCATGAATTCATGGGTTAGAGCTGCTATTTTCAGCAGCAACTAAAACTCTCCCCCTGGGAAATCCCAAGAAGCCACAGATACAGGATGACTTTTCACAGTGCCGAGCTTCAAGCAAGATGTAGAAGCAGGACCTCCTTTTAAAGCATTTCTTTGAAAAGTAAACCAGCTGAGCACATTCCCAAGTGCTCACAGCCGCCACAAAACTGGTGATAACTAGGTGCATCCTTGTATAACTGCGACTAAGGGTCCAAATCATTAGTCAGGGTGGGTGTTCATGAAACCATCTAGAATGCTGATGCCTGCATCTGGGCTGGTAACCTGTGTTCCCCTCAGCACCAGCACAAGGCTTGCTGATATAAATGGTGGGGTAAAAGGGATAATTCAGCTCATCCTGAGACAGATGTCTAAAACTGGTCAGACACGTTGGTCCCTCAAAGCACTTCTCTGCAATGACTCTGAAAGTGAGCTTCTACAGACCCCTGAAGCTAGGTGAAATGTTTCCCACTCAAGGTGATTAAAGCAACCTGTTCTGGGTTCTATCAGTTATGTCTTTTGTTCACAAGCTGGACATTTTCAGTTTAGGTCAGTTAATAAACTGTCATGAGAAGCACAGTAACATTAGGGCTTGCACAGGTTTCCCCATTTTGCTAATACAGATGTGGTCAAGTGCAACCCTACGTTCCTGTACCCAGCTGAGCTGAATGAATACCTACATTTCTACCTGTCCTACTTACGTGGTATTTCTGTGATAAATACTTCCTTGCTGAAAGCAGCTTTATTTTCATCCCTGAGCTCCCCATATGTTCATTTTAACTGCAGGTTTGAAGGTAGATTCTCAGTCTTTCCCTAAAGTAGATATAGTGAGGACAAGAACGACTGGCTGATGTTTGCTGTTTGCACAGAGGTACCCCACTGATCCCTTCTGGCATTAAACCACAGGAGAAAGTTATCTAGGTCTGACTGTGCTCTACGGTGTCAACAAGAAGAAATTTCTTCCCATGTCCTTCATATCTCCCTGTAAACCCCCACAGAAGGGGGAACTGACACTTTCCAAAGCATTCTGATTTTCACAGCAGAGTGTGTTGGGCAACCTGGATCTGCCAGGGACAGGAGAGTGACAAATTGTAGAGGAATGTGACAAAAGCGGGTAAGCAAGATTCATTACTGGCTAAGGAAATACACATGCCTGCAATCCTCAGAGTTGAAGAATTCAGCCGCTGCCTTTCTAGGGCATGGGTGACAACCCTGGCTCAGACGATGAGATAGTCTGTTTTCATAACTGCCAAGGCACCAGTAACTGGGGGCATCTATACACAAGCAGGGAATCTGCAGAGAAGAGAGCAAGACAGGAGATCATTCTGTCTGATCTTGTTCTTCCCATTCCTCTTCCAAGCAAGCCACTCATTAAATTTTAATTTCCAGCTCGTTAAAATTCAAAATTCACCTAATCTTTCTGCAGCATGCAAAATGCATTATGCCAATGAAGGGGTTTATATGCAGAGATATTATGTGCAGGCTCGGTTTGTAACCAAATCAATTTTAATCTAGGGTATTTAAATCAGCACAATTTTTTTTCAGTAGCTATGAAACAGATCTAACTCAGTTCCTTTCCAGTGGCAGAATGGACACCCTGCATGCCAGGCTGCAGAAATATTGGCTTTGTTTTGCAAAGTCAAGGCTCTTAGGATAGGATAAAATTATTTCCTGAAATTATGCTCCAGTGATGGTCTTCCAACCAAACCCCATTTCCAGCTAAAACCAGGCTGCGATTTCTTGCAGCATGGACTCTTGGAAGAGGGGGATTGCTAGGAACAGCAAGGCAGCTGCAGGGGACATGTACAATAGAAACTGTGAGTGGAGGACTGAGCTTTTTTTCTACTCCCTTGTTCCCCCTCAGGCTTTGGAGGCTGTCTGTTGGGAATAGCTGGCTTTTTTTTGGTGGGGGAAGGGAGATTTTATGAAGAGCCACAGCCAATTTTGTTTAAAGAACTACTATCCTGATAGCCTGAACATGGGTCTGGCACAGAGGAGGCCCAGCTGCTCACTTCTTGAATCCATAATCAGTTCCCATTAATGCTGCCTCAGTTTCCCCCTTGTAGCATGAGAGTTACCATGGTTTTCTACACAAATTGTATTTATAAAGCACATGCTATTTTTAGGGTGAATAAAGTGAACGAGGAAGGAGATTAAATTTGTCCTGGATACTAATTATGTGTTGAATTCACTGGCTTAGGAGCTTTCCAGGGGAATGAGCAATGTCTCCTCCAGCAGCATATTTGTAAAGACAGGTTTTCATAACTGGCTTTTGTAAGTATGTATGGACATGCAGGTACGTGTTTCTTCAGCTTCCTGAAATCTGAAAACCTTTGAAGAATTAAACAAGCTGGTGACATACTCCCACCGTTTTTGTGAGAGTAAGATTGCACTCATTTCCTCCAAAAGCTGCTTGTTTGGGGTCCAGAGCGGATGGGAGTGACCCCTTGTGCTAAAGATAGGTACCTATCCACATATACTGTCTCTGAAGAGGTTAGAAATCAAGAGTGTTTGAAAAGCAAACATTATCCTGAGCAAGAACTGAACAAATCCCAGATGTTCTTCATTCTTTCCAGTATTTAAAGCCCTAACCACCATTAGGGCTGCACAGAATGCCAGCACCCACATCAGGGAGGAAACTCAGCTCAGGCTCCCGTTTGGCTGAGGAATGAAATTACATTATCCTGACACGCACTCTGCTGGCAACCACTGAGAAAGCGCACACTTAGACAAGCCTTTTGCCATGTGCCGGGGGTAGCTGCAGAAGCAGTACAGACTAGTTTTTGTCTGCGGGAAGAATAACGTAGTTGCATAGGGGATGCAAAGTGGCTGCTTTGGAGGCTTTGGAAACAGAAGCCTTTGTGTGCCACATTACCTGGTTTTTTGCCAGTGTCTCCCCAGTAAGGCTTTTGGAATTTGCATGTTAAATCACTAGCCCGACCTCTTCCACCTTTTAGAGCTTGTCAGCGACACGATGCCGTGTTTGCATTTCCTGCAGGATGACCCTCGCTGCCTGAACGTCATCGAGTTTGATCGCCTGTTGCGGGAATCCCAGAGAGAGGTGTTACGGCTGCAGAGACAGATCGCACTGAAGAATTTCAAGGAGTGTCTACGTTCCCCTAAAATCAGTCTGGGTGGCGCTTTGCCAGGTGCCGCAGCACGCTTGGGAACGCCCGCACCAACGCTAAATACCTGCGTCAAAGGTTCACCTCCACCGAATGAGGCCCGCTCGGGAGAGCCAGCACTAGCAGGGGAGGCATGCAAGGAGGTGAGACAAGTGGGTCAGCCATCTACAAGTTTTGCTATTCAATTACTCAGTTCATTACTGTTCTTAAGAAACTTCTTGGAGTACATGAGCGCTGCGGTTCACCTGCGCTGCTGTGCTGGTTTCTGAAATGAGTGCCTGGCACACCAGGTCTGGCAGGGCCCGTGGGGCAGGGCTGCTCCTGGGGACACCGAGCCCTGCCTTCCCGCCCAGCAGACCAGGCATCGCCGCTTTTTGCCCCCACTTGCTGCCAACACACGTTTTCAGCGCCTGCAGAGGCACGGGTGCTGGGTGCCAGTGGCGGGAGGCCTGCTGCCCGGGACCCCCAGCCCCAGAGCCCGGCCCCGGGCAGGGCCTCAGGCCCAGGCCGCGCAGAGCAGCACGGCCGTGGCGTGGCCGCCTCCAGGCCCCGGCCCCGCGCTCTCGGCCCGGCCCGGCCCCGGCCGCCCCTCCGCGGCCGCAGTGGTACGGCCCGGCAGATCCGGGCCGCCCCCGGGCGCCGCCTCCCCGCTGGCGGGCCGCGCAGCGCCAGGTAAGGCCGGGCCCTCCCGCTGCACCCCTCGCCGGGCCGGGGGCGGCTGCGGCGCCGCCTCCGCCGGGGGCCGGGGCACCGCCGGGGCACCGCCGGGGAGCGCCTCCCCCGCAGAGGGGCCCAGCCGCTGCCGGGCCGCCGGGCCAGGCCCGCCGGGGCCTCCGCTGCCTGCGGGGCAGTGCAGCAGGGCTTCTCCTCTGCGCTCGGGCGACACACCTCCGCTCGGGAGGCCGAAGCCGCGGTGGGAGGCCCGGGGCCCGCCGCGGGGGCCGAGGGCCGACCGGGGGGTGAGGGGCCGGGGGAGGCCGCGGGGTCGCCCGCGGGAGGCGGCAGGCGGGTGGGGGCGTGAGGCCGGGTCTCGGGTGCCCGGCGTGCCCCAGGGCCCCACTGCGGCGGCCCGCGGGTGCCCTGCGGCAGGGCCGGGTCCGCTGGTGCTGGGCGGGCTTGTCCTGGGGGGCTCCCCCGCATCTTCCTGAAGTTTTAGCGGCAGAACGCCTGCAGGCTGCGTGGGGATGGGCTGCTCAGCTTCCCTCTGAACTTGTAGAAGATGTATTGAATATTTATGCCTTGTTCGCTTTTTACAAGTTGCTCGGGAGTTGACAGGCCCTTCTTCACCCATTTTTTTTGTTTGTTTCTGGCTTTTCCATTATTCAGCGTTAATCATCTTTATCTCCTTCCTTTGTACATTGTCATTTTTGTGTTGGGGGAAGCAGCACTGCGCGCAGGAGCTGAGATGCTGTGTCATTAATTTATATGGTGGCATAATGAAGTTTTCTCTCCCTTTCCCAGTAGATTTCTTCGCCTTTTTGTCTTGGCACGGGGTTCTACTAAAACATTGTTTGATGGCCTTCTGTAATCTCTCAGTGTCATGAGGCCCTCTTCACCATTTGTGTCTTTGCAACATCAGTACTTGGAGAGCAGGGTTCCTGCTGCCTCCTCTCTTTAGTCCTCTCACTTTTACTAGCTGTTTACTCGAGAGAAAACCTCCCCCCTCATCCTGTTGTGGCTCAGTGTCTGCAGGAGCCTTTCAGGACACTGTAGCTGCATGTGTTCAGAGCACCCAAGCAGATTGTACCTACTGAATCTCCCTCACCCATTTGAATGCTGACACCTTAAGAAAACTCTTTATAGATCTGTGAGTGGGGTCCGTCCCGTTCCCGTGTCGTCCTCCCCCAGATATGTTTATTTAGTGGGTTTTTAAGTGTCTGATGTTTGCTGTGATTTCTAGAATTTTGTCCGGAACATCTGTCAGGTGTACTGGTCTGTGTTTTCACAGGTCTCCACTGGAGTACTCTTAAAACTTGACATTTGTCATCTTCCAGTTATTTCATATTAAGGCAGTGTCAGGGGAGTGACACACTGTATGTCTTGATTCAGTTACTGCTGAAGTGAGAGATTCAGTTCATGCCGAAGGGTTTTTTTGAACCCATGGGTTAATGTCCAATCCTGGTGATTTGTTGCCGTGCATTTTGGTGGCCTCCGCAGTTATTATAGGCAGTTTAGTTTCAGAGAGATCCTCAGCTCTGGTCTGAGGCTAATTCAGGATTTCTGGCCTGCTGGCCACACACAGACACCCCCCCATCACCCCATCCCACCCCACTCCTAGCTCCTCTGTGATGATGAGGGATGCACAGACTTTTTTTTTTTTTTCTTTCCCCTCTGCCCTTGTCTTCCTTGAGCAACCCTTTCATAACTTTATTTTCAACTGATTATGGTCTTTCTCACTGATTCAGGAGAGCCTGTCCTCGTTGTGAAAAGATTTTCCAGGTGACAAATAGCAACAAGGCTAAGCCCGACAGCGGTAGTGTCGAGAGGGAGCAAGAAGGCTGTCGGCAGTCTTTTGGCTGAGACCTGTAGTGCAGAACACCCCAGCCTCAACAGGCAGTATTCATATAGGTGCAGAGGTGCCATGCTGAGGATGAAGTCAGCTCTTGGGGCAGTAACCACAGTTACTGTAATTGACAGAAATTACTTTGCTTTTCTGTCCTGTTCCCCAGCACAGTGCATCAGGGCAGTATTCCCCAGCTTTCAAAGAACTTCCTCAGAGTATAAAGAGCAAGCTTTGCCTCTAAATGTCCTTGGAAAATGCCATTTCTCTGTTCTTCTTCTGGTTTCTCTACTTCTTTATTTAGGGTTTTGGGGTGATGCATATCTCTGTAATGACAAATCATAATTTAGCAGGGAGTTCATTCTTTGGCTGGCTTCAACAGCCTCCTGTTCACCAGTGCTTGTCCTCACTGCCCCTTTGGTTATGTTGGTGCAACTTATGTTGAGCAGCGGGACATGACGGATCTGAGTTAAAAATAACCTGGCAAACCTGGCCTTCCTCCCCCCTTGTTCTGAAACCTGCATCAGTTTTCTGGTCCAGCTCTGCCTGACACTGCAGAGCTGCCCTGGCACAGCTGAGGGAATGGGCCATGGTTAGGTGGAAAACCCTGTAGCGATTCTTTTGGGGCAGGATTGTAATAGTGGATTCTGGATGCCAAGGGCAGAGCATTCTAAAAAGTCTATAACATATTGAATTTATTGTGTTGTGTGCTTTAAATCTTACGGTCATTTGCCAGAGTGCAGGTACTTTGTGTCTGTTTTATGTTCGGCTTTAGCTGGTACAGCCTGGGGGTGCTGACCAGTTGTACAGCCCCATCCTGCTCTCTCAGCAGGATCTCTGCCAGTGTCAGTGCACCCCAGGTGGATAGCGCTGGGGGTGGAAAGCAGCTGTTCTACAGGGGTTTTTAACTGTATGGTTGAACAGATTCCTTGCACCTGGCTCATTTGAGCATCTTCCAGTCCCTGCTGTGAACAATTGGACTTGATGATCTTAAAGGTCTTTTCCAACCTAAACAATTCTATGATTCTATTCTATAAATGAGGTGGCACAGCTCCAGGTCACAGCTCTCTTTGTGGTCTGTGCCAGTCTTGTTTATCAGTTAATACAGTGATGAGTCTGGGTTCTGCATAAAAGTAACAGTATATGAGCATGAGGCTGGGGACACGTCTTTGTTCTCGGGTGGAAATTAGGTCCGTGTGGGCAAATCTATAATTTTGTAGTAATTTTTGTAAGTTGTCTGTTATTAGGAATATCATTTTGTTTAGCTTTTTGCTGGGAACTGATCACAAACAAGCAAATTTGTCTTGCTTATCTATTTGCAAGAGAATGTGACTTGTGAAGCATAGTGCATGGTATTTGTGCAGTGAGTATCTAACCTTAACTGGCATCCACTATCATTCCTTGGGACCTAATTTCATTAAGGTTGACTAAAATGCAACATTTCCAGTTTGCAAGGAAGCATAATTTTGGAGGGAGGTGTGAAATACAGATTTGAAACTTAGTATGTGCCAGGTGGTTTAAAAAAACTCCAAAAATCTCAGAAATATTTATGCTTGGATATTTCACAGTTAAATAGTGGTTTCACTGCATGTATGAAAGCTCCCGAGGGCTGGGGCTCATAAGGTACTGTAGCTTGAGTGGAAGATCTCAAGATTTCTGGCCGCTGGTTGGTGCTCAGACTGCCAGACTCCAGAGTGAACCTTACTGCATGGGTTGTATGGAATAAGGTTCACATGGGAGGTGGTTTCAGAATTTTTCTTGTAGCAGAAAATGTGAAAACCTTGGTAGTCAAGGCTTGAGAGTTCCTGGCTTTCAGCAGTGGAACTGTGAATATAGATGTAGTTAATACCTGTGGCTTTCAAGCCTAAAATGGGTGTAAGAAATCACATTTTAGGTATAATGCTTAGACACTGTCCTAATGACTGACTCTAAAGGGAGCTCAGACTTAGTAATGTAGGTCCCTCAGCACTGTAGGTGTTCAGAAGTGGAATTTCTCATTTCACTTTGATGAGAGGTCAACTGAAAGTTAATGGCTGAGGTGGAGTCACAAAATCCTACTGCTTGCTCACTGTACAGATTGGCTTTGATGATCATAAAGATGTTCTGTCCGTAAAATCTATTTATCAAAAATAATTTTAAATTCAGTGTTGAAAACTTCAAAGCCTTCTTTCTTCTGTTTACCTCAGGCCTTGCCCTGCTGTCAGGGATTACTCTAGGCAGACAGTGTCAAATCAAGTATCAGCTGAGAGTGAAAATTCAGAGGATTAAAGGTGTGTTTGTCTGTAGCCCAAATTGAAAGGCATTTTGATAGAAACTTACGTACAAACATGTACAGAACTGTCTCCTTTCATCTGGTTTGGTGGTGGCACATAAGCCATAGCACATCTGCTGCCATTTTAGTCCTCCTCAGCTACTGGCTGAGGTGGGATGCTCCATTTCTTGATAGGTCTTTTCTGCACTTCCCTGCCTTTAGATTCTGACATCTTCACTGATTTCTACTTTCTGCTCATGATGAGGGTTGTGTTCTCCCTTTTGACCATCTTCCATCACTTTTTTCTTGCTTTGGAGAGGGCCATGAGAGGTGTTGCTGATGCCTCTCATTGAAACCTTAGATGAGGCAACTCAGATCTGAAAGCTTTCTAGAGCCCACTGTTGCGTGTGGGTGGTTTAGTCAAGCTGGAGTGATTGGCACTGGGCTCCAGAAGACTCCCAGCACAGGTCTCTGGTGACTGAGAGATCCCTGGCATGGTGTTCACCTTTTCCATGTCCAGTGCCACAGTTAGGAGATCAGGGGTTTTTATGAGGAGCATTGCTCTCCCAGGCATGCTGCCATGAGAGCCTCTTGTCCCTCGGTGTGCAGGGTGTGCTCTGTAGTCTTGGCTGTCTCTGAGCTCTCTGGCATCTTGTTTGCTTTCCAGGTGGAACCAGGTGTGCAGCCGCTGGGACCTGCCTCTGAAGGACATGAAAATTTCCCTCCCAAAAATGCAGTAAGAGACCACAAGAGCAGTCAACAGATACAACAGCTGGTGAGTTGTGAACCTGGTTTTGGGTGAAGCAGTGCTATACTTTTCCTTGGCTTTCTCACCTGTGCAATCCAGGCGGGGATTTTGGGGACTGAAGTCTTTTTAGGTGCAGCTGCTCTGCAAAAGTGGGAAGCTTAGGGGAATTGGTGGGAAAACACAGGCTGTCTGCGTGGACAGCATTGGTGGGTGACAGCTCTAGGTATTGGGCTTGTGGGAGAATATGTCACATGAAAATGAGAGGGAAACATGCCAGTAGATTCTGTGCAGTGTTTTGTTTAGTCTTATTTAAACTGGCAACAGATATGACTGAACTGGGACAGATATCGTGTGAGGAATATGTCCCTTGTGAATTATTCCAGCAAACTAGGACAGTTCAGAGTGAAGTTTAGCAGTTCTTAATCTATCTGAGGAACCAAGAGTGGTAGGGAGTAACTGCAGATAAAGGTACATTACTAGAGGATGTCTGCTCTCTGTTAGATGTCATTTGGATTAGAATAGGAGTTAAGACAGCACAGCTAGTGTTTCAAGCTGAATATTTTGCACAGCTCTGTCTTTTTGTCCCATGCATCTTGTCTGCCATACTATTCTATACAAATAGGAACAGTCTGCACATATGGGAAACAGAAAACTGTTTCCAGAACATGAAAGGCTTGGGGAAGAGAGGAATAGCTGTTTCACTTGAAATGTTTTTTGCTTTTCATTACCTTTTTAAAAAAAAAAACTCCCTTGGTTTCTATATTGTTTCTGTTTGTCACAAAGAGATTTTCTTAAGAAAATAAAAATAGCTAATACAGCTTTGAGTCTGAGAAGCTGGGCTTGAATTTCTTATGCATTGTAAGAATGGGGACTTGCTGATCTACTTGTGCTTGTTTCATGCAGGAATTTGAACTCAAGAAAAAGCGCAAAAAATGTGAAAACCTTGAGCATGAAGTGAGGAAAAAGCATAAAAGATGCAAAGAACTGGTAAGTGTTCATTTTGCTTACTGTTGTGAGCATAATAGTAGGAGAGGAGCTAGGTTATTGCATGCCTTTCTTGGATTCTCTTCAGTTTATCTTAATAAGGAATCACCAGTCTTTCTCTTAATTTGAACAGTGTCACAGATTTTAGGCTCCAGCCCTTGAGACTGGAATTGTTTATTTAGTCTTTCAGCCAGCTTTGGGTTGAATGTAATTACAAAAATAACTGGATGAAACTCTGTGGCCTTTGCTAGCTTGAGGAGATGCTTGCCATTTTTGCACGCACTCTAGAAAAGTATTGAAAGATTTCTGTATCTTGAGGTGGTAATGACACAAACCCACGGTCATTTTCTTATGCTTCGTGTTTGTTGCATGAGATCTTGCCTCTTTAATTTCATGGGGGTTTTGAAAGTCATGTCACAGCATCTGGATTTCCCCCTTCTGTTTCTACTTTGTTGAGCAGCACTGGTGACATTAGTGACTATGTCAATGTACAGTTTCACCCAGGAGTGCTTACCTTCTGAATAAATGTTTTATTTCTTGCTCCAGTCTCCATTCAGGTCAGTTCTAATGCATAGCTCAGACATAAGCAGTTCATAGTGCATAGCTCAGCCTCATGGTCTGGGTTAGAATGGGATGTTTAAGGAATAAGTTGGTCATTGTATGTTGTTAGTAGCTTTTCAAGGGCAAATAGGGACCAATTCACCTTGAAGTACTGGGACTTAGACTTAGAAGAGGAGATTAGCTCTTGGAACAGCCAGAAAATATTTGATGATCTGTAAAACGTTGGGATGAGGAAGTGTCTGTGTCTACGTGGAGTCATGTGATCATGCAACTATTAAATTCCTGTAATGCTGTACAAAGTTGCTTTAGACAGACTGGACCTGACAAATTCAGTCAGTGTCTCCCGATGTCCATGGTCTCCTGCCTGCTCAGAGTCAGTATTCTCTGAGGCAGAGTGAGAGCTGGCTCTTGTTGCTTGCTTAACTCGAGACGGAATTCTGGTTTCAGATTCAGTTGTTTAAAACTCTCAAGTTTGCAGCCTAGATGTCTCTCTAGCATCATTCTTCCAAATAATTTTTATTCCTTGAACTAACAGTGAAACTTGAATTGTTGGTGGTGGAGATGGAGTTCTAGACAGCAATATGTAAATAATGTAACACTGGAGCTATCAAGTCGACAAAGAAATGTCTTTCTCATTCTGGGCTTTGAGCTTATGTTAATGGGAAAAGAAACTTAAGATATTGTCTGGCACAGGGATGATAGCTGTTTGAGCAGTGCTGCACGCTGCTGCCTTCCACTCCTCAAGCAGCATCCTGTCAGCATCTTGTACCATCAGTCAACAGGAGCAGCTCCACTCTGCAGAATAACTGGGGGAGTTAGGCTGAGGGCCTTGGTGTAGTAATGCCTGCTCTTCCTGGACAGGAGATCCAGCTGCAGGAGGTACAAAGTGAAAATGCACGACTGGCTGAAGAGAACTTGCAGCTGAATGAGAAGGCTGAATGGGCAGGACAGGTAAAAAGCAGTATCTTTGTTTATCACATGACATTAGCTTCTGTAACGTTTTGCTGAGAACAACTTTTTAGGACACTAGTTTTCAAGTTGCTGGTTGAGCGATGCTTGTGTACCCATCTGTGTACCTCTCTGGCCTGTGTACCCCATGGTCACTGCAAGCAGAGCAGTTAACTGGCCTGTTTTTATTACAGAGTTTCCCAAGACTTGAGCAAGGTGCTTTGTCCTTACTTAAGTTTGTACTTGGTTTACTTGTGCTAACTTGTTACGGAATTCATAACCAAAGACAGTGGTTGGTGGGGAGCAGTGTGCTCTGGTCAGAGTGGCCATAGAGCTGAACCCATCACCGCAAGTGGTGCAGGTGTAGAGTATGTTCGAAAGTCCTCAGTCGCCTCTGGCATTTTTTTGTCGTCCTCAAAGAGGGCTTTTGGTGGCTGATGATGGGGTAGGGGAGAAAGCCACCCCTGCAATTCAGAGCTGCCCTTGCTAGATGGAAAACACAAAAGCTTCAGGTCTCGGGAAAAAGTCAGGATACTTGTGTTCTTCAGTTTGCAGAGTGGATTTCAGGGCAGTGTGGCTGCACCTTGGAGGGTTGCATTCTAGGAACACATTGTGGTGTGGAAGAGTTGGTACTCCAACGAAGATCCTCCATGAGTTTCTGTTCCCAACTCCTCTGGACAAATACAGGTTTAGACAAGAGTTAGAAAGTTACCTGTCTGTTCCATATGTCAATGTTGTCACCATGCATAAGGCTTCCCATCTATCTAATAACTTTTAGTTCTGAGTGGAAATGTTTGTCTTTGCTTGATAATTTGCATTGCTAATAGTCGTCAAGCCATAGTACACTCTAGAAGCAAAATATGTTGCTGGAATTTCCTGTAGTAAGTGGAGGAAGTAAACATGATTTCACCAGGCTACTGAACTTTCTCTACTGTTCTCTGTGTTTAATACTACCACCTAGGATTAAAAAAACTTGTAGACCTAGACCTTTGTGCTTTTTTTGAATCTTCTCACTATGTAGCCTGTTCATACCCCAGCCCTTTTCTCCTTGTAAATGGGGAGGGGAGATGTGACTTGTGGGAGGAGCAGTATGTACAGTGTTCAGCACATTGAAGATTGATACAAATGTTCATTTATTTGTTCTGAGTGAAAGCCAGAGGGAGAGGAGATCCATGATTTTGGTATCATTACAAGTAGAAAACAGGTCTGCAAAACAGCCTACTGAGATACAGAAATAAATTTGTCCTCCATTATTTATACAGGGGATACCTGTGGCTCCTTGTGCTAATTGAAAATCCTTTCTCCTCAGGTTGAATCTGAGAATGCTGACCTGAAATTGCAGGTTGTTTTGGTTACTAAGGAGCGAGATTCAGTAATTCAGACGAATCAAGGACTCCAAACCAAGCTGGAGAATCTAGAGCAGGTCCTGAAGGTCAGTAGGATTCACGTGGCTGGAAGGATTGTGCAGACACTTTGTGCTGCTTTTGGATGGCACGTGTTGTCTCTTTGCTTTTTTTGTCCATTCTTTTGTCTTTGTGCTTCTGTTGGGGATTCTGCTTCTGCAGGATCCTGGACCATGGCCTCCCAAAGTGGGCAGAGGCGCTTTAGAAAGGCTGCTTCAGGGATTTGGGTGGAAGGGAAATTAGGTGGCCATCACTGATTTAGGGATTTTCTTTGACTGTGTTGCTTTGGCTTTTGGTAAGAGTTTCTTAGTTTTTGCTCTGTTGAATGACATGAAATACAGGCCATATTTTGACTTCATGGCTGATGATAGGACACAGGACAGTATTTCAGTAATGTCACCCTTCACTGTCTGTGAATTGTTCTGCAGCACATGAGAAATGTGGCTGAGCGAAGGCAGCAGCTGGAAGTCGAGCACAAGGAAGCACTGCTAGTCCTGCAGGAGAAGCAAGAGGAAGTCAGACGGTTGCAGCAGGTTTGCAGTGTGTGAGAGAATGGATGTTTCGCTCTCTGAATCCTGTGGAAACTGATGTGATTCTTTGTCCTGGTTTTGGCCGGGATAAGTTTTCTGCTTAGTAGGTGGTACAATGCTGTGTTTTCGATTTAGTGTGAGAATAATGTTGATTACACACTGATGTTTCAGTTGTTGCTAAGTAGTGGTTACTTCAAATCAAGGACTTTCCAAGTTTCCCATGCTCTGCCAGCAAGCAGGTGCACAAGAAGCCGGGAGGGAGCATAACCTTGTTTCCTTGGAAGTGTAGTGTATGGAGGAGGTATACGTGAGCTTACAGGATAAAGTAAACCAGGGAAGAGTGTCTCTGCCTCTAGGCAAACTCTGGTACCTGAGCAAAGTGAAAGGCTTTTCTCATGAATGGCAGTTCTGATCTTGCACTGCTCTTTGTTCAAAGACCAAAGATGCTTTCAGAGTGTATGGTGTTGTAAACCTGTAATGGTCTATCAAGGTGGTGGTAATAGCAGAAGTGAACTTAAGTAGGCCGCTTTCTTATTTGCTCTGCTTATTTCTTCTTAGGCGCAGGCAGAGGCAAAAAGAGAACATGAAGGAGCAGTACAACTTCTAGAGGTAAGACAGAAGAAAACAAGATTGATTAGTTGCTTCAGATTTGGTATCTTTTGTTCTTAATGTCAGCTTTCTTGATGCCCTGGTTTTTTTTTTATTCTTGAGCAAAACGCTTTAATGTCTTGATTAGATGCAACATATTGCTGCTGTGAACAAGTATTGGTTGTGCTTGCAGAGTAGTTTCTGGGATCAAAGTTTTAGGGGTTTAAATTCTGGCCTGCTCAGTCCTTGGACAGGTTACTTTGTTCAGATTGTGCCCAGAAACTCTTTGAGGGATGTGTTAAGTAACCAATCTCAGATCTGCCTGCTCCATTTTCCAGGATTGTGTGCAGGCAGAAAGAATACTTGCATCCATGTGATCTGAAATCTCTGTTGTGTGTACGTGCTCTGTGCTTTTTATTAGGGAAAAAAAAGGAGAAATGTGGCCTT
This sequence comes from Falco punctatus, assembly GCF_963210335.1. NCBI lineage: Eukaryota > Metazoa > Chordata > Aves > Falconiformes > Falconidae > Falco > Falco punctatus. Next base: position 100,795,798 of record NC_137580.1, read on the forward strand.
TGCTGGAGCATAATAAGTGGTGAAGTTTGAGGCAGCTCCCTTGTCCCGTTTGCTGGGCTGGCATCAGCTGTGCGCATGCTCTGACACCCACACAGAATATGCTTTGCTGTGGTGGCAGACAGCTTAATGGTGATGCGGCAGATGTGATGAGCACTGTTTTAGTTTTGGATGTGCTTTATCTTGGTGTTTATCAGGATGAGTTTGGAGAAAACCTTGGCTGTGGATTCCTGGAGCTGCAAAGGCAGAGCACCCAACCCTGGAACTTAATGTGGTGATGTAGTGGCTGCCAGGAAGTTGTTAGGTGTTATGGCAAATAGGGCAGCTTCTGCTCTCTCAGTCCACTGAGGTTCTCTGAATACTAAATCATCTGAGACCAAGCAGAATGCCTCGCTGTACAACACCTGGACAGTGAGATCTCGTGCTAATGAGGCTGTGTGAGGCCGTGGCCCCGTCTGTAGTGGTGACTTACAATCAGAGGTGTCAGTCTGAATTGCCTGTGTCCACTGCTGTGCAGCAGCTCTGTGGCTGTTAGGAGCCCAGGAGAGTGAAGTGAGGTGGTAAGTGTCCTTGACGGAGGAGATTGCTCCATGGCTGCAAATAACATCTCCTTTGAAGGGGGCCTGATCTGTATCTGAACTGTAGAGCCCAAGAGTGCTGGGCTTCTACTGAATGGGGTTGAAGTTGTTGCAGGCTGGGTGAATATCGTGGGGAAGTGACGTTAATTATTACCCTGTTGCCGTGTCCTTTCTGGGACATCTGCTTTCAGCTGCAGAGAGGTTCAGAGCTGATACAGGTGCTGCTTTTATGTCAGTTGATGTTTAGCTGGCTTCTTAGCAGCCTTTAAGGAAAGGGAGGTTTGATGATTGCCAAATGCTTCCTGAACTAATCCACTGAAGGACTGGAGAAGCTGCTAAGGTTTATATTAAACATCTACCTGTGTAAAGGAAGAAAGGAACAGTCATTTTGTTCTGTGTTGAGAGGCCAGTCATGTTCTTGTGCAAGGGGCTCATCAGTTAAATATTCTTGCTTTCATGTTACTGGTACAGAGATGTTGTAAGTCAATGACACCAGGTGGACTGAAGGAAAAGAAATTGTCATTAAAAGGTAGTTTAATGTGGAGCAACAGTTATTTAAATGCCTTAACTATAATCACAGTCATTCCAGAACATCAGTGTAGGGCAAAATTAGGGGTTTGGGGCGCTTACATTGCGTATTGTCATTTTTACATGTGTTTGGATTGCTTTTTGATATAGTATTAATGAAAAATGAGTGTGGTCTGTTTTTCTGTTGGAAGAGTTCAGTCACATGGTTGTCGTAAGTAGAGTCTCCCTCCTTGGAAATGTTCAAAACTCAATGAGACAAAGCTCTCTGCAACCTGCTGTAGCTGACTCTGCTTTGAGCTGAGGGAGTTGACCTAGGGGATCTCCAGAGCTGCCTTCCAGCCTCGGCTGTTCTGTAGTTGTGTGATAAGGCAGTGATGGCGGTAAGTAGAGGTATGGGATGGCTTCTGTGTGCAGAAATACCATGGATAGAAGGATTGTCTCAGCTTAGAAAAGAAACCTCGAGGGTATAGTCATGGGAATGGAGGAGTTCAGTAGTGGTTACAAAGTTCGTGAGACAAGATTCTCAACTGCCTTTTGCACTGCAGAGATGCAAAGGGCACCAGCCTGATTTGAGGAATACAGTATAGAATTTTACTGGGAAATACAGTGAACGGAAACTTTGCCTGTTTTCCCTGACGTAGGAGCAGGGTGCGTGACTGAGCAGGCTGTTAGCTGCTTGAAATCATGTCAAAGCCAGGTTCTGAGTTGTGCCTTGATTCTTAGAACTCCTTGGTCTCAGACCTGGGGAAAGTTCTGGACACAAGGTGTCCATTCCATTGATTTTATGGGTGGTTGCAATGTGCTGGGAAAAGAGGGCTTGAAATTGGGTGCTGGCACTCAAAGCATATTGTGATTTGCAGGACCTCAAAAAGTGCGCAGTTGTCTTACGCATGCATTTGGTATGCGGGATTTGGCTTTTGTTTAGCAAGCAGATGCTTGTGGGAATCTCAGTATGGAACAAGGCAAACACTGTAAGTCGGTGAGAAAACAATTTCATTCAAACTGAGGGCTGGGTTATCTTTGGCAGATTGTTGATTGGCTAGTGTAACTGCTGATGTGGTTTTATATCTTTTTGCTTTTCTTGCTACCAGAGTACTTTGGATTGCATGCAGGTACTGCTATAATCCTGTCAAACAGGACATTTTTCTCCTCTGTCCTGACTTTGACAGTTGCTTGATGTTCTTGTTTTAACTATACTCTGGAAAAGATTGCAAGAGTGTCACCTCCAAGAAAGAAATGTAATTAAAGGAGCTACCACCTATGAGTTTGATGGAGCAGCTGCTTTTCTGTTTAAACGCTTTGCTTTCTTGACCAATTAGAATTAGGAGCTTTATTTTTTTGGCATTTCCAGATTTTTACAATTGTCCAACTGTGCACTTTCTCCATGTGTTGCATAAATTTAAAGGTCTTTTGGGAACTACTTGCAGTCCAAGAGTGAAGACTTTCCTTCAAAACCCAAAAGCAATGGTAGTTAGCATTGCAAATGAAAGTGAAAGAAAAAGACAGGTCCTGCTGGCTTTGTAATTGGTTGGAAGATGGGAAGTTGAGATTGTGAATAATAGTTTTCACAGAAGAGGCAGTAACTGATGAAGTTATAGTCTGGGAGTTGTGCTAGCCAGCCTATTCACAAATGATTTGGAAAGAAGGCTTATATGGGAGTGGTGAGGTTTGTAGCTGATAGAAAACTGCTTTCAGCAGTCACCTTCAGATCTGACTGCAGAGAGCTGTGAGAAGATCTCATGAGCAACAGGGAGATTAAATGACAGGTAACACGGACTGTGCACATGGAGGAGAAGCAGCCGTTCCTAAATGTGCACAGTGGTGGGCTCTGACTAGCAAAATGGTGATTCTCTGATCTCAAAAACATACAGCAGAAGATATGGAGAAGGGTAACAAGGGACATCTGGATGAAGGAGTGTCATCTGTAGGAGAAGTGTAATAGCACAGCCCAGAAGGAGAGTGTCTAAGAGGACAGGGCTGAGCTGATGGTGGTTGGGTTTAGCTTGGTGTGGAAAATGAGAGTAAGTTCCTGAACTGATTGTTAAACTGACCCCACCAGGCTCTGCTCCCTGCTCTTGCAGCCTCTTCTGGTAATCATGGTACTCAGTCTCGGTTGGTGTGAGGGTCCTTTCTTTCCTCCTTTTGGGTTGGGCATAGACACAGAAGTCTCCTACCTCTTCTGTGTCTGGGGCTTGATTCCTGCTGGTTCCCTGAAGCTCCTGGCTGTGTCCTTAGGCTCCTCTTCCTTATCCCCCCATCTCCTAGAACTGCCCTGGAAACTTGCTGCTTACTCAGCTGTGTGTGAACCTCTGCAAGTAGTCCACTAGAAGTGCGCTTTGTGTGTGATGTGGTAGTAATATTTAAGAGATGTTTGTACGTTGTTTTGAATAACACAAGATCTAAAAGACACCTGACCAATTAGATATCTCAGAATTAAACTGTGGATTTTCTAGGCTATTTACTTGGCCACCAGTATAAATGGATTTAAACTGTGATTAATACATTTACAGAACCAAGGAACTATTAGGATGCTATTTGTGCTATTAAACACAATATTCCAGATGCATCTACTGGCTCAGGTCTCCAGACAATATAGGAAAACCCTCTGTGGTCCTGCAGTTGTTCTGTAACCTGTCTCTTGTCATAGGCTGTGTCCCAGGGTGGGACTGGGGACAGATGTTGGTCTAGAGAAAACCCTACTTCAACCCAGTGCAACTGTTCATGGTTTCTTTTCTTTATTAAGATGTTATGCATAGGGGAGAAGCATTTATGCAAAAAATCTTACCTGTAAGTAAATTCAAACACTCATGATTGCAGAGGGACTCTGTACAACATGACTTAGTGAACAAGGAGTTGGCTTTGAGTGGAAAATGCAGACACTTCTGGAAGTTGCTCATGGCATCTGATACTGTCTTTCAGTTCAGCGGCAGTTACTTCTTGCCAGATTTCAGAGGCTTCCCTTAAAGACTTAGAGCACCTAGCTAGTTGTGAAGGAAATAGCTGATAAACTGACATGTTCGAAACAGACCTGTCACAATAAAATAAAAATGCATGCACCCATGTAAGTTAGGGAGTGGGCTAGAAGGATATTGTGGTACTCTGAGACCAGAAAGAAAGCTTTTTCCAGGTTAGATGTGTTATTTTTAGAGCTCCCTAAAAATCAGACTTCCTGTTGTACTTAATATTTCAAGGCATGATTTATTTTTTGATTTGGAAGAAGAAAAAGACACTTCAAACGCTTTTTGTAGAATGGAAAATTTTGAAGAGCACAATGCAGTCGTCTATTTTGTTGCATCTTACCTACACAAAATGATGAGATGAGTGACTGCAAAGCCTGGTGTGATCTCAGCCCAAAGAGAAAAAAGGGTACAACTGTCAACTCTTGCAAGGCAGAGTCTGCACCTCAACCAGATGCACTAGTGCCTAATTAAATATTGTCTGCATTAACTCAGTTGAAGAACTGATTAGATGATATATTCCTATCCAGCCCTAATGTTTTTTGTTTACTCGTTACCTGAAGTGCATGAGCGGGGCCTACACAGGATACCTGTCTAAGAAGGCAGAGTAAGGTGTTGCGTGGTGGAAGAGTGAGAAGAGGGAGGGAAGCAGTTGCCTTCTCCTGGGAATTGGTGTGCCTACAACTAGGGAGTATGTGGGGATGTGCAAGGACAGCCAGGACTCGGTAATATTTTGGAAGGGGAAGATGCAGAGATGGTAGAAAGAGAATACTGGAAAATACAAGTGGTTCTCTAATATGAATGTGTCCCTCCTTTTCCATAGTATTTCTTCTCTAAGGCTTTCCTGCATCTCATCTTGCTGAGATGTAGCTTTCTTGTACTCAGCATGCATTTTCCTGGAGCGTCATCCCTGTAGGACCTGGTGGCAACATGTGTGGGCTGCCTGCATCAAAGAAATGTTCTGCAGCATGGACCAGGGTGCCAGTACTCTCTGCCCTTCCTAGCCCCTGGAGAAGCTGAGATCTGGAGGGACAATCAGGAGTCCTGCCCAGAATGGTGAGGAGGCCAGGCCAGGGTAGGGTTTTGAGAGCCTCGGGAGTGATGGACCAAATGGAGCACTGGGAGAGCAATTCCTTTGGAGGTGTGATTTTAATGCTCCAATAAACAAGCAAAGCTTTTCAATCTTTTTTCTTTTCAAGGCTTATTTATCTTTGACTTATCTCATCTGGTCTTGTGCAGGACTTGGATAGGATATTGAAGTTCAGACCCAGAATTTCAGGGGTAATGCCTAATTGAACTTGCAGTCAGGGTCCTCATAGATGATGAGGCTTGGGTTTTCAAAGATGGTTTAGGTGTGGAGCTGACGGCTCCTAATGACCATTCCTGGGCATGGCACACCTTTAGCTTCCTGGGAATCCGAGACCCACTGAAAAGACATGGCAAAGGGAAATGCTGTTTGGAGCCTCTGTGGTGGTTTTGGTATGAGTTTTTCCCTCATCTTGTGTCTCTCCTGTTAGGCCCGAGTGAAAGATCTAGAAGACCAGTGCCGCAGCCAAACAGAGCAGTTCAGCCTCCTGTCTCAAGAACTCAAAGAGTTCCGGCTTCAAACAGGAAAAATCGACCTTCTCACCTCTACACTGGTGACTTCTGAGCTTCCTCTTGCTCTCTGCAGCTCTACCCCACAGCCCCACTGGGAGAAGGGTAATTACTGGAGATGCCCGCAAGTGTTTTGACAAATGAGTTGTTACTTGTGTAAATGGAAAGGTGTAAAGAAAATAATTCAAATGTTCAGTTAATTTTTGAGACCTCTGTCTCTCTTGTGGTTCATTTTGTAGTCATAAAGAGAACTTGGCATTTGTCTGACCAAAGAGAGCCTGGGGTGTCCAGTCTGTTGCGCTGCTAAATGAGTCACATTTTTAGAGACCTGAGCATTAAAGGGTGTTTGCGCATTGTGTTGCTCACTGCTGATCTTGTATTCTGCCTGTGGCTAAAAGTAATGGACAGATTATTTTATGGCAGAGTCAACTCTTCCTGGATTGCTTACTCACCAGAGTGCTAAGAAGGTTCAGAATGAAGAGGCTGATGAGTTTGAGTCATCACAGCGGGCGCCTGATGCCACTGTTGGCTCCCCAGTTGCTGCTACCAGTTCTCAGAGACAAGCCAAGAAAGTGGAATCTCAGTCAAACTCTTCAAAATCAGAATCCATGCAGAACAGTCCAAAATCCTCCCCAACTCCAGAGGTCAGTATGGGAGCCCCCTCTGCGGCCTGTGCTTTCTAGCCACAAGGGAATAAATGCATTGCTGAGAGCACTGGTAAAGTTGCAGTCATTCCCTCCTGGCTGCCTGAAAAAAGTGGGAAAAACAAGAGAAAAGCTGTAGGAAAAAATTGAAGGGGCCTTGCATGCCAATGTCTGTAATACTCATTTGAACATAATTGCTGTGCTCCAGGAAGGAAACAACAGAGCAGACAGTGCTGGGGGCTTGGAGAAGGAGCAGTATGGAGAGGTCCATTGGTGGGAAGTGTGGGAAAGCTCCTGCTAAGCTTTCTTGTGACATCTCAGCTACTGCTAAAACACACAAAGGCTACAAACTGTTATTTTTAGCATGTTGAGGAACTGTGTCCAGTTTTTTTCTGGCCTTGATTTCTGATGGTTTTTGGCCTTGAGCTCTGGATGAGGGGCTCAAACTTCTTTGCATGCTTTTAGGTATTAAAATTTTACTTTGTGAAAGAAACCATAAAAAGATGCTCAGTTTGTGCTAGCAGAGGGGCAAAATGAATAGACTTTGCTTGTTTGTGTCACCAAGATCTCATAGACAGTTGTTGCTTCTCCCCAGGAGCTCTTACATTGTACTGTAGGGTTCACTTACACAGTCTTTCGTACTCTCTGCTGTATATCACTTCATGTGACAGTTTAGGGTAAGGAAGTGTTGCGGGTGGGGCTGGCTGTGATGGCACGGGAAGCAACTTTTGCTCCTTTGGTCCACTGCTGTTTCCTGGGCATGCAAATCTTCAAGGCCACATGGAGTACCTCATTGTACCTGTGGAGGACACTCAAGTCTTGAGCCACTGAGGCCAGGGCACAAAGGAAGGGATGCTGCTGTGGCAGGCAGCGCCTACCACTGTGTAAGAGCTCTGAGAAGCTGTCAGGTTCAGAGGCAAAGTGAATGTCACACCTGTGGAGGAACAAGTATGTGACTGCTATCAATTTTGTAGTGGGAAAAATTAATATTTTTTTGGTTCAAGAGAAAGCTTGGAAGCCACTGTGCCTCCATGGAGAGATAAGGCAAGTAGTGCTTATAGAGATCAGTGTGGTGTCCTTGGAAAAGAGCCAGTGTGTAGAGCGTTTGGCTTCAGCAACACATGGTTATGGGAACATTCCAGAGTGCTGGCCAGGCTACTAAAAGCTACTCCATTTGGGTCTGTCTTTGGGTGTTACAGGGTGCAGGTGTTTGTTATCCTAGGACATGATGCAGATTTGCCTTACAAGGAGTATATTGCATTGAAAAGGTGCTCTGAACTCTTTCAGAGATTAAGTTTGGCAGTTTATATACTGGAAAACACCTACTTTGTATTCTAGTGCCTTCAATGGGTGTTCATCCTTGAGGTCTGCTTGAAAAAAGCAGCTTGAATTGGTTCATTGGCACCATTTCAAAGAAACACAAAGGAACTGCATTTCCTCAAGAAGTATGATTTTATTATATAACTCATTGCCACTGGATGTAAAATTCCAAAACGTCACTGGGATCAAAAAGACTGAGACAAATTTCTCAAAGATTCTTCTGCTAGTAGCCACCAAATGCATTCAGGGTGCAGCCTCCAGCTTAGGAAGTCTGTAAGCAGCCAATTGTTGGAAAGTGAGAGACAATATGGGGAAGAGGAGTTTCATGTTTGCCCTGTCTCTTGTATGCTTTCCTGCAGCGTGTGCTACTGGATGTTATCAGAGCCAGCTGTTTGGTCTAGGTGGCCCTACCAGGTCCAACCAAAGCTCTACCTAGTGTTCTGAAAGTACATACACATTATATTGAAGTATTTACAGGTGCCGGAGGGGAACTGCCTGAACAAAAGCGCTTAGAGACCTAGACGTCTAATAAAACTGTAAGGTCTCCTTTGTACAGGTTGCCATTTATGTTGCAGACACGGACAGCTACCATTTAGAGGTAGCAAGAAATGAATATACTGAATTACGGATATGTAGGGTGGAAGGCGCCTCTCCAAGCGTCTCTCCAATCTCCTACTCCAGTGGCCTGTCACCAACACTAGATCAGTGTGGCCATGGCTTTGTCTAGCTGAGGCTCTCCACGAATGGAGATCCCCCACCTCAGTGGGAACCTGTCTCAAAGCTGCATCACGCACCTGGGCAAGGAGTTTTTCCTGGTGTTTGACTGGAACCTCTGAAGTTGCAACTTGGAGGTGTTGCCTCTTATTACTACTTTTTCACCTTAAAAGTCATTCTGCCAGGTGGTCTTTGCCTGGTGGCCAGACTGACACCGTACATGATCTTAGGGGACTTGTTCATCGGTGTTTGAACCCTTTGAGTGTTCCTTTACTCTGATTTGGGCCTTATCATATCCTTCATCTTCAATGTTTTTAGGTGGACACTGCAAGTGAAATGGAAGAACTGGATGTTGACAGCATCTCTCTAATGCCTGAGCCAGGCAGCCAAGGCCCTGCAAAGCTCCAGGTGTTCTTAGCTCGGTACAGGTACTGGATCATTTCTTGTGGTCTATGAGGTTACACTGTAGACTGGGAGGAAGAGAACTCAGATAATTCTGTGCTTGTGAGGAGCAGATCAAATGTGATCTGTGTCTTCCATGTCAGAGTCTTCGGCCCATAAGGTCTCGCTCAGCTCAGAGGGATAACATTGCTTTGGAATGTTGAAATCCCTTTTAAAGACTAAAGAGCAGGAGTTGGCAGTAGGTGCTTGCAAAGATAAAGGTTTTTCATGAGGCATTTCCCTGTGGTAGGCCCTCTGATGAGCTTGAGAATCCTGGGGTAGGCACATTAGAACTACCTGGAGGCCAAATCCTATCACCAGTGTATTTACTGTTTTCATGCTAAGTGAAGTTTTTGACTTGCTGTTCAAAACATGGAGTTACAGCACTGAGTGTTTTGTAAGTTGTATCCTGAGGGCTGGATAATTATGAGGAAAAAAAAAAAGGGCTAGAAACCTTTTTTTTTCACTCATGTAATGTTGTTCTTGCACGGATCAGCTCATTCTTTAGGGTTTTAAAGACAGGAATTCTGAGATTCTGTGCTGTGCTTGTCCATGACAGTCATATGGCAAGTAAAGTGTACCTTACAAGTTTTGGGCATTTTCAAAAATTTATTTTTGTTTTCCGTCAAAACTATCAAATGCATGAAATGTAGAGAGAGATCTACATAAAATAGTTAAGGCTGCAGGTGAATTTCAGGGTTTCTGTTTTAGAAGTGCAGAGTCCTACAGCTTATCTACTTAGTACGCTCAGAAACACAGCAGGCACTCAGGTAATTTAAATCTTCTCTTAAACACTTTCTTGAGTCACTCTGATCTGTTCCTTCAGACATCACAAGATGTCAGTTCTGCTACTCAAAACCTTATTCCTAGCTGCTATTTGAACATGGAACAATATGTTATTAGTTATTTATGAAACTGTAAACTAAAATATTGACCTTTGTCTATGGAATTTGCCACTTGCAAAAAGTGGATGCAGTCCCAGTGAATTGTAAGCTGATCTAACATCACAGCTCGAATGTATTGCTGTGAAAGTTGCTATACAAAGTAAGTCTTCATATTTGTAAATATTTCAGCTACAATCCTTTTGATGGGCCTAATGAAAATCCAGAGGCAGAGCTTCCACTGACTGCTGGCGAATATATTTACATCTATGGAGACATGGATGAAGATGGCTTCTTTGAAGGTGCGTTTTAGTAGAATGAAATGTGACCAAACTACTGTGGGAAGTTGATCTCTTAAAAAAACCAAGAGAGGAATTTAGTGAATCTTGACACTTCAAGATAAAGGTTTTCTACCCAAAGTTGGTTTGTTAGAGGCAAGAGCAGATTCTGTTGGAAAAGGGTTTATTTGTGTCATGATTAAATTGAGTCTAGAACATGAAATCCTGGTCTAGTGATTTCAGTGGAAATTTTGCCACTGCTTTCAGGAGAGCTCCAGGTTTCATCCCCACATGATTCCTCCCTAGCTGTGGAGAGGAACATGTTCAGCCCTGGGCACCTTCTGCATATGGTCTGTTTCCCTCTTTCCAGTAACTTCATAGTGAGGCAGAGATCATAAGCAGCTGGTGGTCTTAACTACCTCTTGCTCTTTTGGCAGAGCAGGGTATAAAATAAGCAGTCCGAACTACAGTTATGTCATTTGGTGTCATACAGTGTGTTTCGCTTTTGGCACCTTTGAAAACACGATCCTGGTGGACTAATAGGCAGATGGAATTAAAACCAAGAATTGTGGACTGTAAATTTGTAATGAAGTTTCTTTGTGGACCTGGCTTACTTAATGGGATGAAGGAACCTTAATTTACTGAGGTGGTTTGCAAGAGCTGAGGCAAATGCATGCCATGTTGCACTGCTTGCTCTTTGACTCTTCTGGCTCTTTCTTTCTTTCTTTCTTTCTTTCTATTTCTAAGCTTCTCATGTATTTATTTGTTTGTTTGTTGTTTAAAGAATAAAAGGTTATTCTTTACTAACGTGTTCTGCTTTCCCTGCTTTCAATTGATTTGCTGTAGGTAGAGGTGGAAAGGGGAAAGTAAGTGCAATGCCTACGCACTGCTGTTTTGACCGTGGTTTGACGGTTCTTGCACGTACCAAGAGTGCTGTGGTATCAGTCATCCCCATGGGTCCTTTTGGGACATCTTTGTTACAGAAGCTAGCATAACAAAGGAGAGAACTAAAACGGAAGGCCAGAGCTGAATACAGAGCTGGAAAGGTGGACTTTCATGAGGAAGTACTACAAAACCCAAATCTGTATGGCTGGGAGAAGATGTTAAATCATCAGTCTTCGTAGTTTGGGAAGGCTAGAAAAATACACTTAAGTTAGTAAAGGAGCTGTGATCAGGAAAAGTAGGGTAATGAAGAAAGAAAACCCCTTAAGCTAATTACACAAAACAACTTTCTAGTTAGTTGGCTCTGGAATGTATGGAGCGGTGTGGCTCCTCACTGTGACCATTAGGATCTACCTAGGGAAGCCCTGTGAAATGCAGGAAACTTTGCCAGGAATAACCTCCCCGAGGTTTGTTTTTTTCATTCCTGACTGCAGCGCAGTTGTGACCTGGCGTAGACATTGTCACGTTGTCTTCGTGGATGGGTTGGAAGGCTGAATGGTAGGTGCAGTGGTAACAGGTTTCCTGTTTTTTGTTTAGGGGAACTGATGGATGGCCGGCGGGGGCTAGTCCCCTCCAATTTTGTTGAGCGAGTTTCAGATGATGACCTCATGACGTTTCTGCCTTTGGAGCTGAATGATCTCACCCATAGTTCATACCAGGAGAAAAGTTTTGTCAGTGCAAGCACCAGCAGTGGAGATAAGAGTGATTTTTCCATTGAAGAGAGTAGCATCAGTCCATTGGCCAGTAGAGCAGAAGGAGACCAGGAGGAACGTGTTAGTCATACAGCAGTGCCTTACCCAAGAAAACTGACTTTGATCAAGCAGCTTGCCAGAAGCATAGTTGTAGGCTGGGAACCACCACTTTTGCCAGCTGGCTGCCCAGACATACAAAGCTACAACATCTATGTGGATGAAGAGCTATGTCAAAATGTGAAGAGTGGCTTTCAGACCAAAGCAGTGATTGAGAAGCTGGATTTAAAGACAAAGGCTTACCGTGTATCTGTGCAGACTGTGACAGAGCAAGGCAGTTCTGATAAACTGCGATGCACTTTCTTTGTGGGGCAAGATTTTTGTGTGGCACCAACTATGCTGAAAGTCAGAAGTGTCACTGCCACGTCGGCAGAGGTCATGTGGCTTCCCTGCAACAGCAATTACAACCACGCAGTGTATCTCAATGGGGAGGAATGTGACATAACAAAACCTGGGGTCTACTGGTACACCTTCCGCAACCTGCAGCCAAGCACTCAGTATGTTGCCAAGCTGGAGGCCCGGCCCTTGAAAACACCTTGGGAAGAGATCCCAGAGGGGCAGGAGCAGAACTCAGCTGTGATACACTTCACTACCCCACTAGCAGGTATCAGAGAAGTCGTGCCCATGGCCACTGTGCATGGAGTGCTTGGAGCAGTGCGCTCTGTCATTACTTCGCTATGAAGCCTTGGGGTGAAGGGAAGCAAGGTTTATTAGGTCCTAAAGCCTGAGATGCTGTACTGTTTTGTCTTAATGTTTTTCTTCCTTTATTTTAAAAATTTATTATCTCTTTTGTTTTCATTTGCTCTGGGAAGACATCTTCTTTGCTGATTTGAACAGCATGCCTCTCAGGGCATGGAAGATCTGGTTTGCCATGACCTTGCTCTAAGGGTTGCTGCATCTTGGCCTCAGCTACTTTTGCAAAGTTCTGTTTTCTGTGCATTAAAGCTTTCACAGAACAAGAGCACCTTACTTTCTCTGGTTCTGTCTACCGTTTCCCAAGACTAGCCTAGCTATTCTAGTACAGTTCTGCAGTGGCAAGTCTGGTGTGGTACCTTTCTCCTTGATTCTAACCAGAGTTTAGTTTAGCTTTATGCTGTTGTCAGGTAAGCAAGAGCAAAATTTGTTTGGTCTCTCACAGGCACACCTGATGCTCCTTTGGATGTCCAGGTAGAAGCTGGTCCCTCACCAGGTATCCTTGTTATCAGCTGGTTACCTGTCACTATTGATGCCGAAGGATCTTCCAATGGAGTCCGAGTCACCGGTTACGCTGTGTATGCAGATGGGCAGAAGGTATTGTGCTGACGCTATGCCAGGCTGACGTCTGTGTAGGTGGGTGGCTGGAGGCTGGTGCAGGAAGCGTGCCAGGAGGAGGCAGTGACAGTCCTTGGCTTGGAAAGGAATGATACTAGAGAAGAAACAATGCTTGGGCTGTTTGTTTTGACTGAAGCACCCCAAAAAAAGAGTTCCATCCAGATTTTTGATGTGGTTTTGATATAAGTAAGCTAGGAAAGTTCCTGTGGCAGGACCCTTCACTAGGAAAACAGGACAATTAGTGTCAGCCGCCTCTGTCACACCCTAAGCACTAGCTTGATCCTTTGGGAAACGACGAGCTCAATGAGTCCATAGCACATGGAGAGAGTACAAGTACAAGTACTCAACCTTGCCACCACTTGGGGCTTATCTCTGGACTATGGGTTCTCTAGCCATTTTTTATATTAAGGACAGGCAAAGAGGGAAAAGAGGGAGGTATACAGACACCCCAGGGTCCTGTATGAATACTGGTAAAGAACCTCCAAAGATATTCTGTATTAAAAGTGGCCTGCAGTCTTCTGCATATAGGATGTTGTGCTATTGGCCATGGGAGAGGCAAGGCACAACTGTTCAAAGGAGCAGAGTGCAAAACAGAGTGGTGCTGTGTTGGATGATTGCTCTTCTATTGTGGAAATGCTTTTTCGTTACATAGGTCAGAAAAGGAGTCCGAGAAGGTAGGCAAAAGAGAGGCCAGAAAAAGAGATAGCTTTTTTAAAGTGTAGGGAACAAGAAGAGTTAAAACCTGGTGTAGGAGGGAATAGTCATGTTTTATAGAATATTCAGTTTCTCAAATGGTTGTGGTAACAATTTACCTTTGCTGTTCATTCTTCCCTGATATTGTGCAGAAGGGTGAGAATTCTGTATGCCTGCTCTCAAGAGCTTTGGGGTCTTTCGTTAACTTTGTGTTCAGGAATTGTCATTCTCAGAAGGGCTGAGCTGTGCACAGTAAATAATTACTCCCTATTTTTTTGCTTGCAGGCAATAGAAGTTACTTCTCCAACGGCTGGGAGTGTCCTGGTGGACTTGTCCCAGCTTCAGATGTTCCAGGTGTGCCGGGAGGTTTCTGTGAGAACGATGTCTCTGTATGGGGAGTCAGTGGATTCAGTTCCAGCCCAGATTTCCTCGGTCTTGCTGCGAGCCTCTCACCACTCTTCACCTTCAGATTCTGCTGTTTCTACCACTTTTACCTCTAGACTGCCCCGTGGAGAGCCCAGGGGCTCTCTGCCTGCACGCAGCCCACCCACACGCCAGACAGCTGCACTCCTGCATCGACAAAAAGTTCCTGCTGATAGCTCAGATGCCAAATTGACTGATCACTCCTCCAGCCATGACAGCTCAGTACGATCTCTGCCAGAGGAAGCCTCTTCACCGCCGCACCTCTCCTCTCCCAGTGCTTCCTTGGTGCAGGTTTTAGATGCTTCCCCACAAGGATCAGACACTGCACAAGACAAGAAATGCCTGACTGTGCCTCCTCAGCAAGCTGGCAGGACAGTGCTCCCCTGTGAGGGCACAGAGCCTGTCGCTTCAAGGGAAGCAGAATCGCAAGGCCTGGGTGAGGGGATGGAGGTGCAGGTAAGTGCTTACATCTCCTGCCCAGTACCAAATGTGCTGGGAAGGAGAATGGATCATTTTGGGGAATGGAAGAAAATGCTAGTGAGCATGTTTCTCTTTCTGTGACACACCGTTGCCTTTGGGTCATCATCCAGTGGTTGGCAAACAGTCAGGGAGTACTGTCTGCTGTTGTGTACCTGGAAGAGCAGATGAAGCTCTCCGCTTGATCTGCTTGCACACACATGTGATCAGGAATAGAGTCAGGAAAGCAAGAATTCATCAGAGAGAGAAGGTGAAAAGGATGTTCCCACTGATGATGATGTCAGTGTTAGTCTGGCACTGCTATTCTTATTCCAAACACTGTGTTCTCTGACTTGAAGGGGTCTTCTCCAGTCTAGTGGGTTTGTGTGAGGCAGAGTAGAGCCACTTCAGCACAGTGGAGCACCTTAGTGGACTTCACACCAACATAGCCGTGTCTGGAGAAGAGCTGGCAAGTTGTCCTGACATTGGGTATTTGGAATCCTGTAGGGTGGGTGAGTGCTTTCAGGGCTTTCCTAGGACAGTGGTGAGGATGTCCGAGAGCCTCATAAGAAAACAGGTAAATGACCTATAAGCTGCTCGCTCTGTGACAAGAGGAAAGTGGGTCCTGTTTGTGTGTGATGCATTATATCAGGAAAAAGGATCTTTTTCCCATTCTGACCTGTGACATCAGGGACTTCAGGGAGCACAGGGAGTGCTTCAAACTGTTAAAGTCAGCATGACTTTATTAATTATGGCAATGTGAGCTTGCGAAGGCTCAGAGTTAGACAAAAGCAGGGAAGACTTCTGATAATTACTGGAGTATCGACAGCTGTGTGGGCCCAAAACCAAAGGCTAGGTAAATACACAGAAGAATTGAGATGTTGAGTCCAAAATTTAAATCGTCATTCTTCAATCCCTGGTCATTTTCTGCTCACAGTACCTCAGGTCAGTTGTTGTGATTTGTTTGCACATATTTAGATGTCTGGTGTAGGTGGCTAACGTGGATGGGTTGCTTTGCCTCCTTTGTAGTCGGTGGAGCAAAATGGGTGCTTCCAGGATGCACATCATCCTCCTTGCTTGGAGATGTGTGTCTTCACTTGGCTGTCAACAAAGAGAAACAGGGCAGAAAGATCCTAGCTGTCAGATGACACATGAGATCTAGACCTGTCTGGCTTTTGCCTGAGCCCAGTGAACATTTGGAAACTAGACACTGCAGTGTGTAAATCTCCCTAGGGGTCTGATCCTGTAAATACATACAGAGCACACTTTGTAAATAGGGACAAGGTTGTTCTCCATTGCAAAATACAGGGGAGGCTGTCATATTCTAGAGTGAGGGTTAGAGAAAGGGGTGGCTGATGAAGGCCCCCACCTGCCTTACCCTCCTTGTTCTTGGGGTTCCACTCCTCCGTCTCCCAGAGGTTTTCTTAAACACCAGACTGAACCAACTGGAAAACATGAAAATTTAAAATTTCTGTAATCCAACTAGGTGATCTAACCATGAATCTGTGCAGTTGTATTCTCTGTGTATGTTCTTCATTAATTCCCCTTCTCTTCACAGCTCCCAGAAGTGCTGGGGTAATGTCCTCACCTCCAGCTCAAGCTAACCTGCAAGCTGGTGTGTAGGACATTCCTCTGGCAGATAAGAGTGGGAAATGACCTTTTTATATAGCTTGGGCTCTTCTTGCTGCCGTAAAACTAGTTATTGTCAATACACTTCTGTGGCTTACATGAGCCACATGCAGTGGCCAGAGCTGCAGCAGTGGAAATACCTTGTGTGTACTTGCAGCTAATGGCAGAGAGGGGCTTGTTCCAGGGCTGGCCAACCTTCCCAGCTGCAAATTGCCTGCCAAAATATTCATGTGCCGACAGCACAGAATGCACAGTGTTTCAGAGAGTTTGGGGTGGCAAGGGCCCCATTTTGGTGCACAAGTATTGTGTGATACCTCCTCCAGGTTTCTTCGTGGTGACCTTTTTTTTCGTTTGTTTCCCAGGCAGAACAATCTGTAACCAAAGCATCAGAACTGGAAAGTCCATCTAACAGCAGTCTGAAGATACGTATGGAGACCTGCCATGCATGCTCTGTGGAAGAGTCACCGAAAGGTCTCAGTGCTGAAAAAGAAAAAGAGATAAAGGAGAAACACTTGAGCCCAGAGCCTCTGCCCTCCCCCAGCCAGGCTGAGGGGACAGATGGCACCTTCAGAGATGCAAGCATGAGTGGGAGCAGCTGCCAGGAGATCTCGAGATTGTCCCTTGGCAAGGAAGTGATCAAAGAAATGTCCAGAGTGAAAAGAGAGGTTTGTTTAACCTTGGGTGAATGTCTCTGCCTATGGAGGGGTGTGGATTGTATTTGACACCCTTAGGTTTTACAGCCTTATGCAGTACTGTTCTTCTGCAGGCTATAAAACGTGTCTGTCAGTTCTGTGTGTGTGCACCCATGCCAATTGCTGCATTGGGTGCTGCCCAATTTATTTCCTGCCATACTTCAGCTGTATATGTACTAGAAAAAGGTAAAATGCTACTTTATTGCTGAAATAGAGTGCCTGAGAGGACTGAAGAAATCTGTTTTGCTTTTCAATAGCAAGAAGAAAAAATATCCGAAATGGGAAGACGACAGCTGACCCTTTTTGCTGAGCACAGCCGTAGTTCTGACCTTTCAGATATTTTGGAAGAGGAGGAAGAAGATGAACTGTCTTCAGAAGCTCTGGAAGAGAAGAAATGGGACCAGAGAGAGCCATGTTACCGGGAGAACGGGGAAAAGGTAACTTTTAGCAGAGTCATGCTTGCGGGGAGCGCCAATGCAGCCATCCCATATCATCAGTTCACAGGAGGAGGTACTGGTCTGTGCCCAGCGCTCTCAGCAGTGCTTGGCTAAGTTCCTGCCTGCTCTGCTTTTACTATGAGTGTTGTCTTAAGCTAGTAAAAATACAAGTTATTTGTGAGGGGAAAGGGTGTTTATATGTAATGGATGTACCCAGGGTTTAATTAGTTGGAAAAACACACAATGTAGTATGAACTTTAGAACCCAGAGTTAAAAATCAATCCTATTGATCAAGTTCTTAATATAGACATAAACAGTGAACACATAGGAATCTGTAAAGTCCACCCATCTGTAGATCCTGTACCAACCCACCTTCCCTCCTAAGGCAAAACAGGCATGTAATATTTTGTCCTCAGTCCTGCAAGCACTCCTGAATGCGAGTAACTTAGTGTAGATTATTTTGCGTAGACCTTGGTGCTCTCTGTAGGAATGGATGGCTTGTAGGGGTGGAGCCGTGGCTTTGCAGCTCAGATGTTGCAAGTGAGGAAATACTGATTGAGTTGGAACTGTGAGCGATCATGTTAATTCATGTTGTAAGTTCAAACAGCTAAATCTAGTTAGTGTGTTGTAATGCATCTGTGACAGGCAATGTGCTTAAAACTGCATGACTGGAAAGTGGTATGTAATCATACAAATTACAGCAGTTGAGGTGAATGTACATGAGGGAAAGTATTGAGGCTGAATGACGGAGATATTAGAAAGATTTGCCAGAAATGTGATATGCCTGTATATAGCAAGAAAGCATCCTTGTTTGGTTTTTTTCACATGACCAAAGAACACATGTGGTTTGTTTTTGCTGACCTGGATAGCTGCTAGCCTGCAGCATGGACGGGATGGGACTGGTGGGCTTTAGATGATCAATAGCAGACAGTGTAATGATTCTGGAGTACATTTGCTGCTGCTCCTTTTCTCC
Organism: Falco punctatus; assembly: GCF_963210335.1. Taxonomy (NCBI): domain Eukaryota; kingdom Metazoa; phylum Chordata; class Aves; order Falconiformes; family Falconidae; genus Falco; species Falco punctatus. The sequence goes on from NC_137580.1 coordinate 100,814,037, forward strand.
TTCTGATGGGGGTTCTGCTTCCCAGGTGGGGAGGTTGGACCTGCACTGCAGTGTGTCAGGAGTCCCAGGAGAGCCTTGTGCCTGGAGATGCTGGGGCTGCCTGGGAAGGTGTTGTTGAAAGGGCTTCCAGTTGTTGGGATTGCACTGGGGGAAAAAATGGAAGAAAAAGAGTTTTCCTGGAAGGAGAAAAGAGGAAACAAGAACAGTCAAGAATGCTGTTTTTTGTCTCTTTTTTTTCCTGGATGTTTTATTGGCCTGAATGTTTTTGGCTTGGGCTTTTTTGTTGTTTTTTTTTTTTTTGTGTGGTTTTTTTTCTGCAAAAGGAACACTGAAACCCCATGGACATCTTGTTGAGTTGAGCAAACTGGTGCTGCTTGATCTGAAAAAGTGCTATTTTTTTTCTGTTCTGGCAGGGACAAGTTGAGGGTGTGATCATGACAAGATGCTGAATGGGGAGAGGGCATCAAGAGCAGGAAGCTTTAGGCCACAGAGCTCCCAACGCTACCTTGTAGAGTGAGGGAAGATGGTGACTGAAGTGGGCCAGGTCTCAGCAGGGCTGTTTTCTAGAATTCTATTTAGTAACATATCTCAAGACTCCTCACCCAACTCTTTCAGGATTTGGGGCATGAAAGAATGGAGGGGTGCTGCTTTTAAAATGTTTAACCTCAAATAAGTTGTTTAATTTCTGAATCTTTTTATTGTATTAAAACTCAAATCAAAACCCACATTTTTGTAAACAGCTAAAATAAGAGTGGATTATTTTATGGTTGCATCTATGAATTTTGCATATCCCTAATGGGTGCTAACAAGGTAGGAGCCTAGAGCACATGCCCTGTAAAGAGAATCTGAGGAAGCTGAGCTTTTTTGGTCTGTCACAGAGGCTAGTGGGAGATCTTGTAGCTTCCTACAACTGTTTGAAGGTTGGTTAAAAGGTGAGAGAGCCAAAGTTGTCTTGTTCATGGCAGGTGATATAAAAAGAGGTGGCAGTCATGAGCTGCTTTTTGGGAGGTTCGTGTTGGAGATGAGTACAAAACTTCTTTCCCAGGAGGATGGTGCAGCCTTGGGACAGGTCCCCAGAGCGGTGGAGAATCTCCGTTCTTTGGTGTTGTAAAGCCCTCGGCTGATTTACTGTTGGCAGCAGTCCTGCTGCAATTAGGAGATTGAACTGGAGACCTCTGGAGGCCCCTTCAACAAATTCTAAACATAATTCAGGACCAGCTTTTGCTTGGAAAAAATTATGGAGGTTGGAATAATTAGTAGGCAGCTTACAACTGCCTGTTTTTTTCCCCCCACTGTGGTTCAGTTTTTAATTATCTCTGAACAGGCCTGCTCTTGAATGTAGTGTAAAACAAAAGCAGCTACATATGCTTTGTAAACTATTTGCAGATGGTTTTAGAACATGTCATGGTATAAATTGTCAGGGAAGTTGAACAAGAGACCTCCAGAGGTATCTTTCAATCTAAATTACACTATGCATCTGGGATTCCACCTTTTTTATTTTAGTATAAATGTAGTAAGAGACAAAAACATAAATTCTATAGTTGTTCCAAGACAAACTTTAAAATTCAGCAGTGTTTGACCAGAAGTTTTATATAACCTGGCAGGGTCTTGCCCTGCTGCAAGTGAAGTACATGTCTGTGTGACCCTTTTCAGGTAAAGGATTTTCATGTGTATTTGTGGCAACTCTGTTCACCTGGATTTGCAGACAGTAAACTACTGTAGAGCTGGAGCTTGACAGATGATGGGAAGGGCCTCCTGTAGCAGCAACATCTCTAAGGGATGTCTTGCTGCACAGGGTCACTTTGTTCTGTTCGAGTGCGAGGACAGAGAGGTAAGGGAAGACTGTGGGTCCTTGTGTGACCACAGGCTGTGAGACTCATCCCTGTGAATGGAGGAACCCAGTCAGCTCTAACTTGCAGCAAACGTCCACGGAGGAACTGTGCCTTTCCTGCCCCATCTTCCCATCCCAGGGGATGCTGAAGCTGTGGGGAATCAAGTGGGCAGGATGAAAGGTGTTGCAGATAGCTGTGTGTGTAGGGGCAGAGGCTGGGAGGGAGCTCTTCCATGCATTGGCCTTTCTCGCTTTCCGCTGCATTGCTAGTTCATCTAATTGTCTTTTGCCCGAAGACCCATTGCTCTCTTTTGCTTCCTACCCTTGCTTTGCTGCAGACCACCGTCGCTGCTCCATCCTGCTGTGCTGGGAGGGAATCAGCTGTAACTTTGCCTCTCTTTTTAATGTTTATTTCCTCTCTTTTTTCCTTTGCTTGTCCTGGCTGTGGCTTTTCTCGGGGGCTGGGTACAGATGGATCTTTGTGATACTGACAGCGATGAGGAGATTCTGGAGAGGATACTGGAGCTCCCGCTTCAGAAGAACCACAGCAAGAAATTGTTTAGCATCCCTGAAGTGACTGAGGATGAGGATGAAGATGAAGATGAGAAGTGTGTTATGGAGGAAAAGGCAGACCCTCAAGACTCCTTGGAAACACTTACCCACCATTCAGGAAGAACAGAGAAGGTGCTCAGTGTCAAGGAGCCATTTCTAAAGGCAGATGGGAGTAACACCTCCACAGATCTGTCTGCTCAGACTCCACAGGAGGAGCATGACATTAAGGAGAGCAGAGGGGATGCTGCCCATGCAAATCCTGCTTTTGTCCAGCTGGTCTGGAGTCAGAAGAAGGCAAACTGGAACTGGGGCTACCAGGAGAACGATCCGAAGTCTGGGACTGGGGCAAGTCCTGCTTGGAGCAAGAAGGGAAATAATTACCGAGAGAAGATCCGGAGTCGGCCTGAGATGGGTAGGAGGAGACAGAATGATTTAACAGAGCACTGCAGTCGTCTGCTGGGCAACTGCAGTCAGATGGGAGGTGGGTTATACAGAGCTCCTAGCCTCAGGGAAGAGCTGAACATTGTGAGCAGTGCTGGTGGTAAGGAGGGGTTTGATATGTACAGTCGTGCCAGACAAGCCACCTTACGAAAAAACCACACGAAAGCAGTGGTTTCAGGGTTTGCAGAACCTGCTGTGACGGCAACACACTGCTCCAGCCCCAGGAGCCTGGAAATAGACATTGAATATGACTCCGAAGATGATCAGGATTCAGTCTGTGCATCCCCCCCTGAGAGCAGGCTGTGGCCAGAAAGGTCCCAGAGCTGTCAGGGGGACTGGAGTGATTGCTCCAGTCAATCTGAGGTTGCCCACACGGATGGCAGGAGGGACCTGACCAGACTGGAGATGATGGAAGAGCAGGGGATGGAGTGGGCTGGGTCTCCGAGCCGGCGCCTGCGGTTGTTCTGCCAGGAGAACGAAGCACTGAGATGTGAGAGCAGTTCTGAGGAGCAGGGCTGGGAGCTGGACTGTAAGTCACCTGGCTGGAGAAGGAGGCTCGAACATCCTTCGAAGGGGATACGTAGCACCTCCTTGCACAAAAGGGTTGGGTGACTTTTCCTATTCTGGCTTTGAAGCAGCTTGCAGTGGCATTAGCTTCCCTCTGCTTCCCTGGCCTGCCTGTATCTTGCTTTGTTCAGTGTTGTCCAGAGAAAGGACCCTCTAGGATTGTCTGGAAGAAAAATCAGAGAGATTCTGTAGTTCTGTGCTGCTCCGTGGCTTTTCTTGTATTACCTGCTTCTGCTTTTCCTGCTAACTGACCAAGTGTCACCGATGCAGTATTCCTTTTCTCACTGGGTCTTCCTCCCCATGGCAGGAGGCTGTGAGACCCAGATGAAAATCCCTGGTGAAATAAGCTGATTTGTGAAAGCTCTGTGTAGATGATGACTGTAATGTCATTGCCTCCCCTTGAAATGCCCTTTGCTGTGTCCTCACGCTCACCGAGGGGATTGTCACTGGTGCCTGGCAGGGTGCCTGCCTGTACTTAGTTCTGTTTTCCTACTTCCTTGGTATTTTCAGCTCTAGATTGTCCCTGAAGAGGAATGTTGCATTTGGATGCGCTGCTCTTTGTGGAGTGCGTTTGGGCTGAGCACTGTTCACGTGAGTTGGAAGGCAGAGGCTGCTACTAACTCTCTGGTGGTTCCTGTTGCAGGCGTCCGGTAATAAAGATCCTAGGGGCCAGGAACTGCCTGGCACAGCCACCTGGCAGGCTCCCAGCAGAAGAGGGAACAAGAGCGTAAGAAGAAGCCAAATGCAGAAACCTTTACTGTCTAGTCCAGGTGAGTGGGCAAGGAGGAGAGAGCTGGGCAGCAGGAGAGAGGGCAGCTATTGGAAATGGCAGGGAAGAGGCCAGTAGGCAGTATTTGAGCCGTGCAGGGCTATGGCGGGAGGATGGTGCTGACGTTATCTCTGGTGTGTCCCCTGTCTGCGCGCAGGTCCTGCAAGGAGCACTGCTTCAGAAACCTCTGTTAAAGATGATGGCATTAGAGTATTTGTGGCACTCTTTGACTACGATCCTGTTTCTATGTCTCCTAACCCTGATGCAGCAGAAGAGGAGCTCCCATTTAAGGAGGGACAGATCCTGAAAGTAAGAGGACACTGTACTAAACGTCTACTCTCTATGGATCCATCTGATGTTCCAGGGACAGCATGAACCTTGGGATTTCATCTTGGGTGTTTCCTTAGCTTCCCTTTCTCCTTTCTCCTTGCAGCTCAGTCACTGTAGCGTAAACAGTCTGGCCTGTCTTTTCTCCTTGCAGGTATGTGGAGACAAGGATGCTGATGGCTTTTACAGGGGTGAATGTGCAGGAAGGGAGGGGTACATTCCATGCAACATGGTTTCAGAAGTCCAGGTGGAGAATAACGAAATCAAGAAGCAGCTCCTAAAGCAAGGATTCCTGCCTGCCGACACCCCAATGGAGAGCATAGGTACTGTATCTCCTTTATTACGTCCGTGCTGTGCTATTGTCAGCATGCTTCTTTGCTGACATGTGGAAAGCTCAGTCATGCTGTCAAGCTGTGTGGCCGGTGCAGCCTACCACAACAATCTCCAGGGCTGGTCCCCAGGATCTGAAGGCTTGTTTAGTGGTTATTGCAGTAGCAAGCAGGGAGGTCTTGATGGATGAGGGAGGCAGGTGTCCTGAGGCTGCAGTTCATACCTGACTCTGCTGCAGCACAGTGCTGCCCAAGGCTGCATTTGCAGCTGCTGGAGGAGCTGCTCCTGTGCTTGAGGATTGTGCCTGCGAACTCAGCATGGATTGTGTGAGGCTGATTCTCGCTGGAGAAGGGGAAACAAAAAAGTTTGAAGAGCAGCTGAAGGATGTGAGCAAGAGTTTTCACTTCCGTGTTCTCTCCTTTGCTTTGTGAGTCTGTATTTGAACCCACAGGGGTGACCCTGCTCTTGAGTGACAGAATCTGTGACTTCAGAATGGAGGAGGATGGGGAGAGACTCATGGGGAAAGGGAAGGAAGGGTGTGAGACAGCAAGGTAGGCAGTCAGGAGTGTACAAGGAGCAGACCTGGTCCTTCGATTCCTCCTTACTCACTCCCTGAAGTACACGGTTCAGTGTTTTGTGCACTGCAGAGACTTTATGGTTTCTTCCCACTTGTGTAGTCAGAGGGAGGAGAGGAACCTTCCCTGGGATGTGCAGTCATCACAGCTCAGGCTGAGTTAGACTGCCGTTCAGTGGCTGTGAGCTGCCCCAAGACTGCTGTCAACATACTGGTGTCCCAATGCCTGTCCCTTGTCCCTACCATCTCTCATCCTGCACCTCTGTGTGTACTCTGTGCTACCAGTGGCAATGGTGTGACTTGTTCCGCTTGCCAAAACAAGAAGAAATTCTTGTTTTGGCTGGCCACTCTTTCCCTACCAGGTCAGCAGAGTACAACAGCACAAGTGAGGGTCTGATGGCAAAGGTAAGCCCTGACATTGACTGTGTCAATTCCTCACAGGCAGTGGAGGAAAAAAACCTAACCAACCAACAAAACAAAACAAAACAAAAAAAAACCCTCAAGAGAAAAAGAAGCAATCCAACTTGTTTCCATTTCCCTGCAGTGAGACCCAGTATCCAGCCCTAGAGGCTAAGGGCTGACAGTGCCCAGCTAAATGTGGGTCTCTGGAAGGTTGATCCTGAAGAGCAAAGGGGTCCATGGAGCCTGTTGCTTTCACTTTGTGGCTGTGTGATCTTTCTGGTAGGTGTTTGTCCTTTGGCCTCTCTCATGTCTAGGGAGAGGAGAGATTTGAGTAAGTCTTTCTCACACTTGAGGCATTCATAATGTTTCTCCTGCATGTACCCTCTGGTGCCCAGAGATGGCTAGATGCCTGTGGTGGCCTTTGTCCCTGTGGGGATACACAAGGCTCTCTGTCCCACTGTGTACTCTTGGAAGAATAAAGGAACTTACTAGCTCTGAGACTTCATGAATCATAGTGGGTTTGAAAGTTTTCAGGACTGTGGTGGTAGGGAAAAAGGCGTACCTTAGGCATGTGTGCAGAGAGTAAACCTTGTTGCCTTAGGCATCTGGGCTGTATGTACCTCTGTTGTTTTCCTGCTGCCATAAACCAGTCTTGCAGCCTCATAACTAAGAAAATGCCTTGGAGGGGTTGCTCTGGGAGCTCTTCCTGCACACTCCTCCGGAGACTCGTCCAGTAGTGGCCCTGTTCAGGGCAGAAGCTTTAGCTAGAGACCTCCCCAGATCTTGTCTCACCCGAGTGAGTTGGGGGTGCACCTCACCCGGCGTTTTTCAGTTGTTAACCGTATAAGGTTTTATTTTGTCCTTATGATGCTGCTTCTGAAAGATAAAGCGCAGCAAATTTTGTCTAATGTGTACTGTGGTATGGCTAATGGGCATAAATGCAATATGGATTTCTATGTGTATTTGGGATGTGGGTCATGCCTCATCTGAGTCCGTGTATGAGAAATGAAGATTTGGGCATTGCCCGTAGAAATCGGTGTCTGCTTCCCAGGGGAGGCATGTCATGCTACTCTGTTGCCTGTTCACTCTTCAAAATGCTTTTCACTTTCCATTCACTGTCTGTTTCTCTTGTCTATTTATTTGCTTTTTTGGATTTTTATTAAGGAAATGGCACATTTTCTCCACCTCCACGCCGCCAAACCGTCCCTCCTCCAAAACCCAGACGCTCCAAGAAAGGTCTGTGTCATCCACTGCTTCCTCTTTGATTTTTGCAATAGGATTACAGACTGCATTGAATTTTTACTACTTGCTTACAGGACCCTCAGTTGTTTGTCTCTGTACGACTGCTAGGAAGTGGAAAGAGAGCCCATCCCTGTGCTGGTGTTAAGTTTTTAACAACAGTGATGTCTTTTATAGTTTTGGAGCTTGACCTCTGCTTCTTGTTATGTCCCTGAGTCATGGTTACTGGTGTAGACTTTGAGTTGCATGAATGGTTTGCTTCTGTTGTTTGCTGCCGTGGTCTTTGTTCTTTTTATTGTTGTCAGTTATGTCATGTGGTCACTGTTGAAAGATGAACTCTCACTGATGAGACACTTTCTTCCCCCAGTAGGGCTGGATAAACAGGAGACGTACAAGTCTCATCCAGGTGAGAACTGCTCTTTCCAACTATGAGTAGATAGCGCATGACCATAATACAGATGCATTTTGCAATCAAGGGCCAATGCAAGACCCTGTAGTGCTGCTTCAGAGCGCTGTAAGAACATGGTTGTTCTCATGAAAAAGAGTTTTAGTTCTTTTAATTGAGTTGTGGGTGCAGTGGACTTTGACTAAACAGGGAGTGCCTGAAGGTGAAGGGTACATGTGGTCACATGGAAATCTCTTACTCACCTGATGGTGCTGGATTTTAAGCAAATCCAAGGTCCCTTGAGAGAGCACTCACTCTGTGCAATCATCTGTTGATGTCCAGAGAGGCCAAGCCTGCACACCTCTTGTTGGCTCTTCCAATGTTGACTTGAAGCAGGGTTTAAATCCATAAGATGAAGGACTGGACAATGTGTGCTTTCTGTAACACCAGGCTTTGCTTTTGTAGACTCAGAGCAGGTCTGTAAGTAATGGGGCTGAGCAAGCAGATGGTTGTAGAAAGTGCAGTGTGTTCCCTGGATGATGAGGCCTGTGCTTCCCTGTGTGCTGAGTTCTGTGCACTGTGGCTGGGCTGCTGGTCAGTGCTGTCCTGCGCTCTTGCTGTTCCCGTGGCACCTGAAGGATAAATTTTGTAGGTCAGTAGCAGATCATTGCATGGAGGGAGGAGAAATGTGTATTTGAGACTGCTGTCCTCTGCGTGTGTGTGTATGTGTGTGTGTATAAATAGAAAACATAAAATCAAACATGCATGTATATATAGGCAGGAAACCAAGGTGCTGGAATGGGGAGATGTTCCCACTTCTGTGCTTGTGAGGTGATACAGGAGATAGGAAACTGCTTTACCAAATGTCTGTAGGGCCTCGACAATCTTTCTCCCATTCAGTTTCCCCCTAGTATTCTCTTTGCTCGGTCTGCTCCAAGAATGGTGAATGAGTTGCTGTGATACTGGATTTTGTCTTAGAACTTCTGGCTCAGGATATTTTGTTTTATTTTTGACCTGCAGAACAGAAACATCAAGACTTGGAAGCTGAACTGCTGACTCCTCGAAGTATGGTGGCTGTCTTTGACTATAACCCTAAGGAGAGCTCTCCGAATGCAGATGTAGAGGTAACCACCAGCTGCTCACTCATTTATAGATGTCTTTTTCCCCCTCTTTTTTTTCTTCTGTCCCAAGACACTTGGCACTTTGATCAAAACAGATACAATTACAGCTTGGCAATAATGCTGCTAAAAAGGGGTTGGCTGAATTCATTAAATGTAGACTTTGCTGATATGTTCTGTCATCCATTCTCTGATAACAGAGTTCAGTTGTCAGTGAAGAATATGAAGCGATATAGCCCGAATGATTTTCAGTATATGTCTCAGTGGAACTATGTGAGCATCTCATGGCCTTGTAGCATCCTCCAGTGATTAGACAGGACTAAACAGATCTGGGGCAGGAGGAAGCAGCCCCGGCTGTTAGCACTGATCCAGGGCACACTCTGGAAAAAAGGAAGAACCTACTTAAGGGTTTGAATGGACTTCGGATACTTAAGATGAGCGTGTCTTGGAGCATGTCCTTCGTTTTAAATACCTGTGTAGGTCTTTGTTCAAACAAGAAGATTTAGCTCCAGTTTAATGGACCACTCCTGTAAGTTCTTGCTTTTCAAGCAGTACGTACATATAATCCCAACAGTATTTTTGCAGTTAAGTCTGTTTAAGGTGCAAAGATTGCAATGCAGAATCCTTTTTGCAAAATACCTTTCTAAATTAGAGCATGCTCTGTTCTCTGTTCCTCCATATCAGTATTAATCTACTGTGAGCAAACATAAACGTGGCGTTTGGAATCAGATTGTATCCAGAAAGGAATGTATAGCCAAGTGGTGGCACAGTTCAGGTAATGCTTGCCTCCCAAACTGGGTGTCTCATGAGCAAGACAGCCTGCTGCTGAGGACAGAGTGTGTTAGGGATGGTGGATTACCTTGGGAGAGATACAATGAGAACGTGTATCTGGCCAAAGAACACTTTTGAGCCCTTCTCAACAAGAAGATGACTGTATTTTATGCAGTGACTTGCTCTTCCTAGAACCTTCCCTGTGGACAGAGCTCAAATTATTGAAACAAGCTGGTGCAGTTCTGTTGCATTGTTGGAGATGCTCCTGTTCACATTCCTAGAAAATTTGGTTACCTGTTCTGCTAGAAGGCTGCAGCTGCTGTTTGTGAACTTGCACCAAGATGTAATAGGATCAGTTGTGCCATTCTGTGTGTCTGTGAGTGAAGTTCCCTACAGAAGTGTCTTTCTGCTAGAACAAAGTCACAGCCAACAGGAGGAACCTGCAGCCTCCAGAGATAAATTGAGTACTAGGGATATAATAAGGTAAATACATTAGAGGTAGGTCCCTTCCAGCTAATGCTTTGGTGAAGTGCTTATAAAGCCAGTGTGTCCTGAATGGGACACGGCCTGTTGGGAGACTCCACCTTTTTTATCTTAGAGCAGCTTTTTTGCTGTAACTGGGCGATTTCTTCCATAAGAGGAGGCTGCTTACACCTTTTTTTTTGGTCTTACGCTCTATGGAGTGTGTGCCGGGGTGTCTGATGGGACAGACAGATGTGATGGTGAAGGATCATGTGTGTTGCATGGTAATGTTCTGTTTCCAGGTCGAGTCCTCCCATTTGTATGCATTCCCACTAGTGACTAATCCTGGAGTATTGCATACAGAACAGGCTCACCCAAGGGAGCGGGATTTAGTACTTACATTTAAAGAAACGTATTTCTGGTGCTTGTTCAGCTTGTTCTCAACATACCTTTCCAGAACAGGTGGTGGGTACTATTTTGAAGCCTTATTAAAATTTGGTATAAGAAACAGACTTTGCTCTTGTCTTAATTTAGGAGCTGCTTCCTTAGCACTGAATTCTGCAGTTACCCACCTCATTTGCTTTTCTTGATTCCTGGTCCTGCAAGTCTTAACACAGTGGCCTTGCTCCGTCAGGATGAGATTGTGCAAGCAGCCCAGGGTGACCACGTGTTTCTGGTGAGAAATTCCAGGCAGTGTTTCTCCTGTAACTGCTGTTCTCTTGCTCTTTGCAGGCTGAACTGACTTTCAGTGCCGGGGACGTTATCACTGTGTTTGGGTCCATGGATGATGATGGATTCTATTATGTAAGTATGGGTGTTGGTTGGGAAGTTCCTGTGGCTACATCTGAAATCGTTGGAGTCCATCTAGTGGCAGGAGAGCAGAAATCGGGGAACAAAATATTCTGCTTTTGAAAAAAATGATAAATAAATAAACCCATATCTGCTTAATGCAGGGCAGTTTGTTTCTGGCAGTCCATGCTTCTCCTGTAAACCCAATTATCCAAATGGTTCTGAGTTTATTTCTTGGCATAACTTGACTGCAGGTTTCCCAAAGCCTGGGATGCATTTTTCTGTACATGCATCAGCTAAATCAGTATCTGCTATAAGTTAATTTGTCACCAAGCACTCAGACACGTGGTCTTATCCAGGGCAGGAGGCTAAAATGGTAAGATAAGAATGAAAATCTATGATGCCCACCATTGGGCCACACTGCAACGTATCAACTTCAACAAGCACTGGTATCTGTTGTAATTTACTGTATATACCTGCGGACTGTGCCTGTCAGTGAGCAGCATGCTAGACATGACCCTTGGCCCTTGGATCATCCATCTTTTCCGCACAGAAAGTGGTGTGTCTTCAGACATCAAAGTTGAGGTTCCGCTCCAGCTAGAATCTGGAGGGGATCACTGTGAGTTTTGTTTGACTTCTTTTGTAGTGCTGGCCAAACAACTTGGCTGGGGTTGTTTTGTCTCACCCAACCACCTGCTGTTGAACTGGAGTCACTTTTTAGGCATACACCCAAGTTTGGCTTGCAGCTCTGGACCTCAGTGAGCGTGGAGGCAATGCCTACAGGATATTGTACCTCATTCTTTAAAAAATAAATAAATACCAGAGAAAATCAAAGCCCTTTAGAAAACTTGTGGCACAGTCGTATTCCAGTTGCTTCCAGGATAGCTGTGGAAATTTTTTGAGTTTGTAAAAGTGACCATGTTGCTAGAATACATTTGTCATGGCTTGCTGCTGTCTTTTCTTCCTTTACTCTCTTCTGTATTTTTGCGCTCTGAATTGTTCCACAACAAAGCAAGAATGTGAGTCACGAAATTTGCTGAGGATCCTTCCAACATAGTGTGTTTCTGGGCTTCTCTCAGATCATAGCCTAGCCTTCTCTGCATGGGACTGCTCCTCTGTTTGTTATTTCTCCATCAGCCAGGAAACCTGATGGGAGAACTGAATGTTGATCTTGCAGGGAGAACTGAACCAGCAGAGAGGCCTTGTCCCATCTAACTTCTTGGAAGCTGTAACTTCTGATGGAGGCATGGTCAAGGAACTTCATTCAAAAGATAAAGAAGCTTTTCTGCTGAGTGCTGAGAGCCAGGTAAGATTGTGTGACACTGCATACTACAGACATCCAAATTGTGATGTGACTGGAGATTGGACATTGCGCAGCATGCAGCATCTGATGGAATCATTGAAATTATTGCATGCAGCTCAGTTCATCCCATGGGAGATGCTTAAAAGTTTAGAAGGGAGCGCTAGAAGCTCTTCTTGAAGACTTACGTGTAGTGCAGAAAGAGGCACAAAGCAACAACATTCACTGGAGCCTCAGTCACATTATGGTCAGGTGATTAAAGAGCATCTCCAGTCCCACCAGCAGATTCTTTGCAGCCACAAAAGGGTCAGTGGTGAAATACTGCTGCAAGCAAAGCAGTTCAGCCAGCTCCCCAGACACATGAAATTCCTCCGATATGCTCACATCCATGGCAAAGAGTTCTGGAGTTACCGACACCCAAACACCAATGTTCTTCTACATACCTGAGTTAGAAATATCTTAGTGCCATCTGAGGTGCTTACAGATAAATCCGAAATGCACTGGCGAGTTTCCCAGCAGATCTGTGGGATGTATCCTACGTCTCTGAAAGCATCCCACAGATGTAGGGAAACCAAAGGTTGAACAAACCCCTTGCATTATGATGCTGATACTCTTGAAATGAATGCTTAAGCAGGAGATCTGGATTATTTTCCAGGTTCAGTCTATCCTCAGTGGGTGACACCGAAAGCATAGCACCTCCCTGACCATGCCAGGACCTCTCATGCTGTGTTGTTCTAGAGAGTGGGAGGCAGGGAGGGACACAGCTTGTTTCCAGCTCACATGTACTCAGCCTTCAGTTCTTCTTGGGAGGTTATTGACACTGTCAAGTGGTGCCAGACCTATAAAAGTGTGTAAGAGCAGGCCCAGATTGGGTTTGAGCTAGTCCTTAAGGATGTGGCCCTGAATCCTCCTCTGCTGAAGTCACCACTGGTGTGACCCTAGCTTTCCTGCCCTCTGCAGCATTCCTGGTCCTATGTTTCATGCTCGGCTCTTTTTCTCTGTACCCACCTCCCATTTCTACCTGCAGCCCCATCTCTTGCTTCCAGGCATTTCAGGCTTTGTGGGTACAGGGTCTGCACTACAGCCTTGATGCGTTGAAGAGCAGGTGACAGGCCTGTCTCAGCAATAAGGTTTGTGGATAGCTTGCTGGATCATCTTCTAAACTCAGAAGCTGTCTGGGTCCCTTATGCTTACCTGTTTAGGACACTCAGGATCCCTTTCCTCCCAGCCCGTAAGTGCTGGTCTGTGCTGGGGAATCACAGGCTGTTCCTGCCAGGGTTTGAGAGCAGGGTAACAAGGTCCTGTCTGCTCTGCTGTTGAGCAGGCAGTACAAGCTGCTCCTGCTTGCTGCCCTGCCGCTTGCTGCTGCTCTGCTTTCCTCTCTGCTTTCCACTGGTGCTGGGTTCAGCAGTGGGTGGCTGTTTCCCTGGACACAGCAGTTTGGCCCAGATACTCCTGCATGCTTAAGGCTGTAAGCTGTTTTCCTATGGTTCAGGCCATTTTTCTTTTTCAACAGAAATGCCTTTCAAATGTGATAAACCAAACCCATATAAAATAGATGTGTTTCAGGCTTGCCTGCCCTTCAAACCTGTCCATTTTTCTTCAGTTTGGCTCTGACTTCGGGTCGGCAGAGCAGGAAGCTGGTCAGGAGTGACAGGGTAGTTTTGGTACTCAACTGATCCATGAACTGCTGTTCTTTGTTGTCTGAAGTCTGGGGACTTTGAAAATTCAGTTGATGATGATTAAGCCAATTTTATTTCAGTGGGAAACCACATTAACTATCTAGGCATGATTTGGTGTTGGCTGCTTCTGTGTAGTGACAGACTGCCTCCTGTCCTGCTGCCCCCCTGCTTCACCAGGATACCTGTCCTGGTTTATTCTGGCTTAGCGCTCTTTAACTATGTGTGCAGTCCTGCCTCCTACTTATACTTTGCAATCCAGATCTATCTACCAGCTTCCAAATGAGGAAGGCATGTTTGCCCCCTTTTGCAAGTGGTACATTTACCCTGCTGATAACCAAACTTGTATTAGTTAACTACATTTAAGTATGTTTAGTGATTGCCAAGGAGAGACAGGACCTGAACCCACTGAGTTTTTGGCTCTGTCACAGCGATCACAGCATCCCTACCTATGGGCAGAACACTTGATGGGTAAGGCAGAAGGAATACCTCCTCCTGTAAAACATACATATTCTGAGGGCCATCCCTGAGCTGGAATGAACTCTTGCAGTGATACAGCCATGCCTGGGGCTTTCCAAACTCCACCGACATACTAACTCCATAGAGTTAAGGAACTTGCTTGTAAAAGTGTGTTGTTGCATATACAACACAAAGAGAAGCACCTTTGCTTCTACTGTTTGGGATGGGGGGAATGCAAAAAATCACCAAGGCAAAAGATGCATGGCAGCTTCTGGAGAAGAATCTTCTGAAAGCATGGCAAAACAGACTCCCATCGAATTTACCAGTCCCAGCTTGAGATCTAACACATCAGGGGCATGCATGTGCACTATGGTATCACGACAGAACTTTGGACTTGGATTAAAGCTAGTTCCAATCTTAACAGAAGCTTCTCCAGCATGATCATGAATGATTTTTAAATCACTTGTAACTTCTTGGATTTGGTGTTTTTACCCTGTCTGTTCTTCATACTTCCCTTCTCCCTGCTGCTATGCCAGAGGCCTTAGGTTAAGGACAATGTACTTTCCAAATTAAACTGGGGAAGGTGGATCATTTTGAATTATTTCTGAGTATATCTTAAAATGCTGGCAATTGAAAAAAGTTAAGCAGTTTAACTTTCAAACTGACAACATTTGGGGATTAGATTTAAGCAATAAAACATACAGCACAAAAAGGAGTATCCAAGAAGTTATGGTTGCAAGCTAGGGCCCTGAAACACTCATGCTTACCAACTTGGAGCAGTTGCTGTAATGCTGTGGCTGTTGAGGGAGTATTTTTGCATCAGTGATACGCAGTTTCTGTCAAAGACTGATTATAAAGCACCTTCAGAAAGTGTTTGATTCTAATTGATTTTATGTGTTTATTTCTGCCTGTATTATGCACCCGTGATGGTTTTTTTTCTTCAGAGAATGAGGAAGAGAAGAGTCCAGTGATAGATATGAATGATACATAGAGAGAGAGAGAGCAACCATGTAAGTTTGTGTGAGAAGACATCTTCAATATCCCACCCAGCCTAGCCTATTAAAGGGTCCTACACCTGTAGTTTACTCCTTCTCTTGCTTGTAGTTTGACAGGCTGGTTTGGGGCTTTGCTAGCAAGTCCACCTTCAAACCCTCTGGTGGCAGAGTTTTACCTGCCAGATTGGTCCTATATTCAAGACAAGCTGTGATCTGTTCAGTGTATGAAGTGCAATTGTTTGGAACAATTATCTGGTGGTTTTGGGGACCATGATTGGACTGTGCTGGATATTCAGGTTTAGAAAAGACCTGCTTTGTACTTCAGCTTGGTCCTTCTACCACTGTTCAAGCACGTCAACAGCCAAAGCTTCGTTTAGCCTTTGCAAGATCCTGCTCAGACTGAGCACACCCCATATTCAGCTTGATTTTACTCCTTCCTGAGTATAGTCCTGAAAACCCTCTGCACACCATCAACTTAAAGTAGTAACATTTAGTCCCTAAAACCAACCTTGTGTGGATAATTGTTCTGTCTGATAACTCTTAAAGAAACAATTTTGAAGTTGGGGTGTGTGTGAAACTTCTGGTTTTGGGGGGCAGTGGGAGTGAATCTGTGTTTTTCTTAGTTTCAAATAAAACGTTTTCCTGAAGTTGTGCAAATCAGTAATACCTAAGAACACTGAAAACCACCCCCTGAAAACTAACATGGCTCTTCTATTTATCAACCCTAATAGCTTTTATCAGGATTTTGACAGAGCAATTTTTCCTTCATGTTTCTCTTAGAGAAGAAACCCTAATTTTAGTATCATTTGTCTCTTACCAGATGAATCTATGAACTGGTTCTGTTGCTTTTCTGCCATATAGAGACTTCTGAGAATATCTGCACATGCTTGTGTGTGAGAGTGCCTCTGTGTGTGGAAATCTGCCTGGGTATCGTATACCACAGCTGGGAATCAGCAGGACTTAAAGCCACAAAGACAGGAAACTGCTAGTCACTTCCTTTTAAATGTTCAATATTTGATAATGACATTGATACTGCAGTATCCTTATTATAGTAAATTATTGTGACATTTGTGAGTTGGTCTGGGTACCTGCCTCTCATTTTGCATGCAGTCTTTCATGCATAGCTCTAAGGAGAAATTGTGTAAGGTTTGTTGGGCCACTTCAGATCTGCCCTGAAATTGTCCCACCTTTGCCAGAAAAATGGTTTCCAGTGGCGTATGGGCACCAAGCCTCCGCTGCCCTGGCTGCCCAGCAGCCTTGACATCACTTCCACATCCTCTGGGGCTGCTGAGCCAGACAGCCCAAGGCCTGAGCTTCGTAGGGGAGATCACTTACTGCATGTTAGTGGACCTCTTCTGATGTTAGCCAAGTGCTTTTGTGCATTTTATCCAGGGATTCTTTGTTGCACCACACGTAAATAGTTTCTGGAGCAGAACCCAGGGGTTCTTACTTTTGCACACAGCTAACCTAGCAGGCTAGCAAGTTAGCAGTCATCTGGCTTACTTTTTCTCTTTGCCTCCCTACATTTTGCACTGCTGGCTGAAAATGGTTTGTCTAGATTGATTCAGATTTATTTCCAGACTTCTCAGACCTGTCTGGTGCTAGAGCCATCAACACCAAGTGTTGCACCTTGCATGTGTGTGCTGCCAGGGGATACAAAGATTGCAGTTGATGCTGCAGCGTTAGTTGGAGGAGTGGACCTCGCAGGCAGAGTGCAGCTTTAAAAGGGGCAGGCTGTGCCATCAAGCCCTCTGCTGCATGCCCTTGGCAGTAGCTGGCCTTTCAACACAGTGCTGAGTATCTGGGGAGTCACAGAAGTGCCTCTGAAAGTGTGTGGAACAAGATTTCCAGGGGAAAATAGAGTGTGAATTTTTTTCAGGAAAAATCAGCCACTGTATTTTTAACTCTAACAAAGAGGTGGAAAGGAGTTACGTCTCTGTTCCCATAGCCAGAGACCCTGGTTCAGGTAAGAGAGAGTCTGATGGCACCGTCCCCTGGGACAGTTTAAAGTGATTGCTGCAAGACAGGTAGCTGACTCTGAACCTTCTGGGGTTGGGAGGGGTCATATATTCACACCAAGACAGAGCTCTTTAAAAACCCTGTACTCCTGTGTGCTCAACACTGACTTGACAGGTATTGTACATACTTAGTCTGACTCTAGAGAGCAGCTGTTTGCTCGTCTGGTACCAGAAGTGCTTTCTTACTGCAGCAGAGCGAAGTGACTGCAGTACAGCAGCATAACTTCAGCCTGTGGCGGGAGGAGAGGTCACAGCTGCTTTTTGTGTTCTTTTGTCACGCAGGAGGTTGGGTGCTGAAACAGCAGCAGGGTGATAAAGCACTACTGCTTCTGCTTTTGACCCCAGGAAATGTTAAATAAACCAACAGCACATAAGTGTGAGTGTGCTATAGTTAGGGCAGTAATGCTAAACCTGTGCACCTGCTTGGTTCAGCAGCTTTCCCCAGGCACAGTGTGGGACCAGGGCTGAAGCACATCCACTCCTGCCGATGAGCTGCGAGCCGCTGCTGGGATTCTCACATTTTCTGTGCAGGGCTGATGCCTTTGCTCTTCAGCAATGCTTCCGCCCTAGGCAGAGCATCCTGCTGCCAGTGTCACTACCTTGTCTCCCCTGTTGGACCTGTGGCTACTTACAGACTCTTAAGGGATGCACTTGACTCTCCCCGACTTAGTGGGACCCAATCAGAGAGATGATGAGGATCGTAGAATCATTTAGGTTGGAAAAGACCTTTAAGGTCATTGAGTCCAACTGTTAACCCAACACTGCCAAGTCCACCACTAAACCATGTCCCTAAGTGCCACATCTGCACATCTTTTAAATACCTCCAGGGATGGTGACTCCACCACTTCCCTGGGAAGAAGGCTTTTCCGTGGCACAGCTCCAGCCACTGGCATGTTGTTTTGGGTAATGCCAAGACAGGATGCACAGCTGGGTGCTTGGAAGATGCTGGTTTGTGAAGGCTGTGTGGAAGAGAAGGCGGTGGGACAAATGCTCCCCTAGGCCTCAGAAACCCAGAGCCTCTTCCCTGGTGAACTTTGCAGCTTCTTGGGAAAGCTTGCCCTGACAGATCAAATGGTCACTGTCCAGACACCTAAACCCAGTGAGAGGAGGTCACGGAAAGAAGGCTGTTGCTGGGAACTGACCTGCTGCTAGTACTTTGTGAAAAGGAAACTGAGCCCAGGACTAGGGTACTCTCTGATTTCTAATAAGCCTTTTTCAAAAGGAGCAGTGTACCATGCATCGTTTGGGACTGTGGATCCCAGGTAACATTCTCAAATGCTCAGATGACTTAGGAACATATTGTTGCTGTGTGCCACTTGATCCCAGACTTCTCCGTGTCCTGCTCCATCATGAACTTTTTCTCCATTATTGGTGCCACTGCAGAGCACCAGACTCTGCTTTTTGCCACTCTCGCGACTCGATCTGATGGATACTGAGCAGCCTTACAAGACTCTGAATTTCTCCTCTTACAGTGACAGAGCGTGGCCACTGTTGCAGAAGCCTCCCAGCTTAGCCAGCCTCCTTGAACTTCTGAAGGTCCTGCACAGCTCTTGTTCTTATTAGGCTGTTTTTTTCTTGATGTCCTGCCTTGTGTCCTAGAGTGTGCTGAGAGCCCGCCAGGCTTCCCCGACCCAGGCAGCCAGCAGGCATACATGGATGCATCAGTATCTATCCATCCGTGCTTCACTGACAGCATCTTCAGCTGTGAAGGAGCATCTTTCACCAAGTCCTCGGTGGGACTTCCCTGCTGTCCTGTTCTTAGCCCAAGGTTAAGGAATTTCAGGATGTCTGAGCTCAGGCAGGGTCTGGGTAGCGGGTACAAAAAAGTATAAATCCACTGGAAAGTTCCTAACTGGATCTGCAATGACACAGAGGAGCTGAGCCATGCAGGGTGAGGGGCAGACTGGTGGGGAGAAGGCAGGCTTCTCTATCTGAAGGTTTTTGTTGGCATATCTTCCATTAGCTCTAACTTCTGCTTTTTTTTCTTTTGTTTTCTCTTTTTCCCACTCAGTTAAATCCAGATGGGTGGGTTGACCAGAGCGACTCCTCACCAATTCCTCCTACTCTACCACCTTCCTGCCTTGTCATGGGCGAGCAGTGTCCAGAGCAGGCATCGCTGGCTGTTCTCAAATGCAGTGATGTACCTGGTCAGAGTAAAAAGAAGAGAGGCTTCTTCTTCAAAGGAAAAAAGCTCTTCAGAAAACTTGGTTCCAGTAAGAAAAATTAAAAAGGGATTTATTGTTCTGTAAAGACTGCCTGTGCAGTCCACACAGAGACTGAAAATTCAGGAGAAGCCCTCTGCAATAAGCTGATAAGAGTATTTTCATAGGGAAAAAGTGTATGTTGAACAGAGAAAACTCTTCAGCGGGTCTGTGAGCTGTGGTCTCTGCTGAGAGCCCAGCTGTGGGTGCCCACCCAGCATGGGCAGTGGCTCTGAACGCAGTGTCATGGCACTGGGGCGTGAGGCCTCAGCTCTAGGATACAGCTACCTCCACCGTAGTGTGTCCTGCTTCATGCAGCCCTCAATGCACCAGTTCCCTGTAAATATTTTAATTTAAAATATATATTCTGGCTGTAAGTTAGCTAAATGGCTTTTCCCAACAAAGCCCCGGCCCCTTAGGAAGAGACCCCTTGTACTACACACCCCCTGGTATTTCTCTGGTCCAAAGGAGGTTGTGTCAACTCCTTCACTTCCTGCAAAGAAAATTTGCACTTTTTTGTTCCCGTGAATCCCCTTTGCTGTCTCTGGGCTGATGAGTGAGTTATTTGTACTGTAAACCTGTAAATATGCAGCTGTGCCTAGGAGCATCCCACACTGCCTCAGTCATGTTTCAGCACGAGGACTCCCACGGAGGAAGGAGCGATACCCGCAAGGGTGTTGATACTTCTGCCTCTAAGGTGGGCTGCTGTAAGCTGCTCTTGGCTGGTTCACCTTGACCACACACTGGCTGGGGACTTTGCCTTATTTATTTATTTATCTATTTATTTATCTATTTATTTATTTATTGTCTGCCTCTTTTGCAGTTTTATTTGGCTGTTTCAGTGGGCTGCTCCTGAGTTGGAACATTTGGAGAGCAGAGCTGGGGATGGAGAGTTTGCAGTTATTTTCATATGAGATGATGTGTTCCTTGAGTTAAGACACATCCCTTTCTAAGCCACGGAGAGTTTTGTACTACATGGTTTCTATCCTTTTCAGTGTTTGTTTCTTTGCATGTTTCAGTGGGGTACTTGTTTTGAGAAGGACAGTTACGTGAGGTATGTGAATGATGCCAGCACAGTGTCCACAAGTGTTGGTGACATGGTATGATTTTATTTAATATCAAATTTTATTATAATAAAGTCTATTTTCACAAAAATACATTTTCCTTAAAAAAGCAAAAGATTCAGTGATGCTTCTTCTGGGGGGGAGGGGGGGGGGGAGGGGGAGGCAGAGGGGAAAATGATACCAGTGCTTGAGGATGCTTCACAGCACTTCACATAGGAGCCCGCCTTTCCTGTGACCATGGTGCAAGGTACCTTCGCTGTGAACGAAAGGTCTTTGCCTCTCCTGTTTCAGAGACCTAATCCTGGAGGAGAAAGCGCTGGGGTGTCACTTACACTTACACTGTGCCTGAGCGCAGTTACACCACGTCCAGACCTCATCCGGACATGTATGTAGCCCTGTGGTGCTGCCTCGGTGGCTTCATGCAGCGTTATGTCCCTGGCTCTGGCCACTGGACCCCTTCGCTGGGGGTGCCACCAAGCCCGGGGGGCCTGCACAGCCAGATTTCTTCCACCGTTCTGTTCTCCGCTCCTGGGTGTTACCCGTGTGCTCCTGGATATGAAGGGAGGGCCACGGGGTTGAAGTGGTGTCCTGCTGCTGCAGCCTGCTGCAGCCTGGCCGTGCAGCCACGCTGCCCTGTTGTGCTGATGTAGCAGCGCAGTGGAAGCATCATCAAGTGTGGTGGCTATATCTAGACCACCTGATGATTTCATGTTTAGGATAGAGTAAAATTGAAGAGGTCAATGATGGGTTTTGTTATACAGCTTTTACTTTTTAAGTTTCAGATCCTTTGGTGTTTTCTTTTTTCAATTGGCTCCTCCACAGTGAGCTACCTTCAAGCCAGGCTGGGAACACCTACCTGTGGAGAAGATCAGCGTATCCCTTGCAGGCTTTGGGTTCTTTTCATGCCGTGCTGGCGGGACAGGTTAGCTGGGATAGACCAACTCTCTGCAGTTACAGCCACTGCTGTGCTCGGGTGACAGATGGTAATTTGCTTTGTCAGAACAAATGGCCCCAGTAGAGACCAGCCGCCGCCCCAGTCTTGTAGGTGGAATCATCCATGGTCCATGTGCAGGCTTCCCAAGCATCTGGTACAATTCCAGAGAGTCCGGGTACATCGTGTACCAGCAGTGACTGGTCCTGTCCAGGCAGCAGGACCTGCCCGAGCGCTGCCAACAGCTGCTCAGAGGTTGTTGCAAGGGTCTTCTCTGATGTTTCTTACCCAAGAGGTAAACAGCCTGCTGCTGGGGGCCCTGAATCAGTGCTGTGCCTGGAGAAGAGGCTTTGCTGCCTCTGTGTCTCCCAGTTTGGGGTTGTTCTGGGGACTGCTGCCCCATGCAAAAGTCTAAATGTGTATTATCAAAAATGCCATTATTACTGGTGTTGATTTTTGTAGTGCTACCACAGACACGTGAGTCTTGGGCTACTCAATGTCCAGTCCTTCTGTGTGGACCTGCTCTAGCTGCTCAGTTCTGCAGGGCTCCAACCCTGTGTGGTCTCTCGATCTGGCAAGAGGGAGGTGGAGATGCTGGAGACAGGCTGAGCTTTCCCCCGGTCCTGCTAGGAGTTACAATTTTAATGCCTGTTTGCCTAGAAGACATCTGGAACTGAGCAAGGCTGCTGTCTGTGGTGTGTGGCCCCAAGAAAGGAGAAGAAAAAAGGCGGTTTTCCCTGCTCATCCAGCTGGATGATATTTGTATGCTTTAATGTACTTTGGCTAAAAGAGGGAAAAATAAGGAAACCCCAAAGGCTCTGAGGTCAGACCGCAGGTCTTGGCTCTGTACCTTGCTCTTACAACTCATTGAGTAGTTGATGCCTCTTGGTCCCATCAGTGGAAACGAGGGCACTGGAAGCTCTGATCTGCGGTTTCACATGGGGTTCTGCGAAGGCCACTGGTGCGTAGCTGTTAAGTTGGTTGTGTGGAGTGGCAGTTCTGTGCCTTGGACCTGTGGGAACTCAGCCAAGGTGGCAAATGTCACTGTGGGCTTTTGGGGGATTTTTCAGGATTCCATTGACAGGAGGGGCTCCTCTGGGAAACTGCTGCCCCTGGGAGAGAAATGTTTCAGGAGGGTCTTAACACGGCAGTGAACCACCATCTCCTGCAGGTGTCAGGGCGAGGACAGGCTGAAAGGTCTGAAGTAATGAAGTTGCTGCAGCTATGAATGCTGAAGGAGTTTCCATGGCTTCTGAAACAGACTTCAGTGATGAAAGTCATCAGCAACCCAGTAATTTCTCTGCAGCTTGCCCTGCCACCGGGGAAGTTGGCTGCTGTTCTAACTGAATTTACCAGCTGGAGTTTCCTAAGCGAGTTGTCTTTTGAAAGTCTTTTGAAAGAAACAGTCGTTGCTTTTATCAGCTCATCAGGGGATGAACTGAAGAACAAAACCCTTAGGAAGAAAAGCAGTGGCTGTCACGATATGGGGCCTGCCCAGAGCCAGGGGCCATGGCTGCAGCCGGTGCCTGCGGAGCGGGATGGCTCCCTCGCTCCTGGTGCTTCCTTCCTCCTCGGCTGAGCCCTTGTGACCAGAAGGTGCATGTTGCCTCTCTGCTCCCCAGGTATGTGCTGAGCTGCTCCCCGGCAAATTTTGCTGTGATAGACACAGGCTTTCATCATTTAGCAAAGTCACCTTAAGTCAGCTGGTTCCCTAACACCAGGCAGTCTTTACAGCAACACTGAGAGAAGTCTTCTGGAGAAAGGTTTAAGACCTTCAGGCTTTGGGAGCCAAATGCAAAAGGCTACAAGAAACAAACAAAATAAAAAAGATAGAATACAAATACAATCTAGATGTTCTGCTTTGCACCTTCAGCTTTTAATTGCTGTGCTGTATCCCAGGTGTTGATGGCACATCTCTGCTCTGAGGTGTTACTGCTTGCATCGATGTAATCTTGTTTCCTTGTTCTAGAGGATCAGCACATGGTTTCTCCTTTGCTGCCAAAGGTGGTGAGTGCAAGGGCTTGGCACTAGCATTGGTGCTTAACAAAAGGCTCACCCAGATACATGGCTGTTTTGCTGACTGACTGGACACCAAGCAAAACCAAATTCCAAATCAAAGACAAGAATAAATGCAGTTTATTATATTACAGTACAATAAAGGAAACCAGTATGCAATATGATAAAAGGAAACAGTACTAGTTATTATGCACAATATGATAAAAAAGCAATAGGAGCAAAGCATCAGATCATTACTGCAAAGCATTACAGAGACTAAGAAAAGGAGACATCACCCATTACCACCTTAATGTCCTGCAGGCCCACCCTTCGGCTGGGAGCCCCATTGCAGCCAGCCCCAGGAGTCTCTTGGGAACTGGGAAAATTCCTACGCGGTGTGTCCACCCATAGGTGAGGCTTCTGGCCCAGTCCCACAGCTTGCTCGCCTTTATACTCGGTGAAAAATAAAAATAGTTTACACACATAGTGTATGTAAACATGTATGTATGTATGGCATGCACTATCTCATGATTCACAAGGTTCACACGTGCCAGGGATGTTGCCCAGGTGCCCGAGCGTGGTGGTTACTGCCACGGCACAGCTGCACACAGTGTTACTGTCAGGATGTTCCTGCTCACATCTTGCTTGTTCAGGGGGCTCAGGACAAAGACGTCTTTGAGCTCCCTGAGCTCCCTGTCCAAGTTAAATGATTCCTAATTCAAGACAAAGTCTTTTTCATAAGCAGTAATCAATATAATAAATTTTCACAATGGTCCTTCCCATACACCGTTATCTGGGAGTGGGGTCATGGCTCCAGGGAAAATGAACATTCAAGAGACAAAGCATCTGTCAAAACCTCCCACTTTCATGGTCTCTGAAGCAGTTCTGAGAGCTTCAGTAAGCTGTATCCTTGTTGTATCAGTTGTTTTATCAGTAAGATGTTGTATCCGGATGTTAAGCATCCAGTAAGCTTAAGTAAGTTGCTAATTGTGAAATGCAGTTATCAGCACAGATAGGCGCTAACTGTCTCACTAGCCTTGGAAAAATCCTTATCTTCTAGCTGGTCAGCTGCATGATACAGCAGGGGAAGCACACAGAAACTGGCTTTGAAAGCCTGCCCTTTGCACAAGAGCAGTGCTGCAGTGGTGGTTGTGCAAGCAGCAGGTGGTGGCAGCCCAGGCGGATGCTCCGGGCTGTCCTAAACGGGCTGAGCTCACGGCATCTCAGAAAAGTGGGGGTGGGGGCACCTTCAGAGCCTCCGGCTGCCCTCCCTGCCCACAGCAGGGCTACCTCGAAAGTCAGTGGGGTTTGCTCAGGGGCTTGTAAAAGCGAGTGCTGTCGTCCAAGGCTGCAGATCCCACCCTGTTTCTGGGCCCTGTCCCAGCACGGCACTGCTCTCGTGGGGGGTAGGGGTTCTTAGATCTAATGGGAATTTTCTTTGCAGCACTGTGTGCACTTCAGAAAATACTTTGTCTCCATCCTTCCCATGAGACGGTTGAAGCTAATAGTGAGGCTCCTTCCAGGATGACCAAACGCTCGTGTCTCCTGTGCTCTAGATGGATTCCCTCCAGGTTCTCAAAACCTGTCTGGGACCAGGGATCTGCAAACGGAACCAGTGCTCTGGCCGCAGCCTCACCTGTGACTCACTGCAATATTTGCAATCTGCTTTGCAGATTTGCTTTAAAGCACTGAAGGGTCAAGACAGTGCATCAAAAAGTATGGCTCCACCTGCAAATAGCCCAGCTTTGGGGACAGGGACACCTGCAGGGTCACTGCTAGAGGCACTGTACAGCCACTGTGGTTCCTGGAGTGCCCCACACAGGGAAGAGCTCGTTCAGCTGATAGACATTTAACCTCCCCGGAGGAACACCAGCAGAGACTTGGTTGCTCTCAGTCTGTGCTGCTAAACCAAGCATTTTCTGTTACAGAAGGAAAAACACAATTGCAGTTTGTGATTAGGAGCAAGCTGAGGAGCAGCACTAGTGAGCAGCTCCTTTGCTTCTCTGTACACTGGCTTGTTCCAACGCATCATTCACCCGATGCAGCAGCATCCCCCTGCCCTGCCTCAGCGGCACAGCTCCAACATGGCAAGGATTTGTCCATGAGCCAAATTTACACTTGGACAGGGAGAGGGGCTTTGGCCAGGGGAAGAGGTGGTGGTTTGGTAGATGATCTCCCAGTGCAACAGCCGTTTGGGTGAGGGCAAGACCCTACCTGAGCTGCCTTGGGCTCAAGATCAGCAGCTGGAGGTTGGTGAAGCCTGTTCAAACTGTCATCCAGGGGCCTCCTCCTCCCCTGCTCTTGTCTACACAGGGAAGTGCACATGGAGCAGCATTCATGAACCCTTCCAGATCACAACAGGGACGTGGGGCAGGGTGCATCAGTGAGGCAAGATGGGGAGTGCTCAGCAGAGCAGACACCCTTTAGAGATGGTGCCTCCCTGGGTGGATATGAAGACTTCTTCGACTTTTAAGAGCAGCAAAAGATGAAGAGCACAATGGGGGAAGGAACCTTGTCCCTGTACGACATCCCCAGAAGGAGTCAAGACTTTCAAAACCATGGCAAAGTGCTGCCTTGCATCTCTGCCCCCCGCCCCCCGCAAAAAACCTGGGGAAGCTTTGCTTGAGAATCAGGCTGTGTAAGCAGGTGGGTGCACATGAGCCACCCTGCTAGGGAGCTGGGGTGGGAGGTGGGTGCTGCACTGCCTTGGCTTCATTCCCCTGTGCGGGAGTTTCCAAGCCCTGTGGGTCAGCCTCACCAGGGTGCCCTGCTGCAGATAACGCCCTGCTGCAGATAACGCCCTGCTGCAGATAAAAACGCAGGCGCAGAGGGGCCATGGGGAGGACAGTAGAATTTTGCAGGTGAGAGCCTGGCCCATTGCACGCTTGCTTTTGCTTTTGTGGAGCACTTGTTTCTGTACCGTGGGCGGGAGACTGGGGGGCTGGGGCTGTGTTTGGAGCATCCAGCTGAGGTCTGCGCTTCCCACTGCTTGTGTGATGGCTTCCCCCTCCTTGCTCCAGGGCTGGCAGAGCCACTCTCCGCCTGGCACCAAGCACAGCGAGGATGTGGCTGGACCACATTGCTGCTGTCGCTGGGGGCTCCTCCACAGGGAATGGTTTTAGCTTGGCATTTGAAGGTGGACTCTGGGCTACCTTTGCCAGCAGCTTCATGGTGGGTGCTAAGTAATGTGCAGTAGGCAGAGCCCACACCTCTGGGCTCATTCTGATAGAGCTGATTGCTTTGGAGCAGCCTTGGGAGGTGAGTGGATCAGCTTTGGGTAAAACCATCCCAAATGTCTACGTGTAAAGGACCTCCCATGCTGCCCTGGCTCATCCTTCTTCCCCTCCAGCTCTTCTAACCCTGTGTACCAGCTCTCCCTGCACACTCAGTGTTGCTGCCTGGGCTCCCTGGCAAGCTGCCTGCTTGCAGCACTCGCAGTGTGTTCTGTCCTCTGCCCGTTTTGTGCCACCCCATGGTCCCAAAGCAGTGTGCTCCCACCAGCGCCTGAGGTCCCCAGGGCAGGAGGCAGCTCCCATTGCATGTGCTGCTGCAAGGATCTCCCAGGCAGCACGATTGCTTTTGGGGAGCAGCGCATTGGGAAGGGGACACCCCATGGGCTCCCTTAACATGTGCCATCAGCAGTGTGGGCACTGTACCTTCCAAATGCATGGCGATATTTACAGGTTCTTGGTTTTCTTCACTTCTTGCATTTCTTCGCAGGGATGAAGGCAGGAATCTTCCTGGGGTTGCTGGTGATCCTCAGCCTGTTCCAGGCATCTCTGTCTTCTTCCTCTGGTATTGTCATTTTCTTAGGTTTTGCAGATCAGGTGCTCTTCTGAGTAGGAAAGGTAAAATCAAGTCTAGAAGAGCCTGTATTATTCTATTGTAAGCAGCAAAGTCCTGTAGAGGTGTCAACAGGAGTATGGTCGGTTCATATCTGCAGTGGCAGCTGATACTGGTGCCCTTTTCATGCCCAGGAGTGACTCAGACTCTCCTGAGGAATACCTGTATGTACAGATCTCTCTCTCTAGAGAGTGGGCAGCAGCAATTGCTTCCAGCACTGAGATATCCCTGGGTGCTGGAGGCACAAAGAGAACACAGCTGCAGCGCGGGGATGCTCCGGGGTGGTAGACAGCACTTTCACCTCCGCTCTTTCCTTTTCCTTGCTGAGATCTGTCAGAGTTGCTGTCGGATGCATCCCTCCTGAGCAGCGTGAGCAAGGCCAAGCAGCTGGTGGACGCAGCCTACAAGCACACACGCAACCGGTGAGAGCTGGGGCTGGGCTGCTGGCATGTGCTGTGTGCCCTGCCTGCACTGCAGCATCACCAGCGTTTCCTCCTTGCTCTAGCAGAGCGGACAAGGGTGCAAGGTCCTCTGGGAGCACAGTGGGCTGTAATCAGCATTTTACCTCCCTTCACCCTGTTTTTATGCCACATCTCCAGTCTCCTGGGTCTGTGCCTAAGAGCTGTAACTGTGTCCTCCTCTGTGCATGCCATTCTGCCCAGCTCAGTATTGCTTGGCTCAGTTTCATCCCTCAGGGATGCTCCAAGGAGGACTGAAGCCAGCACAGGCTCCTGCTGATTTCTAGTGGTTCTCCCCCTACAGAGGGAGAAAACTGCTGCAGGCTGCAGTGAGGACATTTTGTGGGATCTGGGAGGAAAGCTCAGCCTTTGACACCATCGTTTGAGAGTGTGTCTCCTAGCAGCCCATACATGTCCCCCTTCAGTAGCCATCCTCTGAGACCCCTCACTGGCTTAGGGACCCCTCCATCTGAGAGGAGGCTCCAGCAGCATTAAGAGAGGATGACTTGGAAATGTTTGGGACCTCTGGGAGGAGACTGGCACCTCCAGACGTTCATGAGCTGGACAGCAGTTGACTGAGGTTTGCTTGCCTCAAGGATGTAAAGACTTAAAATTTGTCTTCTGGCAGGTGGAGATGGGCAATTTAAGAGATTCTTTTCCTGCAACTCGCACTGCTCCTCTGCCGAGCGTGGCAGGAGCGGCCCTGGTCTCCTCCAGCTACCACGCGGGGAGGCAGATGACGCTGCCTTGGTTTGCAGTTCAGACTGGTGACGCACTAGGAGAGCTGGGGTGCCTGGCACGCTGGTGTGTAACCTGCAGGACTCCTGGCTTTGCCCCATTTCAGTCCTGCAGATGTTGTGTTATTCTCCCTTGCAGCATAAAGGAGCACCTGCAGAACGATGCCTTCACCCCCGTAGAGCTTCTGTGATATTTCAAGCAGCCGGTAGCAGGGACTCGGGCTGCCGTTCGGGCTGCAGATTACATGGAGACCACCCTGGCCCTCCTCAAGGAGAAGCTGCAACGGGCTGTGAGGGGCAACTTCAATGTCACAGGTAGGGGTTGCACTTTGCTGGGAGGAGGGCAGGGGAGAAAGATACGGGGCTTGATCAATGGGGCTTTGTGGGGCTTGGGAAGATGGGGTGAAAGGGGGTTATGATGCGCCACAAATCCCTCACACGTGACCGCAGTGAGGCAAAGCTGAGGTGTTTTTCTGTGCTCTCTACCTTAAAAAATTATTTGGGGGTTTATCAGTTAATGGAAGTGCTTTGTGCACTTCCCTGGTTCTTTGTGCAATATAGCAGTTAATGTACCGATGAGTCAAAGCTTGTCAGACTTTGCTAGATGATATTCTTTTGCTTGAGTAAGGAATGAGCAAACACAGAGGATGTGACTCAACCCCAGCATAAGTCATTTTTCTGCCAGGCTCCAGCTAGCAATAGTCAAAAGTCCCTGCCAGATGGTTCTGAGTCGGGAACAGGATGCTATGAGGAAGGCACAAATAGGGAATGCAAACGGAGCAATGTGAAAGGACATTTCAGTGTGTGTCTTGAAGGAGCAAAGTCCTCCATGAGGTGGCAATCCTGGCTGCCTGGCAAGACCAGTTTGCTGAAAGCAGAAGGCAAATCGGGGGCAGTGAGAGAAACAGCTCAGGGAGGCACCAGGCGGGCTCCTGCCATAGAAAGGTGAACTTGTGGGATCTGCAGCGCTACAGCAGAGCAGCGCCAGGCCCAGACACCCGCCACGGGCTGCTCCAGCATCCTCCAGCACGGGCAGAGCTGGAGGAGGGAGGCAGCGCTGGGCTCCAGCCCCTGCGTGCAGCAGTGATACTGAGCCCCCCCAGCCCACCCGGCTGCCACCTCCGTCTGCCTGCCCGGCAGGCAGCAGTGGCTGCTTAAGCGTGCGGTGACCCACGTGCTGGTGGCAGCAGTGACCAGGGAACCTCCGAGGGCCTCAGGACAGGGTGTGCTAGCAGCTACAGCCCAGAAGGCTCTGCCGCTGACCTTGGCCGCTTCTCTCCTACGTTTGGGGAAACCCACATGCTGGGAACGCGAGGCCAGGTCCCCCCGTCCTGCCCAGCCATCTGATGGTTTCTTCTCCAGGCAGCTCTGAACAGTGGTGTCACACTGGTGGCTGCTTCCCAGGGGGAAAAAAACTTGTGGCACACCACTAGGACGACCGTAGCTGTTAGCACCTTAGGGTGGAGATAAAAAGGGAGGGGAGAGAAAAGCAAAAGGGTTGCTGTAGAGGAATTATAGAAGACTGCATGAAAAATGTATTTGTGAAAAGGTTGTGATGATTCTTACTAACATGAGGTATGAAATGTTAAGAAGGGGAAAAAAAGGGAGGGATTGTAGAGAAATGAAGCTGGGTTAATTAACATTGATAATATACAGCTGTGGGCTGGCTTCAGGGGCGTGGGTTGGCTGATGTGGATAAGGTGCAGCTGTGGCTGGTTCCTGCTAAGTAGTTAAATAGCTCTTGAGGGGTACAAAAGATGGGCACTGGATGAAGAGAGACCTGGAAGAAGCAGAGGGGCAGGCAGGCAGGCAGGCAGGCAGGCAGGCAGGCAGGCAGGCAGGCAGGCAGGCAGGCAGGCAGGCAGGCAGGCAGGCAGGCAGGCAGGCAGGCAGGCAGGCAGGCAGGCAGGCAGGCAGGCAGGCAGGCAGGCAGGCTGGCTTGCTCGCTCGCTCGCTCTGGGTGTAGGAGAGACAGGTGCAGCAGAGGCAAGAAAGTGGAGGGGCTGGCCTGAAGAGTATGAAGAAACAGCACGAACAGTAGATGAACCTTTGAAACCTTGTGGTGGCCGTGCCAGGCAAGGCGTAGGAACTACTTACTGAAGTTAACCTGGTATGGGGTGGTAAAAGCCTTGTTGCAGCCAACTAGTTTGCTTGTGTTGCGACAGGTTGCTAGTGCTAGAAAATAATTCCACTGCTGCACAGGCCTAATGTGTAATCATAAATAAGATTTGACCACAACTTTGTTAGGTTTAATGCTTTCCAAACCAGAAAAAAAGCAATCTGCTGCTCTAGAGAGCATCCTCAGCACATCTTTGAGCAGCAAGACCTTAAATAACAGCCCCTGATGCTCTTCCAGATGATACTGTGATCAGAAACCATTTCAAGGGTGCAAGAAGGAAAACTTGTTGCTGAGCCTGGGAGGCCCTGCAAACCCAGCAGGGACAGTATGTTACGGCATGTTTCCTCTCTGTTTTTACCTGGCAGACTTGCTGACACCAGATCAGCTGGGGATGATTTCCAAGGCAAGCGGATGTGACCGGCAGGATAAGAAAATAAATTGTGACACTTCTGATGGCTACCGAACGATCACTGGCGAGTGCAACAACAGGTGAGGGGGCTGTGTCAGCAGGAGGATGGATGGATGGGTCCTCCATCAGTAGAACTAGACCCATGTCCCCAAGCACGATCTATGCAGGATGCCTTCTTTAGGGTTTTACATGCTACTGTGTTGTTTCCTAGGTGCGTGGAGCTTTTAATTAGTCTTGCTTCGAGGATTCATGGTGTTGTACATGAACTAGTTCTTTGGCCAAAATATGAATAGCTCTGTATTGGGGACTGACTTTTCAGCCCAGGGTCTCTGTTACCAGGCTGCATCTTTTTGCTTTCTCTGTGCTTTGTCTGGCTCTGCCCCGTTGCAGGGTCTCAAAGGGCTTCCTGACCCAAGCCCATACTGGGGCATGATCTGTCTGGCTGTCACCCTGCCCCACGCTGTGTAGGAGGGAATCTGGGCACGCGGGCTGCAAGAGAACACCTTCTGCGTGTCCCGTGGACAAATGGAGGGGCATGACTGTAATGTGGGAGACAAGGGAAGCTGTAGTAAAGAGTGTTTTAAAAGGGACAGCCTAGGAGCATTCCCCATCCTTCTCCTGTTACTGAGAGCCCAGTGGGCAGAGCATCCCCTGGGAGCACCTTGGGCAGAGGAAGGAGTTCAGACAGCAATGCCTGCCTAGGGAAGGCTTTAGCCTTCAGGTATCTGTATAAGAAGCAGGGAGAGAGCTACCTGCCTCCTCAATTTTCAGACAGTGGTGTCTTCATTCAGGGTGGGGCTCTGGGATAAGGACAGGCCCATCACACAAACCAGACCCTGAAGCCCTGGAGAAGATGGGTTCAACTGTTCCCTGTGCTCTGTGTCCCTCCATTGCTTGGCCCTAGGCAGTGTGACACACGGTGTATGACCGGCAACCCGAGAACACATCTTATACATGGACTCCAAAATGAAATATATTATTAGTCTAAGGTTTTAATGGTCTAATCAAACTACAATAACCACTTACTCCAATTACAGCATAGTAAGACTCACAATCCAAATCAGCCTGCTTCTATTAAAGACCACTGGTAATACCATTAAATGAACAGGCATAAGTTGCTACCCCTTTTCTCTGATGTTAAGCTTTCACCTTTGTTTTCCACCCATGGCCTGGAGTCAAGGGCCCTTCTTCAGGCTGGATGACACAAGGAGTCACCAGCATCCTGGGTTCTTGCCTGGGAGAAGCCGAGGCTTGGTGTGTGTTACTATTATTATTATTATTAAACATGAGGCTTACTGATAGCACCAAACCCACAGGGCTGCAGTAGCTCCCAACCATTGTACATTGCTGTGTGGTCCCATTCCAAGGTTCCTGTCTCTCTCTACATCCACGAGCTCTTGGCCCTGCCATTATCCTAATGACACTAATAGTTTGCTGTTCTTCCGTTCACTCCAACAGGAGAAACCCATCACTAGGAGCTTCAAACAGAGCCCTGGTCAGATGGTTGCCAGCAGAATATGAGGACGGTGTGTCAGTCCCCGTGGGTGGACAGAAGAAAAGCGTTTCTCTGGATTCCCCTTTCCGCTGGTAATGTTTGTAACTGTTATCTGAAAATGCCGTACCAGGGCTCAGGGACTGTCGGTCCTTGGATAGATCACAGGTGTCCAAGTGCGTGCTCAGCAGCTGGCGTGGGGGGGATCAGGGGGAGGAAGTTAAATTCACCAGCTCCAGCTTGATCATATGAGAATCTTCAGGG
The DNA here is from genome assembly GCF_963210335.1 of Falco punctatus. Taxonomy (NCBI): domain Eukaryota; kingdom Metazoa; phylum Chordata; class Aves; order Falconiformes; family Falconidae; genus Falco; species Falco punctatus. The sequence continues at coordinate 100,846,558 of NC_137580.1, forward strand.
TGATCTAACAGAAATACTTTCTAACTCCCATGCTGTGAGGAAGAGCAAAGGAAAATAAATCTGATTACTGCAGAATTGCAGGATTAAGAATTACTCAATGTGTTCTTTTAAATTAACTGCGTTTAAGCCAAAGTGATTTGCTCACCTTTTTTGATTTGTTTGTGGAAGCTGGTTGTCTCCTGAAAAGCAATATGACAGAGGATAAAAATGAAAAAAGAATCCCCAGAATAAAAACCATCCAGCTAGAAATTCTGTGTGTGGGTCCACGGCAGGGTGACCTGTGGCGGGGTGTGTGGCTCTCATGGGGCCTGGAGTGGGGACGCTGTGATGTGGTTTCTGCTCACTGGGGCTTGGTGCAACGACAGTGCTAGTGAGGAGCTCTGTGATTTTTCTGGGTTCTGTGCCCGACACTTGTGCTTTTGTTGTACTTCCTAACTGTTCTGCAGCACATTGTCAGGGCTTGAGCAAAGTTTTGACCACTTCTCCTGTAGGAATACATGAAGGAAGAACTGGTGGGGAAGTGTGATGGATGGAGAAGGGATGAGAAGGGAAAAGGGCTTTGGGAGTTCACTGAGATAACTTTCAGAAATTCCCAACAACTATTTTTTTCCACACTTCTATTTCAAATTGGTCTTTTAAAATCTGTTACCTCTCTTTCCCGGTTATTCAGTATGGCTCATGCTTAGCTGTGTCCGTATATCCACCAAGGGATGTACTCGGCCTAGAGGCTCAGAAACCTGGCTAGGGCCAGGACAGTGCAATGCTCAGCAAAGGAGGCACTCAGTAATGCCTTCCAGCTCAGGCAGCAGAGATTTGGGGTTTTTTCTGTGAAGTGTAAGAAATGCCTCATGAATTCTTGCTGATGGCCGTACGAACAGACGCACCCATTCATAAGAGTAATTTCCTAACACACATGTTCTGCCTTCCTCCCCTGCAGGTTCGAAAGGTGTCAAATGAGATTGTCCGCTTCCCCCCTGGGCAGCTCAGGATGGACCAGCAGAGATCACTCATGTTCATGCAGTGGGGCCAGTTTATTGACCATGACCTGGATTTCAGTCCAGACACCCCAGCCCGAGTCACCTTCACTGGCAATGTGGACTGCGATATCAGCTGTGCCAAGCAGCCCCCTTGCTTCCCCATCAAGGTACAGCCAGCCTTTCTCTAGCAGGGAAGAGAGGGAGAGGGTATCTGCCTTCCAGCCGGGAGATGTTGGTGGCTCCCCAGGTCCTTGGCCACAGAGGGACATCCTCCCAGAACAGGCCAAGGGGGTCAGACCGCTCTCTGTAAGGTAGCAGTGCTGGTTCCCAGGGGCTGTCCCCAGATGTCGGACGCAGCCCCAACCTGTCTTCCCCCCATTTCCAACCATTTACCCATCTCTCTCAACGATATGGCTTTGTTTTGGGGGTATGGTGCGAAGACAACATGGGTGATACCTGGATTATAGTACATGTGTCAAAGACAGGAGCTGAAGGGTGTCAATACCCCAGCAAATCCTTGCCCATTTGATGGTTCAATGCTCAGTAGTGCATGGGGCAAGGGAGTGGTGAGCATCTCCCAACAGTGGCCAAGGCATTAGCACAATAGTCACATTGCAGCCTCTGCTCCAGTGAATGCTTAATGATGTACGTGTCCACCCTGCAGCCCTGCTCTTCTGCCTTTGAAGAGGTACTGTGGCTCTGGTTGTCCCATGTACCCGTCTGTCCTGTCAAGAAAAACTGTGAATGGACAGAGCAAGCACCAAGTGTTTGCCCAACATGCATCTGAGAATGCAGGCAGGGTCACAAGTTCTGGATGACAGCTGTCAATAATGTAGATACAGACACTAGACTCCAACATGAGATAGGAAGCTTTAAAGATTGAATCTGATATTTATATATTCAGGGGGAAAAAATTAGGTATCTTAATGGAAATGTAGGCATCTCCAGGCTTTCATGCATATTTGGGTCTTGGACTCCTAAAATAGCACCTCCACTGTCATTCTGACCCTTCCTATTTGGGGTTTTTGACTGACCTCCATGCTGTCTAGCATGGGGACTGTCTTTGAAATGGCTCCTGCCTGGCTTTTCTTACGGCTGTAGTATATCACGGTGCTGTTTCTGCACCCCTGAACTAGTGATGACTTATTTTTTTATCTATCTTCAGATCCCACTCAATGACCCACGAATTAAAAACACGTAAGATTGCCTTCCTTTCACCCGCTCAGCTCCTGCTTGTACCGGCGGCACAGCAATTCGAGATCAGATCAGTGCCATCACCTCCTTTCTTGACGGCAGCATGGTGTATGGCAGTGAAGTGTCTTTGGCCAACACACTGAGGAATCGGACCAGCCAGCTGGGCTTGCTGGCTGTTAACCAGAATTTCACTGACAGGGGGAAGGCATATATGCCCTTCAGCAACATGCAGAAGAGCCCATGTCTTATAGCCAACAAGGAAGCTAAAATCCCTTGCTTTCTTGCAGGTAAGTTGTGTGCTGGCACCCCTAACCCTGAAATCCAGAGCAAACAACTCCCCCAGCTCCAGTTCATTTCTTTATTTGTTTGGTTTTCTTAAGTAGAAAATGGAGCATAGCAAAACATCACAAAAGACTGAGACAGGCTGCGCTAGGTAGGAAAAGGTCTTCACTGCATTCAAGTCTTCTTTGTGATTGTATGCATGGAGTGAAGCTGTCCCATCTGTGCTCAGCAGCTCCGGCGTAGGGCCCAGGGAGCACATGGGGCTGCTGGAGGTGACCTGGGAACCACTGCCACGATGGAACCAACCAAATGCAGCAATAGCAGACTGGCCTGAAGGCAATGGCTTGTCTATATTTGTAATTTGGTGGCCATCTCTCTTCTGTCAGGACAGGTACAGGTGTGTTGGTGCTTGAAATGTTGAAATGTGTTGGTGCTTGAAATGTTTCCGCATGAAACATTTGCCTGGGCTGTTGCATATCAGTGTGTCTGCTGCACTGTGAGAGCTTAGATCCTAGCTGGGCTGAGGATGAGGCTAGCCACAGACCAGGGTGACCTTTTAAGACATGTCCCCACCACTGAAGTCTGAGGGTGCACTGACAGCATGCCAGCCAGGACATCAGCATAGGCCTTCAGTCCATCAGGATGGCCTCCTGGTCCATTTATACTTTGTCACGCTTCTGGTATCCTCCTGTCTACTTCTTCAATGTGGAATAACTCCTTTTGTCCTGGGCACAGCGTGCCAAAGCCATGCCTCCCCTCCAGCCAAAACACCGCACAGTCACCATAACCTTCCTGTCTGCTGCCGTTTGCTGTCTTCTCCTGTCCCAGCACACAGAGACAAGGTAACTAACCTTCTGGAGCCTACAGCATTGCTCCCTTCTGCCTGGACCCTGCTGGTGAGGACCAGGATGTTGCTAAAGCCTAAGACCCCGGGGAGGGACATTTCTGATATACCTTGTGAATCTGTGTCTCACTCCCTGTTCCTTTTCTTTTGACAAGCAGGACCTCCTGGCCAAGTCCTGCTGGCTCTGGCCACCTGGACTGTCCATGACACTGCTGGAGAAAGCTTGAGGGCACAGCACATCTCATCAGCTGTGGAGCTGATTTCTGTTCCCTTGGCCCCCTACCTATCTGGCCTAAGCTCCTCTGGACATCATCCCCATGGTCCCTGGATACCATCAGGTCCTAGTGGTGGGACCAGTGGCAGAGCTCTGCTTGCTGTCATCCTTCAGCACCCTCCTTTTAAACTCCTGGTGGTTTATGGTCTCCTTCAGCCTCCCACAGCTCTCCATCTGTCCCATCCATTGTTCCACATCTTCAGCTGCTTCCGCAGTTCTGTGCAGGTCTCTCCTTGGTGAGGACCATGTGGCCAAAGGCAGATGCCCAGTGAAGAGCAGAATGGGCAGGTGTATTGGGTGCTTCGCAGGTGGGCTCCCAGCCCCCAGGACTCATCAGCTAGGGGCTGGAGCCATCGCTGCTCCGTAGCTGGGTAGTGTAGGGAACAGTCAGGCTGGCTCAGAAGCTCCTTTGAAAATTCAGTGTCTTATTTGTGACTTTTCCGGTCCCTGAGAACTGGGGAAATTTCACGTGTGCAGTTGCCTAACAGGGTTCAGCGATGTCCCGCTGGAGCTCTGCTGGAATCCCTGGGTGTGTGTTCTGCTTGAGGAAACCTCACAGTGCTGCTTTTGTTTCTTCTTCCGCAGCCTCTTACAGACAGCCTTTGACAGTAAATGAAAAGGGCTCTGTGCTGAGTGCAAGAGCCAATCCCTCTATTTACTATGGGACTTGGGGGCTAAATACGACACATTTACTCTTCTCTGAGTGCCTCTTTATACCCTCATCACCTGCTTACTCTTGGGTTTCCTGCCCTAGATGTTTGAAGAAGGATTTTATATTTCATTGTGATGCCGTTTGTAACTTATTCCTCTACGTTGTGACTCCTTTTGCTTTTTACTTTTGCTCACCAGGGGGCTTGATTGTGACAGTTATATCACTTTGGCCCTAGCTTCAGCTGGTTTGAAGGATGCCTTCTGACTTTCAGAGCTCCCTTGGCCATTCTGACCTCCTTCTGCCCATTTCCATTTCTCTCTTGAGCTGTGAGACAGTCTCTCTGATATGGGAGCCTGCAGAACACCTGCTTTATTTAGCTTAAGTTAATGCTTCTAGCCCTTGTTTGAAAAACCCCAAAAACTTGCCCATCTCTCTGTGTTGCTGAGCGCAACCGTGGGGGCATCTTGGCTTTTGCTGCCTTGGCAGATAGATGGCTTTTCACTGGTGCTCTCCAGCTCTTGGGGCCTGGACCCTGGTTTCCTTCCCCTCCTGTGTGTTTCTTACCAGTCGTCTTCACAGTGCAGATGCTGAGACATCTAAAAATGTGTCTGTGCATGCTTCCCAACGCGACATTTGCCTCCTTCCAGGGGGAAGCAGCCAAGCACACGCAGGTTGCTGGCAGTACAAGTCTGCTCACTTGTGGTACTCCTAGGTGATTCTCGAGCAAATGAGATGCTGGAGCTGACATGCATGCATACGCTCTTTCTGCGGGAGCACAACCGCCTGGCTAGGCAGCTGAAGAGATTAAATCCCCACTGGAATGGAGAGAAGGTCTACCAGGAGGCACGAAAGATCCTGGGTGCCATGATCCAGGTACCAGCCACCATGTTGTATGTCCTGGCTCTTCTGCCTTGTCTTGCAGTCTCACAGAATGAACGTGATGGGGTTTTTACTGTGGGGTGTCCAACGGGTGTGGTATTTTGGGGTGCAAATGCCCCGATTCTTTCCACCAGCTCCTTTTGCCCAAAACAAAAATCACATGGAGATACCTGAAATAACACACACAGAGGGGTCCCCCTGAATCTTTGATGTCCCTCTACTGTTAAATTTCCAAATTGCTTAATGGGTTTTAAACTGCACGTCTGTGTTTGAGAAATGTGAGGACAGAGAAGTCAGAGGAGAAGCTTTTCTAGCCAGTGTTTGCTACAGGGTAAAAATGGTATTGGAGATTCGGATCAAAATTCCTCTGAGTTGTGAGTCATCCTCTCAAGAAGCCCCATGTGCTGGTGCATGCAACCAGCCATGGCATTCCTCTGTCCTCACTGCTTTGTGGCAGAGAGTCCCTTGGGACTGTGCTGCAGCACAGACTTTGCCCTAAATGAGATCCTACAGTCACAGAAAAATTTCTGTGCTTGGAAGGGACCTCTCCAGGTCTCTTGTCCAACCTCTGGTTTAGAACAGGACCAGCTTCAAAGCCAGATGAGGTTTCACAGCCAACAGAAAAAGCAGGCTCCTATGAGAGAAGACGACATGGGGTTTCCAAATTCTACAATTCTATGAATTATTTTCACCTACTGACACAGAATCTGATTTTTTTTAAAATTATATTGTGCACCCTCCTCAATGTCCCAAAGAGACATGAAACTAGAGTTGGACATCTTTACTATGGGAGGACTAACTCAGCTGCTCGTGGGTGGTGATAACATCTGTGCCAACACTGTTGACTTTTTCTTTGTCATCTGAAGCATGTAGGTGGGAGGGAGGAGTAAATTCAGTTCTACCTGGCTGATGGGGATGGCCTCTACCTATAGGACAAGGAGTGAATATTTAGGAGGATTTGGCAGGCTTTCTTCTTGCTCTGACCTGCCAAGCTGTTGAGGCAGGGAGGAGCATGTCTGGGGACACTTGAGTGCTGGATCCCAGTGCACTGGTAGAGGATGAGCGGGTCAGGCACAAGCAGAGTCTGTGCTTCCTGATCTTCCTGGAGCAGTTAAGTCCACTTAACATTTTCATGGAAATCACTGCATCTCCACACAAACCTCATCACTGCTAGAGAGTGTAGAGATGACACCATGCATGGCTGGAGAAACCAGCAGCCCAGGCAGTGGCCTGCAGTGTCTGTGCCTGGAGCTGCACCACCTGTGCCATGGTACCATGGCTAGTATAGAAGATGCTTTGAACCAAAGCCATGGAGCTGAAGAAACCAAAATGTCACTCAGTGGTGCCAGAAAGGACCCTCGCTGGACTGCCAGAGCAGCTGGGTGAAGGTCTGATGAGGTGAAAGAAAGATTGGTCCTGGGGAGTCTCTCTGCTTTGCATCTGTGCTAGCAAGATGTCCTACATAAATCCCATCAAAGTAGTTCAGTGTAACAGCTCCTGTAGTTGGAGACACAAACCAGAATTTTGCTTCCAAAGAAACTGATGGCCAAGCAATTAATGACTCACACTTTCCTTGTTTCCCCCTAGATTATAACCTACAGGGACTACCTGCCTCTTCTGCTGGGAACCAGTTTCCAGGGTTTGATTCCTCGCTACCAGGGCTACAATGAGTCTGTGGATCCTCGAATATCCAACGTCTTCACTCTGGCTTTTCGTTTTGCTCATGCTTCAGTTCCCCCAACTGTTGACCGCTTAAGTCAAAGTTACAAACCCATGGGTCCCAAAATTCAACTCAGAAACACCTTCTTTGCTGTCTGGAGGATCATTAAAGAAGGTAAAGCCTTTCTTGCACCTCTGTTTATTTCATTCAGCCTTTTTTGCCCTCTCTGGACGCGCTCCTGCTTCAGCCAAACCTAAAAGTGGTTTGCATTAAATTTGTTGAGTGACCTTTACTACCAGGCAGTTTTTCCCAACGTGGCTGCAGTCAAATGTGGCTCATCTTATTATGAAGCACGCAGTCTGGTTGCTTAATTGCTGTAGACTCTGACAATTTTATTCAAAGTATTTTCTGTTTAATTCTTGAAGTGCGGGAAAATTGATTCTCTTGTATTAGAAGCTTATAGTTAAATATAAGCTGCATTCAGCTCTCCTGAGCCTCTCACACACACACTTGCCACCCTGCACTGCTCACAAGTCCCTCTGTAACCGTTGCAGGTGGTATTGACCCCTTTCTCCGGAGCCTGATGGCTAATCAAGCCAAGCTGATGACACAGCAGCAAATGGTTGTGGATGAGCTCTGGGATCGGATGTTTGAGCAGGTTGAAAGGATTGGATTTGATTTAGCCGCGCTTAACATGCAACGTAGCAGAGATCATGGCCTCCCAGGTAAGTTGGCTGCGGGAGCTGAGCTCCCAAAGGAAAACAAGTGGAAATCAGACACTCTTGTGGTTGAACATGGAGAAACTTCTCCAGCCCGTGCTCAGCTGAAATTACTGCTTCCTAAACCTTTTCATAATTTCTGTACAGCCATAGGTAAGTGGATAGGAGGCTGAGCAGTGAAGCCAGAGCCTGGCTGGAGCTGGAGGAGACTTGTGACCAGAAGAACATAGGGCATTGCAAAGAGCAGAGCCAAGTGTTCAGTAACTGCGCCATTTGTATTGTTCTTCAAATGGCAAAATTGGTTAAGGACCTCCACAACAAATTTTCAGGAGCAGAATTGGGGCCAGATGTCCCCTGTGGCTTCTCCCCAGGTATCTGTAGTGGTCCAGCCCAGCCACGCATGGCTGGAAGAGCAGATCACAGCATGAGAGGAAAGCCTCATTGTAATTTCTCTATAAAGACTGCGTCCCAGAAAAAAAGCATGTCAGAACCATTCTCAAGGCTCTGCAAGGTGCAAAACCAGTGTAATAGCATTGCGAGATGGTCTTGAGAAATAGATTGTTGATAGGACTTTACAACTGGCTCGTGGGTGTGTTGTTGCCGAAAAGCGCTGTTAGGCTGATGTAAGTGCCTGGAGCTGCCGTGTCGGTAACGTCCTGAGAGATGCAATAGTGCTCACCTTGAAACTGTGATGAAAAAGGTACTGGATTCACCGGTTTTAAGCCCAGACAGAGGCTTTGCAATACATCCAGGTGTGTGATCAGTCACAGGCTCTGCCTTTGCTGCAACAGAAGGCTGTGATGTTTCCATGCTGTCTCTAGGAACATTATTGTGCAGAACCTGATCTAAACCACAAATTGTGAACTTACAGCCTTGACGGCTGCTCCACTGCAGCAGAACTGACGTGTATTCCCAGTGTGAATCTGTGTTTAGCTCCTAGCGTTTGGGTCTCAGCCCAACCCCGAGTGTTACTGCACTCGGTGTTATACAACCTATGAAAGTGGTGACAGTATAGCAAGATCAAAAAAGCTTCCTAATTCTTTTTCTAATAAAGCAAATTCTCAGTCTTCTTGAATTGTTTGATAGTGGTGTGATCCAGGCACCATATGCTGTGTCTTTTTTTCTGAATTCTCCCCAACTTTTAGACATCTTGCTCACAGCTCACTGCTGCACCAGCAGCTCATCTCTGCACCTTAACAGTTCACTGGGCTGGCAGGTAGGAGGATGCGTTAGCGCTCCACAGACCTTTCCTCTGCATAAGTGGCCATTTGATAAGACACTGAGTCACAAATTGCCCGTTGCTGGGTGCGTGCCCTTTCCACCAAGGTGCAGAATTATGCACCAGTTGTGGCCCCGTGGATTTTCAGCTGTTTGCAGTACAGAAAAATGAGTCCAGCTGGCAAAGTCCACTGGCCCACTCCCACCTGAAGTAACCTGTGCTACGTAGAACTCTCTTTGCAGTGTGGGGTGGCTTGTACCTGTGGCTAGACACGGACACGAGGGAGGTCAGGTGTGGGGAAGTACTTGGCCACTGTCCTGTTGTACAACATCTTGTCCAGGTTCACTTCCAACAGAGGTAATATCAAAGAGTTTTGTGAAGACGTCTCTCCTGTGGCTCTGCCTGAAGGTATCTGAAGTTGTATGCTCCCTGACCTCCTTTAGGGTTCCTGGGTCCCAGTGAAGATGAGGCAGCCATTAGGTGTGCCCAGAGCCTTCATCTGAGCACCCACAGCACAGGGTTAGGGGCAGCCACAGCACGCGCAAGATCAAGTGCCTGCACACAGATCTCCTTTGCTACTTGAAATGTCCTGGGGACACTCCTCTGGCTCTCTGCTGCAGCTTCGGCAAGGTGTGGGTCTCCCATAGTTCCTCCATCACATCAGCAGAAGGTTGTTTTAGATAATCCCTGGCTCTGGAGCCTGTGCACAGGCACCTGCATTGCCGCTGAGTGGAACAGCAAAGCAGTGCTGGAAGGTGGTGGAGCAACTCCCACTAGCAGAGATCACTTGCAAAGACATAGCCCTTCCACAAACAGCATTGAAACGCCAGGCAGGATGTACTGGCTGTGGAGGAGTGAAAAGTTGATGGCATTAACAGAAATAAAGAAATGTTTAGAAAAATGTTTTAAACATATAGGGACCCTATCTGTGTCCCCAGCTTTGGGAAAGAAAGGAAAAAATCTTTACAGGAGGGAGAAACATGTTACTGATCTGTCTGCTTTGATATCCAACTACTTGCAGGTTATAACTCCTGGAGACAATTCTGTGGGCTCTCGCAGCCTTCTGGATTGCAGGCACTTGCTGGAGTGTTGAAGAATCCTAATCTGGCGAAGAAGTTCATGCAGCTGTATGGGACACCAAAGAACATTGACATTTGGATTGGGGCACTTGCAGAGCCCTTTGTGAATGGAGGCAGAGTTGGGCCTCTCATGGCTTGTCTCATTGGCACCCAGTTCAGAAACATTCGTGATGGGGACAGGTAAGAGAGGAGCTGGGGATTCAAACCCCAAAGGACAGAGGGAGACAGGAATTTATGCATATTTCTTTAATGCAGATTTGGAAGCTGTTCTTGTTTGTTGCTTTTTTTATTATTATTATTATTCCAGATGTTTTTTCCCTTTCTGATGATGTTCTTATTGCTTGTCCAGATGATGGTTGAGATCCTAGGCTAAGATCCTTTCCCAGCCAAGTGTTTTCACTTTCAGACCATTCACTGCCAGTCACGAATTGTGCAGACTGGATTGCCCTTCTCCATGCTGATGGTCCTCACCTAGTGTGAACATTTGAGCTCTGCTCCTCCTGCAGACACCTGTTTTCGGGGAGGCTCGTATTACTGTGTATTCAAACCTCAGCTCACTCCAGCAAAGGGAAACTATATGTAAATACCTTAACCAGAAGAACAGGTACAGCTCTAAAGGTGGGAAAACCAGGATCTAGATGGATTGACTTCACCAATTAGAAAAAAAGCAGTCAGGTTTAATTAGCCTAAATAGCTTGCACTGATAGTAGATGCTCAGCATCTGCTAGTGTGGTGGCTCATGCTCTGGGTAGTTTTGAAAATTTGCCTGCAGACCAAGGGAAGTTGCTATAGGACTAACGCACTGTCAGGCTTTGCAGGGAGTAAAAGAAATTAATTGTTCTCTCTTAGTTAAGACTTAGCTCAGCCCAAGCTGCTTCCCTGGCACTGGCGGCATCCCTGTACCCTCTCTGTGGGTCTGTCTGCTTCTTCTGGGCTACTGCGCCCTGCAGAAGTTAAACATCTGTCCACTTCCCCATCTCCTGAGTTTGCAATACACAGCTTTGCACCATCGCAGTGTCTTATGCACCTCTCAGGGGCCTTAGAGATGATTTTTCATTGTTTCTCCTTTCCACCCCAGTTCTGAGTTGGAACCCTGTGGTCTGGGTCATGTCCACCCATGTGGACATGTGGCAGTGTTTGGTCTTCACTTGCACCAGGGTATGGGTGGCTTGGGGTTTGCTTGCCAGGCAAAATAATTTGAGCAGTGTCGTGTTTGAAACATACCTGAAGTCCTCCTCTGCCTTGAAGATGCTCAGGGGGATCAGGTGCAGAAGTGAGTTACAATGTCCCATTTTAAGCTGCATTTCTGAGGCAAGGTCCTGCACTTGCTAGCAGTATAGCCTGAAAATTGTATCATGACCAGTGTTTCTGGCAAACTGTTCTGCCTAGAAAGACTTACTATGAGCTCAAACCCTAGTACTGGGAGCTTAAAAACAGTCTAGTGCACATCTAGAAATCCTGTTCTTATGGCAGGATACAAGAACAGATTTTTTTTTTAAAAAAAAGACAGTAATTACAGGGCTGGTTCCAGCATGACAATCCTGTGGACGTAACCACAGCTTGTGCACAGAACAGTATGTGCAGACTTTCCTATTTGAAAGAGGGTGCCTGTATCTCATTTGAGGGAACACAGGACAAGGCTTTGATTCTACTGCAGCTTTACTATAGGTCCATGGCAGAAAAGCAAGCTAAACTATCCAGCTGGTGAGTCAGGGCTCAATTTAAGTAATAGAAATTTAAATTTCTTCTTGGCAAAAGAAATGTGTTATTGGTGTTAGTGGGAAATAACGTTGCAGGAGTCTTGAATGTGAAGAAGCCAGAAGGCAAAAATCTCTTGTCATCATCTTTCTCCTGCAGGTTTTGGTGGGAGAACCCAGGGGTTTTTACTCCTTTGCAGCGCTGTTCACTGGTCAAAATCTCCTTGTCACGAATAATATGTGACAACACCGACATCTCTAAAGTACCAAGACATATTTTCAAGGCTAACAGATACCCTTGTGGCTTTGTGAGCTGCAGCAAGATCCCAAAGCTGGACCTCAGAGCCTGGAAGTCAACAAGGACCAAGGAAGCTGCAGAGCAAGGTATAAGCTTCAAACAGCAGGTAGCTCCTGCCTGCAGCTGTGGGAGATAACCAGACCCTGAGGATCTGAAACAGCTGCCCAACACAGGTCTGAACATGTGTGCCAGGCATGTATCTAGCACATGTGTAGATACGTAGTTTCCTCAGGTCCACCGTGAGTAGTACCGCCAACACGCAGATTTTCCAGCATTGGCATTACAAGACCAAGCTAAGCACGCTGCTTTGGGATTTTTCTCATTTACAGGCCTTTTTAGTTTAGCTCTTTGCTGTTGATGCCGGTGCTTTTCTGCATGGGGAGTGATGCCCGGGTCGAGGAAGCTGGTCTGTCTTTCTAGCTGGTTGGTCTGTATTTTGCACAGCTCCGAGCAGGCTGGCAGCTCATCCTGGTCAGGCCAAAAGCAGCCCTGCGCTTGGACAGAGATCCCCACTTAATGGAAGAGATTGAGGTGTTTGATTTCTGCTAGGGAAGTTTTGCCTGTATTTACAATATTTCCCTCGGCTGCCTCAGTATTTGTAAAATTCTTAAGGTTTAATGTTTTTCTTCCAAAATACTCTCTGAAGTAGAGAGGGGAAGTAGAGGTAGGAAAGAGTGGCTCTCCCCTGGGAGCAGTAGACTGCTAACAAAACCATCTTTCCTTTGCTGTGACAGTCAGCCCTGCCACGCTCTCCTGTTGCTATCCAGGCTGTGAGAAGGAGCAAACCTCCACTGTCGGACAACTCCACCTGCAGTCAGCTCCCACTTTCTGCGAGGGCGGTTCACCATATTCTCCACAGCGTTATCAGCTTGGAAGTGTGGCAGGGTACAAACGTAAATGCCATCCTCATGTGCTGGCAGCGTTTACATTGGATATTAGGAAAAATTTCTTTGCCAAAGAGGTTGTCAAGCATTGGAATGGGCTGCCCAAGGAGGTGGTGGAGTCACCATACCTGGAGGTGTTTAAAAAACTGCAGATGTGGCACTTAGGGCCATGGATTAGTGGTGAACTTGGCAGTGTTGGGTTAATGGTTTGACTCAGTGATCTTAAAGGTCTTTTCCAACCCAAATGATTCTATGGTGCCAGAAAGTGAGACCTGTAGGATCTTGCAGTCAAGGAGGGATCCCAGGAGGTCTTTAGAGCAATCAGGACTAATACCAGAGTTATCAGTCCCTCTTCTCTAGCTTAACCGGTGGAAATCAGCCACGTAAGGTAACAGGGAGCTATGGTATGTCCTGTTCTCCTTTGATAACACATTGCTTTTTATGTCCTGTAGAAGAAACATCTGGTGACTTTCAATGCTGAATGTTGAGGATTTGCCAGAAGTCCAGACTTGGGAAGCTGCTGAGATGGATTATTATTTTTTACTGTGTTTATGCTTTTACTGCCTCAAATGTTTGGGCATGATTGCTGTCATCTGCTCAGTTTAGTTTGCATGAAGTCTTTTCAGCGAGATGGATTCCAGCGGTCAAAGAACTTCATGAAAAGATGTCCCAGAGCTGTGCAAGTCACTCAATATTCAAAGCAAAGCAAAATGAGTTATCCAGAGACTGGTTCCAAATCAAACCATCTTCTGGCTTAGGCAATCGCACATACGCTGTGTTCCCGTAAGCTTTACTGTCAAAAACATGTTTTGGACCCTCCTTTCAAAATTGCCAGCCTAAACAGAAAGAGACTGGGGCATTGGAATAACTGCTTATTCTTTGTCTCCGATTCTGTAAGTACAGAAAAGTACATACTTCAGTTTCCAAAGAAAAACTACTTATTTCACTGTGCCTTTAGATGAAGCAGAAATAGCTATCAAGCACCCCAAACAGACTTGCTTAAAATGCCCTGTTTTGGGTTTTGCTTGAATATGGAATGAAGAAATTGTCCACATGGAAGCAAGCTGTTTTTTCACCATTTTTTGCCCTTAGTCCAGAAAGCCTAAGGCATCATCTGGTGTGACAGAAATCCATGACAAGTTATACCTGCAGCCTGGCACGAGCCAGTGTGACTTACCCCTGGGTTGTGGAGCTGATGGGATGTGCCCTGGCAAAGATAAGAACAGTTTTAATGTACAAGAAAGTAAAAGCCAGTCTGGTTTTACTCCAGCTTTGTCCCCTCAATATCTTTTCTTGAAAGGGATCAAAACCACTTTCTCCTTCCTCTGTAGTCTGCTATGTTACTGTTATTGATTAATAAACTGCAATTTTGAGCTGAGGCGAAAATGTTCCTTGCACTTTGAGCGGAGGATGGTGGTAGGTTTTGTATGGGAATATTGGAAAAGTTGATTCAAGAACCTGTGTATTTTTAATGAAAGGAGGTATTTCTTGCTGAAATCTCTGACCCATACTCCTGTGTCATGTGGCAGTATGAAGTATTCCACAGCGGAAAGGCCAGTGCAGGATGTAGTTCAAACAAACACTTGACAATAATCTCCTCCTTATCACCCCCAAAACATCTCTGTGAGATCTTTGGCGAGAAAGAAGAGACATAGACACTGACTTGCTCCAGCATTTGGCCAAGATGGAGGGGCAGTGCTGGGGATAACGCTGCAGGGTGTGTAGGTGGATAAACATAAGCCAGGGCATGTTTTGAAGGCAGAAAGCATGCAAACATGCTCTGGAGTGGGTTGAAGCCCCATGCTTCTTGAGTAAGTTCCCGGTGCTAGAGCTACAAGGGAGTCAACAGATGGGTGTGAGATGCCTGATGACATGGGGGGTGTCTGTCTCTCTAGCTTTAGTTTTCTAATACTAGTTAACAAACTAACACCTGCACATCCAGCATGTGTTCAGCCCCTTGGGACAGAGGGGATCTCATTCATTATTGTTTGACTTCAGCAATTAACTTAAGGGAGAGGAACTGACCTGCTCAAAATCACGCACGATCTTCCTGGTTGCCCTAAGCACAGAGGGCCTATTTTTCCAATTTTCACCAAGCACAAGACTGAAATTTGGGAAATCTAATCTAGCCCATCAACTTGATCAAACTGCTCAATCAAGCCTATGACACACACGTGTGGCAGGATGCAACCTGTTGCAATAGAACTGCCTGGAGGGTGCCTGTCCTGGCTGGTGGAGCCACTGCAATGGGGTATGCAGCCTGCAGGAGCCAGGACAGGATCATCTGCCCTGTTCAGCCTCTGCTGCTGATTTCAGAAATGCAGCTCTCCCTCCCGGCTCTGGTGGGGCCTCTCATCCACTTTCTTTCCCACCTGCAGCCTCCCCCAGCTGTTTCAGCTCAGAGAATGGATGTCCATCTTGCTCAGGACATCCTCACAGTGATGACTACACTTCACTTGAGTGGAGGCCTGCCAAAGTGGTCAGTGGGATGGAGCGCATGATGTACAAAGAAAGGCTGAGGAAGCTGGATTTGCTCAGTCTGGAGAAGGGGAGAGGGGGAGATTTCTTTGCAGTCTTCGACTTCCTAATGACTAGCTATGAAGCCAGATGCTTCTCAGAGGCACACAGTGAAAGGATAAAGGGTGATAGACACAGGTTACAACAAGGGCAATTCCCATTAGACAAAGGAAAACATTATTCTCCGTGATAGTAGTGCAGTCTGGACACAGGGACCAGAAAGCTAGTGGGATCTCCATCCTTGGAGATTCTCCAGACTTGCCTAGGCAAGGCCCTGGGCAAGCTAATCTGGGTTTGGAGTTAACCGTGCTCTGAGTAGCTGGTTGGCTGGCAGACCTCCAGGGCTCCCATCCCATCTCAATTTTTCTGTGATTTACAGTGATAAACTGTTTTATTTTCCAGCTCACCGTTCAACTGGCTGTGCTGTGCACTGCCTCCATGGGTGCAAGTCCTATAGCACAGGCTGTTCTAGCCTGTTGCATTACATTTCTGTCAGGGCTGTCCAGATGCCATGGAAATCTTCATGAGTCAGGATGCATTTTTTTCTAGAAACTCTTCTCCTGTCATTATGAAAATTCCCATCTATGTCTTTGCTCATAAGTAGGCATTCAAAGCTAATCTGTAAATTTTGTAAAACTGAGCAATGCATGGATTCATCATGGAGCTGCAGACAGTGCATGATATTTTCCTTGGTCTTCATGATCTATTTCTAATATATTTACCTTGGAATCTCTCTGAAGTTTTTAATATCAGTGTTAATGTTATTTAACTGAGTAGTAACTGCATGCACTAGATGAGTTCCTTTTAGTACTGTTCTCCTCCTGAAGACTGGGTGGCTGATGTGATCCTTGGCACTGAGCAGTCCCAATGCTTTGCCCTTTGATAACTTGTTCCAGTCTGTTCCAGCGGAGCTATTTGTGTCTGCAGTTTCCAATGGGAATTGCTCCCATTTCAGAATCAATTCCCCATATTTCATCCTGAAATCATTGCTTTTGCATTTAGAAGTCAACTGTGAACTTAAGCAACTCTTCTCTCTTTGTGGCAGTGCTGTATCAGCAGCAGTCCATTCTCTTTTGAGCCTTCATTTGCTTACCACGAACAAGACCATTGTCTTCGCCTTTTCCCACTAGATTAGATCACCCTCCCTGCCTCCACCTCTCTCTTCTGGCCAATGTGTGTGGCTTAGCAGAGCTGGTGAGTAGGAGAGTCATTTAAGCTGCATGATGAGAGTTCATGATACGAGCAAGCCCCTCCTCTTCCTAAGATTCACTTGAATTGAGCCAGGCTTTGGAAAGGATGCAAAGACCTAGGGGCAAAAGGGAGTCAACTGAGCATGGATCCATTTGTCTGGAAACAGGCGTTTCATTAAAGCTGTAGCTTCTGAAAACACCTTGCAGGTTAGGCAAGATCTGACTGCTTTTGAAATGGAAGCATGGCGGATCTCGGTGCTAGGGATTCTTGCAACAGAAGAAAATTATAGCTGAGAATTTACTATCTGTGTGTTTGGAGCGTAAATGTTTTGTCAGATCTGTGCTGACGATCTCTCCTTGGTGAGATGGGAATGCCATGATTTTTACTATCACTTTATGTCCTTGTCTTTTTCCATACTCTGAGAGACACTTACCAGCTGTTGAAAAGCCCAAATAATCATAAGCCTAGCTTCAGACTCCTGCATATCTGATGTCTTCTCGAGAGTGTGTCTGTTCCCAGTGCTCTGAGTGTGCAGAGTTACTTTTCTGTTCAGAACAGTTCGTCAATGCCCAGGCGATGTTGGCCACCCCTCAGCTGGGTGGTCTGTGGAGAACCGCTCCTCCATCAGCTGGCCACGACGAGGGTCTAACAGGGCCTCACGCCTCTAAATCTGCTTATGTGGGTCCTTCTCTGGCTATGCTTGGTTTTGACCATGTGGACACCACCATTTATGTTGAAGACATTTTTCTGTCTTTTCCTCAGGTTCAGGATCTTGTGTTCTATGTAGACCAGCTCTGTTAGGGTTGCTGTGCTCCTTTGGGTAAATCATCACCTTGCTACAGCTTAGTACCTGTTCGGGAGTGCACTGTGTGCTGCAGGAACATCATTTCCTTACAGCCTTGATGAAAGTATGCAAAAATCGCTGTCAGTAACTTAAAATAAAGCTTTTTTGTGCTTTGTGATGAGTTCCTATTTGCGCATGTTCTAGGTTGGTTTTCATGTGCGGAGTTGTGTAAGATGTTCCTCTTGCACTGGGAGCCTGACAACAGCAGGCTTGATTTGAAAGCTACGGCCATCCTTGGAGGACCACCGCACAAAAAGCCTTTCACTGGCATTGTGTTTTAGGAGCCTCGCTCCTGGCAGATCAGGATGAACCAGCTGCGCATTCTATCAACCTCCACCCAATTATGAAAAGCCATAACTGATATTGGTGAGATATTAAGAAGGCTAATAAGCATTAGGGAGGTAACTGTTTGCCAGATCAGACCTTGGATACGCATGAAGAGCCGTGGCAAGTCTCTGTGAACCATCTCCACAAGGGAGCTGGTCTCTGTAGCACTGGTACAGAAGGGTCACAGAGCTTGGATCCAGCGAGCACACGTGAGGTGCTTGTCTTTTCCATGTCATGGTGCAGGGATGGTGTGGAGGATGTGGACAAAGCTCTTTGCTTTGGCTGCTTCTCCTGTGGCTGCAGGGAAGCCTTGGGAGAGCTGAGCAGTCCCTTCTCTCCAGTTTTTCCACAAAAGAAAAGAAAGGGGCCCTGGCTAAGCCAAGGGAGCAGGGGGCACAGGGAATGCCTTCATTATCATGCTTTCCCTCAGTTTCTTCATATAATATTACTGAGGCTTGTCCATTTCACTGTTCTCGGGGCTTTGATCTTGTTCTTTAGGTTGCAGACGACAATCAGTGTGGTTTTATGGGTCCTCACACTATTGATTTTTGAGAATCTGCAGCTCTCAGTCCTGGCTGGAATTTATTATTATTATTACTTGTTTAAGTGACAGCTGCTTCAGCAGTGTGCAGATGATGGATCATGAAACTTCGCTTTCTCAGCCTAGTCACTGTACTTACCACAAAGATCCTTTTGATGTGGTGGTTTTAGGAGCTGAAATGCCGTTGGAGCGCTCCCAGGTTATACTTGCATTTTCTTGATTTACTTCTTACCTAAGCAGATGCTGCCTAAACATGTGCCTGCCTCTGGCCATGAAAACATCAGGAGTACCTGCTCTTGCTTTGTCTTCTTGTCTAGACATGTGGCACTTTTGGCACTTTTCCCACTTTTCCCACTCTACTTGAGGAGCATCCAGTTGCTCAGCTTGCTCCTTCCAGTCCCTAGATGTTTTGGGCAGGAGCTGGCTGCTAGGATCACTGGTTTGGTCTTTCTCTCCTCCATAATGCTAATTTCTGATTTCTTGCACATCTCACAGCCAGCTCACTTGTTGGTGAGGCTCAGTGCTTGCACAGAGAGCAAGACGGTCTGTGTGCCCAACTCACCCCACTCCCTCCCATTAAAGATTTTCTTAGCTCTCAGGACGTCTACACACAGAGCCTCCCTGAAGGGGGGCTGGCTCCCCGTTGCTCTACCAGCCCAGAGCCACACACCCCCCGCACACAGGCAGCCCTGCTGTTGCGTGTTTGCCAGCTGGCTCCCACCCACGGCACTGCTGGAGTGCCCTTGCTAAACCGGCTTCCCATGGTAGTTTAGCTCCGAGCAGCAAGCGCAGCCTTTCTGGAGCATCACTCCCTAATCTCATTCCAGCTTTGCGCCACCCACATGTAGCTGACCAAGGGAATCTAAACTCTTCTCCACAACACTGGGTGCTCGTGACTCATTTACTGCTCAGTGCAACACTCCTCTGGTTGACACTGGGCTGGCAGGATGGAGCTTTTGCTCCTTCGCTACCCATTTACTTTTCTATTCATTGCATTTCTAGTTCTTTACCAGGTGAATCCTGCATTCAGATACTTCTGCAAGATGACCTTCTATAAGTTGTGGGTCTTCACCGTAAGCATTCTGGTTATTATGTTGAGTATTCCTCGCGGACGCGACGCAGAAAACATGAAGTAAGTTGTCTGTGGCTTCTTTCTGCTCGGGGCACTGACAGATTCAACTCGCACTCGTTTTGGAGGGTTCTGGGATCTGCACTGCAGTGGGGAGACACAAGTTGTGTATCAGTGTGGAAAGCTGACAGGCCCTGTAATGCAGAGGAGGGATGTAGGTTTAAGGACTGTATTGGAGTCAATAGAAAGAATAATGAATCATGGAAGGAAAGGATGTAAAAGGTGACATTAATTTGACAAACTGGGTAACGCCAACCAACTGGACGTAATGCACAGCTAAAGTAACTTGCTGTTTTGAGTAAACCTCTCCTATCTGGTCTCAGAGCTGTATTTCCCTCTTCTGTGGGGCTGATCATGCCCTCCCTAAGCTCTGGTGAGGAAGCCTCTGCAGGTGCTCTTCTCTTTCTCAACTTTATTCTAACCCAGCGCCCACCTGAACAGGCACAAGACTGTTACCACGGCGGAGTGCTGGCACCTGCATTGTCACTGGTGTCTCTAGCCCGGTGACACCCGGTCCAGCAGTCTCTGAACCTTCCCCCTTGCTGCCGGTCCTCCCCTCCACCTGTTCCTGCCTCTGCAGAGGGCTGCCCGCTGAGTGCACGCCCGTGGCTAGCAGCAGTGGGCATTAGTGACTTGGGGTGTGAGTTGAGGGGGGCTAGAAACTGACTCTGCTACATGTCAGCATAGTGCTTGTAGCCTTCTAAAGTGCTGCAGAGGCTGAATTTACCACTTCATTGCTGTATGCTACAGTGGGAGTTTGTATCTCCTAACTGAGCGTCAGCCTTTTGCTTTAAGGAATTTTATTCGATTCTTGACTTTTGTGCCTGACTTTTATTCTTTTCATTGTTTTCCTAGTATCTGTTAAAATATGACTCCCAGAATTGCAGTCTAATGTCACCTAGAGGCAAAATCACCTCTCTTTTCACAGCCTGGGCAACAGCAGTTAGGCACATGTTTATTGCAGCCTGTGTTCATGATTCAGCAAGCTGGGCAGGGAAGTAGAACACAAATAGGTGCACTCTTAATTTGGGCATTATCTAATCTGGCTGATCTGCAGAATTGCTGTAGCTCTAGTTCCTAGGGCATTCGTCTAACCTGGTTTGAAGAAAACCTGCTAAATGTATTTATCTTCTCTAAAGAAATGATAAGCTGAAGAGACATACTAGTTGCTCTTCTCCAAGTCATGGGTCAAGTCTGGGACTGCAGAGAAACAGGCTGCTGTGCAGGAGCAGTCTGTGAGATGGGCGGGTTAGGAAGAATGGTGTTTGGTCCCTTTACCCAATTTCAGTGTCTCTTTGGATCATGCCTGCACCCCTTTTCCAGGTTTTTGCGCATGATGTTCCTGCCACTCAAATACATCTTTGGTCTCAAGATAGTGGTGAAGGGCAAAGAGAACCTCAGGACTAAGAAACCTTTCGTCCTCGTGTTGAATCATCAGACCTCCCTTGACATTATGGGTATGTGGTGATCCTGCCTGCTGCTCGTGGCCCCAGCTGTCTGTAGGGGAGGGTAGGATGAAAGTACCGCAGGCAGAGGGGCAGGAGTGGCAGCTACATAGTCCATTACCAGCTAGCCCCAAGCCAGGGCTGATCTCCAGGATACTAGAGCCAGGGTCGTTCTCCACAGTATTAGAGGTATTTTCAAGCTAAATCAGCTTTATCCTTTCCAAGAGAATGGGGATGAGAGTGTCAGTGGACCACAGCTGTGTCATAGCTGCTCTCATTCAGTGCCCAGCAATAGTCTTCCTTTAAGCGAGTGGTTAGTCTGGAGACCCCCAGGATCCCTTTCCCAACATTTTTCTGATCCTATGAAGCTGGATGGGTGATGCAGGCATGGCAACTCCCAGAGCAGAGCTCTGTAGCCCAGAATCTGAAGGAAACCCCAGTGCAGGTGACAATTTGTTCTGTCCTTGTTCTCCTCTTCTAGTGATGATGGAGATCTTACCAGATCGCTGTGTGCCCATTGCGAAGAAGGAAATCCTATACATGGGCACTTTTGGCCTAGCATGCTGGCTTTCAGGAATTATTTTCATTGACCGCAAGAAGAAGGAAGAGTCTATCACAACCTTGACACAGGTGGCACACTCCCTGCACAAAGAAAAAGTGAGTGGGGAGGACTCTGGCAAGGAGGCACTGGAAAATGTGAGCCTTGATGTGGCTGGAAAGGGATCTTTGTCTCTGGGCTGGGCACTGAGCAGAATGGATAAGAGCATCTCTCGTGGGTTCAGTGTTTTGTGTGTCCATAAAGTGCTTGAAGTGGAGGAAGAGGATGTCTCTGCATGGTCAGGAGCAGACAGATCAGTCCCAGAGGAGTACGCTTGTGCAGTGGCTTAGAATAGCAACTGGAAGTCCCTTCAGCTCAATGTCTTCTCCCTCCTGCAGGTCTGTGTCTTGCTTTTCCCTGAAGGAACTCGCAATCATGGTGGCTCCATGTTGCCCTTCAAACGTGGAGCCTTCCAGCTGGCTGTGAAAGCCCAGGTGAGAGCCACCTGCCTCCTGCCCCTTGGGGTATGGGTCGCCTGCCATGGCCCCCCAGCAGCCAGGGCTGTGTGACTCCTGGTTCCTGGCTTCCCTTTGGATCAAGTGTGCATCCAGGAGCCCATGAGCAGCTTGCAAGTGGCACAGGAGGGGGCTGTTTCTGGAATGAGTGGAAAACCTTCATGATTCAGCTTGAGGAAAAAGGTGGGGGGACCTTAACAAGAGCCCTGGACCTGCCATGGGGAGTTTCTGCTGAACAGGTCTCTGTACATTAATTTGGCAATCCGTGCATTGTTGGTCTAAATACAGAGATGAAAATGCAAAACCCGACAGCGAAGACATAGAGTGATACAGTTAAATGAGCTAAATATCCCATTAACCCTCTGAGAGTTTACGGTGAAGGTGACTGGGATAATTATCAGCAAGGTGCAAGATTCACCGAAGAAGAGTGGTTCTGTTTTGGGGAAGGAATGGGGAAATTTGTCGATTCATTGTAGATCACCTCCCCTCCAGGTCCCTGTTATTCCTGTAGTGATCTCTTCCTACTGCAAATTCTACAACCAGAAGGAGAAGAGATTTACAACAGGTGAGGACGGCTCAGGGTAAAGTATGGGCTGGGTGTTGGTGCAAGCCCAGTCCTTGGAGGAAGCCATGAGGTGAGTGGGCAGAGGACTATGTGTGATTTGGAGATAGCAGCCAGGCAACAGCAGTTTCTGTCTTCTTTGGAGGGGAGGGAATGGGAGATTTCAGGCACCACTTTTGCCTCTCCCCTTGGATTTCTCACAGCTTGCCTGGTACCTGTATAAGGGAACCTGGAAAAGCAGCAGCCCTGGGGCAGGTCCTGGCCCTGGCCCCCACACACTGTCTTTGGAGCTGCAAGTGCATGGAGAGTTGGGAAACAAAAGCAAACATGGACCTCTCAGCAAAAGTCACCCTGAGAGTGCATCTCCTCCCAGTTACCATGCTTCATCCATTTATGATGATAAAATGTTCTGCTGGTCGCTGATGAAATTGTATGAGGAAAAAAATGGTGCAAGTCTTGGGCTTCCAAATGAAAATGCAGGAAAAAAAAAGTTTCAAATTCCAACAGAGAAAAGTAACCCATCTTGTTCCTCCACTTCCTTTGCTGACACCCACCCCAACATGGGCTTCTGCCACTTCCCACCCTCCCGCGGGCCAGCCCTGCTGTCTCCTGAGGGAAGGATTTGCACCCGAAATTCTCATTCCTCCCATTGTCTGTCCTGGGTGTAGTCATTCCCGGCAGGCAGACACCTGGAAGAGACAGTCGGTGCAAATATTAAACACTGCACCATCTGTTTCTACTAATCTTTTGCCTGCTGGGTCTGTCCTCTCTCTGTGGGCCACACACAAAAGCCTTTTGGTACTGGAAGGTTCCCTGAAGGCACGCCGACAGGAGCATGAGCAGGGATGCCAGCCCGCTCCCCCATACGTGCCTGCCAAGGCAGGGCGCTGCTCTGGGAAAACAGAACAGCACACTGCGAGGAGAACTTGGAAGCAGCGGAACCTTTTGCTTCAAGCAAGGCCAGCTCTAAAGACAGAAGAGTTTTCTCTGTGCCTTGTCCAGTTAAGTTTGGAGTAACTCCGAGGAAGGAGATTCCACAACCCTCCTGAACATTTTACGGAAGACTCTTAAGGTCTTAATGCATAAGGTTGCATGTACATTGGCCTTTATAATAATCTCAGCCTGGGAGTTCATGGTTAGCTGACCTCTAAGCCCTTGTCCAAAGCCCTGCTAAACAGGTAGGACCTTCACTGCTGATGAAAGAGCCACAGTTAGCTTTTCCCGTACCTTCCCACTTTTCCTGCCTGGAAGTTTTGCCAGGGCTGATTCTGAAGATGTGCTACGCACGGCCAAGATTTCTGCACACTGAGCAGGCTGATCCTCAGGTCAGGAGAGCTCGCCATGTCCACAGTGGCTCTGGGCATGCTGATGAGCTTCTGGAAAGCCCAGCTGTGTCCAGTGTGTGCCCACGGTCAGGCATGGAGCAAGTCTGGTACTTGCTGGATGTCTGTTACACCCCAACAGACCAACGCTTTCAGCGCAGCCCCATCATCACTCAGCTTTGTCTGTAGGACCAAGTGAAGCGTAGTAGGCTGCTGAGATACCAAGCCCAGCCTTGGCTGCAAGATGTGCAGGCGGGCAGCATGCCCTCTTTTGTGAAGCTCTTCTCCACACTTCTGTTTTGCCTCCCTTGCATGGCTCTGCTTGCAACACTTCTGGATCTCATTTCCTAACACACGTGTAAAGGCATGCAAGAAAGAAAATAACAGCCACAGCCCAGACCCTCAGGTGGATGTCTGTGCAGGCAGAGTCTCGTCTTCGCTGGCCAGAGCAAGGGTGACTGGGTGCAAGAGCAGAAGAGGATGATGACATTTCCCCAGTATATTTATATATGTATATGTACATGCATACATACATATACAGACAGATATATATATAAACTGTTTGCACCAGTCCGTTGCATAGGCACTTTGCAAGAGCAGTATGACACACCTTGGCCAAACAGGGAGTTCTGGGTGCAGTTCCTCTCATCCCAAAGCCTGTTTCTGGAACGAGGGACTCTGCTGACTTTCATATACATAGATCAGAGCACAACCAGTTTGGATGTGTTGTATAACAGACATCTCATTCTCTTTGCCATGATCTAGATATACCCAGAGGTCTTTCCACTGTGAAAACTTCCGTTTGAATCATTGGATTGGATGTATTTGGGAAGAGATTCACCTGTTTCAGTATTTATGATTTTTGTGGTCTCTGTGGATGGGAAAATCCTGGTTTGGTTTTTTGCTGTGTGCATCTGGGACATGACTGGGTTACGACACCACTGTTGGTATATGAAAGAGGTGGTTCCCTTTGTTTCTGTCTTTTTCCTTCGTTTGCATTGATCCCTCTGCTATACCTTCTCTTGCTCTTCTACAGCACCGCTGTATTTTCCTCTCCCTTTCTGACCCTCTTGCCTCACTCTTCCAGGAAAAAGCATCATCCAAATCCTGCCAGAAGTGGACACCGTCGGCCTGGGCCCAGATGATGTCCCCAAGCTCACCGAGCAGGTCCGTGACTCCATGCTCACCACCTTTCAGGGGATATCAGGAATGACTAACGGGGCTTCCCATTAGTGATCCTATCTTCCAGCTCCAGCTGCGTGTGTAGGAGCTGAGGGGAAAGGCATGGCACCTGCAGGAAGGTCTGGCAGCAGAGACAACCATGAATTACAACTTTGATGTACCAAAGACAGGCAAAAAGTCCACAGAGAAAGAACAGCTTGTAAGTGGAGGTGGTGAAATGGTTGCCATGTTCCTTCCAGAGAACTGTGCCACCTGTGTGGACAGACACATGGTGGGTAGCTGGACATTTCTTTGCAATCATAACCCTGAGACCTTCTCTCCAGCTGGACCCCAGGCAGAGCTTGACCCTTCCTGTGATCATCACTGCATGCTTGTAATCACCTTTTCCTATACAAAACCAACAAGGTGGAGGCATATACCCCAAGCCTGCGACCATCCTGCCTGGAGAAGTGGGTGTCTGGGGGTTTGAGGGCTGCCACATTCCCCTGGAAGCACACTCTGGAGAAGGCACTGTCTCCTACCTCTCTCCGTGGGGAGGACTTGGGAGGTACCTCTGCCATGAGAGGGGAAAGCCAAGGCAGCTTCGGGAGAGGGGAATTAAAGACCTGACATGTGCCTGCAGGGGCTGGTGGTTTCTTTGTTTTTCTTAGCCTTCCTTTTAAGCAAAGCATGGTCTTGTTTGCAGTGGTTGGGCAGATCTTGAAAGTGCGAGGCGAGCATGCCTGGGGACTCAGAAACCAGAGGCAAAAGTAAAAATGTGTTGCTTGGTATCCTTGCTGTGCCCTAGTAACCTCATGGTTTGTAACACAATCTATGTGTTTTGCAACTCAAATGCTCTCTGGGAGCTGCAGCTCCTGACTTCTGAATACTGCCTGGCTTTGCCCTGTCTTCTGTGTGTCAGAGGATGACATCTTGCCTTCCTCTGCCCAGGGTCACCACAGCCTTTCCCCACTCCCCACATGCCAGGGGCTCGTGGAGCAGCACAGTCCCCAAGCTCCACGGCTTACGCGGGGCCTTGGCAGCCCCGTGGGTCCCCTGCAGCCCGCGCCGTGGGTAGGCAGCGTGGGGCACTGGGCTGAGACGGGCATGCCTTGCTGGCATACCGCTGTGGCCAAGTGCGTAGTGCCAGTGCTGTCTGTAGCCATGGGATCTTACCAAGCATCTCCTTCATTAATCCTCATCAGAGAGGTGCCTGCTGCACCTACAAGCTTCACTCATGACTCTACCTTGGGCTGCCACCTTCTTGCTCCCAATCCCCTCCTTCCCTTCCAGTTGTGCCAAGGAAATGTGGAAACTTAACATGGATTTTACGTGTTTGGTATTCGTTGACTTAATAGGGTCTTGGGAGCTATCCTGCCAGCCAGGTGATTAATTTTTAGCCCTAGTGCTTGTGGTTTACATACCAGCCATCTTATGGTTTGCTTTTTTATGCTGGTATGTTTAGCTATGAACCATAGCCAAAGAAAGTTTTGGACATGTTTGACATACCAGGATTGATGGCAAACGTAGATGCATGTATACAATGTATTTTATTACTGCTCAGCACACCCAAACGCACATGTTTACTATAGCATTTAAATAAAAGACGTTTATAGGCTTCAAGATGCAGCTGCCATTCTCCAGCTCTTCAAAGACTGAAATCGCACTGCTAATTAGAAACAGCCTGAGCAGTTTATGCTCTTGTGCAAAACAAGGAGATAAGGAAAGTTTTGATAAAGTTTACATGAACTTGCTAATTTCTGAGCAGGTACAAAGGATAAGGAATTTGATTTTGAAATTCAAGCACACCAGCTTCCAGATTTGACACCCATTCAGGACAGTAAGTAAAAAAATTTGTCTCAATTGTGCCTTTAGAGAGTTATAAAGCATCCAGCACCTAACCAAGCCTTGCACACCTCTAAACATTTTTTTTTTTAGGACAGCAGACAATAAAATGCAATCACCCTTCTATCTGAAAACTTACATTACTGGAAGCTTTCACAAATAAATTACAGAAAAAATCACAGTACAGCAAATAAACCAGCAGACATAGTCTTCAGCTCCTCTCTGGGAAGTCATGTGCTGAGGTTCAGTCAACAGCAGTCAGCTGAGCGTGATGTACAGGCAGCAGTTTCCCAAGAGCAGCTCACTGCCACCGTTAGGAGTTTCCAGTGCTGGTCTGATGAGCAGGATTGGAAACTGTCAATGAAGCAGAAAAAGCTACTGAGTGGCAGAAAGTCTTTCCTGAGCACAGTATTTCTCCCTACAGTTTTATTTGACTCCATAGCTTAAGATAGGCAGTGGTGAATGGGTAATTGCATACCAGCTCATCCCTGTATCCTTGTACCTCTGAGACACTGGCGGTGCCTCCAGCCCGATCAAAAGGTACCTCTGGAGACCTAGTATCAGGCATCCCTTTGGATGAGTGTTTCTGGGGCAATTTCTTGACACTCGAAAAGGTTAAAGTTTCAGCAGCTGCTTTTTAACACCCTGGAATTTCACTCTCTCTAGGTTATGCAGTCACAGTGCAGCTGCCCCACAGCCTGGTGGTAAAAGAGCCATGGGAAGTGGCTCAGTAAATTTAAGTGACCATAAGACTAAGTTAATAAAAGAAATCAGGAAGTCTCTATTGTTGAGAGAGAAGGTGAGCATCCGCTGGACTTGGATCCTAAAGAATGGGGTGAAGTCACTGTAATTTAGCCTTTGCATCAAGTGCAAATGACTTAACAGTGTCTCTCTCAAGTACAGTTAATCAAACTCAATACAGGAACTGCATGAGATGCTTTGTGGCCTGTGCCTTGCAGAAGGACAGAGTGGGTGATCCCCAGGTATTGTGATTCTCTGTAAATGGGTTGCCAGAAGGAAAAAATCCAATCCAGTCCATTCTGCTCATGTCATACCTGTCTTCTACAAGTCTCTGTTCTCTCTACATCATTTTCAACCAGGATAGCCCATGCCAAAAGTGTGTCACTAGGAGGACACAGCTAGTGTCCACATCTCTTACATGAAGACACTGGTTTAATGTCTTTCAAGAGTTGTAAACTCTGGCTGTGTGTGTTAAACTGCTGGTGTATCAGGCCATACAGTGTCAAAACAGTTCCAGATATACCTTAAAATGCTTTGAAGATTTAGGAAAGGCAAGGGGAGAGCAGGGGCTTGGAGCAACAGAATAAGAGTTTGGAAGAAGCTGGCTATTTCTAATTGATTTATTCATGGACACCCTCCCGGTGAATTAAGTCTCCAGCTGCCCTGGAATGAGGTGGTTAGAGAAGGACACATTTGCAAGGGCCAGAACAGACTGGATTTTCAGGGATTTCCCATCTAGTTGAAGAGGAAGAGGCAGGCTAGTCAAGGATGATTGAGGTGATGGATTGCACAGAGACTAGGCTAACACCACCTCTGCCTCCAGCGGTGTCTGAATGGGGCTGGATAGATGGTCAAGGTCTTTTGGGGGGCAGAGTCACTGTGATGAATTTAATTCTTTTACTTCTTTAAGCACAGAAGAGTCTGACCTTGTAGGGCATTTATGATTTGTGACAGACCTCAGACAACTGTGTACCTTTTGCGCCACTCTCAGGCTCATCTTTCCAGGGTGAGAGGTCCAGTGTGTCGATCTCATGGCAGTCAACGAAGTTCTCAGGATAACTGTTGACCTTGAACACATCCCTGGGTATCTTTTTGATACGAGTATTATCACAGATCACCATTGGCAGTGAGATGTTTCTCAGTGCATGCAACTGCTGCTGAGTGAAAACTCCTGGCTTCTCCCACCAGAATCTGCAATGATTTTTTCAGAAGGAGCTTACAGTCTCCTTGAAGGCATTTGGTGCTCGTTTCTTGCCAAGATGGGGGTCTGACTAAGGTGAGCCTCTGCCAGATCCACCTCGATTCCTCAGGCAGCAGGCACACCCCTTTGGAAAGAGGTGTCTCCAGTGCAGCCAGGTCTGGATTCTGCCACTCATCTGCAGCAGAGAGGCTGCTTCTTCTACACAGCATCACCAGGCTGTTGGGATGCAGTGACTGACCCTCCCCTTTTGTACCCTGAGAGCAAATCCCACCTCAGGCAGAGGCTGCTGCAAATCACCCATGGCCTGGAGCTCATGCTCCTCAACCACATGGGTCTGTAGGAATGGGCTGCAGAGTCCTTCAGCAACTGGGCTGAAATCAAGGTGTGAGCTTTGCTGGGAGCACTTACTGACGTGTTGGAGATGGGCTGGGTTAGCATGTCACATGAAATGTTGGCATTTTTCCCATAATAAATGCTACGGGGGTTTGCTCTCGGTTACCTACCTGTCCCCATCACGCAGGTTCCTGAATTGGGTGCCAATGATGCAGGCCAGGAGGGGTCCAACTCTGCCATGGGGAGTAAAGGGCTCTGCAATTGCTCCAATCCAGAGGTCAATGTTGTCTGGTGTCCCATACAAGTCCATGAATTTCTTGGCCAGTTTGGAATTGCCTAGCACTTCAGACAATTCATCTACATTTTGAGGTTGGGAGAGCCCACAGAAGCGCCTCCAGGCATTGTAACCTGCAAAAGCAGGAACAGCAGCTGATCAGCACCCATGTCTCCACACCATGTGCCTCGGCTCAGGAGCTAAACCGACCCCTTGGCCCATGAGCAGTGTCTGCTTCTTCTCATGGCATTAAAGGATCTGGAAGACATTATTGTCTAGATAGTCACCACAAATGCCATGTTTTCAAAGGTCCTTTTTATATGCACACACTAAAGTAACAATCCGGGTTGCCTTTGCATGTGACCACAGGTTCATCTCATCCTGTCCGTTAGAGCTACCCAGTGCCGAGGGTGAATGCACCAGTCCTTGCAGTTTTGGGAGGCAAAATTTCCAGGACCAAAGTCCTAGAAAAGAGCAACGTTTGATTGTGCTTAACCCAAGAGCACCTCTGCTTCTCCAGTGCCTGGGGGCAATCATACCTGTGGGTGCAAGCCACTTCTGCTCAGAGCTCTGGGTTGTCTGAAGAAACAAAATAAACATCAATTGGCAGAGAACAAAGCACAGATGGTTGCTCTAGCCCAGGTGAAAGCTGAACCTGATTGCTTGCATCTGTACCTTCTGTACCCCACATGTTCTTTGTTTCTACCCCTCTTTATTGCATTATCCAATTATAATCTTTGCTTTCCTAGCCTTGTGTCCTTGTTTTAAATCCTGCAGAAAAAGTTCTTTATAATACAGAGACTCTTTCTTCCCTGAGCTTGACTCCATCTCCATCCTTTGCCCTCAAATCAAGGTACTGTATCTTCCCACTGGTATGGAAAAAGCTTAGTACATTTGTGGAACTACTATAAACAGCAGAAGAAAAAAAGAGTATTGTTCGCAGGACGTTTGGGCTTATGTCTCTTACCTGGAAGTCCATGGTCTCTTCCCCGTTGCATGTTCAGGGCTGCTAGATCCAGACCCATTATCTCTGTCTGTTCAAAAAGGTGGTTCTGGAGCTCCTCAACAAGCAGTTGATTCTGTTTCATCAGTTTTGCATGATCAGCTACCATGCCCCGGATCAGTGGGTCAATGCCACCTGCATTCATGGTAAATCAAGCAAAGACCTTTTGTACCAAGTCACAGCTTTGATAGTCCCTTCTGTGCAGCTGAAACAGCACTGCATTAGATGTAATTTCCACCCTGGGCTGTTTACCTAGCTCCGTTATTTCCATTTCAACATATCTGGTGTGGATGTACGTATCTGCACAGGCCAGCAGATTAGGCCTCCCTTTAGTAACTAGATTTCTCACCCCTCCTCAACGCTCAGCCTTCCCTTCTGCAGCCCTAAGTCCACTTGTTGGCCACCAGGACCTCCAAGTCCCTTTCTGCAGAACTTCTCCTTAGCCTGCCAGTCCCCAGCAGGTACTAGATACATGTGGTTCTGCCCAAGGTTTAGGTTTTGCAAATTATTTTGTTTATAGTTAGCTATTAGTTGACAGATATTTAATAAAACATTAAATGCAATGATCAAATGAATTCATGTCTGTTTGTCTATGTCTTTTTCATAGCCATTAAGAAGACAGTATTTGTAAAACTCAGGAAAACTGGCTGCATGTGTGTTTTGGTATGTTATCCATAATTAGTTAGACAACTCGCTTTAGAAGAAGCATTTGTCTTCCTTGGAAAAACTCATGTCTGCAGACACCAGCTGTGTAAGAGCAGGATCCCACAACTCCCTTTAGAGTCGTAAGAGAGACGGCCACCACTAGGAAGCGTTCACACTGTCTTAGCTCAGTTAAACTGGATGCATCACCCTCTGGCGATGCCTACTGATTACAGGGGGATATAATGCTTCAGATTGACTTAAATTTTGATTGACTAACATTTGGCACCATGAGTTTCATGCCTCCTGGAACAGCCTGAGCAGCTGCACTATTTGAGTCAATGAGCAATGCTCACACTGTCGGGTCTCATTGAACGGAGAGTTGTACAACAACCTATTTTGGTTATTTACTGACATGTTCAGAATATAAATGCAATTATCATGCCATGGCCTGAGGAAGACAACACTGAAAATCTGTGCCAAAGAAGCTACAGAACTGTATGTTCTGATGCAAAATTCTGCTCCAATGTGGCTGCTTCTGCGGGAGCTGGTGCTTGATAATGTTCAATGGCTGGAGAACAACTGTGCACACATTTTGGCTGGGTACAATGCAGAACCAGTGTTAGGCTGTGTCTGGTGACAAATCTACAGGACTGTCCTGCTGCCCCACACTTAGCAGACTGCCAAATTGCCTGCAGCCCCATGGGTAGACACGTCGTGACCACCTTCCAAGTTAAATGGCACCGTAATTTGTGTGAGGCCAGTTAAAAAAAGTGGAGCTAAAGTAGTTTTTGGAGTCTAGGCTCATGTGTCTTACCAGCAGACGTCCACCTCATCCCCTGCTTCAGGACCAGACCAGCACTGCTGGCTGCCCCACGTTCTTACCTTCCTTTATAATTCTCCACGTAGCACAAAAGGTCAAATGAAGTGGGACATGGGAGAATGAACCCAAAGGCTGAAAACTGTTGTTCAAACGGGATACAAAAGGTTGTACTGACGTATGACCAAATCGGAAAGCCAGGGAAAAAACATTTGAAACTCTAGGATCCACAGTCTCATTGTAGCCACTGTACAAAGGGATCCACTTGCTGGTTTCCTCTGCAAGCAGAAGTGGAAGGTAATCTCTGTATGTTATTATCTGAAAAAGCACAAAAGCAGAGCAAGTTGTCAGCAGCTGTAGCAGAAATGCCATCAGTCAAGTGCAGGGCATGAACACGGACTCTGTCTAGTAGCAAAGTTCATTAAGATCTTTAGAAAAAAGAGCAGCAGTAATGGCATGAGTTTAGCATAATACATTGGAATTACTAAACATAATAAGTAATTGGTAAAATAATGGATAAAAAAGCTCTGGATATTCTTGTTGTCTCAGATGGACCATCCTGATTCACAATTTTTGACTCCCACAGATAACTCCACTGTATCTGCAGTGCATGGGTTTCCCCCTTTTCCTGGAGGAAAAGCCACTGCTAAGCATGCGGATGCTAAACAGCAAGCAGTACCTGGTTTATGGCAATGACAATCTTCCGACTCTCTTGGTAAAGCTTTTCTCCATCCCAGTGAGGATTTAATTTCTTCAGCTCTGTAACCAGGCGGTTGTGCTCTCGTAGAAAGACAGTGTGCAGTGCAGAAAGTCCCAGGTTTTCAGTTACCCGTTTGTCACCTACAAATGAAAATATTTTAGGAATTTTGTAAATTGCTTTTTATTTCAGCAGCAGGTTGCTGTGCTAGGACAGGTGAGTGCCAGCTGATGGTCGGTGTTACTGGCAGTAGTCCTCATGGTTAAGCTTCCTAGCAGGCATCATTCATGCCAGGTATTTCTTTCCAGCACAGACAAAACATTCTCTATCCAAACCATTCAGCCAAAACCACTGAAGAAGAGGCTTTTGGCAACTTGAACTATATTACACATCGTCGTGAAGCAGCTGTAAGTGTCTCATTTCTGTGAAAAATACCATGTCTGCTTTCCTTTCATACCTCAAGGATACAATTTTCTTTTATGTCAGTGCTGTGAATGTTTGATTTGGAAAATTTGTCTCAGTTCCCCCTAGTTCTGAACACCTCTGAGAGGTCTGTGAAGGTGCCTTTGGCAGTGGTGCTGAGGGAAAACTGGAGGGGATGCAGTGAAGACCCTCTGACAGCTGGTGGAAGAAGCACTGAGCATCTCCTCACTCAGCAAGGAGCTCTTCTCCTGTGCAGGGAATGAGAAAATGACATGCAGTGGGAATACTATATTCTTATGACTGATTTCGTAAGCTTCACATCTATAATTTTTTTTTTCAATGTTGTGCCTATGATGGTTCACTCCTATTTTAATAAGATCTGGTTTGAGTCATCAGTGTGTTTAAATTTCAGACAAACTTCTAGGCTTCTCTTCTGATGTAGGTTGCAATATTTGAAATACTAAAAATTTAGAATGTGGTACCAAGGAGAGTTAACTAAATTGATTAAGAGCATTTAATTGTTAATATTGATTGAGTTGAAAACTGAATGGTGAATTCTCGGTGGAGGGAGGAAGGAGTTACTGAGAAGTTTTAAACACTGGTGGTTATTCTATTGAAAATTTCACCTACCTTTGAAAAGACTTTTTAAAGGGAGGACGGATTTGCTGCAACTCTTTTGGGAAATCAAAACAAAATAATTTTCATGTTTAATTAAACAATTATTATTCAATTATTATTCTTTTTAAATTTGTGGAGGATCCCTTGCCCTTCACCTTACACAGTCATGTCTTGCAGCACCTCAAACAAATATAGAGACATCAGACACCTGACCATAATGATCCTTTTTGACTTTATGGGCCACTGAAAACCATTCCACAAATGCACCTTACCTGCTTTAAAACAGGGGATGTTTGCACTCTTGTTGGTGAGAACACAAACACTTTTCATTTTATTCTCAAAGGGCAATAATTCCAGCCCCGCATCAGTAAAATTCTGGTTCACAGCCATCAAACCTAGCTGGTTTGTCTGATTTCTAATACTCTTTGCCACGGAGTCTTCACTGCCGTACACCGTGCTGGCATCGAGGAAGGAGCTGACAGCATTGATCTGCTCACGGGTGAACGTCCCGGGATTGCACACGGATGCCGACTGGATGAACGGCATGCAAGAGTTTGACCTCAGCATCCGTGGGTCGTCAGGGGGAAACTAAAGCAAACAAACAAACGCAATGCCTCAGAAAGCCGTGCGGTCTTACTTGTACTGTCTTAAGGTAGCATGGGTTGGATGGAATGAAAGTCAGGGTACCTTAATTGGGAAGCAAGGGGACTTGAAGGCACAGTGGGTCTCACAGTGAAGCTCCGGGTTCACTCCTGCACCGCTGGCAGGGGTCAAGTCTATGTCATGGTTGACCCACTGGCCCCAGTGCATGAAGACAAGAGAGAGCTCTTCGTCTTGAGTGATGTTCTCATTGGCTGTGTAAGCAATTTCATTTGACACTTTTCGAACCTGCAGAAAATCAAAATGCAAATGTGTGTGACTCTCTACCATGGTGAATTTACCTCAGTATAGCACCCACCATGAGATCATGCATCTTAGATAAGCTCATAAAAGTTAATTATGGCATTAAACATGCCATGCCCCATCTTTATTAAAACAGATGTGATAAGTAACACCCTCTTGACTCCACAGTCATTCAGCCAAGCTTCATGGAAAGCCTTTTACAGCTGGAACTGATGTATGTGCACACCACCAGAAAGTCAAGAAGATAGCTGTGGAACACCCAAGCCTTATAGTTTGTGTAAACATCCTGGTGTATCTGAGCACACTGTGGTGCTGCCTGCGTCAAACCTGGGGATGCATATTTCTGAAAACGTTATGTGGTCCGTGCTTTACTCAGTGAAGTATTCACAACCTTTGTGCTCTTGTCTGTCTCCAACAAAAGCATCACTCCAAGTCATAGCTAAACAAGCCTCAAATCAGCAGCTGAAATCAGAGGAAGGGATCAAGCAATGTACAGTCTCAATGTTGCCACTGTTTACATTTCTGATGGATGCAGCGAGGGCAGTGTCCACTGCTGTTATCTGGACAAGAGAACAGTTCTCACCAGCGGGAGTGGAAACCCATTGTACAGCTTTCCTTCACTCGCCCCTCTGGGAACCGACACTCCATCTTCATACATCGCTGGGAGCCAGCGGGCAAACGCGTGGTTCGAGGACCCCAGATGGGAATGCCTTCTGGAGCATCACAGGAAGAAAAGCAAACACTGGTATTATTTCAGAAACAAACAGGCTTGTACAGACTAATATTTTGCAGCCCTTTAATATGTGTCTGATTAGTCTGGTAACCGAGGTGATAGCCAGAAAACACTGAGAAGTAAATAATACCAAGATTATTACTACCGAGGAAAATGAACTTTTTTTGACATTAAGATTCCTTGTGCCATTACCTGTGTTACACCTCTGTGTCTGCTGCTGCACACAAAATCAGTCTCACAGGAGGGCCATCACCTGTGATCAGGGTGGCCGTGCCTTTGCCCAGCTGAGGGCTGGAAGCTTCCAAGGATGAAGATCCTCCACCTCCCTGCGGACCGTGCCAATGCTACCCCTTCAGGAAGTTTTTCCCCATGTCCAACACAGAACCTCTCAAACTGCAATCTGCAGCTGAGCCCGCTTGTTATCTTGCCTCACACTGCTCAGAAGAATTTGAATCGGTAAACTCAGCAACATTTGTTTCAGAAGAACAATAATGCTAATTGAGCCCTAAGGACACAGAAATACAAGTTGTTCTGGGGAAACTGAATATCAGCTGCTGCTGTGCACCAGCTCTGTTTTTGAACTCTTCAATCCACAAAACCTGCGTAGTAACTGCCTACACTGAAAAAGGAGTGGTATACCCAAAATGTACAGCTGTGTGCTGTGAAAGAAGAGCGTGCCCTAGACCAATTGCCACACCATAGCTAAAGCAATTCCATCAAATATTGAGAGCCCAGTACAGCCACGGTTCTTGTTTTGATTGCTATTACTGTCCCTGCAGGCAGATTTTTGCAAAATATCCAAGTGCTAACTCACGGTGGGCATCTCAAGCTGAGCAAGATCCTTAGAAAAATATTAACGTATGACAAAGTCCCCTTGCTTCTGAGTGCCTTGTTATCTCCCTGGCAGCCCACTAAATTAGCAAGCCCAAGGACAGCCCTACTCTGAGCCTAAAAGTCAGCATGGGCACTGCTGTCCCCAGGGAGCTGAAGGCTCTGGGTCTGAGGGTGCAGACTGACTGTAACGCTAGCACCGTGAGTGTGAGTTCCCTGCACGTGTGATGCAGAGTTGTGCTATGTCTTCACATCTGGCACATCTGTTTCATGCCAGATGCACATCAGATGCAAGCCCCACTCAGACCTAGGGGCTGGAGTTAGCACACCAGGCAGCAAATCTGTGGCAGAACAGGACAACAAGCCTTGACTTCCAAATATTAGGCTAGAAATTTTGCTATCTTCTGGTAAAAAAAAAAAAAAAAAACAAAAAAAAACCAACCTAACATAAAAAAGATAACAAGGAAATAAATGAATAAATGTTTGACCCCAGGTTTAAACCAGAGGGAAGCTATGTGCAAAAAGCCAAAGAGCTCACTTCTTCAGATTAAGGTTACACAATACACAAAGCTAGAAGATTTAATAATTAAAGTCTTAGTTACTTCCCATCCTTACGCATCAACAGTAGCCACACAGATATGATGAGAGCTGAATATTTTCATAGGAACCAACCTGTGGAAATTAGTATTATCCATGCTACGGAAGAGTGGAGGGGTGACTTCCTGGAGCCTCAAGCTGAGTGAGAGGCTGGGTGTCATAGCCCCAAAATCTGCTTTCCTCAACTTTTCACCTCTCCCCACCCCAAGAAGTCCCTTCCTTCATCCAAAGCAACACCTGGAGAACAATGGGCTCAAATCCGAAAGTTTCAAGAAATGACAAAAAAAAGAAAGTTTCAATAAAGTTTTTCCTGCCAGGCATAGATAGAAAAGAAACATCTGTTACAGGCACCACTGAAAGGAGCATTTCACTCTTCTTGCCCTGTTGAAAGGTCCTTACACAAATTACCTTAAGCTGTCTACCCAGGGTCAAAGTACAGACTTGAGACTCTCCCTGTGCACACAAATCCTACCTGTTGTTACACTCCCCCGTAATGGTCCGGTAAATATCATGCTTTGGGCATTTAATGGAACGAATTTGATAGTCACAGCCAGTTTCTTTGGAAATCACCTCCTTCTGTTTTCTGTCCAGTAGGTCTGTAAGAGAAACCATGCAAAATAACATCTTCTTTTACTTTTTTATTTCAGCTTCTCATTATTCTAGATCAATGCTTGAGTCAGCTGAGTCCGAGCCGTGTATATATAACATCTGAGTTGGAACTGTTTATTTGGTGCCTAAGGCCATCTGTGGATCAGCTCTCACCTCTGCACTAGGGAAACTGGGATGGCATGGAACAACTTTCCAAGGGAACACGGGGGAGAATCATCAGCAACAACATTTTGCCCTAAACTGGGAATAAAATTACGATCACGCAGTGTATTACAACCTGGGCAGGTGGGTGTGAGGACCAGAAGTGGAAGATGAGCTTCTGTCTTGGTGGTCAGAGCCTCCTGGCATTCAGCACATTTTGTCTCAGGTTTATCACACTTACTGTTAAGCTGTTTTTCTCATCAAACTGCCAAAGATGATGAATAAAATACCAGATGGTCTGGTCTGCCTCTGAGCATGCTTAAAGTCTATTCACCTGGGGCTGTTGTGGGGAGGGGTTTTACTACCAGCTATTTGCATCGTGGCAGAGCTGCTCTCTGTCACCTGTTGTGACAGGTTTTCTGCTCTCAGCTTTTTGTAAGACATTCTGGTCTGAACCACATTACCTGTAACATTGAATCGCCATTTCCCAGAGATATGCAGCCTTATTTTGAGGAGTTTCAAAGTAGTTTCCAAGTAATCGGCAGCACGAACTGCAGACCTGGTTCTTCCTACTGGGTCCTTTAAGTGCTTCAGGAAATCCATTGGGTTGATAAACTTTTCCTCTAGTTTTCTCTTTAAGCTGAAGATAAAAAAGTCCCATGAAGCACCTTCTCTGCAATCAGATCTCCTCTGCCAGGTATGCTGGGTGTACTTAGACATGACAGCACTGCTGGGTCCCAGGCAGGCTCTGCTCACCTAGGACAAGCTGGCTGCTCATCAGCTTTGCACATCATCTCAGATTTTGGCAAACAAATCATTGTGATCCCCTACTTCAAGTCTGCATTATGTCCTTGTCACAATAAATCTTGTAATATGATGTGAAAAGCTAAATCAATGGAAAACTGGGTATTCAGTGACTGGATAAAATTTTACACTTAGTATGTCACAAGATATATTCTACGAAGAGAGAGACAACCTTGGTCATTGCATCTTTTCCCAGTCCTATGGCTCTTTCTTGCACAAATGAAAAACATTCTGCAGGGTGGGTGGAGAGAGACCCCTCCCCAAAGCATCCTGCTGCCTGGAACCAGCCTTTTGGGGCCATATCCCGGGGAGAGATACCTGGGGCCTGGCTTCCACCAAGACTTATTTGTGACAGGGTGCTTGTCTGCACAGCTGTGGTCCTTCCAAAGCAGGGCAGAACTTCAGCAGCCGGGAGAGGACTTCACACGTGTCCGGTGTGCCCGTACCAGTATGGACTGCTGAGGGGTGTGCAGGGTGGAGAGGAGGCAATGGGTTCTGAAGGGTGGCCCTAGGACTAAGATGAGATGCTAGAATCCGACCAGACTTGGGCAAATGGATCTCTCCAGCTATGACAGGCAGAGCCCTTGAATGAAGGCATCTCCATAATAAATATGCATTGGAAAACAGAAGAAACACTATATATTTTCTCTTGTTGCTTATGATGTCGAGGCCCTCATGCAAAAAGGACTTACCT
The DNA here is from genome assembly GCF_963210335.1 of Falco punctatus. Classification (NCBI taxonomy): domain Eukaryota; kingdom Metazoa; phylum Chordata; class Aves; order Falconiformes; family Falconidae; genus Falco; species Falco punctatus. Next base: position 100,885,217 of record NC_137580.1, read on the forward strand.
TTGTCGAGCATGTAAATATGCTGTGTCTACCAGCTGCCTGGCTTCACTAATGCTGCTCAGAAGAAATGAATCTGATAGCACCTCTGATTCCTCTACTAAAAAAGAAGAAAAAGCAGAAATTGAGGATACTTTGCAACGTACACCAGGAGCTACACTTCCCACCCATCACTGGGTGCTGGGGTGCACTGGTTTGATTTACACTCAGTTCCCACTGTGTGTTTGGTGCTACCTGGGCACCTTTATCTGTGTTTCTCTTGCTCATCTGCTTCATCCCATTGCTGAGGTCCTGAAAGTCACAGGATGAGAAGTGACTGTAAAAGAGTAGCTTATCGTCCATTTCATAGAATTGGCTCTGATGGCTTTGGGAGGCTTTTAGGGAGTTTCATGCTTTTTGAAGCTATTCTTCCCTGTAAGAAGGGAAATGCACAGAAGCACCCAAATACAGGATCTCTGACCCAGTTTCCCCACCATAAAATAATGACCACATGCTTGGAAGACCTGTTGGTTGAATAAGCAATTTCCTTAGTCAAGTTTCTTAGGTATTAACTTCATTGTTAGTGGGTGAAGCTACAGGATATTTCAAATTTATATTGAAGCTCTATCTAATTAGGATCTCAAGAGTGAGTTTTGGCTCACACCCTTTCAAAAACAGTAGCAGCTGAAGGAGAAGCAGAAACTTACTATTTAATGAGGAATCCATTGCCCCGACTAGGCAGAGAGTGATGATAGATCCTAAGAGAGTAATTCTTGGTTTTATGCCTAGAGAGAAATGCAACATAAACCTTCTGAATGGGCAGGGCTTCACTGAAACATCAGAAGAGATTGACAGGTTTGGTTTGAATATTTCTTGCAGGATCCAGGAATAAAACACAGCAGCCCGCTGACCAGGTCTATAAGTGGGACTCTGGCTGGCAAGGGCTGCACCTCTAGGTGTTGGCAGGACGCAGGGCATGTGGCATGGGGCATCCCTGTGGCATGGGACATTCAGTAAACGGGGCTGAGTAACTGCCAAAGAGGAGATAGCCAAGTAGCGTCCACGCTTCAGTGATGGAGACTACTGGGAAGGTGCATTGTGAGAGGGCAGAGTCCTGGTGTCCTGCCTTCGGGAAGGTCCTTCTCAGATGGCTTATGTAAAGGAGGTTAAACCTCACACATCCCTCCCTGCCCCCCTGTCTTGTTACTGAGCAAGACAAGCTGCTACATCTAGCACCAGTCCTCCAGCCTTCAATCACCTCTATTAGTCTTCTTGATGCTCCCTGAAACTTGTCTCTATGCCTTTTTTGCATCAGCACTAGAAATGTGTGCTATCTGTTCCTATCAGCATCATATACAACAGCACAGTGCTTTCCCTGAAAGGAGACCTTTCACCAAAAAGTTACAAAAAGATGTATTTTAAGTGATTTAGTCAACATTTTAACTGTTTAGAACAGGAAAAACAGAAAATTTGGAAAAACTAGCAAACTTCTCACAGTAGGGCAGGTTATGTTACATTTACCATCTGTGGAAATTCTTCAGACATCTACACAGGGATTGAAGGCCACTTATTCCTTGTAATCTTATATTGTAGGGTATCAGTACACGAGGCAGAAAAGCTGTCTTTTCTTGCTTTTCAAAATAAATGTATTCCACATACGGGGTGGGGGGGAGAAGTAAGTACAAAGGACCACCAACCTCCTAACGCTCTACTCCGTCTCCTCAACTCCTGGGGGGAACATGCCAATACACACACCAGAAATACCAAATCAGTCAAATACAGATATAAAATTAAAAAGCACTGATCTTACCTGTCATTTCTGCAGAGCTGGTAGGACTCAGGAGCAAGCCCATCCTTTATAGCACCTGGACCAGGGCAGAAATGAGCCAGGTCTGAACTGGGTGGGGACAAAAAGGGAGAAGCTGGGACCAGACTGAGCCAAGAGGAAATTTCTGCTGGCTTATTGTGCTGGATTAAACAGAAAAGTGCACACTTCTCCATTCCTTCTGAGTGCATGTTGACTTCCTTTTTAGCAAACCAGTGAACAGGAATAAAGAATAAAGGCACACATATCTTTTCTGCAAATGAAAGAGATAAGGTAAAAGATGATGGTGGAATCTGGCTTTTTTTTCCCTGTTGGTTGACGTCTCTGATGGTTTGGGAAGTCAGAAATGTGTCGTTTTACCAATATGCAGTTGTGGAGTATACAGAGGAGTATACTTTGTGTATATTTGTGTATGTCTGAGTGGTGGACCTGCCAAAACCTGTATCCAGGAAAACCAAAATTGTGTCCCATTTAAAATTGCTTAGTGAGATGGTTTGTATAATTAAAGTGTGATTTGGAAATGCATGTATAGTAACTGCTGATCATCGTGGATGACAAAGGTTGGACAAAGAGCTTGCACTGAGCAAGCTCAAAATTTCTCCAGTAAGATCATATGCATAGTAATATGGACCATCACCAGGTTGTATCTGTGCAAATAAGAACAGACCAGAGCTGCCAAATGGGAGATTCTATCCTGAAGCATCTGGAAAGGAACAAGTTGTTGGGCCAGCCAAGCACTTCAATGCAGATTACAACAGCTATATGGTAGGAAAAAGGGCCGTAGTTCAGTGGAGAAATGGGAAGGTCACAGGCGTAATTCTTTGAACATCAGTCAGGCTGATCACAAAAGACAATGCTGAATTCTTACTGACAATCATCCACGTAAATGTCACAGGATTAGGTTTACTGTTTAAATATTTTCACAGTTCTTATTAAGCCAAGATAAATAAAAAGAATATATGAGAGAGGAGAGCTAACAAACCTGTGTCATTTTAAATCTGAAAAAAGAAAAATATTTGTGAAGGTCAGGTTTTCAGAATTTTCTGTATTTTCAGAAACTGAAAATACAGTGTCAGTATTTCTGCCCTATAGAGAAATTCAAAACCCAAAGCAGAAGCTGGGCCCTGGTCCCAGAGGGACTCTGATCACCCTGGCAGGTGCTCTACCTGGTCCATCCAGCTTTCTGCCCACAAAATGCAGATAAGCAGAAATCCAGGTACCTGAAGGGTGTGTTTTCTATTTCTTTTGTATTTGCCATGTATCATTGCAATTGCATTAGTGCCTCAGTGACAGTCTGGTAATCCCCAGATGCCCTTGGTAGAGGGACAACCCCTGCCTTCGAGGGTGTGTGCCGTCATTTGCAGGTCGGCCCATGCTGCTGCCACAATTAGAGTCACCTGCCATGCAAATGTTGCATTAACATTACATGTGTCCTACCAATTACCCAGGCCTGGGTGTAAGTGCAGTACTCAGGGCTTTCACATGTCCACAGGCAAGCTGTCCCATGTCACCTCCAGTTAGGATTCATGGTGCTTTGGTGCAATTTTTTGACCTTCAAGAGAAACCAGGGTATCCTGCCCACCAAGGCTGGTGCTCATTCAGCAAAGCATACAAGACATCTGGGCAGCCAGGGCATTAATTATCCGTTAATTAGCTGACCAAGCAGCAGATTCCTCGATCAGCTCTTCTCTGTCTTGGGTATTTAGAAACTACATATTTCTTCTCTTTCAGGCTCTTGGTATTACTAACATCACTTGTTGGTATCACTATTCAGGCTGCAGATCTTCACCTGTAAATCCTGGTGTAAAACCAGCAACCTGTAGATACGTGACCAATGTCTGCTAAACGTGTGATTAGGTATTAGGTACAGCAACATCATTAAACTTAAGCAACACAAAAAAGAAAGATCTCATTATTACGTTCCTTATTCCCCATCCTAACAGTAAAAATCAACATCCTCACCTCTGATTTTCCTGCAAGATTTTTCAGCAACTCATTTTCATGACACAGACACATTTATGCTAGTAGAACACAGGTGTGAACCATGATGTCTCAAGGTTAACAGCAATTAAGAACTTAATTTAGGTACAACTTCAAACATACAAAGCTCCTTCTTCATCTGCCAATGGCATATTTTTCTTGTATTTTGGACTGCGGGTTTGTTTACATCCTACTGAGAACCAACAGCCGGTACAAGCCAAGCCCATCCTTGTCCAGGGCACAGTGGCATGGAAGAACCACTGCAGGGTTACAAAACTGTATCCAGTGCATCTTCTGCTCCAAGAGAAGGACAGAGCTTGTAAAGGGATAGAGTAAGCAGGTTAAAACAGAGAGAAGTAAGAAGTGATCGATTTGCAGCACAGAAATTGTAGGGCAAGTAGAGAAGGAAAAGTCCCCAGCAGTTCAGGCAGTTTGTCCAGCTTTAAAAATATGAAGGCTGCAGCACCAAAAAGTAACATTAACTCCCTATGGAGAGGGCATCTGGTTCTGTGCTCGAGGCCAGATACAGCCTCTGGGCAGCAGGGGAGTTTCAGAAGGTGGAGCACAGGGGAAAGCTGGTGGTGAGAATTCTCTGCACAGCCCATAGTCCAGCTTTCTGGAATAGCTCTTACGGACCGAAGGGTACGTCCAGGGTCTGGATACAGGCTCGCTGCTGGATGCTCTCTGGGAAACACATTAGGGCCCAACCCCAGAGCAGCAATGTGGGTTGAAAGCCCATGAAAAACTGAGCAGTGGTGGGCTAAGACATTATTTCCTCCTTACTTCATCATACTACAGAGCTGTAGCTCTCCCACCCAGAGCACTTTCCTTCTACCCATGGTTCAACCAATCTACCCCCATCAGCTAGCAGCTCTGGAGAAGGGGAACTGGCACACCAGGAGGGCGTCACTCTCCGGCCTGGGGTGGTAACTGGTGAGGGTGGCTGAGAAACAACCCTCAGTCCCCCAGCAGGAGCTGGCACCCACCCTGTAGCAGCTGCACATGTGCTTGAGGGCCCCGTGCTTATGGCAGTTAGCTCAGGCCTGACTCTTCTCTCCGCGTTGGTGTGGGAGTGACAGCAACACAAGGGATGCTCAAGAGGTGGCACCACAGGTCTTTCTAGCATCACTGAGCTGTTCGCTTCAGGGGGTTCTCCAGCTGCACGATGAGATTATTCCCTCTTTGAAGTCCTCCTTCACTCACCACTGAACTCACCACTCATCAACACCCAAGGCTATGGAGCCTTCTTAGTGCAGCCCCCCATCAGCCACACAAACTACTTCATAGCCACAACTAGGTACTCCGGGCAAGGGCACCGTGGCTCTGTCTGCCATGCAGAAATAGGTGAGCCCAACAAACAGACTGGAAACTGGCATCGGTGAGTACAGACTGCTCTGTGCCTCTTTCCAGGAAAGACACCCTTGGGGTGACCATGGGTGGCCTCCTCAGGCTCTATGTGGGACAGCCCGAGCACTCTTGCTGCTGCAGCCACCTGGAGCACTGCTGGTGGTCCCACTGGTGGTGGGGGCTATGCCAACTCATCAAGGTAGGGCTTTCAGACTAATTCTGCTCCAAGCAGTAGGCACAGTTCCCAGGGCAGGACAGCTGTGGAAGGCCATCTGTGACTTTCTAGCACAGTGGTAGGACCCCCCACGCCTACCAGAACAGTCAACTGCACATCCCTCCATGGAAAGAACTCAGCTTGCAAGGCCCAAACATGACTCCTGTCCTGAGCAGCAGCTAGCACACTTCTTCCCTATGAACAACAGCTCTCCTTCCCCATGGGCTGGTCTCTTATTTCCTGTCCCATGTACCAAACTCCCTCTCCATGAAGAAAACCTTCAGCTCCTCCTCATGAACCAAACTTCTTGCTGTTCCATCCCTTAGTAAAACCCTCCTTCCATCCGTTCCGCTTTTCTTTCAGACTGTGACGCCATGCTCAGACTGGAGAGTGGGAGATGGCTTCTCTGGAGATGGGGTTGGCAGGTCTAGAAAGGAGGCCTCAGCTGATGCTCATGCCAAACAGGAGGACGGTTTCTCCATTTTTCCATCTGATGTTATCTTCCTGCTCTTGAACCAGCTCCCATCTTATCTGGAAATGTGGGACAGAACACACCCATACACCCAAGCAGAAGCAGTTGTCAAACCACTAGAAAGCCACGGAGAGAATACATGACTTCAAAAGCTCCAGAGATTTATTTAAACAAAGCGAGAGTCGAAGAAGCTTTAGGTACTCACTGTAGTTTTCATTGTGCCATACCAGACAGGAGACATGGGAGTCATTCACTGCAGTGGACTCTTTTCCCTGAACTACAGCTTAATTTCTAGAGAGGCTGAATATATGAATAGATGTAAAAATCATCACAGATTCTGTGGTTTGATTCAATGACTAACCATGTGAAGGAGTGTCTGTAAGGACAGAACTTGAAGGGGTTCATTGATATTCACAATGCACAAGCAGTAGTCTCCTCTTGGTCATCATAGGCCATCATATCACAACCAGTGAGATGGTTAAGCACTGTTTTATGGTCAGGACAAAGTGTTTTCAACATTACATCAGGCAATGGGACAACAGCAGTGAATGGTGACCACTGTGGGCTGGTTCAGCAAAGCCAGTACTCGACCAAGGCAGTCGCTTTTTTCTGGAAGTTGGAAGATTAAAAAGTGAAAACTTGCAAGTAGAAGCAAAGCCTGAACATTTCTTTGAGGAAGAATAAGTTCTGCCTCGTGAAAGACCTTGTGGTTTTTTATATTGCATAATATGAAAAGTGCCATTTATTACAGGGAAAGAGCTGTAAGTTCTCTTTTGAACTCAGACTTTCCTATAAATACATCCTGTTCTTTCTACTAGGCAAGATTGTTTTGTCTGCAAATACCACAAGAATTGTAGATGAAAATAGGTGCTCACTGCCAATGACACAAGATTAGACAAGAAAAAAGGTCAACAAAGAAAGACGAACTGTGAGAAATACTGTGGGAATTCTGGCCAGTGCAATGACAGTCTGAGTCCAGCCCAGCTGCAAGAACCAGTTGGGGCATTCGGTCTCCTCTGGTCTCCAGACCCTTCTGTCTGGGACCTTGGAGCTCTCCAGTGCTGCACGTGGACTCATGCACTTCATTCTCAAGAAAGAAGCAACAATATATTTTATTGATATAAGACAGTGAGTTAACAAAATTCAATGGTAAATGTGGCAGTGATTTAACAAGATTCAGTGGCAAGATATGCTTGAGTATTTACCTCATAGAGGACAGGGTCGGACAAAATTGTCAGGGAGACCCTCTTGTTGAGTCCTGAGGTTCAGAATGGACACCCTTGTGCTCTAAACTCCTTCACAGGGAGCACTCTAGATGCAGCTGGCCACTCCTAGTCCCAGACTTGGTCAGCAGTTTATGTCTAAAGGATGATATATGCACAGTCAATCCTTTATATCACTTAGCTAAGATTTCAAAGCTTCAGTGCTCTTATTCCCAATTCACTTACTGAGTATCTGACATGATAAGGGTTCTCTAATCCTCAAGGGATAACCTTGAAAGGCATCCCTACTCAAGTTGTGCAGCTTGCTATCATGGAGAGCTCAATGCACCCCGTGCTGTCCACTGTTTACACGGTAAGATAACTGACTCATAGTCATATTTGCATACTGACTACAGATGTTAGCTTCTTCCAAACTTGCCTTGAGTCGGACCATGGTTAGCACTGTGGTTAGGTGGGCATGTTGCTCAGATTAGCCCTTGGCTGTTGTGTTGTTATCTGTCTCCCCCAAATCCATCTGGAGTCAGGTGCAGCCACCAGGACCAGACACGTCCATTAGGACTGCCGCTGGTGGTTATCGCTTGAGCAGGGTTACAGGAAATAAAGCTCAGGTTGTCGGGGCGAGCACAGTGTCACATCCAGATCATGTATTTTGCCCTCCTTAACCCCTTCAGTCCTCTCTTTCAGGCTCTGGTCCCCTCCAAGGTCCTCTGTTAGGGTACCACTGCTCTCCAGGTCCCTCTGCTACTGCTCTGGTCCTCTCCAGGTCCCTCCACTGGGTTTCTGGACCCCCTTGTCCTTTCCATATGCACTGTGGACCCCTGCAGTGCAGACCCCTCCTTTGGGGCTCTGGTAATGTGCAGGTCTACCTGCTCTGGCTTGGTCCCTCTGGGTTCCTCTGCCATCTGAAGGATGTTCAAATCCTTACGCTGAAATGAAACCTCACCTCAACAGACCTCTTTGGATATCGAATGCACAGTACTTCATCCTCAGAAGCAGTAAGGAGAAAGAGCTCACTGCACACCATAGACCTCAGCTTCAGTAACTGTGCCCACCAGGATGCTAGTGGCTTTCCAGCTCTGAAGGGTCTCCACTCTTGTGCCATACCCTGACCTGAACTCCACAGGCCCACTAGGAGATTCAGGGAATGTATCTCACGGCCCCAAACATGAACATGGCACATAGAGGAGGGGGAAGGAAACTGGGATAAATGAAAGGGATGAATTTAAGCTTCACCTTTCTCCTGAGTGTCTCCATAATTGTCCAAAGTCAGTATTCCCCCCACTTACCCATTTTATCACATTTTCTGGCCTTGCTCTACGCACTCTTTCATCTGTCCAGTGATGGAGCCGGTTTGAGCACCTGGTTTCCAACGCATGGATGCATCTGAGAGGGTGGCCACCAGTGTCTGGGCATCCATCCACGCCTGCGGGACTGTGCCAAGCCTGACTCAGTGTCAGGACTATGCTCCTCCCTGGCCAGTGGAGGAGGGAAATCAAACCACCCAGCAAAGCAGAGGCCAGGGAGGGGGGCAGTACAGACAGACCCTCTTTGGGGCTCAGAGCTGAGCATGGAGGAGCAGTTCCTACAAGGTGAGGTTTCCAGCCGAACTTCTCCCTGCTTATCCCCATGGGAGAGTGGTAGGGTGCCAGTGACACTTGCACAGCTCTTGGCATAAGTCTGGGAAGCCAGAGAGGGCTTTGGATATTTCAGGATGAGGTCGCAGAGCCAGCTCCCACCCAAACCAGGGACAGGCAAGTGTTTCTAGGACTGTCCTCAGATAGGATATTTGTGCTCCAAAGGAGAGGCCAAGGTCACCACCAGACCTTGCTCAGCAAGGATTTCCTCTTGACAGTCACCTTTTCTTCTTTTCTCCAGTTTGCCTCTTCCAAAAGCCAAAAGGCAGGCAGCAACCAGGTGAAACCCACACGAGTCTGCAATGTCACCCTGCCAGCTACAGGACAAGCGCTGCCTGCTCTGTGTGACACACTGCCTCAGCCAGCGAAGGCTGGACCTCTTTTCACAGAGGCAAATGTATGTGTACTGGGGGAAGAGGGGGACGGAGGAGACTGGGATGTTCCCAGATCAGCAAAGGAGGTTGGGAATGGTTGTCCAGGGGCAAGTTTCCTGTTGGATACGAGGAGATGAGATGGGAGATGAAGGTCCCACCACATCCATTTCCCATGTCACCACCACTGGTTTTGTGATTGATGCCTAGTTCCCTTTCCCAGCACCGCTGGGATGCTGATTCCCATATCAGCCTCAGCTCTGTGCAGGGCAGGTGGCAGCAGGGACAGCAGCACCCGTGCTGGGTATGCAGTGGGGACCAGGATGGCAGAACCCACGTGCAGGGTGAGATCAGGTCCTCATCTGTCCCCTGGGGCAGAGTGACAACCACGGGCTCCTGCAGACACTGTGCAAGCTGCTGTGATGGCCGAGCGGTGAAGGCGTTGGACTTGAAATCCAATGGGGTTTCCCTGCGCAGGTTCAAGTCCTGCTCACAGCGGGAGCTTTTACTGGCAGCCCCCACCCTCCTGTCCCCAGGACAGACCTGGCACTGTCCCCCGGGCCCAGGGACCCCCTTACCTTTAGAAGAGGACCTCTCCTCTTCACAAGAACTCCTGCGGTAGCATGCCCACCCCACACAGCATGGTCACCCTGCTCCCTACAGCCCCTCACGCATGGCTGCCCTCCTGGGGTATTTTTCTGCCGGGGGGCACAGCCTGATGGCATTGAGGGGACAGGAGGCTGGTGTCACCCCCCAAAATTCCAATCCTGACCCAGCCCCATGCACTGGGTGTGGGAGCTCCCGAACACCACACTGAACCCCCGGAGCTGCTCAAGAGCAGCGCAGCCACCCAGGAAAAGGCTGAGACCTGCAGTGGCTGCAGGACCCCCCTTCCCTGGCTGGGAATCGAACCCAGGCCGCGGCAGTGAGAGTGCCGAATCCTGACCACTAGACCACCAGGGACAAGGTGGTGGTGGTTGTGGACCTGGTTGATGGTCACCAACCAAGCCCTGACAGGGCAGGGCACTTTCTTGGGCTCTTCAGCCCAAGAAGATGACCAGGTGGGGTGGATGCCACAGCCTTTCCAGGGGACTTTGCAGGGATATCTGCTGCTTTCAAGAGCTGTGTCATTGGGAAGACTATCTGCAAGAGGACCCCATCCCTGCCAGACCTGGGAAGCAGTGGGTGGCTATGCCAGGACTCTGCTCACCGCCAAAGGCAGATTTGGGGAAGGCAATGATGGCCAATGGTTCAATAAAAGACTTGGCAGTCCTCTGGGAGTTCACCAGGGAGGTTCAGTCCTGCTGATGGTGGAGCACGGACCCCATTTGTGCTGCTGTACGTTGCCAGGCTCTCGTGACACACATTGCATTGGGCACAGGTGATCCAGTTCCATGGACACAACAACGCTGACTCCCAGTGCACAGCCAGGATTTCCCTGTAGTCACCTCAGGAGAAGCAGGACAGAGCAGGTACAGGCTGATGGTTGCCAGCGGAGCCCTCCCTGTTCGGGGGAAACAGGGGTCTGAGACCTTGTGCTGGCAGAGGGAGTGTGTCTGGAGTCCCTGGTCCTACTGGTTTTACAGTGATGTTTGCATCTTGTTTTCCTAAGGGAAAATAGCCAGTCGGGGCCATCTTTTGAGACTTCATCTGGAGCTGCAAAGGGCAGGTGATCCCAGTTTCCAGAGGGTCTTTCTGAGGGGGCAGAGACTTTTGTCTTTGTTTACCCTGCAGAAGGAAGCAGCTCTCGTTAGCAGCGTGCAGGGTGGTTGTGCTGCCGGAGGGGCTGGGTGGCAGCGATGCACTGGTGTTGCCTGGGCATCCTGCTGCAGTGATCCCCCCACCCTTGTCCTGCCTGCTACATATAGCCTGGGTCCTTGGCCCCATACATTTCACTTAAGAAAATAAGACGTAAGAATACATTTCACTTAATAAAAAATTGTATTTTGTATTAAAAAAAAAATAAAAAAGAGGCTAAGTCAGGCTGGGTCAAAACCAAAAGCAGAGTTCTCCTCTACCACCTACACTCGCCTCCTAGAAAGGAGGCTTTCTGCTGAATAGAAAGATGGAGAGGGGATTGAAATGTGCGCCCCCCCACCCCACCCCCCCGTGCTGCAGGTGTTTGCTACCAGCATGGGCAGCACAACAGGGCACTGCAGAGCCCTGCACCCCTGCCCAGGGCAAAGAGCCCCAGGGAGAGCCCAGGGCTCATGACAGTACAAGTGTCACCTGCCCCTGCAGCACCCAGCACAGCGGGGTTCAGGCCTGAGGGGACCGAGCAGTGACACGGGATGGCACCCGGGGGGTGCCCTGTGCAGGAGCCCTGCCTGCCCCAGGCTGCGCGCAGGGAACGGAGCCCCAGCCCTGCACTTGGGGGGCAGGAGAAAGCACTGCAGGGCTTCTCAGCAGGTGGATGAGCCACGACTGAGGTGGACGTGAACGAAAAGGCTCCAGGAACATTTCCCACAGAAGACAGCAGAGGGCCCGGTGCTCCTTGGATGCTCGTGTGTGGTTGGGAGGGGAAGTAAATGGACAGAGAGAAAAATATCTCTGACTTGCAGGGGCCAGTGCACACAGTGATGAAACCACCCTGTGGCTTGTCTTCTCCCACACAGCTCCCAAAAATGGCCAGTGCAACTCCCCTTCCATCTGAAGCCAAAGCCCAGCATGGTGCCCCTTGCAACCCTTCCAAGGGATTGCAGTGGGACATGTGGCATCCAGCTCCCCTGTCCCCACGGTGCCCCCAGCTCTGCCCAGGTTTCTCTGCAATGCCTGGTGGATCCCAGCCGCTGGCTGCTGCCTTGGCTACCACCTCTCCCTGAGGAGCTGCACTGCAGGGAGCAGGAGAAGGCAAAGGGAGGCAGCAGGTGGCTTTGGAGCACTGCAGAGTAGGACGAGGAGGAAGGAGAGCAGGGAGGAGTGTCACCATGGAGCAAGGATGGAGCCACGATGAACGGCCTGGCATCTTTCCAACACTCCGGCATCTCTGCTGTGATGGTCAGGGCTGCAGAATACACCTCCAAACCCCTGCACAGGGCCAAACCCACCAAGCGAGGGGCAAGGCTGGGCATGTTGGGTGAGGGCAAGAGAGCACTGTGCTGGGCTGAGGCTTTCAGAAAGATATGCAGATGTCATGGTTTCAGTTGCCCCTACAAGCTCTAGCGGAGCATGAGCTCTGGCAGCCTTGCGGTTGGGGAAGCGTCAGTATATCTCTGCGGTTTCTCAGATCTCTATCTAGACCTGTCAGATATTCTGTCATAGATCGTAACAGTTCCTTCCTCTGTCAGCAGATCTGGGCACACCAAAACAGGTTCACTTGCATGTCCCATAGCAAGATGGTCTCTGTCTGTGTTGGCAGACAAAGGGGAGAGGGGCGACTGCCACCCCACAAACTGCAACAAGGAAGCGATGCAGCCCAGGAGCTGTGTTGGAGCCCAGGAGTGTGCAGGGGCATGGGGCAAGGCAGGTGGTTGGGATATAAAAACTTACTTTCTACAGGCACTCCTCCCTCAAAAGAGAAGTCCCGGCCCCAGGATCAGCCTTGGGGCAGCAGGGACAGGTCAAGGCTCAGTAGAAAATGCAATTGCTGTTGTAGCAAGGAGATGAGGCTGAGACACATGGCCTTGCTTTACACTCCTACATGGGTATGGGGCATGAGCAACACATACACAAACTAGCCAGAACAATAGGCTAATTGCAATGCTGGGATACATGCAATACAGGAGTAGCAATGAACAATCACTCTCCCCACCTCTCAGAGTGGGATGTCCCTTGGCAAATTCCAGCTGAGATTTTTGTCCCTTACAAAGCCCAAGTACTAGCTAGCATGCTGCTGTGCTGCCCCAAAATGCCACCATCACGTGTTTGTGAAAATCTCATGGTGTCAGTCACTTGGTTCAGTCCCTGGTCCTTCACATGCTTTGGAAGGCAGGAGTCCTCAGGGTCCCCAGGACACCACCACACCCAGCCCCATGAGGGTGACTCCTGGGAGAATGAGCTGGGAAAGCCATGGACCATTCCCCACCACCTCCTGTGGGGACGTTGCAGTGAAGAGGACACTGTGGGGAGACAGCTCCAATACACCCAGGCACAAGGAGGTCTCCAAGAGCCCCATGCAGACCCATGCGGTGTGTGTAGTAGGGGAAGGAGAGTGGGAGCAGAGCAGCACTGCCCTGCGGTCCCCGCTGCATTACTGGGACTGTGGGGCAGCGAGAAAATCCCAGGGAAATGAGCCCGTGGTGCCTCGTGAACAGCAGTTGTCGCTGGGAGCCAGGCATGAAAATACCCAGAGAAACCACAGGCTGTGAGCTGGCAAATTTGGTGCCTGTTGCAGAAAAAAGGGAGCTGGAAAAAGGGGAAATGCTCCCTGGGCGGGTATCCTGGGGAGCCCATCGCCTCATGGCAAGGGCAGCACTGGGGTCTCTGGGCAGACCACAACGTGAGCCCTGTGACTGTGAGTGTGCACAAGGGCATGGGGCTACACATTTGCACGAGAGCTGGTCTCTCACATCCCCAGCCAGGGGAACCCCCCACTCTGCCTTCTCCATCCCACCTTGTATGAAACCCATGCTGGCATTTGTGTTTCTCCCTTGGCTCTGGGAGAAAACAGTATTTGTAGAGTCAGACCTTCAGTCGGGCTTCTCAGGCAAGCCCTCCCCTTACCGGCTGATGCTGCGGTGTGTTAGGAGGGGTTTGGAGGTCCCGAGCTCCATAGTGGAAGTACAACTTTTGTTTGTTGAAGTTGAGGACTTTGTGTTCTATGGTGCTAAGACTGCCAGCCCAGACCTACAAGCAGTCTCTAGGGTGCTGGGTGATCCTTGCTGCCTGCACAGGCAGTAGAGCTCAGACCGTGCCTGCTGCCCATGCTGCCCACATTGCCCCCCCGCATCCACCCTGTGCATGTCCCAGACCCAGTCACAGCAGCAAGGACCCCCCCTGGACCTGCACTGTCCCCAAGCCGTTTTGAGGGTTGAGGGTCTGAGCACCTTTGTCCTCAATGTCTGGGTCGTTGAAAAGGAGACTGAGCTGAGGTCCTCCTGGTCCTTTGGGAAGGATGCTGAGAGGAGTTTGATGACTATTGGTGTCATGCTGGTGAATCTAAGCGTGAACCTGCACCTCAAGAGTGGTTTCATATCCTGTCTTGGTCAGCATAGCCTTCATGGGTGCAGACTCGCTCAGCCTTACCTCACCTCACACAAAGGCTATTCTGGTATTTCCTAGACCTGTTACTTCCCTTTTTCTGTTGGGTTTTTTTTTTGCTGTTGTTTGTTTTTTGGGTTTTTTTTTGTGAGGCAAAGGTGCCGTGACATCAGCTCCATTAAGTTTTGGAAACTCCAAGTCTTTGCCTTGAAATCGGACTGTGTGGCTGTCCACCCTACCTATAAAAAGCAAGAACTGGGCTTGCACCCTGCATCAGACAGAGGAGGAATCTGCTCTGGTCCTGCCTCTGCCCTTGCAGCTCATCTCTGCCCATAATGAACGCCTCCACAGTGTGCCTCTCCAGCATCCTTGTTGCTGCCCTCTTTTCTCAGGCCTCTCCTGCTCCATGTGAGTACAGCATCTTTCTCTGCTCTCTTGGGGTGGACTTTTGCTCTGACTGGCAGTAATTTTGAAGCAGAGCTGGAAGAAGTTAGCTGCAAAGGTTGGAAGCCTGTGTGAGTTCTGCTTTCTTGGGACTAATCTTCCTTTCTAGCATCCTTTTATCTTCAAGATGAGTTTTAATGATAAGTATCAAAGTTTTCAGGATTCATCTCCCCTGATTTTGTTGCTGGGCTTTAAGAGTGGCCCCAGGGTGACTGAAGGAGTTTTTATCATTGGATGTGATTGCAAAACATGTAACAAGCAATCCTAGCAACGATTTTAATTAAGCTTTGGTGTTTACAGCAATTTATTGCTAACTTTCTGGGGAAAGAGGAAGAGAAGAGGGCTCCACAGCTGATTAAGGGGATGATTGCCCATGCTCTCAGCTGGGGAATGTGCAGTTCATTGAGTGACAGACTCATGCTGGTTTTCATGATCTCTTCCAGTTGGGGCTGACACAACTGTGTGTTGCTTCAGCTACACCTTACGAAAGCTGCCCCAGAGTCATGTGAAGGATTATTTCTACACCAGCAGCAAGTGCTCACAGCCAGCAGTTGTGTAAGTACCAGCTCCTGCGCTGGGCTCTGAGGAAAGGCTTTGCCAGCCTTTGGGTTCTTCACTTCATGTCCAGTGGGGCCAAGAGTACGGTGCTGTGAGCAACCATACCTGGAGCAAGGGAAGGGGACAGCTACCACAGGTCCCATGTGCAGCAGATGAACACTCATCCTTCCCAGCTGAAAAATAAGTGGTCTCCTTGGTCTCCTTGAACCACCCTAGTGCTGGGAATAAAGTGCGTGGAGGTCTCTGTGTGGCCAGCAGGACCCCCCAAAGGTGATGAGTACAATGCACATAATGTGCCACCTGCAAGACTTGCACCTGATGTGCCAGCCACCCACGCGCTGCTTCCAGGGTCACCTCTGCACTGAATATGGCCAGGAACCTCTGAGCATGGGGAGGGTCTCCCAGGAGACCTTGATCTCTCCCTGCCCTCTGGGTTCCAGCAGTCTCTGCAGCCCCCTAATGCTTGGGGGTTTGTGGGACGGAAGCCTGGAGGGGAGGTGACCTCCTTGGGACCTAGCCCTGACCACAGGGCATGTGCCCGAGGTGACCCAAGGTCCTCATGTCCCTGTCCCCATCGGGGACTGTAACACCTCCCTGCCTGACTTGACAGGTTCATCACCAGGAAGGACCGGGAGGTCTGTGCTAACCCTGATGCCAAGTGGGTGAAGGAATACGTGAACGCCCTGGAGCTGCAGTGAGTGCTGGGAGCTGAGAGGTCTTTGCCCTGGAGAAGTCCTGCGATACCATCCAGCAGTCTTGGCACAGACCTAGAAATCCTGCTGCTGAGCACCAGGACCTGCTGAGCCACCTTGGGAACCCTGAAGTTCCTTTTGTCTTGCAAATATGTCATGTATCCACGATAACTTAGCCACCCATATGGGCAGCTGTGATGCTGGGGACCTCCTGGCCTTGCAGACCCATATTGGAATGGCCTGCTGTGTGACATGTGGCTAAACTGTCCCCTCCTTGTGCCTACACTGCTAGAATGGGAAGGGTTTTTTATCCCCAGGGCTATTTGTGGGAAGCGGTGTGTCAGGATTAAGTGCGGGTGCTGTTGTGCAAACCCAGCTGACCTCCCAGCCAGCTGCTCTGCCTGAGATCTGTGTCGCGAGCGAAGGAAGTGGCATGCTGGTTACTTACAGGCTGCTCATTGTGGAACCACATCGTTCAGCCTTGTCCTCAAAACTCTGTCTCTTGCTGGTGCCAAAGAATAAAGTGTCTGTGCTCTCTGTGTCAGCTCTGGAAGAGGTTGTTCCCCTCCCGCTTGGGAAAACAGGGCTGATGGGACCCCACTACAACCATTTTGCAAGAGGCCGAGGAAGAACTCCAAGTTCTGCGTTGGAAATGCCTCGGCCCTCTTAGTCCTTTAAACCTTCCCTTCTGCACCTTCCTTCTGCAGCTCCCTGCTCCCGGCACTGCAGCAGCAGCCCCACCACCACCCCAGCACCCCCAGGGCTGCTCCCTCCCAGCCTCTGTGCTGCTGCGGGGCCAGACCTCTCCCCCAGCCCTTTTCCCCTGTCATATTAGTAGCCAAAGGCAGGAGCTGGTGGAGCTGGATCCCCGGGGATTTGCCACTGTGGCTTTGGCAAAGGGATGTCTGGAAATCAGCAGGTAGGGGTACAGCGACATCTCTGCAGTGGGCTGGAAGGAGGGTGGCTCAGGAACTGGCCAGCCAGGACCACGTCCCCAGCACAGGCTCTTCTGGGAACGAAGCCTGAGCTGTGCTCGGCTCTGGGTACTCTGTTAGTGTGTTACTGCAAAGGACAGGCACCAATTATCTGCTGGTCATCAGCTGCTTTGGGAAGGAAACCTGAATTTCCTTTAAAAAATCACAAGAGATCTTTTGCACCAAGTAAAATCGACGAAAGCACTTTATCAGCTTATGGTTTGCATTTAAAACTAGCTGATATCTTTGTGGGCAGAGAATGAAACTGCTGGGTGTGACCTTCTTGCCACTGAAGCTGTGCTGGCAGGACGTGGGGACCTTTGCTCACTGGCCTGTCTCCATCAGAGCTGTCTGAAGCAAAAGCTCAGAAATTTTTGTATTGTCCCTTGGCTGAGAGTACCCCTACCTGGCATCTTGTGCATGTCAGCTCTTCACCTCCCAGGACATCTTCCATCACAAAATGAGCCATTCATCACCCCTGGGAGTAATTTCTCAGGTCCCCCTCACTGCTAGCAACAAATGAACCCCCATAACTAGAGGCAAGCAAATCTGTGAGTTATGGTGTCTGTAAAACACCCCCAAGCCCACTGGTGCCACAGGGTTCATGTCGTTGAATGCTGAACACACAAGTGTTCAGGTTGTCTCCTTTTCTCTTGTTGCTCATCACCACCTCTCCGCAGGTCTCCCTGTTTATTAACCAGCATTTCCTATTGCAGTTCCTTATTAACTGTCTCAAAGTCTCTGTTTCTGGCAGGAGCCAAGGCCACAGCTCTCACCCGCTGCTCCTGGGGCTCTCTGCAGACTGGGACAATTCCCAGGAGCAGCTGACTGTGTGGGTGCAGAAACCTCGCAGAGCCCAAGGGCACAGGGGAGGGTCTCAGTGCCCAGGATGAGGGTCCTCAGAGAGGAGGGGGCTGCCCTAGCCATGAAGCCAGGGTCAGAAAGCAGCCTTTGCAGCTCTGGTGGACCCTGCTCTGCCAAGCTGAGCTGGCAGAGCATCCTTGCAGTGAGAGCAGGCAGTGGAGAGAGCCCTGAGGCGTCTGTGCACCAAGAGCTGGTACCATAACCTGAACAGATCTTGTCCGTGAATCCTAGCGGGGCACACGCCTGCATGCTTCCCGGGTGCTGAGAGATGGAGGGGTCCCAGGGATGGAGGGAGTCCCACATCCCTGGTGATGGAGCACAGGGCAGCACAACCCCAGGTAGAAGAGGGTGGCTGTCCTTGGGGATGGGGAGGAAAGGTGTAGGGGAGTGGAGGTGGGTGATGAGGGCTGGGTGCAGGGCACCCTGAGGTGAAGAGGTCAGCAGGGCATCAAGAAAATGCAGAAAGAAGAGGCGGGAAGTTGGGAGGCTGGGAGCAGAGGACAGGGGCAAGGGAGGGAGAAGGACAATGCAGCAAAGGAAGGTATCCCGGTGCTTAGGGATGGGAAGAGCCTTGTGGGGTCAGTGGGGTTTACAGGCACAGGGGCTGAGGCCCCGGGATGCTGCCCCACATCTCACCCTGACAGCAGCCTTGCAGAGTGAACAAAAGGCCTGGCAGGAGGAGACGGGGGACGGTGTGGTCCACAGGGAGCCAGGGCCCAGCTCCATCCCAAACTGGGGCTCACAGCAGGCCCACGGCTGGTTCCCCACACCTTCCCCTGTGCATCCAGGACTCTGGGCTGTGGACAGCAGGATTTGTTGTCCCAAAAGGACCACTCTGCTGGGGGTGGGTGGGAAGGGGTAGCCTTCATCATCAGGGAGGAGGTTCATCGATATCCAAGCTCAGCAATGGAGACAGGCATTATGAGCAGAAAGCTTTACCCCTTAAAGACAGCGTGAAACCACATCTACAGAATAAGGTTGAAAATTGCTAATATGCAGCAGCACACCCGAAATGCCCCTTCCCTCAAGGCAGAAGAGAGATGACCCTGAGTAGCTCTCAAAGGACCCCAATTCCTCTGCAGGCTGGGCAGGCAGCTCAGCGGGAGGGGGAGGTACGAGGTTCTGTTCTGCATCCCTGCAAAGCAGCTGTGGCACAGCCCGCTGGGACAGGAGGCAAGGGGGACCCTGCGGCACAGCCCGGCAGCGGAGGCAAGCAGGGGAGGGGTATAAAATCAGACAGGTCTCCCTGAGCATGAGAGTAGTCAAACAGTGCTCGTGGCGGTTTGCTTTCATACAATGGCTCTTTGAGCACTTCACAGAAAGCTTTTAAGCATTGCTATCCCTCGCTTACAGATGGGGAAACTGAGGCACAGTGCCTTTGTAGAGCCAGGCTGGGCAAGGTGGGCTGATGGGACCCAGACTCCCTGTTGGGGCCACACGTTCCACTTCCCTGCCCACAGGACTGTGACAAGCAGGAGGCAAGCAGTCCACTACATCAAAATCATTCCTTTGCAAGAAGAGTGAAAGAAGCTGGGACTGGCCCTGGGCTCCCTGGGGCCAGAGCTGGAGCTCTGGAGGACCAGGCAGGGGTGGCCATCTCAGTGTGCCCCCAAAATGCTCAGAAGTGCCTTCACCCAGCTGGCATCAGGGTCAGCACAGGCCTGATGTTCCTTCCTGGTGATGAAGGTGGGAAGTGGGGAGGACCAGGAAACCTTTGTGGTGGGGAAGGGATGCACCACCACGGAGCTATACTGAGTCACACCAGGGCTGGGGAATGTCCTTTTTGCGACCGTTGTCTGGTGTGGAGGCATCCAGCCAAGGGCAGCTGCTGAGAAACCAGAGAAGGACCCTGGGCCAGACTCCTGGCTCTGCCTCAACTCACTGCTGGCTCCCGCAGGCAGGGAGGAGGACCAGGATACCCCTGGATCATGGGGTCCAGCAGAGTCAACCTGCCAGTCCCATGGGAGCAGCTGGCCTTGGCTTTTGTCCACCTCTGTCAGCACATGAGAAGCCTGATGGCTGGGTGGTGGTCACCTTCCAGCAGACAATTGGGGAACTGAACGCTTCTCTT
Source organism: Falco punctatus (assembly GCF_963210335.1). Classification (NCBI taxonomy): domain Eukaryota; kingdom Metazoa; phylum Chordata; class Aves; order Falconiformes; family Falconidae; genus Falco; species Falco punctatus. The sequence goes on from NC_137580.1 coordinate 100,904,999, forward strand.
GCCTCTCTGCTGGACTCTCATTCCTTCAGTTCAGATCTGGCTGGTGGACCACTTGGCCTTGCTGAGTCCTGACTTGTGTCTTGAGACTCAATACATGGCTCCATAATCGTTTGTGCCCATGTCCCACTTGCAGCCATCCCAACTCGCACCCCATTTTGCAGCACAGATGCCCCTGAACTGCTTGCAGAGCAAAGAAACCTGCAGGAAAGGGAGTGCTGAGCTGTCCGTGGAGAAGGATGTCAGGGCCAGGGACTGACTGGCAGCTGAGCCATCTCTTGCAGATTTCTGTGCAGCAGGCAAGAAAGGGCTGGCGCTGCCCCAAGCCTCAAGACAGGACCATCAAGAGCAGCTGATGCATCCCCTGGATTCAGCAGTACCTCTCCCCACGGCAGCTCTCCTGCTTGTCCAGGTGTCCCCTGCTGGCTACCCTCCCCTGCCCAGAGCTGGCAGCAGGCTGCAGGAAGGATGCTGGCGGCACGGTTGACCCCTGGGGCCATGACTTCCCCTGTGCTCTTACCCCGGGAGCCTGGGCTGGGTGGCCACGGTCCCGTGCGGAGGGACCTGTCCGCACCGTGCCTGGCTCCTGCCGGGGCAGACGGGCTGGGCTGAGGGGAAGGGGCTCGGGGAGCGGGCTGGCTTGGCTGCTGCGGCTGGAGCTGCAGAAAGGAAACCAAAACTGGGAAGGCTGGAAAGGGAAATTCCCTCGTGAGCCCGGGCTCCAGGCCAGGGACTGTCCGGAGAAGAGCCAGCTGCAGCTCCGAGTCCTGCAGCCTCCCCAGCCTGCCCCCCGCACCCGGGCCTGGGGCAAACCTCAGACCCCCTGCAGCCTTCTCTTTCACCGCGACACCCACCCTCCACCCCCTCGCAGCACACGGAGCCCCACATCAGGCACCAGTTTCCCTCTGCAACACCAAACTCAGCTCCTCGGCACTAAAGGCGACAGAGCATGCAGGCGGGATGCCCTCAGGGCTAGAGGAGACCCCCAGCACCCCCTTCCCGGGGTCCTCACCTGCCCACCCATGGGCAGCAGCTCCTGTCCATCCACCCCACCACGCAGTGGCCACTCTCTGCTCCCATGTTTCATGGCACAGCTGGGAAGCCCTGCTCGGGATACCTCCCTCTGCAGATTTTTGTCTCTCCCTGACAGTGGTAAGCCCTGGCTTAGAGTGGGACAAGATTTTTGCAGACATGCTGACCCACTTTGTCCCTGCTTGGACCTGATCTGACCCTCTCCACCAGCACCACACCGTGCCAGGAGAGCATAGGGACCCTGCGGGGTGAGTGAGAGCCTGTGCCTTTCCTAAATCACCCTCCCAGCAGAGTGGTCAGGAGCCATCCAGAGCTGGAGCCCTCTGCATGGTCCCCCATCACCAGCACCCTCTCCTGGGACACAGAATGGTACCTGGGCTGAGCCTGCCCTTTGCTGGGATGCTACTCCTTGGATTTCCCATGAGCTTGCCTTCCTGCAGCCAGCTTTCCAGCCTGGAAAACACAAGACTAGAGGGAAATCACGAGACAACATGAAGGTGTTTTCCCAGCCTCAGGGTTGCCAAATCTGATCTATAGCTGCAGGAAGAAGATGAGACAATAACAGAAAGGCTTTTTTTGCATTAAGAAGAAGAATGGGATGGCTGCAAAGCCAGGCCAGCTCTGGGTGACCATGCTGTTGGGAGCATTTCTTCTCCATGTGCAGAAGCAAAGGAGTGCTGAGCACGATTCTGATGGGCCAGCTGTGCCCAGCCCTGTGCTTTTACCCTTCAGACCTGCTACCTCCTATTCATGTTCCCATGCAAAGCTGCATCCTGGGAATGACTGCAGCAGGTTTGCTGGTGGCTGTTTTGCCCCTGCAGCATAGCTGAACCCTTCCCTTTGTTTTACAGGTGGCAAAGTGAGGAACAACCCCCATTAGGGGGGTCAGAAAGAAAGTTGGGGTCCCTGCCCCTCTCCAGGCAGCACTGCCGGGCTTGGCAGGACCCAGCAGCACAGGGCAGCTGGCAGGCAGAGATGCAGTGATGTCTCAGAGGAACAGACACATATGAGGAGAGGAGCTGCAGGGCTGCTGACAGCGTGCATGTGGATGCCTGCGGGCTCTATGCTAGGAAACACTGACGCTTAGCTGAAAGAAATGGCTAGCAGGGGTGGGTATGGGCAGGAACTGGCCCTGATCTGTGCTTCAGCACCCTTGGCACAAGTGTGGATGAGCAGCTCATGAGCCCCAGGTACCTGCCAGCTCCCAGGGCAGCCTCAGCACCATGGTAGCTCCATGCCCTCTGCTTCCTCCCATCCCACCATGAATCACTCTCCCTGCTCTCCCCCTGCAAAACCTCTGGTGGTATTTTACCTCTTACAGTGACATGTCCTATCACCACCCTACTGCACACACAGTGTGCCCAGGGACCACTTTGGGGTGCAGCGTGTGGGCCTGGGCATAGCAAAAGAGCATATGGAACATGCTGTGGTGTGCGGAGAACATATTCTTATATGTAAAAGGCCCATATGTGTGTACAAACACATCTAATTCTTTAAAAGATGTGGGAGGCAGGGGTGTATGTGGTGGGGGAATGAGGTGTCAGAGAATGTTCATATGTCTGCAGTATGGAAATGTTATGGTTTTGCCTCAAACCATTTCCCATCACCACATGTCATACAGAGTGTGCAGATAGGATCAGGGTGAAGTTCTGTCTCTGTGTTGGTGAACACCACTCAGAGGCACATAAAAGGAAAAAAGTAAGAGATTTTGTCCAAATACTTTATTCTCCAGAATCATGATTTCACACACAAAAGCCACAGCCACCCATCATCCAACACTGAGACTCTGAGCCACCCTCTCATAAATAGCATTATTATCCACAGAAGTAATGCCTGTCCCATAGGATAACTTCTTAAATAATTTGAAATAATATAACAATAGAGATACAGTCCCATGAGCCTTTCCAGGCCACAGGCGGAGGTGCCAGGGCAGAGGGATGAGGTTGCAGACTGGTCAGTGCAAGCTGAGGGCGAGTAGCAGCACCGCAGCAGGAGGTGCCTCGCGGTGCCCTTCCAGCAGTCCCCAGGGCCGCCGGCAGCTGACGTGGGCTCTTCTACCTCCTCCTGCCCTAGTGTCCTGCTCCATTGCAGGAGCTCAGGATAACGCTACGCTTGCCATCTTGCTCTGCTCAGTTCTGGTCCAAGTTTTGTAGGTAACTTTGAACCCAGGTGTCACTAGGATTTGCACATACCTGGCGGCCTTTCTTTGTGATGAACCTGTGGAACAGGGATGAGGCATTAGATCTCTGCTCAGACCTACATCCCAGGGGACCCTGGACCCCAGCTTTGGGGTGTTGCAAAAGGTTCTCCCCTGTATGCTAAGCTGATGCTGAAACCAGCGGCTCACTTTGACTTCCCTCACTCCCATCCCTTTTCGCACACTGCCTCCTTGACTCCTGCAGGAGCATCCCTGGGAGTCCCCACAAGAGCATCCCTGGCAGTCTCTGTGTAAGTCCTTTCCCCTTGCTCTGTTCCCACAGATCCCTATGCCCACAGCCACCCTGCAGAGCTGGTCACTCTCCCACACAGCTCCCACCACGGCTGCCCCCACACCACCCCAGCATGTCTGCACCCAGGAGTCAGCTCTGGTACTTACACGATGGCCGGCAGGGTGCAGCTGGTGCTGGTGCTATAATAACGCAAGATGAGCTTCTGCGGGAGCTTGCGGGATGTGTAAGAGAAGCAGCAGACTGGGAGGTCAGATCCAGCTGGAGGAGGCAAGGAGAGACCATGTGAGCACATGCTGGGCTGTGCATTGGGAGCAAGCAGCCCATCACCTCAGGGAGCCATGCTGGCAGGGAAGGGAGGGAGGAATAAGAGAATAATTAAGACTGAAATGGACATTGGGGATCATCCAGTCCAATGCCAGGAACAGTACTGTCAGGTACTGGGGGACATTCCCACCCAGTCATTGCTCAGAGCTTTGTTTCCCACCTCCCCCAGCCCCAGGGCAGAGACTAAAGTCCCTACACTATAACCAGGAATAAGTACTCCAGGTGCAGGATGGATGGATGGATGGATGGATAAGGGACGGATGGATGGATGGATGGATGGATGGATGGATGGATGGGTGGATGGATGGATGGTTTTCTAATTCTGGGGTTCCTACACATAGCTGATCTCAGTGCAGAGTGGAGAGTGGTACAAATACTGAAAAATTCCCAGTTATCTGCCAGATTCAAATCTGTCCTTCCTTCATAAACAAAAAAGCAGGACTCACCTGGACCACAGAAAGTTTGGGAGCAAGAGGCTGTGATGAGGAGAAGAGCAAAAATGGCTGGAGAGACCTTCATCTTCCCGTTGGGTGAGGGCAGTCGGCGCAGGACCAGGAGCTCTGGCAGATGCAGCTCAGACTGCAGCAGATGGATTCAGCTCCCTTTTAACAGAGTCCTGGAGGCAGTCAGGAGAGGCCCGAATGGAAATTCCAGAATGAAGACAGAGGATGTCATGAAAATGAAATAGCCAAAGGAAATTAGGAGGAAAAAAAAGTAATCAGAAAGAATGGGATATAGTTCACATTGGAGCCAAGTATGCTGAGCTCTTACTCAGCATTCATTTTCGATTTTAGCAAATCAAAAGGAAACTAAAATGTGCCAAGTGGCATGGCCACAAAGAGGAAAACTATTTATCTGAACTACAGCAGGGATTTTCCCTGTGAGTCTGTATAGCAAGACACAATGTTTGCCTAAGATTATGCAACTCTGGGGAAAAAAAATCAGGCAAGGTCCAAAGCACGCTCGTGCTGCTGTGTATAGGGTGTTTATTAAAGGTTGTTAAACTGCAGCATGTGGGGCTGAGAGGTGGCCGGACTGCAGGCTCTGCGCTACCCAAAGTGCTCTGCCTGCACCGGCTCTGCTGTGCTTGGCATAACGTGGGCCAGCGAGGAGCTGAGGCTGGAGGCACCCCTGGAGATCGTCCAGTCCAGCCCCTGCTCAAAGTGGGCTCAGCTGGGAAGGCTGCGCAGGACCATGCCTGGATGGGCTGTGAGTATCTCCAGGGATGGACATTCCAAACCTCTCTGGGCAACTTCTTTCAGTGTTCAGTAACAAAGTTTTATCTGGTGTTTAAATAGAATTTCCAGTTGCCTCTTTTCCTGTCCCTGGCCACCACTGAGAAGAGCTGGGCTCTGTCTGCTTTGGTCCCCACAGGCAAGTTGACAAGATCTCCCTGGGCCATCTCTTCTCCAGAAGAATGGTCCCAGCTCTCTCTGCCTCTCTTCCTAGGAGAGATGCTCCTGTCCCTTCATCATCTTCATGGCCCTTCACTGGGTCCTCCCCAGTAGTTCCCTGTCCCTCTTGAACTGGGAAGCCCAGAACTGGACCCAGCACTCCAGGACTGGCCTTACCAGTGCTGAGCACAGGGGAAGGGTCACCTTCCTTGACCTGCTGGCAACACTTCTCCTCATCCAGCCTGAAAGCCTGTTGATCTCCTGTGTGGCAAGGGCACGTTGCCACTCATGTCCAGTTTGGTATCCACCAGGAGCCCCAGGTCCTTTCATGCCAAGCTGCTTTCCAGCTGGTCAGCACCAGCGCATACTGGTGCCTGGAGGTGTTCCATCCCAGGGCAGGGCTTGGCACTTCTCCTTGTTGGACTTCATGAGATTTTTGTCAGCCCATTCCTCCAGCCGGACAAAGACCCTCTGAATGGCAGCATGCCCCTCTGGTGTGTCAGCCACTCCTCCCAGCTTTGTGTCATCTGCAAACCTGCTGAGGGTGCACTCTGACACATCATCTGGGTCATCAAGATATTAAAGAGTAGTGGTCCCAGTATCGATCCCTGGGGTTCTCCACTGGCGACTGGCTTCCAGCTGGACTTGTGCCATGGACCACAGCCCTCCAAGCCCAGCTGTTCAGCCAGTTCTCCATCCTTCTCACTGCCATTTATATCTAATCCGTACTTTATCAGTTTGCCTGTGAGGATGTTACGGGAGCCTTACTGGATCCAAAAGAAGCAACATCCACTCATCCCTCTGACCCCATCTACCTGGCCAGCCACCTCATCTCTGAAGGCTACCAGGTTGGTGAGGTGTCTAACTACTCAGTCACCTTAACAGTCACAGGCTTCCACGAAGGGATCAGAGGGCAGGATCTCACCCTTCTTTGGAGGGTCTTTGCAGGCAGGAGGGTCTTTTGCCACCTCAACCTCAGTCCCTGGGGAGCAGGGAGTTCGCTGGAAGAGGTGGTTTGCCATACCTGAGACATTTTGCCATCCTGAACTGGTCCCTACAAAAGCTCCTTTGAGTACAAGATGGATTTTCTGCTGAGAAGTGAGTAGTGGAGAACCTGCCTGGCATGGGAGAAACTTTTGAGCCTTGGCAGGTCTCCAGCTCTGGGCAGCTCCTGCTGGGGAGCAGGGCAGAGCAGCAGCTCTGCAGGGAGTGGGTGACCTGGGGCTTCCTGACATCCTGCCACAGCCTGGGGCTGCAGCTGGGGTCGAAGCCCCTTCCAGTGTAGAGATGATGCTCAAGCTCCCGGGCCTGGATCTGGATTTTCATTCCCAGAAGTACAAATCCCCTGCTTGGCTACCATGGTGCTGCAAGTGAGAGCAGTGGAGACACCGTCCTTCACACCTTGCCTCTGGCAGGGACAGAAAGAAGGTTCAGGGCCCCCGAGGTATGTGGTGACCTGCTCCTCCCCACGCTTGCCCTCCCAGGGTGGATCCCGTTTGCACTCCTGCTTCCCAACACGGCCACCCAGGCCACTGGTGCCATGGGCTGTGCCAGGCTGCAGGCTCACCCTGCAACTGGGCAGACACCAGCAGAGCGCCCGAGAGTGCACTTTTACTGGGGCCAAAGACTGTGAGTTCTCACACGGGCATCGAGGGAAGTGCTGGATTCCCCCGGACTGACAGCGAGCCCTGGCAGGACCAGCTCTGCTTTCCCTGCGCAAGTCTGAGAGCTCTGGGCAGAGGTGCACGACAGAAGACGAAGCGGCTCCAGCTTTTGGTTGAATTGCTGCAGAGCAAAACCAAATTCTGGCTTTTTGCCATGGAAATAAATCATGCAGAAACCAACAGTGGGAGTTTTATGTTCCCCTGTGCTTGCAACTCACATGCCAGAGTGTGCAGGGGGAAATGACAAATGCTGGTGGCCGGCGCCGCATTGCCGGGTGAGGAAGGTTGTGGCTGCAGAAAGCAGCTTTGTGGCTAATGCCAGCCAGAGACAGCTTTGATAATGGGAACTTCACAGCTTCTGCTCTCCAGCCTGCTGCTGGCAAGCAGCGAGCCGCAGGGCTGGCGGTGCGCACGGTGCTGTCCCACTTGCTGCATGGAGGTGTGATGGGGGTGTGATGCAGGTGTGATGTGATCTGTGTCAAGCAGCTCTGTCCTCTGTCGGGAAGCCCTGAGATGGTCCGTGGAAGGATGGGGGCCATCATTTACTGCTAACGAATTTGACAGAGCTGGAGGAGGAGGGTCTGCAAAGAGCTGCTGCAGCTGCGATCGCTTGGTTGTGTCATCAGCACAAACCCACTATGCTTACAAAACTGCCCTTTGTCAGCTGGGATGTTGTTTTCCCCGGGGTGCTGAGAAGCCACCTGGACGGGGGGCTGCTCTCCCGGCCGCTTCCCTGCACTGACCCCCTGCACTGGGCTCCAGCGCCGAGCCCCCAGCTGCAAGCCCAGCTGCACACCCCCGCCAGGCTGCCCTCTGCTCCCTCGCCACCCCCCGAGGCCACCTTCCATTTTCAGTTTTCTGTCTCTGTACACTGCTTTTTGCTTCTCAAACCCCGGAGCCCTCTTCTGTCACAGTCCGTGCAGATCAAGTATTTCTAAGCTGACCTCTCTCAAGCTTCCTTTATTGTTCCTGGAAATGAGCCAGTTTTAAAAGTTTAGTCTCACCCAGACGGGCACGAGACTTGTTTGGGTGCAGGCAGAGTAGAAAAAGTAAGCTAAAATTATTCAAAGAGGGAGACCGTAGGGAAGGCTGTTACGGTGGGTGCTGTCTTCATGCCCTGGGATAGGTGGTGAGAAGGATTAGCCCAGAGGCCCTGGGACTCCTTCAGGCCCCCCTGAAATCCTGCCCTCACCAAGAGCCACAGTCACAAAGCACATCCCCCCCAGGGCAGAGGGGTGCAGGATACTTCACTCATGGGTGATGGTGGGGGTTGTCCCCAGGCTGATGTCCCCTTGTCTGCCTTCCCCTGGGGACACAGCCCACCCGTGGGGGCTGCACCGTTCCAGCCCTGGCGCCGCAGCACCCTCAGAAGGAACTTGGAGCACGTGAAGGGATATGTTCCCATCCCTGTCACTCCTGCTAGCCATCTGCTCTGCTTGCCCACGAGCCAAGCGGGCACAAGCTCTGGGGTGTGGGGTGCTCTGTGTGGAGGAGCTGGGGGTTCGCCTGTGGCAGAGGTGCAGTGCCCTGAGGGTCACAGCCCTGTTCCTCTACTTGCAGCCTGGGGCAAGGGTGCTGCCTGGCCGAGCCTGGTTCCCCTCCTCTCCCACTCAAACCGTCCCCAGCAAGTCCCTCCTGCGGCTGCACCTCACTGCGTGGTGTGGGAGGGATGCAGGATGCCGCGTGGGGAGGCTGCAGGGCCGAGGCACGCCAGTGCCAGGGCTGCCCCAGACCTCCCCTTTCCCAGGGGACACGGGTGCCAGGCAGAGCCCGTGCTGGCCCAGGCGGCCAGACAATGGCCCTTTTGATGGGCACAAACCCATCTGGGGTGGCAAAGCCTCCAACATCAGCACTTCAGAAAGATGCTGCAGTGCTCCCTAACCTACAAACAGCCTCCACACATGGGAAGTGGTTTGCAGCCTTGCAACAAACCCAAAATAAATCATGAGGCTAGTAAACATCCGAGCCCCACTGCCGGTCTGTGCGTGTGACCACTGCAGCTGGAAAGCTCACACCTCGCTGTGGAAACACAGGGTTCACACCTCCCGTGGAGTTTCCTACATCCCGTCAGTGCTGCCGGTGGCACCAACAACACACGCATCCCTGCCAGCAGGTGCAGCACGTGGACACGGGGTCTTCAGAAGGTCCAAGGGCCACACATTACAGAAGTTCCTCAGCTGTGGCAGTGGCCCTGACACAAGCTTAAAGGTTAACCCTGGTCTCAGCCCCCTCTGTGAGCAGGGGAGGGTCATGGTGCACCACCATCCCTGACACACTCATGGGGTGCAGCCAGCCACCCAGTGCTCTGCAGCCACCTGCAGTTGGCCCACCTAAACCCCCTGGAGAGCTTGGCTCCAGGACCACTAATGAAAACGAAAATAATCATTTTGTGGCTTGCTTCTTTTCCTTTTTGCTTGATTACAATAAACACACAAGGCCCAGTCGGCTCATTTATAAACTGGTTTTGTTTTTCATCCCAGCAGAGCTCTGAATTTTCAGCCTCGTTTTCCTTGCTCTTCTTGGAGGACTCGCCAAAGATCTGAGTGAGGTGGGCTGTCCTCCGGAGCAGAGGATTCAGCCCCAGCAGACACGTCGTCTGGTCCCCCCAGGCATTTGCAGGGTCTGAGGGATGCTGGGGGGCGCGGGTCGGGTGCGCCCCAACCCCTGAAGCTGCAGTCGGGGTGAACCATGACCAGACTCAAAAATTGCTAAAACTCAATTTTTCCCTGTTTCTTTCATTTCCTTTCATGTGAAGGATGGAGAGGGGTATGGAGCAAGGAGGCTTTTTAATTTAATTTTAATTTGCATTGACATACAGTCCAGTTAATTTTCTTTGGTTTGATTTGCTTCAAAGGAAAGGCCAGGAAAAATGAGGCATCTGTCATTAGAAAGTGATAGCATTGCTTGGGGTATTTTTTTCAGAAAATGCTCTTGCTGGAGAAAGACTGAACCTTTAACAAGAGGCGTTTTTTCTTATCAGCTACAAACATCTTCCTGGCATGACAGGATTTCAGGGAAACACAAACGGGTCTCTTGTGCAATGCAGATGGCGGTGGCCACTCGCTCACACCATCTGCCTGGTGTGGCCGTGCTCTCCCCTTCACCCACCACGGTGGGGACAGATGGTTCCCAGTCACTCCCACAGGCTCAGGTTCTGCATGGAGCCAGTTCCAGGACATGACATCATCTTAAAAATTCCAGTATTTCTCCAGAAATGTCAAGAATGGTGGGGGTAAAGTTTCTGTACACTAATGGAAAGTCACTAGCGCCTGAGCTCTGAGCAGGGCAGGCTGGAGGCTGCTGCAGGTGGAAGCGGAGCTTGTCTCAGAGGCAGTTTCTGAACACTGGACATTTTGAAGTACTTCCTTTTCTGAATGAATCCTGACTCCTCAGCACTAAAACCTGCTATAAATAGCAACTTACATCAGCCAGTCTCACCATTTTCAGGGTTCCCCTTTCATTCAAGATCGAGAATTTCCCTATTTCTACTATCACCAAATCTATTTTGGGCATTTGCTTTACTTAGCACTTTCTCCTGGGATTCTTGGGGGGCTTGCAGAAAAGCTCTATCGTATCCCTCTGTGTAGATCAGTGCACCACCGGCCAGGCTGCTTTGGACGGCCTGTCCTGCTGGCTCCGAGCACTGCGTGCCGGCAGCGGGGGCAAGGGTAGGGCACAGCCTGGGCCGTGAATCCTGAAACCACCTGGAGCCACGCTGGGAAAATTTCCATCTTACACCACCATTTTGCTGTGCTATGAGCCTAAATTCCCCTGAGATGCTCCAGCCCACTTTGGCAGCTCTTCTGCGGCCATCTCCCCCCCTCAGAGCATCTCCCAGGTTAGATGGTCCTTCGTCTGAGACACGCAGCATCCTCTCTTTCTAAAAGGTGAAAGAGCTAGAAGAAATTACTTTCTCGTTTCATCACGACTTGGATGTGGGGGAGTGGGTAAGAGAACACTTTTTAGTTGCGAGTTGCAACATCCCAGGGCTCACTGATGTGACTATAGCTTCCCACCTCTGTCCAGCCTGCAGAGCTGGCAGGGTAGGGGCTTTTGTCAGATTTCTAAGGTAAAAACAGACCCCCTGGGAAGCAAATACCCTGACTTTGGGGTTGGTTTTGCCTTTCAGCAGTAGAAAAATTTCAGCCCTTACCTGTAACACACATTATGTAGGCTAAACTGATCCTAAACTGACTCGGCTAAACTAAGAAAAAAATAATGTATTAATTAAAAAATAGTCTCTACCAGTACAAAATAATTTGGCATCTGCTTGCTGACAAAAACATAAAGGCATGGAGGTTTTCAGATGCCTCATTGAAAACATCTGAATAATCAGTGCAGATTTCCAACTAATTCTTCTGTTTTAACGAAACTCATTTTTTATCAGACCATTTCTGCACCATAAATGGTATTTCACCTTCCTGCCCTAGTCACACCATGTGCCTCGGGAGCAGGACAGGACCAGACGGCGGTAGGCGGCAGGTCTCAAGACATGACCCAGGAATGCTTGAAGGTACAATCACAGGGGACAGCTCAGAGGCAAAGCATGCTCTTACGTACATCTACAAGTTATATTCCCTGAACAGCCAGACAGAGGAGCCAAGTAAGCTGACACAAGCTCAGAGAGGATTTCTGGTCCAGCTGGTGTCCGAGTTCCCACCTCCTGCCTGGCGGGGTGCGCTGCCTACGGAGGCAGGCTCTCTTCTCATCCTCCCAGGATATCTGGGGACAACCAAGCTGACAAGGGGAGAGGGGAGTGAGGTCTGAACTGAATAGTGAGCCTGTGAGGTGCTTCTCTCCGCAAATAGCAAAGGGAAGGATGGAGAGGGGACCAAACTGGCCATGATGTGGCAAAGAAGGAGGTGATGCTCAACTTGGCAAGAGCCACATTCACTCCACAGACTGCCCTTCCCAGCCTCGGTGAGGGGCAGGTGCACCACCACGGCTCCCAACCTACGCTGAGGGTGGGCCACCTCTGGGATTTCACCTGTGCAAGTCCAGGACCACGCTGTCCTCCAGACCCTTCTTTGCTTGCATGGAGCAGAGCAGTTAACCTGCGTGGAGCTACCCTGCCGCACCTGGTGGAGGGCTGTGCACACCACATGGTGTTGGAGTGATGTTTGGAAAGCACCAGGTTATTTACAGAAGGCGCTTGGGTCAATAGCTGGGATCTTTAATAGAAACACAGTGAGTCAGAGACCAGCACCACAGTAAGGGTGCAGAGGCGCTGGTGGTGCGGTTGGGTTGCTCCGCTTTACATCACAGTCCTTCCACTGACTTTCAGGCAGCATCTGCCAAGATATCACTCACCACCTAGTGATGTCTTGAAATCAATGAAATGGAGACTTTCACAGAGATGTACCTACTTCTCTGTTGAGAAGAGATGTCCTTCTAGGAACATCTCATCACAGCTGGACAGCCCTCTCCCAGAGCATCCATCACCTCCCTCCCCAGGGACAGAGAGGAGTTTGGCAGACCTCCATGGCAGTCTGTGTGGCTTCTTCCCAGTGAACCATCCCTGGTCACAGCCCTTGCCCAGCCCACAGAGACCTGTGAGATCTTACTCTCTCCCATAAAGTGTGGTCATTCTTCCTTGTCTGTGGTCATTACAATTTTTTCTCTTCTCCTGAGATGAGATACTCTTTTTTTTCTGGACATCCCATTTTCTGCCCACGCCCTCACTCCCCAGTTAATCTGCTCCTCATCTTCAGAAGCAGTGTCTTGTCACCTTGCTTCTGGAGCTCCTTTTGCCTCATCTTCAGGGTCACATTGAAAGTTTCCGTACTTCTTTTGGTTCTTGGCATCTCCTTGCTTATCACTGATAGGCCTCACCTATCAGGAGCCCTTGACATTTAACTGTCTAATCTAAATTGGTCATTTAGTGTCTCCTTATAGGACCTGGAGCGCAGGAGGCATCTCCAGGAGATCACCCTATCTCCCTTCCCTTAAATTGAGGAGGAAACTCAAGTGCTTCATCCTCTGGGACTCCACTGTAACCTGTGCTGGTGCCTGCAGTGCTGTCACAGCTGCAGGACGTGGCCTGAGTCCCTTCAAACTGTGGGAAGCACACGCAGGACAAGGAGCCCACTGGTGACAGCTCCCACCTGCTGCTGCTGGGGCAGCATGGGCTGTGCAGATGCAGGAGGGAAACAGTGCATGGTAGAAGAGACCTCAGCCCCTTTTTCCCTAACCAGGAAGTTGATGGCCTCATCCCACTCACGCTCTTCAGCCCACCGGCACACTCTCGCCTTCGAGCTTCTTGGGCAGGTTGGGTAATAGGGGTCTGTTGACCAATGCGGGAACCTCCGCAAGGGAACTTCTTACTAAGGGACATGCAAGAAAGAAGCAGAAATAGCAATGGTGATTGTTTCATATCCTGTGTCACTGAAGAGGCACTGAATCGAGGGGGGAGCTTCACCCTTCCGGGGCTGGGGCTGCTGCTCCACTCCACCACGAGACTGCACCACAAGCAGTCTCTTCTCTAGGGGAAATTCCATCATGCCTACGCAAGCCACTGCATGGACCTTCTCACCCTATAAATTGAGGAGTTGCTGGCTGTCTCAGCATGCGACAGAAAAGAGGCTTTTCAGCTCCACTTGCCTGCTTCAGCTCCAGCTACCACTTCTCAGCTGACATGAAGGTCCTTGTGGCTGCCCTCGCTGTTCTCATTGCCGTCTTCTGCTATCAAACCTCTGCTGCACCAAGTAAGTCCTCCTCTCTAAATGGGAACAGGAAAGATGTTCCTGCTGGGAGAGGGTCACTTCTGCCATCCCTTCTGCCCCCGGGTCCCTTCCAGTGTCAGACCCTCTAGCAGGTGTCCCAGGGCCATTGGGCTCTCCTGTCATGGGAGAGGTGCAGCTCGAAGCACAACACGGGCTGTGTCACTGCCGGCTCAGGGTCAACCCGAAAGAGAAAGGATCAAAGGAAGAAGAAAAAGGGCCTGATCTTTTCTCTTCCTCCTCCAAGTTGTTCCCGTGCCCCAGACCCAGATCGGTGGACCCAGCTCCCTGCCCCTGCCCCCCATCCCTTGCCACTGCTAATGACCACCTTTGCCCTTCACAGTTGGCTCCGACCCACCGACCTCCTGCTGCTTCAGCTACACCGCCCGGCAGCTGCCCCGCAGCTTCGTGGTGGAGTACTACGAGACCAACAGCCAGTGCTCCCAGCCGGCCGTTGTGTAAGTCCTCTCCTCCGGGGCGGGGGTGGGCTCTCCCTTTGGGCTGAGGATCCAGAGAGGGAAAGACCCCTTTTCAAAAGGCAGGGGGTGGAGGCTGGCCCCAGAGGACGGAAGACATGGGGGGACAAGAGGTCAAGGTGATGGTCCGTGGGCTCAGCACCGGTCCTGCTCCACTGCTTTGCAAAGGAACTGGTGGCTGCTTGATGCGATAGGCCGACTTCTGCTGGTCCTCAGGAAAGGCTGGGTTTGGGGCAGGGCTCCTCTCCTTGCAGGGCTCTCCCGCTGAAAACTTACCTCTCCGCACCCCACAGGTTTGTCACGAAGAAGGGCCGCGAGGTCTGTGCCAACCCCGACCAGGAGTGGGTCCAGCAGTACATGAACGAGCTGGAGCTGAACTGAGGTCCCGGGCAGACCCTGCGCCCCGTGTCCCCTGGCTGCCGGGACAAGCGAGCCACAGCCACCTGCGGGCGCTGTCAGAAATACTTCAATGTCATTTAAAGCTAGCTGAGAAATTGAAAATGTTCCAGATCCTGACTTTAGTGTTTTGCTATTTAATTTTTTATAGGGGAGGGTTCAGGTGCAATAACTCCATTCCAGACAAATAAGAATTTTAATTAATAGATATATTTTTTTATGTGAAGACTTAAGCTCAGTTTATATTTTCTGTATTTAATTGCTTGTATTTTCAATGTAATATTTAATTCAAATTTTGAGAAATAAATATTTTTGTAAGAACTTTCTGTCTTTGCATCTATTCCAGTTCTTTGTGATGGCAATTGCTGAAATGTTAATAGTGACATGTTCTTTTTCCCTTTTCTATGCTGCCACACCCCCCACAAGTTTCCCTATCAAACATCCTGTTTTGCAAAATAAGAGAAAAATCACAAAGAGGAGGTGTGACAAGGGCACAGGTTACATTCAGGTAGCTTGGCTCACTCTTTTTAGAAGGTATTTAATCACTACTCATTATGACTACTGGCAGCTAGTTAAATTCCATCTCTGGCCCCATTATAGTCAATTAAAATGTTACCTTTAGGGGCTGAAATTTAACATGCTGGCTGTTTCAAGGAAAGTTTTCTGAGAGCTGTAGCTAAAATGAATCAGCTATTCCCAGAGCTGAGGATGGAAAAAATATGTTTCACTACAAGATTTTTAGAACCATTTCATTAAACTCTCATTTAGCTGGGACATGAGTCCCTCGTATGAGAAAAGGTGTTTTTTCTCCATGCCTCCAAAACCTGCCCATCTCAGGAGATGCCTGTCCAGAGATGCAGAGTCCCCCTGCAATCATCCTGCCAGACCCCAGCGCCAAGGCAGGATCTGCCCCTGCAAGGAGACTTCTCCCCTGCAGCCCTGGGGCTGGTCTCCCACCGGAGCTGAAGGAGACAGAGCCACAACACTGAGAGCACTTAGGCTGCTCGCATCAGCTCTGAGCAGGCGCTGTCGGCTGAAGAATGAGGGTTTGGGTTCCTCCTGCCTGGACCTCTGGTGCCTATAGGGCAGCCCAACAAAAAAGGCTTAGATCGGAGACTCGCCTGCACACAGCTCACCTACACTGATCACACACTGAATTGGGGAGGACAACCACAAACATCATTGAGACACCGGGGAGCAGAGCAGGAAGGGGGCTCCTGGGGAGGGGTGAAGACAAGCAGACACAGGGTGGAGGCTGGATGGGAGCCGTGCAGCGAGAGGAGCCTCAGTGGGGGCTGGAAGGGACCAGGGGGTGTGGATGTGTTTGCGTTATGTTGGTTGTGTCAGGAACCTCATCACTTCAGGAACTGCATCCCCCAGCTCCTCAGCCCACAGGGCGGTGTGCACCCAGCAGTCATCCTGCTGAAACACTGACTGCACCCAGCTCAAAATAGCATCTGGGGAGGAGGGGGATAGCACGGAGAGGTGTGCCAGTGAGCAGAACCAGAGCCCCCTTCCCTGAGATGCTGCTGGGAGGGAGCCCATGGCTGGGAGGTGCAGGTGGGCATCACCATGGAGGTGGCTGTGCCTCCATGACAAGGAGCTGCTCCTGCACGCGAGGGTGGTGGCTTTGGTCACAGGCCTGCCTCCCCAGACACTGCATGCCCCAGGGATGGCTGCAGGAGTGGGGCTTATAGTGGCCATGCTGGAGGTGAGGCCACCTTGGCCGTTGGGTACCAGCCAGCCCCATACCGGAGCGCTGGAGACCGGCAGCTTCACCCTGGGGACTGAGACTGGCACAAAGCTGAGCGCCCAGAGCTGCCCTCGCTCCAGGGAACAGCAGGGGACAGGAGGGGGGAGACATGTGATGGGGTCATCCCAAAATGGCTTAAGCCTTCATAGTCCCTCTTGGACATAAGCCCCACCTGCCCCCGTGGCACTGGGAGCAGTGACACAGCCTTGGGGTTTCTTGTCAAAGGACACACAAGCACAGTGTCACCCAGGGAGCACCATCCAGCCCGTGCACCGTTGGAGCCTGTGGCAAACAACCCCACGCACCGAGGTCCTTAACAACCCAGGTCACATCCAAGCCACCCACAGCAGACACCTACCCTGGGTACCTCAGCTAACTCCTCACCGCTATTCTGGGAGCCTGCAGGGAGTCCGGAATTGCTCATGTCTTTCTTGATCTTACACCCACCTACGTGTGACAGCTCAGAGGAGCCCTCAAAGTGCACGCAAGGAATACAGTATGCTTGTTAATCCACACCCCCGGGCACAGGGGTGTGAACAAAGCCTGCACCAGAAAGGCAAAGGCAGCCAGCAGTTTTTGGCAAGCTGACAGCTGCCTCCAAGCCTGCAGGCAGAGGTGTGCGCATGGAGAAGGCATCCCCGGCCATCTTCAGAGCCACCACGTTTTTCAGAGGAGGAGGAGTGCAAGAAGATAGCGCGGAGCAGGGACTGGCAGGCAGGGGCTGCGGTACCCATGCTGCCATCAGCTCAGATCTGCACCCGGGGATTACCCCGGCCAGAGCAGGGGATGTATTTGCCATATACAATGATGCAGCTCTTTGGGGCTGGCCTTGCTGCTAGAGCTGAGCGATGCAAGAAAACCCTCACACCGTGCAGCCTGCGGAGGACCCCCAGGATGCCCTGGCGCTCATGCAAGGGTCTTGGGGGCTAATCATGATGTTCATCCCTCTGAAAAACAGCCTGGGGGGGTGCTCGGGGAGCCCCCACTGTGGGCGGGGTGGGTGAATGCAAGAAGCAGAGGGCACTAAGCCTGAGGCAGCACATGAGAAAAGGGAGGCTGGGACCCAAGAGGAGGGTGGTTTGCAGGGGGTTTCCTCTGGATTCAGACCAAGACAAGGGCAGTGGTGTCAAGGGTTTCAGAATTTGTGAACTCCTAAAAAAGAGACTCATCCTGAAACTAGTGTGTGGTATTTACTGAATAATTTTTTCAATGTATATAAAAGTAAATATTTGTAATTAAAACCCTGGGTAAGTCTATCTGTGAACAAAAGTAACATCATTCCTCTGATAAGAATAGCATCATTATTATAATGTACATGCACATGCACATTTGTAGTTTATGTCACCCTGGGGTGTCCATAGGCATTCTGAGGTATCAGGACAGCCAGGGGAGCTGGAGGTCGGGGTCTGGCATTGCACAGGAGGAAAAGCTGTGCTGATAGAGGTACAGAGTGACGGCACTCAGAGTTCATGGTCTGACAGCTTTTACATCTCCAATTTTTCAGAGAGGAATTAGACAGCCTGAAGGCAAAATGCCTGTGTGCTCAAAAGTGCCAGCGCTGTGCCTTCCTCACCATCCCAGGGATGTGTGGCTGCTGCAGGGAGGGAAGGCTCGGTCCTCCACCCAAAACAG
The DNA here is from genome assembly GCF_963210335.1 of Falco punctatus. Taxonomy (NCBI): domain Eukaryota; kingdom Metazoa; phylum Chordata; class Aves; order Falconiformes; family Falconidae; genus Falco; species Falco punctatus. The sequence continues at coordinate 100,922,836 of NC_137580.1, forward strand.
CTCTTCCCAGAGTCACCAAGAGACACCAAATGTCTTCCAGAGGCACCAAGATGGGGGAGCATACCTCTTAGGGGGTGGGCAGCATCCAAAAAGGGCGTGTAAAAGCAGATGGGTTTGCATGCTGCATACAGAAGCACTGTTTTCCTAAGGCAGCGATATATCCCAGACTTCCAGGGCTGAGGAAGGCACAGAAGTGTTATGCTGGAAATGGTGCCTGGCTACCACCTTCCCTGTAACAGCCAACAGAAGGCAAAACGAAGTAGCAATGAAGACCCAAAAGAGCATTTCTGCTCAGTTCTTAGAAAGACACAAGGTGACTGCTCACATCCCCCTAAGATGATGAAGTGTTTTCCACTGAACTAGAAGAGAAAGAAAAATGTTAACATGTGTTGAGAAAGCACATTTCTACAACTGCAAGCCTGTCAATTCTGCTGCAGCGAATCTTAACAGGGGACATAGTCAGCGCCTCTGGGTGACCCAACTGCCCCAAGGCCACAGCCTCTGCGACATTAATGTACTGATGGCTCAGAAAAACAGCTCCCTGATCACCCAACCCCAACCTATGGCTGTTCTGCCAGACGTTGTGTCCCGAGGGATTACTCCCTTCAGTAAAATCAGACACCTTGAGCAGACCCATCCTGCGACCTACTGCAGGAAGAGACTGTTCCAACCCAAAACGTCCCTGCAGAATGTATGTACAGGCATGTGTATATGCCCATCTTCCTTCAGTGTATGGAAATCAAATGGAAATGGTGTGACTATGACTACCTGGCACATACCGGTCAGCCTCCTTGGTAATAAATACACTTGCGATGTCGTGTGAGGGTGTCCTGGTTCCAGCTGGGACAGAGTTGATTTTCTTCTTAGCAGCTGGTGCAGTGCTGTGTTTTGGATCTGGGGTGAGGACCATGCTGAGGGCACGCTGATGGTTCGGGTTGTTGCTGGCTGATGTTTACACTTGGTGCAGGATTTCTCTGTTCCTTGGGCCCTGCCAGCGAGAGGGCTGGGGGGGCATGGGGAATCGGGAGGGGACACAGCCGGGACAACTGACCTGAACTAGCCAAAGGGCTATTCCATGCCATATGCCGGCATGATGAGTATATAAACTGGGGGAAGAACAAGGCAGGGGAGGACATCCAGCATTATGGTGTTTTTCTTCCCAAGTAACCATTACGCATGATGGAGCCCGGCTGTCCTGGCGATGGCCGAACACCTGCCTGCCCATGGGAAGCGGTGAATGAACTCCTTGCTTTGCTTTCCTTGCATGTGTGGCTTTTGTTTTACCTATTAAATTGTTCTTATCTCAACCCTGGAGCTTTACATTCCTTTCCAATTCTCCTCCCCATCCCTCTGGGTGAGGGGCAGTGAGAGCAGCTGCGTGGGGCTTGGTTGCTGGCCGAGGTTAAACCACGAGAGAGGGTCACCAGCTTGCTTGGAGCTGGGGAGCAGAAGCCCTTGCAGGACGACCCACGTGCTCAGGCTGGACCACTCTGTGCCTTGCAGCCATCCCTCCTGGCTGGGGAGGGTGGTCTGAGCAGGACCTGGTCCTTGCTGGGCAGGATCTGTGTGGAGACCAGAGCCGGGCAATAAATGTGTTTCCACCGAGGATAGGGGCAGGCTCGACTCGTCATGATCTAAACAAAACACCTGCTTATAAATAGCTTTAGAAACAGATTTAAGTCAGCAGGGAGCTCTAAAAGGCGGGTCCCAGTGCTCCTGGCTTTTCTCTAGCTGCCCATTGCCAACCAGTCCAGGCATCTCAGAGGGGACTGGTATCTGCCCTGAGCAGTTTCTTAGTCGCAGGTGATGCAAAGAGTCCAACAGATGGAAAATTTTATAGCCTATTCAAGGGCAATTTCATACCTTCAACCTTTACCCTCCTTCCTGGGAAAGGCAGATTCATAACTTCTAGGAATGGATTGGATGCTGCATCAGGGTGAGTTCACATCCTTTCTGCTCATTCATTTCTTCACCCTGTTTGCAAGATCTCCAAACTGTTGCACTTCCTCTCGCCTCTTCTGTAAACATTTTGTCCCTCCAGCGCTGCAGCAAGTGCTACTCATCTTGCCATGGTCAGATTGCTCTGGCTTTCTGGACAGTTTCCGTCCCACCAGCTCCTCCTGCCACTGGTTCAGTGACATTTAGACTGGTCCCTTCCCAGCGGTCACCCTACACAACAGGTTTCCCTGGCTGTCCTCACCACTCCTCCCCCACCCCCAACTGCTTCTGCTTCCAGCCCTCTGTCAAGACCTCAAAGTTCATGTCCTTTCTTACCTTCTCAGGCTCCATAAACTCCCTCTGTAAGATCTCCACGGAGGTCACTGAGCTGCAGAGATCACCGAGACCCGCTGCCCTTCTCCCTCCTGGCACATGGCGAAGCTGCGACTGGGCTCTTTCAGCTGCCCTCTTCTCTCTGCCCTGCAGCTTCCAGAAGAAAGAGCCTGCAGCTGAAGGGAGGGGGTGGGAATCCCCAAAACGCAGCCGAGGAACTGCTGTCTCAGGTCCAGCATCATTTTTCACTATAAGACTCCTAAAGCACTATCCAGGACACCCCCGGAGAAACTGTTGCTGAGCTTTTAAGACTGTGCTTTATCAAATTTCATTTTATTTGAATTGAATCAGTCTTTAAATTAAGCAGCTTCACTATTTTTGCCTGAAGGACACACTCCACAGCCACTCCAGCTGGCAGTCCCTGGCTGCTGGCATCTCCTCCACACCGTCTGCCCCCAGGGCAGTGTCTCCTGCCTCCTGGCACTTTGGTTTAGATGAGCAGGACTGGCTAATGCCACAGCTGAGCTTAAGGACCTGAGAGTTTTTCCTCCGCCAACACTGTGGCAGGCTGCTTGAGGCAAGAGGCCAGGGCAGCAACATAGCCTGGAGGGGAAGGGATGTCCCAGCGGATGGAGAAACCAAAGGTGACCTTTGGAGACATCAGCAGAGGCTGGGTTATTTTTCTTTCTCTGGGTTCTGCAGCCCCCAAAGTGCCCCCATCCTGGGGTGGGCAACACACTGCTTCCCACGCTTGGAGATTTCCCACCCAGAGGGCTTGTGCAGGGAGGCAGAGGGACCGGAGCTACCAGACCTGGAGGTAATCTCCCTGCCAGGGAACAAGAGAGAGCAGCCCGGGGACCACCCACACCCATCAGACACCCTCCGGCCCTCGCCCCAGGACCCAGCACCACGGGGCGGAAGCAAGGCTACAGAGGCAGCTGCTGCTACCGAATCCCTGCCTGGCGGGTGCCAGGTTCGCTGCGGTGCCCCACCGATGCCACAGCGGGATGTCTCGGGGACCCTCTCTGGGCCGGAGAGAACCAGGTCCAGCAGCACCATTTGCCCTCTGAGACACTGTGGATTAGCTGGAGCTAACGACACACCACAGCCACACTGCTAACTGCACAAGGCTCCCCAAATCAATGTTTTATTGCCTTGTTCCACTACAATTCACACCAAAATCAGCACTATGCAGCAGGCTGCATGTGTACAGCCGACGAGATGAGCAGCAGTACAGTGGCGGGCAGTGGGCTCCCCTGTCCCTGCGGGAGGGTTATGGCACATCCCTGCTGCAGAGTGCCCTTCACAGCACAGGCATGGCACACGGTGGGTGTCACATGTGGCGGGTCACCCCCAGCAGCCAGGACTTTCACCAAGGCACACAGACATTTCCCCGGTGCTGCCCTGCTCACAGGAGGAGCTGGTTGGGCTCCCAGTCTCTGCCCACCAGTGAGAAGCCAGGGCAGGTGCTGTCACAGGATGATGCACCCAGTCCCCTGCGTGTCCCTGACCCAGGAGATCACCAAGGGCTCTGCGTTTCTGCCCCCGAGAAAGGCACCCAGGAAAAAGAGAGGCCGGAGGTTCCCCGAAAACTTGTCAGTGAAGGTGTAAATGTGGGAGCGGTCGCTCACATTGTAAAAGGAGATTTCTCCTGCCTCGTAGTCCAGGAAGATCCCGATGCGCCGGGGTCTCACACTCAGGGCCAGAGGGGAGACAGGTGAGGTGAGGGCCTCATAGTTGCCCCCATTTTGCAGATGCAGCACCCAGTAGCCGTTGTTTGGGGAGAAGAGGACGTTGCCTTTCCTGCTGGCAGACTCCCTGCATAGCCCCAAGCCCCACTCGGGCTTGTCTCCCACCTGCACCTCCCAGTAGCAGCGGCCTGAGAAGAAGACTTGGCTCCCCAGCACCACCGGAGCAGTACTGAACCTCTTGGGGTTGTCGAAGAGGGACAGAAGCAGTTTCTTGCTCCCGCGCCGCACACTCTTGCGGTCCTCGGACAGGGTGAGCTCAGGATGCGCCGTCTCAGGGTCCAGAGTCACGTCCACTGGAGTGAAAGGAAGGTGGAAGGACAGACAGGGCTTCAGGGGTCTGCAGGCACAGACATCAGCCTGTGACCTGGATGCTGGGCTTCCATGTTTTCCTGCCTCCCACATTTATTTGCTTGTACCTGTGGTTTTGCGCAGCTCCCAGTGCTGCCTGGCAGCAGGAAAATGCAGTACAGAAAATCATGCTAACCATAAACCACATCAAAACAGTAGCCATCTGGCTGCAGAGCAGGAGCAGAATGAGGGGCGGCTCTGCAGCCCCTGGCACCGCTTCAGAAACAACCAACGCTGAAAGCAAGAGATCATGGGCAACATGGAGCCTGAAATTCCCAAGTGACCTCCTAGGCTTCGGGGTTACCTCACAACCCATTGAAAACCAGCAGGAGGAAGGTCTCCCCACCAATGAAACCAGCCTGAACTCAGTACACAAACTGGGGCCAGCTGGACAGTTTGCTGGAAAAAAACTCCCCGTGCCCGAGGGTATGGGGAGGGATGACCTGAGCCCAGATGTGCCAGAAGCTGGCACGAAAGCAGCCCCCTTACCTTTGAACTTCTTCAGCATGTCCCTCATGCTCAGGCAGTGCTCGGGGATGCTGTAGTTTTCCCTCAGGGTCACAGGCACAGCCTTGAGGGATTGGAACTTTACCCCCTCGCACCTGAAAGGAGAGCGATGCCCATGGGCTGTACACAGAGCCCACAGCACGGCCAGGTCCTGCTGGGCAGGGGTTGGCACCTCTCTCTGGGCTGCACTGGTGCATCTCTGCCCTTGAGCACGTTGGCCGTGCAGCGCACCAGGACAACCAATAAGGCCAGCCTGGTGGGACCAGCGCTGCGTGGTGCAGGGGTGGCAGCGCCAGTCCCTGGGAAGGAAGGAGCGAGGCTGCTGGACAGCATGTCCCTCAGGAGGGGACACATCTCGCACATCGTAAGGCCTGGCAAGACCTTGGCTCAGGGGCCCTAGGAGAAGAGGATGGGGTCCATTCTCTAGCATTCGCTGGGCTCAGTCCCTCTTTTGGCAGCCACAGGGAGGACCAAGCCAGACACTGGGCAAGGAGGACAGGGGGTGGCAGGCATGGTGCCGACAGGAACATCGCAGAGCCTGGAGGCAGTCAAGGCGGTAGGAGAAATGAGCATGGGTACCTACCTGCTCAGGATGCTTTTCATGTCCTAGAAGGAGAAGAGAAAAACCCTCCTGGGTGTGTGGCTCCAGAGCCTCGCACCCACCGGCCAGCCTGGCCCCCACCACCTGCCCAGACAGCACAGGCACTGGGGCTGAGTGAGCGGGGCTGGTGGCGCAGCCTGACCTTGAGCAGCCCGTCGGCCGGCTGCCGGGTCTTCTCCTTTATTTCCAGGACCAGCTCTTCCAGCAAGCACTTCTGCTCCACCAGCCTGGCCAGGTTTTCATTGATCAGCAGCAGAATCCGCTTCTCCTCCTCCTCCAGCTTCTGGAGCAGCAGCTTCTCCTCGTCAGCCAGCAGCCGATGCAGCTTCCCAAATTCGCTCACAATCCTCTCCCGCTCTTTCTTCACCGTCTCCTTGGGATAAGAAGATACATGGGGTGAAGAGAGGCAACATCAGCCAGGCAGCTCAGACAGAGCTGGATGCGCCAGCATCCGTGCCCAGCATCAGGCCCTGGGAAACCACCACATTTTTTTAAATAAGCACATTTATTTAAAAAAACAGCCGGAGGCTAACTGCTGTGCTTTCACCTTGCCTGAGTTTCCACTCAACATCCTCAGTTTACCAGCAGTAGGACTTTGCCTGGGGCATTTCTGCTCAGCTGGACCTCAGATGTCTGATGATGTTTTGGTGGAGCACAGGGGACGGGATGCCGCTAGGTTGCAAGGAGATGCCATCAGGTGTCAGGGTAGGTTTCTGTGAGATGTGGTACAACTTGTACCTTCAGCTAGACCCGGGCTAACCCACTACTCGGGCAGCCTGGGGAATGCTGGAAAAACCCACAGCAAGGGGAACAAACCCCGGGCTGGGGGAGGGATGGAAAGGGGGAGGCCAAGGGGACTCCCCTGGTGTCTCACGACAGCCCAGGGTGAGGAGCCGGCAGCAGTCTGCCAGTGCTTTAGGGTTTTTTGCCTCAGCCCTTAAAATTGGCACTTCCCTTGAAACCTGAAGCACCAGGAAAACACACTGCAGGTAGCTGGTACCATGAAACCTCAAAATGCAGAAGATAAACAAAACTGAACTGCATTTATTTTTCTGTTTGAGCACATGATTTCTTGGACCTGAGTCACAAAAGCTTGATAAGCCAGGATGGTCACAGCCACTTCCCACCAGAATTCGCAAGATGTATTTTTTCCTTTTTACTAAAACAGCAGCCAGGAGGGAGCCGGGGGCAGCTGAGCCAATGCCCCGAGCCCTGACTCAGGTGGATGGGGGAGACAGACACGGCTCTCACAGCCTCAGCCCCAGCCCAGATCCCAGGGGAACGGCAGGCACAGGGCCACCCCAGAAACCCACCACCCCAAGCAGGCTGCAGCAGGCAGGCGGGGAGCTGAGCAAATAACTCGGAGAGTCCAGAGAAACCTGTTTTCCCTGCCAAAGCTGATTAATCATCAGCTCAGGGCTGAATAACTCGTCCAGCAGTTTTGTTTCCTTTTCTGCAGGTACTTTTACTTTCCAGCTTCCAGGCCAGCTGTTTTGCTGGCATTGGGTCTTCCCAGGACTGTCTGGAGTCGGGCAGAGGTGCAGTAATTCAGCTTTTCTTTTTCTTAATGAAAACACATCTAGTTCCTATCGCTGTGTAGCAGAGCTCACTCTATGGCTCACACCTGGCTTGTAACTCAAGTGCCTGTTGTAAAACAAAAGGCAAATAAAAACCAGCCAGCATCTATGTATTTAACCAGCGCACAAGCACCCATATTTTTGGGGAAGCTGGCGTGCTGCTCTTCGCAAAGCATTTCTTTGCCAACCTTTGTAATTTTCTGTAGAGCCATGCATGGTTACTGAGCCTGGATTCCAGCACTGGTCCTACGTATGGATGTGGGGACATGCCCAGTCCTGAAGACTAAGCCAAATTCATGGCCCCCAGACAAGATCATTCAGGGTTTTTTTTTTTTAATTGCTGATATCTCTGAAGTTCATTCTTTAAGAATTAAGTCAGGCACCTGCCTTGCACTCCTGGGTTTTCATCCTTTCCACTGACTCACGCTTCCTCACGTCCTCCACTTCCTTTGAAAGATGCTCCAGGGATTTCTGGAGTTTGACCTGAAAAGAGAAGCCACAGGCTCAGCAGCTCGGCCCAGCTGCACCTGCCAAGCACCGAGGTTTGGCCAGGCCCCCCCTGCCTGGGACTGCTGGTGCCAGCCGGGGCGGACGGTGACCCAGTGCCAGGCGGTGCTAGCCCTGGCACCCGAACCCAGCAGCTGCTCTCTTCACTCTGCACGCAGCATTAACCCTCTCCACGCTCCTCGGGTTTTCCCCTATTTTTTTCACTGTTCAGGTTTTGGAGAGCAAAGTGGCTGCCCGCTGCAGCGCCGGGGCGCGGGGCAGCAGGTGCCACACAGCTGGGAGCATCACTGAGTACAGCGGGCACGTCCCCAACTTCTCCCGGGGGGCCATGGAGGGGTAGGTGGCCTCCCTGTGCCCGGACGGACACGGGTGAGCCCAGGTGCCTCTGCAGCCCGGGAGCTGGCGGGTCCGGCCCCATCCCTGCAATGCGGGTGGCTGTGTGAGTGCCACCTTCTCTGCCACCCTCTTCTGCTTTCCCGGCGGTGCTGGCGGGGCTCTTGGGAGAGGGGCAGTGGGGCCTGGGTGGCTGATCCCCCCAGTACCAGCGTGCCCAAGGTGCGTCAGGGCAGGGACCCCCAGCGCCCCAGCCTCCCCTACCTTGTACACCTGCACAGCCTCCTCGATGGGGTAGACGGTGTGCAGGCGATGGTGCAGGGACTCCCGGCACACCACGCAGATGGCCTGCTCATCCTCCTCGCAGAAGAGCTTGAGGCGCTCGTTGTGCTGGGCGCAGAGCGGGGTCCCCGGCTCCGGCTCCTGCCCTGGGCCACCCCGCAGCCCCAGCTGCCGGATGCTCTCCACGATGTTGGCCAGCTGCCTGTTGGGTCGGAAGCCGCTGCGGTGGCAGGAGGCCCGGCACTGCGGGCAGGAGAAGGGCCCGTCGGCCCAGAGACCCTTGTCCTGGCAGTGCTTGGCGATGCAGCCCCGGCAGAAGTTGTGCCCGCAGTCGATGCTGACGGGCTCGCTCATGTACTCCAGGCAGATGGAGCAGATGGCCTCCTCCTGCAGCCGCTCCAGGGCACCCGCCAGCGCCATGGCGGCTTCCCGGCGGCTCGGCCGGCAAAGGCAGGGGCGGCTGCGGGAGCCTCACGGCCGGGCAGCGCCGGCAGCGCCGCACGAGCCCGAGGGCGAAGCCGGCCTCGCCGCAGCGGCCGTGGCGGCCCCGGGCTGCGGGGGAGGAGCGGGGCGGGACGGCTGCGGCCGGCGCGGGGAAGCGAAAGGGAAACGAGCCAGGAGAGGGAGCGGCCGCGGAGCGCCGGGAATAACCTGCGCCCGGGTGACCCCGGCGGGGCCGCAGCGCCCGGGCAGCCCCGGCTGTCGGCTGGGAGCAGCCCCGGCTGCAGGCAGCCTCGGCCCCCCGCCTGCCCCTGCCTGCCCCTGCCTGCCCCGGCTGCCTGCCCCCGCCTGCCCCCCGCCTGCCCCTGCCCGCCCCCCGCCTGCCCCGGCTGCCTGCCCCTGCTGCCTGCCCCTGCCTGCCCCGGCTGCCTGCCCCCCGCCTGCCCCTGCCTGCCCCGGCTGCCTGCCCCCCGCCTGCCCCCCACCTGCCCCCGCCTGCCCCCCACCTGCCCCCCACCTGCCCCTGCCTGCCCCTGCCTGCCCCCCGCCTGCCCCCCACCTGCCCCCCGCCTGCCCCCCGCCTTCCCCCCCGCCTTCCCCCCTGCCTTCCCCCCGCCTGCCCCTGCCTGCCCCGCTGCTCTGCCCCGCTGCCTGCCTGAAGGCACTGGCCGAGCTTGCTGAGCCCTGCACCTTACCACGCTGCTGCTCACACCAAAACATGCCCCGCGACACCCACCCATGGCAGAGAGCCACATGCTTGGGCATCCACCGGGGCAGTGCTCAAGCCCAGCCTGGCAGGCAAGGGGGCAGGAGGCACGAGCAGCTGCCCGGCACCCTGCGGGGAGCAGGCAGGATGAGCAGTGCTCAGCCATGCTGGGGGCTGTGCAGCACAGAGGGGCTGGTGGCAGCCAGGAGCCACCCCACTGCCCCACAGACCCATCCAGTGTCAGCCTGGGCCCTCTGCCAGCTGCCACTGCCCAGCACAGCCTCCCTGAAGCATCCCAGGAGATGGCAAGAGAAGCTGCAGGTTTTGCTCCTTTTATTATACAAAAATAACTTCAAAACAATCATATAAATTAGAATAAAAAGTTTCACTGCAAATACCAAATAAATTAAAATTGCCTTCTCATAAACTTAGAGCTAAACGCTGTATTAAATAGTCTGCCAACTTCACAGGCAGTAAGAAGACAAGGACGTGTCTCAGAGGTGCCCATGAGAGCAGGTCCTTGCAGAGGTGATGCCTGGAGGGAGCCGGGCATTGCTCAGCTACTGCCTGCCTTGTCCTTGCGGTAATTCACGATGTCCTGGACCCACTTATCATCAGGATTGCCACAGACCCTCCTGCCTGCAACTGTGGTAAATCTGCAGAAGGAAATCCAGTCGAGGTGAGGAGGAGGGGAGAGGGAGAGGGAAAGAGAGGGGAAGAGGAGACCATCTGCTCCTTGCCCCCAGTGAACCTCGCCAAACCAGACACCCCTATAGATGCAGAACAGCCCCAGGGAAACATGGGGAGGGTGTGTGTGTGGCTTAATGTCATTACAGGTGTCCTGCTCTCTGCCACTTCAGCCACTTCATTCCCAGCTTACTCCAGTTGGGACACCATCCTGTCTCAGTACCGCTATCTGGGGATAAGGGGGGGTGACCAGAAAGAGCTCTTTTGGCTCAAATCTAATCATGAGGTCCAGAAACTGGCTGCACGGGATGTGGGACTGGCCTCTCTCTGAGGTGTTTCCAGGTTGTTCTGCTAACGTGGGAGAGCCCAGCCTAGTGTTTTCCCCTGCCAGAACAGGGTGAGGGGTGAAGTTTCGAGGCACTGCCACCCTTCAGTGAGGCAGGGCCCCCCTGGATTCGGGTGGGAGATCTACTCACATCACAGCTGGCTGGAAGCAGTGGCTGCCCGTGTGCTCATACATCACCACACGGCTCGAGGGAAATGCTTTGGTGCTGTATTTGATGCAGCAGGGACCAGAAAAGTTGACAGAAACTGGAAGAGAAGTTAAGTTTTTAAACCAGACCAGGAAAAGTACCAGCGGAGAGAAGCAGGGTCAGAAGACCAGAAGGTCCCTGCTGGAAGGGGTGCTGCTCCCGCCATGGGCTCCCACCACAGCCTCCCTTCCCGCAGGAATCTGGAGTAGCAAGGTGTGCGTCTCCTTTCCCACAGCAGATGTGTGGCAGGGAGAGCTGCCGAGCATTACTAGACCTTACGCAGCAGAACGAGGCGAGAGCTCCTCAGAGAGGAGAGCTTGGACTCACGTGGAGAAGAGGAGACCTGGCAGTAGAGGACAGCTGCAAGAAGTACAGCGAGGGCGGGCGCGGAGGTCTGCATGCTGCTGTTGGGTGGAGGTGGATTGTGGGCGTCAGGAGAGAGTGTTGCAGTGCCCTGGCTGTGCCTTGCACGGCATCCCTGCCTTCGGCCACTTTATAGAGGGGGACGGCAAACGGGGACAGAAACGCAGTGGAAACATTGCTGGAAGTCATGACACAGTGGAAAAAGTCCTGTGTCAGGGGTACCACAGGGCCCTGGGTGGGGAAGTGCCCAGGGCCCCGGAAAGAGTAGTGCCCTAACATGGCATGTTATATATCAAACCACAAAATGACAGAGAACAGGATATGACCTCTTTTTTCCCTTCCCCTGACCAAAGGACTCTGTAGAGAACCTAGAAGTAATGATTCAGAAAATTAGCAGATGGACTTCTTGCCTAGAGGTCACATGATGGCAAGGGATGGAGAATGACCATGGCTGCCACGCACTCGTGTTTCCTAGAACATCCGCCTTGCAGACCGGGGACAGCTCGCTTCTCCCACAGCAGCCGGAGCAGGAGAGCCCCGAGCCGGGCAGCCCAGCCCAGCAAGGCACACAGGGCCCTGTCCTCCCGCAGGAGACGGGGGCTTCCTCCACCAGCCCCAGGCCATCAGGAGGGAAGCATGCAGAGCAGAGCACAGAGCGTGGCGTCATCCCAGGTCCCGGCTCCTCTTCTGACCACGACCGTCACTTGCAGCAAGCCATTATGAAACTGGTTCTGTTGCTACATTGCAGCTTCACAAATACCAGTGACAGCCAAGATAGCACCATGTTATCCATGGACATGCGAATCAGCCATTAATGTTTACAAAGAGCTTTAGAAGCTCATGACCGTGTTAGCATAGCAAACTTGGTTTAGATGGATTATTTGGCTCCAGCAGTGTAGAACCCACACCCTCCTGACATCACTTTGTTGTTGTCCCACCAGCCACAGCCACATACAGATGAGATTTGCTGGTTTAGCTCATATTGTTTGGGACAGGAATGGTGTCACTGCGTTGGCAGAAAAACCTCTGTTGGAAATGCTACATCCCTACAGAAAGGCTCCGTGGACTTCCAGGCAAAGGCTTGCGGACGAAGCCTCAGGAGAGCAGAAGAAGAATGGGGTCTTCATGGTGCTAGTAAATGTGTCCAGGTGCCAGACAGCCACAGCTGCCGTGCAAAAGCTGCACGAGCAGGCTGCCTTTTGCGATGGTCCAGTGAAGAAAGGTGATCTAACTCCTCTACAAAGGAGATTACAAAATAGAAACTGCTGCCCAAAGCGGTGGCCTTCTAGGAACCCAGAGGAGGAACTAGAAGGGAAGTGAAGAGATTCCCTGGACCAGCTGAAGAAGAGCTGACTCCAGGCCTGGGGCTCCCTGGTGCTCCAGGGCACGATGCACACCATCACCATGTCTCAGTAGACTGAACACTTTGAAAAAGGGAGCCAGACTTGTTAGAAAGTGTGGGCTAGGTGGCATTGCAGGATTTGTTTCACACAGAGCCTTTTGTTTCACTAAAACAGTAAGCATGAGTAAAACTGAGCCAGGGCAGGACCATGCATGGCTGCCTGGCTGCTGGGGAGCCTGTGCCAGCCTGGAGAGCGGGTGGCTGGGGAGGGTCTGCCTGCAGAGCCCTGGGACCCCAGGGCACATGCCGCAGCGAGGCTTTTGCAAAGAGGCTGCTGCAGCAGGGACAGGCGCTGCCATCACACAGCAAGGCAGTCTCCATTCAGCCCGCAACCCACGGTGCCTCTGCCAGCCATCACAGTTCAGTTCCCAGCTTTGCCTTTGCAGCAGCGAAAGCCTTGGCGTATCCATTCATTTCTCTGCATCTCTCTTCCCTCACTGACGGGATTGCTGTCATCCCAGGTCATGCTGAGGGGTTAAGCTCTCAGAGCAAGAGTGAATCAAGGCAGCCGGAATCAAGCCTGAGGCTTTACTCACCCATGGCAGAGAAGGACTCATGGTACCTTGCTCTGAAGAGCTGAGGAAAACCCCAGGATTCATCTGGGATCCTGCCTGCTCCATAACCCTCCTTGTCCTGTGCTCCAGAGCCCATTTGGATGCTGGAAACCTTGCACCCCGGGGGCATGAGGTCCCATCACCAGTGTCCTGGGCTGCAGTGTCCGTCTGCAGTGGGGCTGGGCAGATGTCAGCCTGCTGCTGGTCCATCCCTTGAGCGGTCATGAGTGGCTCATCGTGCCTGAAGCACCTAGCTTAACCTATCAGGGAGCCTCAGGAGAGTGGCTGTCCCAGGGAGCTGCAGCACACCCAGCAAAGATGTTAGCACCAGCAGCAGCAGGGCCAGCCTGGAAGGTGTGTGTCGAGTCACAGTCCCAAATCCACACAAATCCACAGCACCTCTGCACACCCTCCGCACCCCCGTCCTGCGACATGTGTCCATCTGTGCTGACAGGATGCCTGGGGCAGAGACACAGCAGCTCCCTCCACCCCCATGCCCAGCTCAGCCATGCTGTAAGCAACCCCCCTCGCCCTGCACCCACGCTTCCCCCACCTCTGGCAACTCCCGGGCTGGCCGTGGATGTGCTGCCTGAGGCAAGAGACTGACAGCTTGGGGTGCCCAAGGTAACAGACCAAGACTGACACCCCTGCCTGAGGCAACAGATGGCAGGTTGGGGCTGAGGGTGCTGGAAACAGGCTGGGAGGCAGATCTGAGGGACTGGCAGGCTGGGAAACCGCCTTGGAGAGGCAAGACTGAGATCAGACTGAGATGAGACAAGAGGAGATGCACCCGTGACCTGCTAACCTAGGTGCCACCAACGTCTACCGCTTTCATTCCCCTGCTCCTTCCATTTCTACCAGTGTGTGCAGACCCAACGTGCACACATTCCCTGTTCAGACCAATCCTAATATTCCTGTTGCACATCTCCACACAGGGATTAGAATAAAAGTGAGAGGAGGAGAACAGACTGGGGAATGAGCTGGAGATGTCCCTGCTGATGCAGCTCACACCAACACAGCCCAGCTTGGAGCTGCTTTTAGCTGAATGTTCTGGATGTTCTTGCAATATTCAAATATGGGTTTGATGGAAATGTCAAGATTCATTCTGAAAAATCAATATTTTCTATCAGGAATATAAATGTGCCTAGACATATTCAGTGAATTATCTCTCCTTTCAGATATACCGGGCTGCATTTCCTACTTCCATTCATCGCAAAAAGAATTCTTGGAGGTTTTGACACCTCCGTTATTCCCCCTATTCACTGTTTTCCTCAACTCTGTTCCTTCCTTGAAGGAAGATTTTGTATTTCAGTCTTGGCTGATGCTTCCTGCCAAGACAAATAATGCAAATCTCTAAATATTTTGATTTCTAAAACCTCCTCCATATCATACATCCTAAATAGTAGCTATTTATAGAGTCTGTGAAACCTCTGCCTTATGGTGTGTTTCAGCTTTCGATAGAAACCACACATGGTATCTTTGGATGCATCACCAGAGCAGATTTGGGACGCAGGAGGAAGTCTTTTCTTAGCCCTGAAGGCAGCCTGCTCCACCACACTGACTCAGGCTGGAGTCATGACTCGGGAATCACGTTATCACAGCGCCCCTGGGAGCTACCCGATCACTAATGTAGGAAAGTCTGGTTTTAACTGGGAGCAAATCAGCTGGAAACAGAAACAGAATGACTGGGGGACGTCAGCGCTCACTGTGTGGTATGGCTCCAAAAAAGACAAGAAAGACCTCAGATGAAAATAGGTATTTTCTAGAGGAATTGAAACTTTCTAACATGGGAGCTGAGGTCTGCAAAATGATGAGTGGCCTAGAAATAGGGACAAATAGGGGTTATCACTGTGCCTCCCAGAGCAAGAACCACAGACCATCGAATGAAGCTGGCAAGAGCCAGGTTCGAAATGAACAGAAGGAAGCAGCTCTTCATACAAGGAGCTCCTTGCCAAGGGACATGGTGATCGCAAGGAAATTTCCATGTGTCTGAGTCAGGGCTTGGATTTCAAAGCGATAATCTCAAGATTTGTAAACTGAGAATGGTTGGAGGCTGAGAATGCACTCAAGGGAGGCAGCACAAATATCTGTCTTTTTCTTCAAGGCATCTGCTGCAGCCACATCTGGAGGTACTAAGGCTGGGTGATATGGACCCTTATTCTGCATCCTCTGGGACTGTTCCTATTTGATTCCCCAGGACAACTGGTCCTACAGAACTGTACAGAGTAGCTTGCAAAATTGCACTGAAATCCTTGGGCTGAAATTTGTATATCAGTATATGCCTCCAGATGAGTATTTTTTGTAAATGTCAGCAGAAAGACACCAGCAGTTTCTAAGCACACAGCAAGGCAGAAATATTTTGCTGCAGTTTGTGCGCTTTTCCAAGAAAAATGTGGGGTGCCTAGAAAAGCCTCACTTTTGGACCAAGAGCCTGAAGAGTGGGAGGTGGCTGGCTGCCATGTCAGGATGTGGCCCTCACAGAAATTTGGCAGGACTTGCAAGGACAGATGCAGGCTGCCTTTGCCAGATTACAGCCATGCACACATATATCTTTGTCTCCCTGAAGATGCCCTCAGCACTGAGCACCATCCTGCCTGGAGCTGGGCAGGGTTTGCCCAGCAGCTATAGCACTGCGTGAGTGCTTTAATTACGGCAGCTGAGGTTCAGAGAAACCAGGAGAAAAAGATTCGGGTGTCAGCTTTTGAGACATCCAGGGCATTTCTGAGCACTTGGCGTTAGGTGGTGCTTTGTACTTGCAAAGTCTGCCTCCTGTTGTCTTCAGCTGGAGGTACGTGTGACGCCTGCAACAGACTGTGGGACTTCAGGTATCTAGAAGACAAAGACAATGCTCCACAAGAGCGCCGGTAAATGGGGAGTTATGCCCATATCATAAAGGGAAAACGGGGATAGACTGGCTCTCAGGTCTACAGCCCTGCAGCCCCTGCCTCAGACACTACCCACGCTCTTCCACCGCAAGCGCAGGGTCCTGCATGCAGCCCTGCACACCCCAAGTCCTGCACCTAAAAGCTTTCCTCAGCGATCCCGCTCTGGCAGCCAAAGGCTGTCTCACAACACAGAAGCCAAGCAAGCCTGCCACGTCCTACCTCGGGAGAGACCAGCTTCTCCCACCACCCGCTGCCGGCACCAGCAGCCTGGGCTTAGTGGTCACCCCCAGGGCTGCCCTGGGCTCAGTGCAATGCAGCCAGACCTGCTGCCCGTGCGATGGGGACGCTCTCCAGCAGATGGCAAACACTTCCCACCTCCAGACCCTGCTCCTGAGCGAGTTTCTCACCCAGGCAGCCCAAGGTCCCTGTTGGGTTCAGGTCTCCTCCTGTAGATCCATGCTCAGCTTTGCTTTTCAATTCTTAGACCAGCAGAGGCAGCTCCTGAGGCTTTAGTGCAGTGTACACACCCGCTGATGTTTTGGAGTTACAGCCCTCCTTGCAAAACCTGGGCAGGCAGGACACCTCGCCCAGGACAGAGGTGAGGCCCCCAGGCACCCTCACGCTCATCAGCTTAGCAGCCCCCTCCAAGACCCTCTCCCAGTCCCCTGCCAAGCAGATGCTCTGCCTCCAATGCTCTCCCAGGTCAGAGCCGGCGTTCCTGTGCCAGGACTGCCCCTTCCCTTTCTGCTCGCACCCCACATAGCAGCCCAGGGGCTCTCTGGCAGCACGAGCAGCCAAGGACTCAGCAGCAGCACCGGTTTGCCCAAAGCATGACAAAAATGGGATCATAAGGTGAAACCCCGCCATATGCACGTTCCTCCTGGTGCACTGTGCTGCCCCAAGTGCTCTGTGCTCTGCCAGGGACCGACCCTTCTGCTGGGGCTGGACCACCACCCTGCACCAGAGACCCTGCTCTTCTCCCTGCAGCAGGTGAACACTTTGGCTCATGCTTTTGTCCCAGGGTCAGAGCAAATAGCCCTGTTCACCAGGGCTGGAGGTTTTCCTGCAGCCAGAAATGGTTGCAGTATTGCATTTGTGGAAGGCTGGTCATGGCCACTGCCCTCCTCCTGCATGGCTTTCCAGATGTGCCCTCCAGGGACAGCTCATCCCCCCGGGCGGGCTCAGGAGATTGTGCCTTGGGGTGTCTAAAAGGGCCGCTGACCGCTGACGGGGACCATTCGGGAGCTCACCTCCGGGGGAGGGTAAGAGAGCAGGATCTTTGCACAGAGCCCTGTGCCCGCCTGCTCCAGCGCAGCCAGCGGGTAACAGAGGAAGGACTGTAGCACTCTCTGTGCCTCTGTTTTCTTGCTGAAACAAGGGGGATCTGTGCTCTCCCTGAGCCCGGGCCAGGCCATGGGAGGGGAGAAGTGTTGCAGCAGCACCCTGGGACTCTCCCAGCTCTGGCTGGGGTGAAGGTGTCTGGAAAGGGAGCCTCTAGCTCCCAGCCCCTGGGAAAAGAGCATCCCTCAGCCCTGGCCAGGGCCCACAGCCTCTACAGTCCCTTGTGGCCCATCTCCCCCCTCTTCTCCCCCTTTCCTTGCACGACCTTTGGGTTGAGACAAGCTGAAAAGCAAAGTCCTGGTGGAGAGGGAGCAGCCCCCCTTTAGGGCTGCTATGGTCAGGAGCCGCAAAGCACCAAGCAGCAAGGGGAGGCTGCCCTGCGGAGCCCTGCAACAGGGGAAGGACCAGCTCTGGTCCCCCCTGCCCAGCCTGAGCTAGTGCTTGGTGGGTGTCACACACTGCTGAGCACTACGCTGCCCGAAGAGAAGAAGACAGGGGACACACATCATCCTCTCTATGTCCCAGCAGACACCAGACCCATGGCCTCCATCCTGCAGAAGATACTCAGGTGCAGACAGCCCAGGTAGCTACTGAAAGCAAGGAAGGTGACCACGCTCCACAGCCCAAGCCCCAGGCCTCCTGCCCCAGAAATACAAAAGCAGCTACACCTGGGTGTGTGGCGCTGGGGGAGACAGCATCTGTCCCCACAGACACCCCCACGACATGCTCTCCCATCACCCTTTGCCTCCAGACTGCAGTCCAACCTCTTGGACAAGAGCAAGAAGAGGACAGAGCACCTCAGCAGATGGCTTCCAAGAAAGAGCTGTTGGGCGAGAGGAGGGATGCCCAACCTGTCTTCCCTCTACCCTGCTCACTTCTAGACCTTCCCCATCATTTCCCCATGGAACCTGAGGCAAAGGAACAGCCCTGTGCCTTCCCCTCTCCCAGAGCACCTCTCAACCTGCCTAAAAACAAGGCTCCCAGTCCCACCAGCACAGAGCCCCCCAAATCCCTGCAGAGCAGCCAAGCCTGGGTGTGAGCCCCAAAGCACAACCCAGCACAGCCACTGCATGAATTGGGGTCAGCCCAGGGTGGTCTGACCAGCTGCCCATGGGCAGGATCCTGGCTCTATCCTGTTACAGCCCCTGTCTTGCAGAAGTCGGGAGCAGCCAGCAGAAACAGCCCGCACTGGCCTGCAACCAGCCACCCTCCTCTGCTCCTGCCCAGGCCAGAGGAGTCTCCCAGCTGGCCAGCCCTGGTCCCAAAATGGGCACTCAGCCCTGGCCGTGGAAGAAGAGGACGTGACTGTTCTTCAGTAAGAGGGAGCAGATAACACGAGGTCTCAGTCTTGTGGTCCCTTGCTTTGGCGTCAAGGTTCGGCCTCCTGGATCCAGGCCCGCATGCTGGAGAGGTGACGCAGCAGCAGGATGCTTTTAGCCAGGCAGAGGTGTGGGAGAGGTAGGCAGATCACAAGGACCTTGCTGTCCTTTGTCAGATGCCCTCCTCTGTTCTTTCTTTCCTCCATCTCTATTTGGTAATGACTTCATTTCTTCAATTATTAATCACCTCACTGCAATAGTGGCTGAATTAAACCCATTAAACTTCCTCTGGGACCAGCCCCAAGGAAAGAGGCAGCTCTCCAGAAAGTACATTAGAGAGAAGGCAGACAGGGAGTCGAGACAAGCTGGGGTGGGAGGAGATGCCCTTGCTGCACAGTGCAAGTCATTTCCCGTCAGCTGTGAATCTGATATCCAAGGCAGAGAGACAGGTAAGGTCTATCGTGCAAACAGCCTGTTCACACATCCCACTGGGCAGCTACAGGAAAGCATTTGCGTGGCAATTGGTTCTGCTGAAAAATAAGCCAGAAAAGTAAGTTGCACAAAAAGAATTACTTGCACAAGAGCTCCTGACAACCCACATCCTGAACTGTTGTTCCCAGATTGCCCCATCACCCTTAGCAGCAGCAGACAGGATGGGTTTGCAAGCTACTCCCCACCTGAAGCAAAGACACTGATTTCGTGTGACCTGCTGTTAAGGATCCAGCCAGGATGACTCCCACAGAGCCCACCCTGCCATCACTGGGGACTAACTGATGTCTTTAGAGAGTTTTCAGTCTGCAGAAATACCAGTTTGTCCAAATTTTGCAGAAATGTTTAAGTTCTAGCAAAGGTCCCAGCGGGAAATTGGCCTCCAGAGTGGGATGGGATTCCTGGTTGAAACCACAGGAGCCAGCCACAGTCCAGCAACTTGCCAGGATGAAAGAAAGCCAAGACCGGGCCCCAGCACAAGTCTCTGATTCTCTGATGAGCGAAGGGACCAGAGCTATGAGCCCAGGTCAAGTTATACAGAAAAGCATCTCAACCATCAGTCTGCCAGCTGTTCCGGGGAAGCAAAAACCTTCTCCCACTTCTTTTTCCTTGTTTTTCAGACATCTGTAACCATTTTTCACCCCTCTGCCAATGGTAGCAGAGAAATGCCCAACCCTCCTTGCTCTGCTCTGCCAGTTGTGCCTGCAGCTGCCTCCTGCCGAGCACCCCTCCGCACAGCTCCCCCGCCACAGCCACAGCCACAGCCGGGTGAGGCGGAAGACAAAGGCCCACACAACCTTGGGAAGGGCTGTCAGGCCCCCCCAGCCCCCCGGCAGGTGGCCCAGGGGTACCTTCTCCCCAGTCCCCAGCAGGACTCAGATGCCCTGAACCCATCCCAGACGCAAAGTGAGGCCAGGCAAATGCTGCCCAGCGGGATACCGGGAGCGCGGCCCAGCCCAGCCACTGCGAAGTGCTGGGGGCAGGCCTGGGCCTGTGATGAAGACCAGGGGAAGGGGGGCCGGGAGAGCCGGGGCCGGGGAGGGCCGGGGCGCAGGGGCCAGAAGCTCAGGGGCTCCGTATGGAGACGGCAGGGCCGCCCGCTCCGCGCTGCCCATGGCCCGTCTGCCGGCTGGGTGCAGCCGTCGCACCGCTGCGGGGCCGAGCCGGGCCCCAGGGCCTGGGGGCTGCGGGAGCCGCGCAGTCCCGGGACTGAGGGACCCCCCAGCCCTGCCCACCCGGGCTGGCTCCAGCCGCAGCTCAGGCTCGTCGGCACCGGGGCGCTCGAGTGCGGAGAGGCCCGCTTCGGGCCGGAGCTGGGCCGGGCCCCGCAGAGCCCTTCGCGGCCGGGGCCCCAGCGGCCTCGCAACCCGCCCCCGGCCTCGCAACCCGCCCCCGGCCCCGCGGGGGAGCGCCCCGCCGCGCAAGAGCGAGACCCAGGGCAGGACAGCAGGTGTAAGCGGCAGGCGCGCAGACCAATCAGCACAG
The DNA here is from genome assembly GCF_963210335.1 of Falco punctatus. Lineage (NCBI taxonomy): Eukaryota > Metazoa > Chordata > Aves > Falconiformes > Falconidae > Falco > Falco punctatus. The sequence goes on from NC_137580.1 coordinate 100,943,218, forward strand.
GGCGATGGCAAGGGGGCGTGACCACGGGGCTGAGGCGGGCGGTGCCGAGAGGGCTCTCCCTGAAGGCGGGGCTCTGTCGGAGGGGCGGGAGCTGGCGTTGAGTAACGTCCGGTTGGACCAGTGAGCTTGGCGGCAGTCACGTGAGCGGGCCGCCGGAGCCGGCTCGGGGCTGGACCTTCCCGGGGCTTCCCCTTAAGCGGCAGCCGGGCCGGCCAATGAAAATTAAGAGGGGGGACCGAGGGCGGAGCCACAGCTGCGGAGGCAGTGCCGGTGGGGCGTGCCCACGCGTGAGTGGCGGGTGGGCGAGCCAATGGCGCGGCGCCCGGCCAGCGGAGGCGCCGGAGCGGAGCGGTGGCGAGGGCGCGGCGGGGCCGTAGCGGCGGCGGGAGCGGCGGGGCCATGGACCGTGTGAGCAGCTCCATGAAGCAGGTGTCCAACCCGCTGCCCAAGGTGTTGAGTCGGCGGGCGGGCGGCGGTGGCCTGGAGGCGGAGCGGGAGAGCTTCGAGCGTGCCCAGGTACGGGGCGGGCCGCGGGGCGGGGCGGGGCGGCCGTGCGTGGTGCCGACTGAGGGGCAGGGGCTGTGGGGCGGGGCCGGAGGGCGGCGCCTGCCAGGTAGCTGGAGTCGGCCCAGGCGGGCGAGGCTGGCCCGCGTGGATTCATCCAGGTGGGCGTAGCTTGTCCGAATGGGCGGGGTCATCTCAGGTGAACCACGGGGAGCGGGGCTTACCAGAGTGGGCGGGGCCAGCGCAGGTGAGCGGAGTTGGCTCAAGTGGGCGGGCCTGCGCCAGGTGGGCGGAGATTGATGTGCGGCCCCGCCCACCCGGGGATGGATGGTCCCGCCCAGGAGAGCCCCCTCCCCCCCCCCCCCGCGGCGGGCCAGGGGTTGCCATGGCGAGCCGGGGTCGGGCCCTCCCGGGCCCTGGCTGAGCCTTCCCCGGTGGGACGCCGCTGCTGGGCCCCGGCACGCTGCCCCCCTCCTGTCGCAGCCGGGGCTGCTGGCAGGGGTCTGGGGGCTCCTTCCTGCATCCCCAGGGCACGACCCCCTCTGCCTCCGTCCACCGCAGGGGACACGGCGCTGTGCCCCCGCGGGGCCAGCTCGGGCGGGGCGCGGGGCTCCCGGGAAGGGGCACCCCCGCGGGGAACCGGGCAGGTTTTGCTCCCCACGGCACCCACAGTGCGTGGATGGGCCCTTCCCCTCTCCCCCCGCTCTGAGCCGTCCCTCGGGGTCCTGCATCGCCGGGACGCAGGGGAGGGTGGGGGCCGGGCTGAGGGGGGCAGCGGGGGTGCTTTCAGGGAAGAGGCTGGCGATCCGGGGAAGGGGCAGCGGGGGGGGCGGCTGCAGGGGGGGTGAAGAGGCGGGGGCGGCTGCAGGAGGGGCTGGGGACCCCTCGCCCCTGCCCCCTGCCCTGCCGCGGGGGGGGAGGGGCGGTCGGCGGCTGCGGCCAGGACCTGGGTGAGACCCGGGTGGGAACGGCACGTGGTGGCGGCTCGGTAATGGGAGTAAAACCGAGGGTCGGCGCTGAGGTGCCCTTACAGCAGAGAGACCCACCGGGCTGTGGCTGGATGCACCGGCAGCGCCGCGCCTCCCCCGGCCGAGCCACCTCCAGTCACTTACGGCACCAAAGGGGGAACCAGGACGGGTTCGCTCGGGCAATCGCCTGCCTGCTCCGTGTCACCAAACATCCCCCTGGGACCCCCGGAGCTCCCCCGGCCCCCCGAGAGCTGCTGCTGTCCAGAAGGGCAGAGCTGGGGGGCCTGGCTGGCGCAGGGGCACCCACGGCACCCAGCACCCGGGCAGCGTGTGGCCCCATCGCACTGGCTGCGTTTCACCTTCCGTGCTGATCAGCAAATGGCAGAGGATGGGTGTTAGGAGCTCGGTCCCTGCCTGGCTTTTCGTTCTTTTCTGTTCAGCTCTGCGCAGTTTCCTTCCTCACTTCTTTTTTTTTTTTTTTTTTTTTTTCTCATTATTTTTCATAACTTTGAAGTTTAGGGAACTTGCCAGGCACCCCTCAGATCTTCCACACATTGGTCATCCAGTTTTTACCAAACTTCTTCTTTCTAAGGTTTTTTAATAGAAACTTTGTGAGTTGGCGGGTTTTTGAGATTGGGGTTTGGGGGTTTTTTTGAAAGTGACTTTTCTTAAGAAAAGTTTAGTCTGTTAGGTGGGTTTTAAAGTTAAGATCTTACCCGTGTTTCTGCGTGTAAAGGCTCATTCCCTCCTCGCCTCCGAACCTGCCTGGCTCGTGACAGCAGCACACTCACCAGGAAGACTATTCTGGGCTAAGAGAGCCCAAACAGGCAGAAAATGGGTCAAAACTGGCCTTTAGTGAGCCTGAGTAATGCCTTGGGTTTGGCACCACTCTATTCCTGTGGTCTGAGACTCAGCTTGACAAACGAGAGCACCCTATGAAGCGCTGGTGGTGGTGGGACACCCTAGTAGTGGGGAGATGTGGTGGCAGGTAGCTGTCATGGTGGTGGGACGTTCTGATGGTTGGATGCTTTTATGGTGGTGGGACGTTCTGATGGTTGGATGCTTTTATGGTGGTGAAACGTTCTGATGGTTGGATGCTTTTATGGTGGTGGGACATTCTGGTGGTTGGATGCTCTTACAGTGGTGGGACATTCTGGTAGAAGGACACTTGCATGGTGGTGGGAGGCTCTGGTGGTGGGAGGCTTTCGTGGTGATCATCACATTGCACATCAGCTCTGCCCTGACAAAGTCCATCTGTTGGCCTGGGGACAAATGGGAATGAATATCCCAGTGGCCTCTTTTCTTCTCCCATGGTTGGTCAGGCATCTCGGTTTTCCTGGTGATGCAAATTGAGAAATCTGAGGACGTGCTGAAACATGGTATCACTGCCGTTGTGCTGCTGCGTGTCCTTGCTGCCAGCTGGGCAGGAGCTGCTCAGTGGGAACCATGGAGATCAGGCCCTCTGGTCCGGACACACACCCAAGGGCTCCCCTTTTACCACCAATGCTGACGGTTTGCACAGGAAGTTGAGCAACAGGAGCACCAGATCATGCAGTTCTGTCCCGCAGATGCATGGCTGTACAGGGCGCAGCGTTGCCGGGCAGGGGACCAGTGTGCAATGACTGTCTCCCTTTTGCTGGTGTTCCACTTGCTGTCATTCACCTCTGCTCGTCACCTCAACCTTGGTAGAATAAATCTTTGGACAGAGCAAAGGTCACCAAGGGAGGAGAAAAACCACCAAAAGTGCAAATTCTGCCGTATATTGAGGTAAATGTTGGTTTATCTGAGTGTGACGTGCATCCCCTGCAAGTTCTCCTGGTTGTATTGAGGAGCATGTCCTGGAGTCAGAGCTCTGCAGTGAAGGTCTGAAGACCTCCTCTTTTAGGTTGGTGCATTGGGATCTTCCCTCCTTGGGTCTCCCTCCCCTTCTCGCTGCAGTTGCCCACAGCAGACATCCTTGTGCCATGATGGTGCCAAGGAGTGAGTTTCATTCTGTGCTGTGGCTGGGCTGACAAAGACCAGATGTTCAGCAGCTGGATGAGCCAAGGTCTTGAGGGTGAAAATGGAGTCAGAAGGATGCAGAACTTCTGTGGGGCACAGAGGGTGCACGCTAGGGTGAAATGCCAGGCTGTGTTCCTTCTTCACTTGTGTTTTGGACTGCCGTGGGGAATTTCCCATTGTTCCCAGCAGGGACATGACCAGTGAGGGCAGTTGCAGGCAGAACTGCAGACTGACGGAGGTGGTGCATGGCATCCCCAAGCACCAGCTGGCCCCTGGAAAGCCGAAGGTGTGGAAAGGTGTCCTTCATGACCCAGTGTGATTCTGCTCAGCTGCACCTACACCAGCCCCTTCCCTCTTTTGGGAAACCAAACACTGGAGAGGGGCAAAGGTGCTCAGAAAGTGAAGGTGGGGGAAGCGTTCTTGAAGTCCCAGCACCATGTGTGCTGCGCTCCAGGCCTTATTCCTGCCCCTGTGGGCAGAAGGAAAGCAGTATGCTGTGATTGCATGTTGTCTTCTGGGCTGCAGAGACAACAGAACTCTCCCGTATGTCCCCCCATCCTGAGCCTTGCCCCAGTGTCCCATCATGAGCTTCATCATGAGCCATCATGACACGCACCACTGCAGGCTGCCTGTCTGGAGGTGGTGCTGGGTCCCAGTGATGAGGACATCCATGCAGCACTGGTGGAGACAGTGCCTGGGGGTTGTGGAGAGGGACAGAAGTTTTGTGCTGGTCCCCCCCAAGCTCACATCTGCTGGGGATTCGTGCCAGGAGATGTGGTGCCGCCTGGTACCGAAGTCACGTGCCCATCAGGGTCCCTGTGCACTTGTCCACTGGGGACAGTCCTGAGGCTGATCCATCCTGCTAGTGGTGAGTGTCGGGGGAAGACCCTTCTTGTTTAAAATTCCTCCAGAAAATCTAAAAACCTTGTGCTTTATCTTCTTTGACTGCAGGTTTTTTTCTGAGAAAGTCACCAAATAGCAAAGAGAAACGTGGTCCTCTTGGGTCACCCACGGCCGCCACTTTCTCTTGCATGTTTGCTTGCTGGGTTCTTAGGACTGTGCATTGCTGCTGGACCAGCAGTAAACGCAATTTGTGAGTCAGAAATTACCCTGGAAAGGCATATTTGCCACAGTGATTGCTGATCTGTCTGCATCACTGCTGCTATCATAAGGGGTCCCTGATGTGGTGCGGTAGGGTGTCAAACTCTGCAGCTCAGGGTTTCCCTGCAGGGAGATGAAGCATCCTGAATGCAGGTGATGCCACATCTCCTTAGAAAGGTTTTTAAGGTCCCAAGCATCCATGAGCCACTCCACCACCATCTTGGAGGGGCTGCAAAGCTCTTTTCCTTCCTGCTCTGCTGCTGGAGGAGCCCCCTCAAAGACCAGGCATGTAGAGACACTGCAGAAGAAGGAGAAAATTGTATGGGGCACAGTGATGTCAAATGAAACGGGCTTTTTGTTTCCCTCCCCCAATGTTGGTTAGTAAATCCTTTCAATGTGGGAACCAAATGTTTTCACAACAAAACACAGGTTGAAAGCAGCTTTGTGCCCATCCTGGTCCTTGCAATGGGCTGTGCCACCTTCGGGCATCGTTGCAGCCCAACTGCCACCATTAATGCAATTAATCCCTTTCCCCCATCATTTACATAACTGGGAATATGGCACTGTATCTGCCAGCCATAGCAGCCCTGTTGGTTTCAGACCAGACCTGGCTTGGTATGACTTGCAGTCACAGAGGAAATACCATTTTACTACTGAAAAAAACAATTTTTGTGGTTCAGATGCTGCAGCCGCCGGCAGCTTTGCCAAGAACTTCAGTTCTTACACAGGAAATGAGGCTCCTTTCAAAGCACCAGAGTGGGGCTATATATATAGCCTCTCTGAAAAGATATTTAAAGAAACATATTGACACTAGCAAGAACAGGAAAAAATAGCTCCTGGCTGCAGGGAGCGAGGGCTGAAGGCAGCTGAGCCCATCCTGGGGGAGTAGGTGATACAGGGGATTGATTCACAGCTCTTTCATCTCCAGTAAAATGAGCTTTGCGCTGCGTGAACCCCCATGCTTTCGGACTCCTGTCTTTTGATAGGAATTAGAGGTGCTCGGGATTGAATACAGCTTCAGCAGCAAAGAAATGAGTCATCTCATCTCTTTTCAGCAAGTCCCTCTTAGGAACTTATTTCTGTCCCCAGGGAAAGAAAATAGTTTGCCTTTTACCAGATTAAGGGCTGCTTTTCTCTTTAGTGCAATATGGGATTGGGTTGGGTTTTTTAAAAAAAATATGCAGGAATAACTGTGTTTTTTAATGGGGTGATGGACTCCGGAAGTGGCTGAGCCTCAGAAGGCCAAATAGGTTTGGTGCTGCAAGTGGGGGTGACTGCCACTGAGTCCAGGGGGCTGCTGCAGGTGGGACCATGATGGTTTTGGACCACCAAGTGGCAAGGGGGGACCTTGCCCCAAATCACATCAGAGGCTGAGCAGGGAGGCAGGGATGCTGGGGGACGTTGCTGCCCAAGAACCTCTTGCCCCTTGCTCAGCATGTGCTGCCCTGATGGTTTCAAAAGGTTCTTTAAAATCTGATCTTTGAAATACAGCTGAGCATGAACAATGTGAGACAGGTGGTGTCATTAAGTTGGCTCTGCAGTGAGGAGAGGGCTCCCACCAAGGGTGTCTTGTACTAAGGAGTGCAGGGGCTCTTGCCCTCTGAAATTCAGCTTGGTTAACTCCATCCTCCTGCAAAGCTGGGGAGAAGTAGCCAGCCAGGCAGATTATTTTTACCAAATTCCCCATCGGGGTACTGTGGACTGAGTGTGGTCCCCTCCAGCAGCACCGGCAGTGACCCCTGAGCCCAGGGAAAAGGGTGGGGAAGGGCAGGTAGGATGTGGGCACCTGTCGTGAGGAGGGAGTGGCTCATCCCAGCTCTGCTCTTCCAGGGAAAAAAACTTCTGGACAGACCAAAGTGAATAGGCTGAAGCTGCAGGAGGGACAATTTTGGCTGGAGATTGAGAAACCAAGGGTGGGGAGAAGGTGCCCATTGCAGCTCCCAGCACATCATCCCACGGGTGCAGTGCAGGGCCAGGCTGAGCATTGCCTGCTCCGGCACCATCCAGCACAGAGGCACTGGGGCTGGAGCACCCGAATGCTGTGCCCGTGCTCATCCCATCGCCCACCTCCAGCTCTGTAACTCACTCACTGTTGTGGCTGGTGGAGTGGAACGGCTGCCCCAGCCTCTGTGCAGGTCCTGAGCTTGGCAGACTCTCAGCTCCTCGGGTGCGTGTATTTCTGAGCCTGAAGCTGGATGTATTTGTGGCTGAAAGCAGGCAAGAACAGGCGTAGCGGTTTAGAGCCAGAGGTCACCATGTCTTTGCAGACTTGTTCTTGCACAAACCTGACATTTTTGTTTGGTTTTTTAATTATTATTATTATTATTTTAATTTAATTTTTTAAATTAAATTTAAAAAATTAAATTTAAAAAATTAAGAATATCAATAGTTACATTTGAAGAAACATCCTCCGCACACAGCAGGCAGTGCTGGGCAGGCTCGTGAGGCTCAGCCCCGGTGGGCTGGGTGCTGGCGCTGGGTGCTGGCTGCAGAGAACTGACTCAAAACCTCCCTGTTCTGAAGGGATTCGGCCCCTCTGCCCTGGGGTGGCCCGTACTGGGGCAGGGGGCCGGCAGCTGGGGGGTTGCACAACAGCACGAGGGCTGGAGGAAGGGCCAGGTCTCAGCCCTGATCTCTGCCACCAGCTTGGCTGATTTATTTTGCACAGTCACCAAGTCAGAAAACTTGCCGGGGACAGGCTGTTCCCGGCTGACAGCAGCCACCAGCAGCGCAGCCTGTGCTTTAGCCCGGACGTGCGAGTCCTGGCCCACGGCTGGCTAATTACACATTGTGGGCTGGCTAATTACGCATTGTGTGCTGTTCCGGGCTAATCACGCACAGGGTAAATGGTCCTTGGTCCACATGTGAAAGGTGAAGTTACTTGCTTAAAGGCGTATACAGACATTTAATGTTTTGTCATGGACAAATATTTGTGTGTCCAACACAAACTCAGAGTGGTGTGGGTTGGAAGGGACCTTCAGAGATCATCCAGTCCATCCCCCTGCCGTGGGCATCTCCCACCAGACCAGGGTGCTCCAAGCCCCATCCCACCTGGCCCTGAACCCTGCCAGGGATGGATGTGGAACTGTTGGAGCAGGTCCAGAGGAGGCCACAAAAATGATCAGAGGGCTGGAGCACTTCTCCTGTGAGGACAGGCTGAGAGTTGAGATTGTGCAGCCAGGAGAAGAGATGGCTCTGGGCAGACCTTGGAGCAGCCTTTCAAAACTTAAAGGGGGCTTATAAGATGGGGGCAGGCTTTTAGGTAGAGTCTGTTGTGATGGGACAAGGGGGAATGATTTTAAAGTAAAAGAGGGGAGATGCAGACTAGATATATGGAAGAAATTTTTTACAATGGGGGTGCTGAGGCACAGGCACAGGTTGCCCAGAGAAGCTGTGGGTGCCACATCCCCAGGAACTCAAGACCAGGTAGGAGGGGGCTCTGAGCAACCTGCTCTGGTGGGAGATGCCCCTGCCCATGGCAGGGGGATTGGACTAGGTGACCTTTCAAGGTCCCCTCCAGCCCAAACTATTCTATGATTCCATGGGAGATACACAGCTTCTCTGAGCAACCTGTGCCAGTATCTCACCACCCTCATCATAAAACATTTCTTCCTTATGTCCAGCCTAACCTATGTCCAGCCACATTCAGCTTGAAACTCCCTCTTCTCTTAGCTCACAGAGCTTCCTTTTGTAACTGCAGAATTTCAGTCCCTTCTTTGGTGGGACATTTCTGCAGCTTGACAAGTCTCACGCTCATGGAGAGCATCTCATGTGGGCTGGTCGTGGTTGGCGTTGTACCACGAGGGTGGGCTTAGCCTTGCGGCTGCTGCAGGACACAACCCTGGCCATAGCTTCCAACATCTTCAGGCCAGCACAGAGGTGCTCCCGGGTGGTCCCAGTGCCCACCGCAGGCTTTGAGGTGGGGACGTCCATCAGCTGTGTCTTGGAGCCTGTGCCTTGCTGCAGGACTTTGTGCTCTCTCACTGATCCCTTCTTGCCCTGCCTTAGCCCGCTGTGCCCGTGTGGTGCTCGGACAAGCAGATGCCATTGTGTTCTCTGTTTCCACCAATGCAAAGAGCATCAGCGCGGTGGCTGCAAAAGTTGTGTTGCTGGGAAGTCAGGTAGCTGTAGAGCTCATTCAGCTTTATTCAGCTCATAGGGAGGCTACCTGGCTTTTTTTATGGCTTGGTCATGAAACTCCAGTTGTGAGGTTGGCTTGAGTTGCCCAGATCTGTCATACTTGAGTCTTGAGGTGGAGAAGACTCTTTGTCACTTGGCTGTTGAGCAAACTAACAAAACTCTGCCTGTGCCCCTCCCATCTGGGTTTTTGGTCCTGCTGCCCCAAATGCTGCATCAAAGGCTGTTGGCAGCTGGTTTCTGTTCCCTGGGGGGTCCCCGTGGTCCGGCATTCACTGCCCGGCTTTCTACCATTTCACTGCTTTGTGACCCAATTCCTGCATGGCACAGTGCAGCCCCTCAGCCACCACCGCTGTGCTGCCGGAGCTGAGCCGGCAGGCCAGGTGTGCCACCAGGGAGGGCACGTTAAATATTTACAATGCAGAAAAAAAGTGAGTTGCAGCAAACAAAGGGACCCTTCGGGAGAGCAGGCTTCTCTCGCCAGAGCAAGGCTGGAAACTTGCGGCTGATTGTTACCATTTGTCTCTTTTATTCCATGCAAGCAGCTCGGCAGTCTCTAGAGAGTGCATGGCATCACTTTTTATTTTAATTTGCAGATGCTGGCTGGAAAATAGTGGTTTCCAGTCATTGTGTTGACATGGAAGTAAGCAAGAATACAGGGTTTCATAGGTGCAAATGGTGTTGTAAGGTGCTTGTGCCAGAACATCAGAGTCGCCCAGGGACTGGTCCCTTCTCCTGAGAGCCCAGAAAGGAGGTGATGGCATGAGTGCTGAGACCTCACCAGTAGACCTCACAGACCTAGTGATGTATGTCCTGAGATACAGCTCCCACCAGGCAGCGTTCCTGCAGGATAAGGCATCTGGGCGCAGGAGGGCTCTGGGTACGGTTACAAAGAGTCATTTGCTCTCCTGCACAAGCGAGATGTGGCCCGCAGCTCCCCAGCCTGCTGCTGGTGGAGGGTCCTGTTCATCCAGGTGCGGAATAAATGCAATCTCTGTCATCCACTGACTTAACACTCATCAGCATTTCTGCATCTTGGGGGGCTCGGCAGCAGGTTACACTGGTGCTGTGGACATCGTGGTTGTCCCTTTCCTCCTGAGCCATGGTTACTGTGTGCACCAAGTGTGCCGTCTTCAGGTTGCTCCTTGTGGGCCACCCAGTCCAGCTCTACAACCCTCAGAACTGCTCACAACAGAAGTCCCACACCACTAGTTAGTGTTATGCAAAGATTTTCCAAGGTCTTAAGGCAGTGCTGAAGTGGAGACAGAGGAAGACTTTGACTTCTCCTGGGTTGAAGAAGTCAATGTAGACTAGGAATGGCCCTACCAAAGAGATGGCTTCTTCGGCACTGAATAAGTCACTGAAGTCGTTGAAGAAGCTATCTGTGCTGGTGGAGCCATTCCTAGTTTGGGACCTGGTGGAGACCTTGTGTTTTCCCTGCCAGAAAGGTTTTGTGCAGTTCACAAAACAGATGGGAAGGAAATGTTCTGATAGAGACAGCGAGGTCTGGCTGCTTCCACGGAAGTACATACTTGTCTGGAGAGGGCAAAGGCAAAGTGTTTCTGAGTTTCCTCAGTTTTATGGTCTCATTCTGTACCTGGAACTTGGCATGGTCTGGACTGTCCTGCTGGGATGCATGGAGCGGGTGTCAGGTGAGGCTGTTAAGCCGTGCAAGAGCCAGCCTGGGGAGCGGGGAGCTGCATTTCAGCATGGCTCTTTCCTCCCCATGGTCCTGGGGGACACTTCATGCCCTGTCTCTGCTTACTGTGGTACCTGCCACAGGTGTTGGTAGATGTACCTGTGCCTCCACCCAAGCACAGAGCATCTGGTTGCTGCAGGGACCCAGGCTTGTGTTGGGGTGGGTCATGCACAGTGTGGCATGAAGGTGGACCTTTACCTCCTGTCCTCGTGCAGGAGGGGTGAGAGGTGGTGGGATGACTTGGGACACAGCACAACCAACATTTTGGTGGGTGGGATCCAGCCTGGAGTTTCTGCCATGCCCCACAGCTCTTTGTGAGCACCTTGAAGGGTGATATTAGCTGAGGAGCTGGGTTGAGCAAGACCGTCTCCTGGCTTCACTCATCTCCTGGTGAGATGCTCTTGGCCTCAACAAGAGGACACACTCCTCTCTTGTTTGTCTTCCTGGCTACTGCAGTCCCGCTCCAGCTCTTTTTATAGTTCAGAAAGAAGTGCCTTGAGTTTCTGAGTCGTCTGGGAGGCCAAGCACACAGGGAGGAGTCGCAGCTAGAAATAGGGCTGCTCACTGCTTATGCATTCCAGTTTTATTATTTTTTTAGCTATGTCCAAGTTTGAAGAGTCCCACTGCCGCAAGCACTGAGCTGGGAACCATGTCCTGCATTTTTTCCACTCGGATTGAGTCTTCCTTCTCCTTTGCCTTATTCCCAGTGCCCTCACACCAGCTGTTGAGCCTCTACGAGATGGCTTTCCCAGGGAATGAGGTCTCTCAACCCTGCCTGTATTTTCTGTAACCCCCAGATTTCACACCTTGGCATGGCTGGTTTGGCAGAAGAGCTCCCTGTGTACCGGCAGCATTGGCCAAAGCTGCAGAAATTAATAATGCCTGGGGGGTGGATGACCGAATCAGGTATTTGCTAAAGCTGCTGGGTGGTGAGTGAAGAGCTCGGACAAAATGTTCAGTGATTTCTGCCCACTAGGAGGGAAGCGAAGCTTCGTCTGCTGCACGGACAAAATAAACGAGCAAAAAGGAGAGGACAATTTGTTTGACAAAATCTGTGGTTTTCAGCCCCATAAAATGAGCTGGGATTTTAGCTGTGGTGCAAAGCCAAGGGGCTGGCGCAGGCTCCATGGGCATCCCAGCGGGTCTGCTCCTCTCTCCCATGGGAGTGGGGAATAATTAACTATATCACCTCTAGACTTTGCTATTAATCCCTTAATACTTGGATACCATTTTAGGGCATGCCATGGCTGCAGTCTTCCCCTCTGAGAGTTTTTATCACACGGGCACTGGTTTGGGTCCCTGCTGCCACTTGTCTGCTGGCCTCCGTGGTGCCGTGCGTGTGCAAGCATTATTCAGGCAGCTGGGCTGCATCAGCCAAGACAGGCTGACACACCACCGGTGCCTGCTGGGAGTGGGACACACTGGGGAAAAATTCATCTGAGGTCAAATCTGAACCAATCCCTTCCTCTGATCAGCCATCAAGTGGAAACAGCAATTAGCCAAACTGTCCCTGTTACACCTTTTATGATTGTCCTCCCTTTTCTGCTGCCTTGACTAGCTCTGGGAACAATTGCTCTCTAGTTATCCAGCTTCGCTCCCCATCAGCAGAAAAAAGAGATTTTGCATATCGTGGAAATGCTAAGAACTGCAGATTCCTATCAGTGGATGAAGTCTGTCAGCTCCTTTCTTCTGATGATAAGCAAATTTTGGGTATCTGATCCCAGCACCTCCAAGGGACTGTTTCTTTCCAGCTTGCAACCAGAAGTGGTGTGTTTACTGCTCGGTGAAATAACCAGCAGACGTTGTCGTTGTGAGCAGTGTGCATAGCCATGGTGAAAGCTTCTTCTTCTTATCCTAGGTATTTCCATCTTTTCCAGCCCTAGAGGGCAAGAAGGACTGATGCTCAGCTCCTTCTGCGTCCCTGCCCCACGTAATGGCTGCAGCAGTGATTCCCGGGCTGTCCCTGCAGCCTGGATGCTCCTGTATGTGATGTCTGCTCCTCACCTGCATTTTTTTCTCCTGGTCCTGGTGTTCAGCTGCAATATGCTCTTCTCGCAGGTAGCAGCATTGTGCAGATTCTCACTAGTTGTCACCATGCAGATTTCTGTTTCTCTGTGCCTCACCGGTGAGTGCTTGGGTACGGCACCGAGCACTGGCCGTGGCAGCTGGGCTGTGTTCAGGCCTCTCTGGGTTGTTTATGATAGTATCAGTCAGTAGATTTCTAGCACAGTATTTATCCAGAAATGTAAAAAAAATTGCCCTGATTCCCTGAATGCCATGGGAACATGGAGGATTTTCTACAGACAAGCACTGGGTGCGGCTCCTGTGGTCCTCGGGCAGGTGCCTCACTCAGCCGTCCACCTTCACCCAGACCAGTCTTATTCCTGTGGCTTTTGTGTCCAGGAGGCTGGCTGTCACCCACCGGCTTTCACAGGAGCCCTTGTCCCCACGTCACACCAGTCACACGGGAGCCCTTGTCCCTGCGTCACGCCGGCCAGCCCTGTCACCTTCCAACCTGCACGTTCCTTGGAGGAGGGTGCCCCAGGGAGGCGAGGACCGCGGTCCCCTGTGTTGGGCTGGCCTGGCAGTGTCTGACAACTGCCGAACTGCTGAAAAAGAATGAAATCGGGTGTGTTTAGTAGGATGTTTGATTTTGAGTACTTGGAAAACTTCAGGACTTCGCTGCACCAGCCGGACCCTTTATTGCCATCTCTGGGAGAACAGGACTGAGCTGCTGCGTGTGGCTCATCTGCTGGTGGGAGCGCTGCCTCATGGATGGGGGGTGACCGTGGCCGGCGGTTGGGGTGAGGTGCCTGCTTGCACTTCAGCTCCAGCTCAGCTGTCAGTGCATAACCAGGAGCACACAATTTGTTTCTTGGAGCTGATACCTCATCGTGTTGGCGTCCTGTGTGCCCCTCTGCCAGCGATACATGCCCAGCGCCGTCGGGCAGCAGTAGTATTGTGTACAGTACGGATGCTGTGATTTGCTTTCGAGAGCAGAGATTTCCCTCTCAGATTATATCCTCTGATTTCCTGAAACAACAGAGAGATACTGGGCCCACCCTTCCCTCTGCCCTGTTTAATTCTGGCCGGGGCATCCTCAGGGTGCAGAGCAGCTTCCCTGCCTCCTGTCCTGCACCCGGCCAGGGCTGTGCTGCCACCTTTGTAGCCCCGGTAGTGCTGGGGACAAGCGCTGCATCCCCCCGAACCCCATCCTGCTGCGGAGGAGGCATCATCCTGCTGGTGAGGCTGCAGGAGGCCAGGAGCGGGGTGCTGGGTGCCGCTTGCCCATGAGTCGGGCCCGTGTCTCGGTGGAGTCACACGTGGGTGAGCCACGGGGCACCAGCGGCTCCCAGCGCAGGGTCATCTCCTGCTGCCACCGGCGAGGCTCCCAATGGAGCTGCCTCTCGCAGTCTTGCCCCGTCCAAGTGCCTGTCATCCATCTTCCCCATCCTGCCAGGAGGCACGGTTGTGTTTTCCACACCCAGAGCTGGGTTTACACTCTCGGTTCCTCTCCAGCCACGGTGCTGCGGCTGGCAGGAGCAGGACAGCGCAACCCTTTCTTCTTGGGCTGGGGAAGCCAAAGGGTGTGTTGGCACACACCCCAGCCAGCAGTGTTTGCTTTCAAACAAGGAAAATGAGTAAAAACTAATGTTTAGATCTCGGGAAGGGATCTCACAGCCTGCGATTCTCCCGTTGGTACGCGTCAGACAAGCAGCAGTAACAAACACATGAAGCAGTTTCCTTTATACGCTGGGAGTTTTTTCCACCTCGGGCTCCACCCTGTGTCCCAGCGGAGATCCCTGCTCGGCTCTGCCTGCTCCCCAGGCGCCTTCCACACCCCACGAGCAGGCAGCGAGCCAGATGCTCAGAGCCCAGCAAAGTCACGGATCTCCCTGTGGGGAGCATCACCTGCAGTGGGGAGCGTCCGCAGATACAGGAGAGGTGTCAAACATGGGGAGCATGGCCTGCTGGTACTCTTAAAAGAGCTTTAAAAAGCTTTGTAATTTTTTTTTTTAAATTAAAAATTTTAAAAATAAAAGTTTTAAGATTTTTAACATTTTAAAACATTTTAAAATAAAAAAGATTTTTAAAATAAAAATTTTAAAATTTCCTTTTTAAAAAACAAGGAAAGCTTGCACTCACGTACCAGAACAGGACTGGCTTATTTTCCAATTATACATCCATCAGAGACTGTTTCTTGTACCTCCTCAGTCCCATCCTGTTCTGCACGAGGAGCGGGCGCCTATCGCTGGGCACTACGGTTACAGCCACCAGCAGCACACACCGTGCACCAGCAGTGCACAGTGGCCTGGGCACTGGGGCTTGGGGACCACAGCCGTGGCTTAACGAAGACAGATGCTCATTTCTGAACTGCTGGGAGATCCCAGGGGATGCATGCAGAGCTCTGTCCTGCTCCAACGCAGACAGCCCTTTGTCATCTTTGGGTTAGGTCCTATGCATTTATTAAACCAGTATTTATTAATTATAAAGGTCAAACCTTCCCAGCGGCAGAGGTTTGGATGCTGGGCGTGGGCTGTTGCCTTGCTGGGAGAGGGGAGTAGTTTCAGCCACAGGGTATCATCCTGGCAGTAGTAGCTTGCTGTGTAAGGGGATGCTGAGCAGCGAATTAAAAATGTCATTTTTATCTGTCATTTGGACATCAGTTTGTTTGCTCCAGCATTTTCCCCCTAGACTGAACTGGGCACCTTGATGCCACTGGGTCTGCTGGGAGGGAGACCAGCCCACTGCCCCTTCCCAAGGCCACAGGCTGCAACCCACAGCTCTTCGGAGCCCATGGCATGCTGGCACTTCTGGGAAGCGGCTCTGCAGGAGACAAGGAGGTGGACAGAGGTCTCCTCAGCTGGGCTGGGGGTGAGAGAGCTGGGAAGTGACCTGCAACACCAAAGAAAGCTGAAGAACCTCTGAGAGCACTTGGGGGAGGAGGCAGCATTGCAGCAAGACGGCATTGCCCGCTTTGTTCCAACCTCTCCCTGCAAGTGCACGGCACTTAAATATGAATATACTCAGAGCTGGAAACTTTCCCAGGGCTGTAAATATGTTGCCTATTTCCTATAAATACTTTTTCCACTGCCTGTTAGCTAGAGGCGGGCTCAGCTTCTGCAGCCCTCTGCATGTGTCCAGTGCTGCTTTGCAGGCTGCAGGCAGGGTCTGGAAGGGAAGGGGTCTGGAAGGGTCTGGCAGCATCGCCCCACAGGGAGAACATTTGCTGTGGCATTTCCCAACTTATTGCATGAGGTGATTCAATTTCAGATTAGTTTGTTCCTCATTCATTATGTGGATGTACTGAAACTGTTAACTGCTGGGAGCATCCACTCAGCCCCCTTCTCCCCCGTCTTCTGCATCTGTGTGGAAATAAAGCTCAGGAGAAGGTGTGAGAAGGTCCTGGGTGGTGGGTGCAACAAGTCTTGGCTGGGCACTGAGCTGAAGCATCACACACGTGGTATTGCCACCGGGTCTGCAGGTCTGAATTCAAAGGACAAACAAAAGCAGGTAATTCAAATGATTCCTCTGATAAGGCAATTTGAAGATCATTTAAGGCAGAAGTGTGGAGACTGCTGAAGGGAGGGGGCTGCGTGTGTGTGGGAGGAGGAGGAGGACAGCATCCGAGGGCAGATGCTGAAGGTATTTGGCATGGCTCAGTCTCCAGCCCCATGGGCACCAGCTGTGCTCCACATGAAACCTCCAGCTCCCCATGCATGAAGCCTCCAGAGCAGAACTTAGGGGCTTCCAAAGGAAATTGGTGGGGGCTGTGTTTTATCGACCATCTTCTGAATCCTGGGCAGCACTGATCCACATACGGAGGGCCTGCAGTGTAGAGAAGCGCGGACAAAGTTGGGGGCCAGTGACGGGTGTAAATGGCCCCATTGCTGGGGATGGGTGCTGAGGGCAGTTACCCCCACAGCCCTCGGGAGTGGCAGAGGAGCTCTGGGCACCTGCAGCCCAGGCAGCAGCGAGGGGCAAACACGGGAGCACCGAGTGCAGTGCTGATGGCTCAGTAGCACGGCCGTGACCTTTGCTGACCCTGTTTCCTTTGGGGTGTTTTTTTTATCTCGATGGTGTCAGCATCAGGCTTACGAGAAGGAAGCGACTAACTGCAGCGGTGCATTATGCACGTGTGAAGAAAGACCAAGCCTCAGCTGCAGCCAGGAAGGGTTTCCAGATAAGCTGCTCAGACGGATGGGGCCGCAGGGGACACAGAACACACCCGCGAGTGATGAGCAAGTGGTCACATACGTATTAGCTGAGGTTAAGCATGCAGGTTTACATCCCACTACCATAACTCACTTATGTGGCTGCTGAAGGCTGTCTTCTTGCATTGAGGGCTTCAGGGGTGTCCTTCACCATCTGTCAGAGGATCATTGAGCAGGCTGGGTTGGAAGGGACCTTCAGAGATCATATAGTCCAACCCCCCCTGCTGTGGGCAGGGCCCCCTCCCCCCAGCCCAGGCTGCTCCCAGCCCCGTCCCACCTGGCCCTGACCCCTGCCAGGGATGGGGCACCCACAGCCGCTCTGGGCAGCCTGTGCCCGTGTCACCACCCTCGTGGTGCAACATTCCTTCCCTCTGTCCAGCCTAAACCTACTCTCTTCCAGTTCAAAGCCGCTGCCCCTTGTCCTGTCGCTGCAGGCCCTGGTCAAAGCCTCTCCCCATCTTTCCTGTGTGCCCCCTTGAAGCGCTGAGCGGTCGCAGGAAGATGTGCCCGGAGCCGCCTCTTCTCCAGGCTGCACAACCCCGACTCTCCCAGCTTTTCTCCAGGGCAGAGGTGTTCCAGCCCTGGGGCCAATTTGGTGGCCTCCTGTGGACCCGCTGTACCAGGGCCACGTCTGCCTTGTGCTGGGTCCCCCAGAGCTGGAGCAGCGCTGCGGGGGGCTGTGAGGAGAGCGGAGCAGAGGGGGAGCATCCCCTCCCTTGAGCTGCTGGTGATGCAGCCCAGGAGGTGCTTGGCTTTCTGGGCTGCAAGTGCACAGTGCTGGCTGATGTCCCATTTGTCACTCAATGATATCCCCCAGTCCTCATCAGGGTGCCCTCCATCTATCTGTCACAGCACTCTCCAAACTATCAAGCTGCAGCAAGGTCTTTTACCATCTCATACCAACATACTCTTCATACAGTCCCTCTGCTACCTTCTCCTCACCTCATCCAGGGCATATGTTGTCTCTCTTCCCTCTACTTCTTCCTCAGCTGCTCTCCCTTCACTGGCTCTCAACCTCTTCATTTACCCAGCCACACCTGCACCTTGTCTACAACAGCCAACCCACCAACCCTGAAGCCAACCCACAGTTGTGTATTATCAATGCTAATTAACCCAGCTTCAGTCTTCTATATCCCTCCCCCCACCCCCCACCCCAGTCTGTGCAGGTACGGGGGATTGTGCTGACCCAGGTGTAGGACCCTGCACTTGGCCCGGCTGAACTTCATGAGGTTTGCACAGACCCACTGCTCCGGCCTATCCAGGACCCTCTGGATGCCATCCCTTCCCTCCAGCGTCTCAGCTGCACCAGTCAGCTCAGTGTCATCCCTTCTATGCCTTCCTTACCCCCCATGGCAGGAAGGGAAGGAGTTTCTTCTGCTCCAGTTTTGGATGGAGAATCTGCCCGAGTCCTTGAAACATCAGCAGGAGGCCAAGGATGCTGCTTATCCTGCCTCTCTCATTCCCTCTTGCATTTTCAATCCCGTCAGCTTTGGAGAGCTGCTCGCTGAGCTCCTAACCTGGGACGGGCCCTGTCCACGGGCGCTGCTTGAGCAATGTCACACGAGGCTCACGCAGCCGCTGTAACACCAATGGCTGTACATTGAACAATGAGCTAAAAATAACAAACGATCAATAACGGCAGCATGAACTCTGGCTTATTTATTAATTATTTTTTTTTTAGAAAATCTGTATATTGACAACACAACGAGGCAGCTTTCTGTAAAGGCAGGAGGAAAAATGGAGCCGGGCTCCCTGCCCACGCCCCAGCCTGGGGCTGGCAGCGGTGCCAGCATCACCCGCGCCCGTCTGTCCCATGGGGGTTGTGCCGTCCTGCACCCTGGGAGCCCCACGCTTCCCTTCTGCCTGGGGTGATGTGGAAGGGCTGCCCTGCTCCCTAGTCCCCCGTGCTGGCCCAGCCCATGGCAAGGAGCTGGGGGAGCTCAGAACCCGCTGACATAACCCCATCACCGGCAGCCCTGGGCTGCCCGCTCCTGCCCGCTCTGCCTGCTCTGTGCCAGCGCACGCCTTCGGTGCGGCCGCCAGCCTTGGAGTCGTGCCCGCCTCAGACTGATCTGCTTTTTCCTCTCGCTTTCACATGCCCAGGAAACTGCGGCATTACAAGGATTTGAAAATGGCCTTGAGCTTTTTAAGCACTGCTCTGAAGCAGATATTTTTCCTAAATCAAGATTTGCAAAGGTATTTGGGCATTAGCTGGCCAGGGGGATTTCCAGAAGCATCAGAGCACCCAAACACCCTTTAAATCTGCCTCCCATGCGAGTGCAGATTTGGTACTGAAAAGCAGCTAGAACGATTTGGAGGATTTTTTTTTACATCATCAGTGTAAAGTGATGTAAGTGTTCTCTGAAGGCGTTCCTTGCTGGTTCCCTTCTGAAAATTGCAGTGGTGTGGGATCAGCCCAGAGGGGTTTGGCCGAATTGTGGTGTCTGAGTCCAGAGAAACTCATTCCACCTTCAGCTTCTGCCAGTGTGGCTGCTCCGTCCCTCAATCCCAAATAACCCGTGGGGTGAGTCTGGCTGTGGGGAGGGGACCTGGGGCAGGTCTTGGCTCAGTGTTGGAAGGACACAGAGCAGTGCAGTGGATCAGTCAGGACAGCTGTTCTGTGTGTTGTGTGTCACGATACTCTTAACATCCCAACTCAACACGAAAAAAAAGCCATTGCCACAAACAGCGATAGTGAGGTGGGTTCTTCCTCTAAATCACACTATTACAAATACAACCCCGTGCCCAGCATTTGCTCTCTTCCTGTAAAAAGCAAAACTTGCACAGCCAGCGATGCTCACCCAGCTCCACGGACCGGTAACTAAACCCAGCCTAATGAGTCCTTGAGAGCGCTTCCCCTGAGCAAGTGCTTCAGATCTGGAGAGATGCCGAAAAGAGCTGAAACCTGCAAAACAGAAAATAAATAGTTGTCTAAGTGCTCAGTGGTTTTCCCAATGATCCTGCTGTTCTGTTTTATGCCTAGAGCTCTGAAAACCCCAGGATCCTGGAGATCCCATATCAGAGAGATGCTCCAGCAACATCTTGCACAGTTAAGCCATGGGGCTCTGGGGCAGGTGAGTTTAAACTGCTCCTGTACTGGAGCAGCTGGAAAAAAATGCCATTCCCTGAGGAAGACAAATTTAAGAGACTGAATCCAGGGGATGGTTCGAGACCATGAGTCCCGTTTGGTTCATTCCCTCAGGGAAGACTTGGGAAATACAGAGAGATCAAGAGGGAGCAACAGATATTATTAGTCAGCCAGGAGGGAGGCGGCTGCAGGGGAAGAGGGTTTAAAAGCTTCAGGGTATTTTTAGATGTGGTAAAATGAACAGTGGGGAGGGGGAAAGAGTCAAGGAGACCTCTGAGAGACGTAAATGCTTCACAGAGCAGCAAATGCTTCACAGAGCAGCGTGGCCTGGGCTTTCCACTGCATCCTGCCCCAAGCATCAGTTGAGGCAGAGATTTGCTCAAACAGAAGTAGGGGATGTAAAACAATAAAAGAAAATGCCTTCTAGATCTTTACCTAACAAACCTTGTCAAGCTGGCTGTAATGACAAAAGGCCACATTTGCTGAGACATTTTAGCCCTAATTCCCTTAATTTTAGCTGGAGTCAGTTGCCAAAACGGAGTTTAAAAGCTGCTTGCGGAGCCTCCGGCAGGCTCGGGTAGATGCTGAACATCTCTTCCATCTTCATCCACCATGGTCCAGACCACACACACCATCCCAGCAGCTCACGGGAGAATAATGGAGCTGCAGGAGGACGGAGGCTGTTTCCAGGGTGGTGTAAAGGGTCTTGGAGTGAAGCACTGGGTGAGATTAAATACAGCTGAGGGGGAGAGGTGGGGACTGTCCACCTCTCCTGATCAGCCGGGAGGATAATGAAGGCACTCAGAGGACAGGGTGAAGCAAGGGGCTGCCTCCCCCCTGGTTCTCCAGGGAAGCAGCCCTTGCTTTGCCATCCCTGTTCCCTGCCAGGAAAGATCCCTTCCTCCCCAGGTTGGGGGGGTTGGCAGAGGCAGTGCCTTTGATGTCCTGTGGTTTTCCAGCATCCCCCCAGCTGCCTTCATTCACAGGGTGACTCCCTCCATCCCAACTGGAGTACATCTGCTCCGGAGAGGCTTGCTGGGGCTGGTCTTCAGCAGGCACCTCCTGAGTTGCTGGGATGGGATGCAGCCCAGGATAGGGTTGCTGGGGTCTGGGGTGAAGCATCTGGGTTTGCACACCCCACTGGACGTTCTGCACATCCCCTGTTCCCGCCACAGCGCATGGAGGCATAGAGGAAGACCCTTTACAAAGCCTTTGGTGGATTTGTGCGAGTGACTCAAGTAGAATATCTATTTGTCTCTATAGCAGCTGAAGGAAACTGGAAGCAGAGCTGATGGTCCCGCAGCTGCCACGAGCAGCAGGTCAGCGCCTCAGCATCTTTATGGGAGGCCCTGGGAATAACCCGGGAGCGCCGTGTGGGGCAGGACCACCTCTTGTGCACCGGCACCAGTGCTTCTCCACAGCGATGTGGTGAAGCAGGGAACTCCCCTTGAGCTTGGTAAAACAAGAAGGAAATTCTTTTCACCCTGATGCATCCCTGGGTGGGATTTGTCTCAACAGGTCACGCCAGCCCCTCCTGAGCCCCGGCATGGCCATGTGCGCTGGCATCCCCACTCCCCACTAACTGCTTTCAGCTTGGGAAGTGCAGCTTTGTTTGCCACCAGGGAATCTGGGATTCCCTCTGTCCCAGGAACCCTCCTGAAATTGCCTTTAAATTAATTCTCAGGTTTTCTTGTAGAGATGCATTGGCTCTTTATTTTTGCCCTCTAGCTGAAGACCCCTGCCTTGCTGCGAAGCCAGGGGGGGCTGGAGCTCTTTGCCTTTTCCCCAAGTGCTTTGTGGTGGCCTCCAAGATCTGGGCTTTGCCAGCTGGAGCAGCTCAGCCACAAGGAACCACGCAGCTGCCATGGCTGTGCCGCAGCAGCTAGACACTTGCACATCCCAGCTCTGCAGCATCCGTAGGAAGCCGCCGATAATGGCAATAACCACCGTCTCTCTGAACTGGCTTTAGCACCAGCTGAGACATTGGGTTCAGGGGTGCGCTTTTGTGACAGCTTGATTTTGAAAAATAGGATTAATGATGATGAGCTGACTTAATTTGTGGGATTAAGGAGGGATGTTGGGAGCACAAAGCCTGTATATGGGAGGTGGGCAGCTTGGCATGGCTGCACACGGGTTTCTGTGGTATTACAGGGTGTCACCGGTAAATATGGCTAAAGAATGGATCCTGCATGTTATTTTACAAGCTCTCTATTTCTCATGCAGGTGGCATCGTAGGAAAGGTCACATCCATCCTATGCAGGTGATGGTGGGGATTGGGTTTTGCTCCAGAGGATGCTTTTTGGTTTTGGCTATGCTTTGCAGCGCGTGCTCTTTGCATACCTCCTTAAGGTCTCTTCATTCAAATGAAGCATTAAAACCTTATGACCAAGTGCTAATTGCAGGGCTGTGGCCTCTGGAGGTTGTGGCTTCTAGGTGCTGAGGTGCTCTGGGAAGTGTGGACCGCATTTGCAGGACATTCTGGGACAGCAAGGCAGCAGCTGTCATGTCGTTGGGTTCAGAGCAATGCTAAACCCAGCCAAGGGTGAATTAATTAATTCCAGGATCCCATTAAACCAGGGGCAACACCAAGCTAGGGGGATGGGCTGCACAACAAGGACCCAGGCTCCCATTTCCCATGCCAGAGCACAGCTGGGAATCGCTTGCTGCGGGGCTTCACTGTGGGGAGGGCACAAATGCCAATGCTACTTCCCAGCCACGGCGCTCAGTTCTGAGTTTGTCCCCTCTGCTTTCAGGGCCTGGGCACCCTGTCGCAGGGATGCTGGGGTTGGTGCTGTGCCTCCTGTGGCCAGCACAGCAGAAACCGTTCCTGCCATGCACACATGCTGTCACACCTATCGTGATAGAGGCTGTCAGGCACTGTCATACCTAGTGTGATGGGGCAGGCAGCAGATACCCGTGATAGAGGCAGGCCTGTGATGGGGCAGGTGTCCGTGACAGGGGCAGGATCCGTGATGGGGCAGGTGTCCGTGACAGGATCTGTGATGGGGCAGGCAGCCACAACAGTGGCAGGTACCCAGCCCAGGAGCACTGCCTCATGCTCGCTCCCAGGCTCAGAGCAGGGACCAGACTCTGCTCCTGGAGGAATTTTGGCTGCTGCTCGAAACCAGCTGATCCAGCAAATGCATCTGTCCAGCAAACAAAAGACAAGCCATGTACCTATAGTGCTGCCGAGCAGTGCGTCCACCAGCCCATCCCAGGAATCACAGCGGAGGCTTTAACAGCCACTTGAGGAAACCACGACCTGGGTCTTGGCCCTAAAAGCTGCCCCCCGCTCCCCCCCCCCCTCCGCCCCAGGCTAGGATTAATTGGGGGGGAGGGTGGGTGCAGAGCTGGGTGCTGGCAGGGCACCGGGTTAGTGGCACTCTGCGGGTCCCTGCAGGGGTGTGGGATCCCATTATTTTATTAAAATCGGCCAAGGCGCCATCCCAGAGTAAGTGGCTGAGCCGTGGCCAGACTGCAGTAATCCCGGGGGATTAGCGTTCGGCCAGGGCCAGCGCCACAGAAGCATTTTTTTCTTCTCCTCCACCTTGGGCCGAGGGGCAGCTGCAATGCTTCACCTCCTCCCCGCGTTGGGGTGGCTTTTAGGGACGACAGAAGAACGGTCTGGGGTTCTTTCGTGCCTCCAGTCGGAGGATGCTAAACTGCTTCTTGAGCACCGGTGGGAGCCGGGAAGAAACCAGATGCTGCTGCTGGGCGTTGGGCTGCGCGGTGGCAGGGGGGCAGCGCTGCCTGGGGAGGGGGCACGGCGGGCTGGCCGTGCCACCCCGGGTCAGTTGGTTTTGTTGTTGGGAGCGGAGACTGCGACAGCTCAGTGGGCTCCTGTGCAAGGGAAACCCTGGGCAGGGCACCGGGCAGACCCTCGGGGGCAGCGTCCCCCTTGGACACAGATGTGGGGCAGACAGGGCAGGGGGTCAGGGGATGGGGCAGGCAGGAGCAGGGGTCGGGCAGGCTGCAGCACTGGGGTGCGCAGCGCCCCCCCCCGCCCCCGGGCACCCCCTGCGCTGTGCCGCTGCCCCTGCACCACGCACGGGCTGCGGGCGCGTGCCGCGGCGGGGCGCTCCCGGTGGCGGGTGCCGGGTGCCCGGTGGCCCGGCCCGGCCCCCCCTCCTCGACCCCCTCCCCCTCCGCGCGGCTCCTTTGTTGTTCCGGCCGAGCGCGGAGGCCGCCCCCTCCCCCTGCCCAGCGCGGCTGTGCCGCCCCCGGCGGGAGCGCGCCCGTGCGCGGGAGCGCGCCCCCTCCCCTCCCTCCCTCCGCGCCGCCGCCGCCCGGCAGAACCTTCCAGCGCCGCCGCCCCGGTGCCGCCGCCATGGGCGCCGCGCCGCGCTGAGCCCGCATCGCGCCCGGGCCCGCCGCCATGGAGCTGGGCAAGGTGGTAAGTGCGCGGCCTCCGGGGACCCCCGCGGGGGGGCGGGGGGCTGCGCCCGGCGGGGCCCCTTCCCGGGGAGTTCGGCAGCGCGGGCGCGGAGCCGGGGGGCAGCGGGGGCAGCCGGAGCCGTGCGGCCCCTCTCGCGCTTACCGGGGGGTCTCCCCCGCGCGCGGCCGGTGCCCCCGCGCGCTGCCGCAGCCCGGGCCGGGGGCGGCGCCCACCCGCCCGTTGGACTCGCTGCGCCCCGCGGGGCTGGGCGGTGCCGCGCGCCCCCGTGTCCCCGCGTGCCCCGGCCCCGCGCGGCGGTCACGGCCCATCCGGGGCGGGGGGCGAGCTGGTCGGTGCTGGGGGAGCTCCCCGGTGTGGCGGGCAGCCCGCCTGGTCTGGCTGCCGCCGGCTCCGCTGCGGGGCCCGGGCGTCCCGGCGGGATAACGGGCGAGGGACGCTGCCGCTCGCGGGCGGCGTCGCACGGAACGGTGCCCACCGGGTTCCTACCGAAGCCGCCTGGGCACTGCCGGGCTCCGCGGCATCGCGGCACCGCTTGATTCCGGAGCATCCTGAGGGCGAGATGCGCCCGGGTGCTCCTGCGGGATAAACTTCCCCGGTAGGTCGGTCCCGGGATGCTGTTCCCCCGAACACACACCCGGAGGTGAGCCTCTGACATCTGCGTCCTCTGCCCTCGCTCCTGTATTGCCTTCTGTTTCGAAAAATGCCCAAATACCTGTATTTGCTGGGAAGCAGAAGTCTCTGGTCAGGACCATCAGGAACATTTTAGGAATATTTGAAGGCGGTTGGAACCTTCCTGAACCACCGACCCTGGGAAACACAGCCATCCTCCCGCTCCAGATAGAAATCGCCACTGCTGGAAGAGATTATCTTCGCATAAAATCCCCACTTAAAATTAAAATCCTGGCTAACAGGGCAGCTTGCGGGAAAGGCTCTGGCTGTGGCCGAGCCAGCTGGGCAGCGGGGCAGGAGTGATGGAGTGCCCATATCAATAATTAAAGCAAGAAGAGTAACGAGTGTTTTTCATGCGGAGGAGTGTAGGGGTCCTGGGCGGCCGCCTCTTTTTCTGCCTCTCCACGGACCCAGCTGCCCATGATGGGGTCTCTGGTTGTGCTGTGGGGTCTCTGGTTGTGCTGTGGGGTCTCTGGTTGTGCTGTGGGGTCTCTGGTTGCAGTGGATCTGAAGTGCCTGGCAGCAGGAGCTAGGGCCCACGCTGGCCCTTCATGGTGCTGGCTGTGACCAAAGCACTCCCCAAGCTCTTCTGCAGCTTCAGTTGTCTTCTCTTTTGGCTGTTATTTTAGCTGGAGGCTTCAAAGGGGTCTGCATTTTACAGTGTCAGCTTCCCCGATGGTCGTTGGTGAGGTTTGGGTTCTTCAGTAGCCTCACTTTTTACCAGCTGTTCTCACCAAAACCACTTTTCTTGCAGTCCTTTTCCCTCCTGACCCTCCAAAGGTTTATCTGCATATCGGAAAAGTCCATGTTGCTTAAACTGGATTTAAAAAAGACATGTCCAGTAATTAATCTGCATAAATTGCTTATGGCTCTGGACAAGTCCAGTGGCTCAGCTCTTTGGGTGCCAGTCCCCCAACAGTGGGCAGTGATGTGTTCAGCATAGCAAGCTCTCATCTCTGGCATCGTTGGAACCAAACCCTTCCAGGCACTGGTGACCAGCCCAGTTCTCCCATCCTGGCACTGGATGTTTCACTTGAGTCCTTGGGACCCACTGTAAGTCAGTTGTGTGGTTGTCTTTGTTCTTTGCCTTTGCTTGCCTCCAAGGTAGAGGAGTGGTCAGATTCCTGCTCTAGCTCTTGTGATGAGCTTATTGTTTGAGCTCCTTATTTTCGCTGGAGGCTCTGGAGAGGCCAGGAGGAGCGGTGGGTTAAGTCCTTGCACGTGAAGCTTGTGGGCACATCATCCTGTGGATCCCAGCCCACCCTGCGGCCCTCAGGAGGAGCTGCAAGCTAGCGGGGTGGTCTGTTCAGAGACACTCAAAATGCATATCCTCCAACTTATTTTCGTTTTTCTACCATGGTAATGGTACTGCAACTCACAAGGCAAAGGCCTTGGTGGGAGTCAGAGAGCAGCTACCATCCTCTTGTGTCTCCTTGTGGTGTGGAGACCTCTGAACATCATCACATCGCCCTTCCCTGGCCTGGCCCAGGTGGTTTCTGCCCCAGAAGCACTGCCTGTGCTGGAAAGCTCCTCTGTAACACTCTCAGCAGGCTTCACCGTGTGCCAGAGAGTGCTTACAGTGGGTAGACAAAGTCTAACATTGACCTGAAGTCATCATCCTCCCAGCCTCAGGAGAGTGGACCTGGAGGTGGTGATGCCAGGGCAGGTTTCTGCCAAGAAGAGCCTCATGGCAACGCCGTTGGCTTTCAGCGTGGCTCCTGGAGCCCGTGGCTGTCTTACCAGTGACTGGTTTGGGGTGTCCCATGTGCCATGGCATGGCAGCGGGGCAGCAGGGCAGGGGTGTGGAGCAAGGTGTCCCCAGACACCTCCCCGAGGGCCCCCATGCTGGTGTCCCTTGGGATTCAGGGCTGTCTCTGCTGCACCTTGGTCCTCCTCCTCCTGGCATCCTAACTGGTGGCATCGACATGAGAGCCACTGTCACTGGGAGCAAACCCCAGTGGATGCAGCGAGGTTTTAGGGTTTCTGATGCTGGAGGCCAACATTGCTTTGGGGAAAATGTAGTTGTTTTTATGGCCCAAGTAAAGGGAAATCCGAGACTTGTGTGATTTTGGGGATTATTTGTCATCTGCTGGGAGCAGGAGGTGAGAATAGCGACAGCACCTTCAGGGAGATGCTCACACAGCCCTGGTCAAGGCGCTTCATCCCTGGAGCGGCTCCAGTGTGCAGCCGGCTGGGAGAGGAGTGATTTCTTTCAAAACTCATGGATCCAGCAGCGGAGGCAGCCAAATAGCCCAGATTAAATGATGGGGAGGTATTTTTAATGTCTCACTCCCTACTCAAAGGCAGCATTTATTTTGGACTGAGCAGGAAGACTGGTTTGTGCTGAGCATCCTCTTATCCTGCACATAGAAACAGATCTGTGCGTGCACGAGACGCCCAGCACCTGGCCCGCGCGGCGGCCAGCCCTGCCAGCACTGCCCTTCTGCCTTCCTTCCTCCGGCTGCGGCGGGCGCGAAGCCAGCCTTGTGCCCTGCTCCTGCCAGCCTTGTTCCCCGCTCCTGCCGCTGCAGCCATGGGCCACGGCAGCCCAGCGGAGCGGGGACCACGGCTGCCCTGGCTCAACCCAGGAACTCTTGCCAGTCCCAGTGTCCAGCTGGCTTTGCTTCGAGACTTTGCCGGAGAAGAACCTTTCCTGAGCCCCGGCTAGGCTGTGATTTGTTTTTAGCTGCTGTTGGTGAGTGATGTTTAAAGAGACATGCGCCCTCCAAAAAGCTCGTCTGCGCCCCTGTGTCCTGCACATGCTCCAGGGCTGGAGCAAAACTTTGCTACGCTGAGATTTGCATTTTAATTAAGTTCATGGATATTTTTTTTTTTTTTTGCAGGCTTGTAGTCAGGTCTCCCTGTTCACTCGCTTCCCCTGGAGCCCCTGTGTCTGCAGGGCTTGGTTGCGAGTTTTCTGGAGGTATGCTCTGTCCCAGCTCTCCATTTATAGAAAGGAATTAAGGAGAAATGAGGGAGCATTACTAAGAGGATTTGCACTGCTACTTACTCAGTTTCTCCAAATAATTTGCAATAGCTCTGGATTCTTTAATCAACACTCATTTCCTTTTGGAAATGAAAGGAGAAGCGGGAAGGCGCTGTGCAGCTCCTGAGCAGAGCTCAGCTCTTCGCCTTGAACGGGAGATTTGCAATTCGGGGGGGTGAAAGCGGAATTTGGGGAGTTCTGGCAGGGGGATGAGGGGATGTATATGTGCATGTGAAAGAGCAAAGTGATCTCAGTGCTCAGAAAGCCTCTGTCACTCTGTCCTGGGTCACTCTACGAAGCTTGGGGGCTCTTCTGTCCCTGCCTGGAGCCAGGGTGGTCACCCCAGTGCAGAGCTGTCAGTGGCTCTGCTGTGGTGTGGCATCTCCTGTGAGAGGAGCTGGGCTGAGTCAGGGGTCACGGGGGGTGTGGGGGGGGTGGTGTCCCAAGGGATGTGGTCCAGCTCACCCCGAGGGCTGGCAATGCTCATTGTCAGGGGGATTCCTCAAGACCCGTAGGAATGGTGCTAAATTCCCCTGTCCGAGGTATATCTAGCCGTGGACAAAAGACCTTGCATGGGTTTCTGGGGCACCCCTGGGTGCTGCAAAGAGAGGAAAAGGCGCTCAGCAGGTCCCACTGCTCTGGGGCAGGATAGTCCTTGGTCTGTATTACCTGACTCTGCTGCACCCCAAAATGGCCTTGAGCCCTTCTGTGCTCGTGGTGGTGGGTTTTCCTTAGCGTGCTCAAGAGATGCTGGAAATGCTAACGGTGCTTGCAGCAGTAACGGCATTGCTCGCCCAGCCTCGGCAGAGCCCCCTCAGCCCAGCCGTGCCCCGGGCGCTGCCCCACTGAGGTCTGCCCCACACCTCAGCCCCGTGGCCCTGCCGTGGGGCAGCGTGGCAGTGCCACCCCCTTGCAGCTCTCGTGCAAATGGGGCCCCGCCGCCTCTGCTCTCGCTTCCCTGCCCCGTTGCACAAGAGGAAGCGCTGGGGTTTCCTTTCCCGGTGGCGGGGAAGGGTGTGGGGCTGGAGGAGGGGCCCGGCTGCCCCAGACCCACTGTGGCCCCCTGCCCTGCTCCCAGTGCTGGGGGCGGGGGACAGCAGTGGGAGAGGAGCCCTTTGGGCACCCGCATGGGTATGAGGACCGGGGGCCGACATCCCTCCATCAGCCAGAAGCCGGAGCTGGGACAGCAGCGCTGCTAAGGACACTTGTGGCCTGACAGGGCAGAAACAGCCCTTGTAGTGTAGAAGCTCGTAATTAAATTAAAATTGAATTAGCATCAGCTGTAGGTGCCGGATGGTGTTGGGAAGCAGCGCCTGTGTCTTGGAAGGTGCCCCTCCATGGCAAAGAGGTCTGATCTTTCTTTCAAGGCAGCCCCAAATTTCCCTCCTCCTTCACCCAGCGTTGCAGCCAGAACCGGTGGACAGGAGTGTATTCTACTGTCGCCCTCCCTGACCCAGCTTGTCCCTTGGCGGTGACACTTGCAGCCTTGGTCCCGCGCCACTGCCCTGCACTCCTCTGCTTTGCCATGCGGGCGCTGCCAGAGCTGCTGGCCGGTGGGGCAGCAGCTCCAGCATCTCCCAAGTGCCGGTGCCTGCTCCGGGTGGCTGCTGGGATGGGATCCCTGCCCTGCCCTGCCCTCCCAGAGGATGCAGTGGGGAAGTGGGGTGCCCACAGCACCAGCAGGGATGGAAACACAAGATCTGTCTTTTGTTCAGAAACCTTTCTGCCATCCACATGGACATCATGTGTGCTTCAAACTGAGCAAGGGACTTTGGGATGGAGGGTCTTGGAGGCCACCGCCTGGAGCCAGGGGCTGCCAGCCCCCCATCACCCTCCCACCATGTCTCCCCACTCTGGGGGGGTTGCTGGGGGCCTCTGGTTGGAAAAAACATGTCCTTGATTTACCAGGAAAAGCCAGCAGGAAAGAGCAGTTAAACTGGGAGCTCTGTTTCCATCTCCCCCAGTGGCGTGGTGCTGGTGGGAGTGGGCACGTGCCACAGCAAAGCTGCTGGCTTCGGGGAGCAGCACCCGCATCCTGCCCCTGGCCACAGGCTTCCACTCGCCAGCTCTGCCTGTGCATTCAGCTTGTTACGTGTGGTCCCGGTCCCCCCCAGGTGGGACATGCATTTAAACAGCGGTGCTGGGGCTCCCCGCCACGCCAGGGGCCCATGGTGGCTGTCCTGCCTGCCTGTGCCTTCCTGGCTGTGGACTGGGATTTTGGACAGGGACAAGTTGCACCTGGAGCTGGATCTATGGCATGTGTCACCAGTGGCTATTGGGATGTGGGCATCGTGCTCCAGGCTGCCGCTGCTGCCAGAGCAGTAACTTCCTGAGGATTTTGTTGGGATTTTATTATTGCTGAATTTAATTTTATGGTTTTCATAAATGACAAGGGTCTGTGGCCCCAAGGACAGGCAGAGCTGCAGAGGTGGCTCCCACCCTTGGCCTTCCTCTGTAGGGAGCCTGCTCGCTTCCATCAGACCCCTCAGGAAGGGATGTCTGGTGGGGTCAGGTTTCTCCACCACGATACATGTCTCAGCTCTCCTTAAAACCAAGCTAAGATGCAGGTTCTAAGCTGTGTCCAGCCTACTGCTGGACCGGGATGCTTGTGCCTTGCAGCTGGCAATCTGGGTCCCCTGCCACCCCGAAATGAGCCTCTTGCTTCTTGCTGGTGACCTCTGTCGTCACCTGCATGGTTCTTACTGGTCACCTTCGTGACCTCGGTGGTCCCCAGTCAGCAGGGACCTGGTGCTGAGTGCGGTGAACAGCTGGAGACCTGCTGTGGTCCCTGGCAGAGCCAGCACCGTAGGAATGGGGCTGCAAATGCCACAGACCTGCAGGGACCAGCCCAGCATGGCTGGGGCGAGCAGCAGCACTCCCACAGCAGAACTGGTTCATACTGGGGCATCAGGACCTAGCAGTTTCAGCTAAGGAGGTACTCAGCCTTGGGGTGGGGGTACTGCTGGCAGCTGTAGGTGAGACCAGAAGCTGCCTCAGCCTTCCACGCATTGTCCCTGCTCCAGCTGGCCAATGCTTTGGTGGCAGAGAGACTTTCTGGGGAGTGGGTCAGGCTCATCGCTGGGGGGGGGGGGTGGTTGGGCCATGCCCAGCTGGACGTGGAGTGCCCGTGTGCCCCTCCAGCCCTGCTCGGCGCTGAGTCATTGGGGTCGGTTGTGATGAAGCCGTAGCGGGGCTGCCTCGGAGAGGGCCAGCCAGCAGGGATGCAAGGATTGCAGTGAAGACAGCACTGAGATAATCCCGCTGCTTTAATTGGTTTATATCAGCAATTAGCTACTTCGGGCAGTGCTGAGCCAAACGGTTTCATCCCTCAGTAGCCGGATTCACGGAGCAGGTGCCCAGCGAGTGCTTGGTGCTGCTACGAGCACATGGGAACCTGAGGAGAGGGCAGCCCGTGCCAGCATCACCGTGCTCCCACGCAGGATCAGCCGCAGCGTGCCCGCTGCTGGCACGGCTCCCCACGGGGCAGCGTGGAGTAGAGTTAGAAATCCAGCCTGGCCAAGGCTTCCAGCGGCTGCTTCTGCCTCTCCAGAGGCTACAAGGAGTGTGGCTCTGCCCAGGCTCCTCGGTGTGGGCTTCCCGAGGTGCCTGACATCTGTACCGCAAGCCTTGCCTTTCCTGCGGGGGGGCTGTGCTGGGAGGGGCTGCCTGCCCCCGCTGCCTGCCCCACGGGAGGGGTGGGCTGGCTGCAGGCAGGATCAGCGCGCCGGGGGTCTCCAGGCAGTGGGGACCGGTTGTGCCGTGTCTGGATGTGCCCGTCGGCGGTGGGGTGGGGAGGTGGCAGCGGGTGCCAGCCAGGGCAGCTGCCTGTGCTGCGGGCAGCGGGTCCATCTCCTGCCCCTCTGATGCCGCAGCTGGGGCCGCATCCTTTGCCGCCAGAGAGCACAGGCAGCCCCAGCCCTGCTCTGCTCCGCAGCCTGTGGTGGTCTTGCTGCCCCGCCGCCAGATCCCCATGCCCCTTTAAAATGCCCCTTACACTGCAAGCGGTGTAGGAGGCACTGGCTCCTGCCCATGATCCAAGGGCAGGGGAGGGATTTGCCTTCCTTCTGCCTGTCCCACCACCCCAAGGGCAGGAGAGGGTTCTTTGTGGTCACTGCTTTTAATTGCATCGTTGTTAGGCTGAGTAAATGAGTCCTGGCAGCAGCTGAACCTGGTGGATGCCAACTGCATCCCAGAAAGGCATCCGGCAACGGCAACGGGCAGCATCCAGCTGGCACGAGTAGGGGCTGGGGACCTGGATGAGACCCAGCCACTGGCAGGTGCTGGCAGAGCTGGGGGGGGTGGTCTCAGCGGGTGAGGGAGGACTGGGGGGGGGCCCTTCAAATCCTTCCCATCTCACTCCCCCTCCACCACTTCTCTTTTGCAGACTGTCAGCATCAATAAGGCTATTAATGCCCAGGAAGTGGCTGTCAAGGAGAAACATGCCAGAAATATCCTTCCCGAAGCGGGCTGTGGGACACGCGAGCATGGGAGCGGGGCTGGGGCCACCTGGAAAAGGGGCAGCGGCAAGGTGGTGTGCAGGGAGGGGTGCTGGTGTAGCTGGGGCCACAGGCGCGGTGCTGAGAGTGGCTGGGTGGGACCCTGGGGGCTCTTGATGATGGTGGTCTTTTTTCTGGCATGATATGGGGTCCCTGCTCCTTTGCTTGTTGGTGGGTGTCCAGCCTTGTGCCACCAGTGCTGCCACTGCTTGGGAGGGCGGGAGAGGCAGATGCCCACAGCAGTTTGTCTGCTTGGGGTGAGGATGCTTAATCCCCAAAGGTGCTTGTGGGCATGCTGCCACTAAAAGCAGATCCCAGCATCCCGGCAGGGCAGCTGGGAAGGCTTGGCAGAGGCACAGCAAAGCCCCGAGTGTGCCACGGTGCTCCCAGAGCGGTGGTGTAGGGTTGGAGGAGAGGGGACAGCGTGTGCCTGAGCTTGGCAGCTCCCCGTGGTGGCCTGGCCCCCCTCAGCTCTGTGGGTACCAGCTGGCTTCGGGGTGGCCGCTTTCCATCACTGAAGGAGAGAGGAGCGTTTCCTTGACCAGCCGCCACCATGCATACTGGGCACGCACCACGAGAAGGGAGCACAGACCTTCTGGTCAGTGGTGAACCGGCTGCCGCTGTCAGGCAATGCCGTGCTCTGCTGGAAGTTCTGCCACGTCTTCCACAAACTCCTCCGGGACGGCCACTCGAACGTGAGTGTCACAGGCCCCGCTCGGCAGCTGCCCCGTGGCCAAATCCTTTTCCCAGTGGGACTGTGTGGGGTGGTGGGAGATGCTGGTGTGTTGGTGTCCTTCTGGGGGTCAGTCCTGGGTGGGGGTGGATGCAGGGACCCCTCCCTGCCTTGCCACAGCCCCTCTGCACTGCAAATCCCAGTGCAGACTGCAGCATGGGTGCCGGAGGAAACCACTTGGCGTGGGGCATGGGCATCGACGCAGGAGCCACCACCAAGGACCCTGCTGTCCCATGTATATGGGGAAACTGAGGCACCCTGGGGCTGGCGGTAGTGACACCACTGGCAGGCTGCAGGTCAGAAAGGCATCAGGGCCTCCCATTCCTTACCCCAGTTGCCGGTTTGCAGTATGGCACACCTTTGCCTGCTGCCCACACTGCCTGCTTATTATCACTGTCATTCCTCCAGGTCCTGAAAGACTCCGTGAGATACAAGAACGAGCTGAGCGACATGAGCAGGATGTGGGTAAGCAGCCAACCCCACCAGCTGCCACAGTGGGGACACCCCGGGGGTCCCTCAGCAGCACCCGGCACGGTGGCCAGACTGGGGGGGTGGCGTTGACTTGGGGGGTGGTCTCTCAGGGGCAGCCAGGCTCCAAGGGCTGAGCAGATGCTCAGCCGTGGCTGACCTGTGGCTGCTGTGATCTCCCTGGGCTGGGTTTGCCAGTCATGTTCGCTATCCCCTTCCACCAGGATCAAATGCCGCCTCCCAATTTTATGGCAAAACCCAGTAAAACACCGCTCTGACAGTCAAAAGCAGTGCTGAAATCTGCAGAGATGATGAGAAGGTCCTGACCAAATCCCTTCAACATATCTGCTGCAAGCCAGCCTGCAGCCTGTGTGCCACTAGGGAGGGTTTGGCTGTGTTTTTTGGGGGGAGGTAAGGGAGGGGTCACTCATGCTGTAAGGGTAGAAGGCTTGTTCACAGCCTGCCCTGGATCTTAACAGCTTTTTGGTGTCCCCAGGGCCACCTGAGCGAGGGCTATGGACAGCTCTGCAGCATCTACCTCAAACTGCTGAGAACCAAGATGGAGTTCCACACCAAGGTGAGCATCCTCTCCCCAAGACTGCAGCGAGGGCTGGGCGCTGACGTGCTGGGGCAAAAGCAGTGGCGACACTCGGGGCAGGACAGACACTGGCAGAGCCATCCCAGTGCTGTCCTCTCCTCTGTCCTGGCCGTTCTGCTGCCTCCATGAAACGTGCCCCAGGCTGCCGGTGTCCGTCCTTGGCCTGGATCAAACTTGGCCCGAGGACCAGTGCTTTGGGGGTGGCAGGTTTCATGGTGGACCAGGGCTCCTTGAAGGCACAGGGGCTGGGCTAGGAGTTGGGGTGCTATGAGAAACAGTAAGAGACCCCCAGTTTTTGGGGTGCATGTTCTCTCCCAGGTATCCTAGATGTGGAAGGAGGTGGAAGAGAGGTGTGGGGTTCTGGAGTAGGGAGGGCTTATGGGGGCCATGCCATGCTGTGCCACACCGTCAGAGCAGCTGCTGCCCATCCCCAGCACTGCCCTGGCAAGATCCACAAGAGCTAGAGCAAGCCCTGGTGGCAGGGACAGGCAGGAGACAGCGTAGGCAGGGCAAGGGCCAGCACTGAGGTGTAAATCTGGAAAACCCTTATAGTGCAGCCTGGCTTTTCTGCATCACCATGGACATGGGGAGGGATGCTGGGAATTTGGGCTGGGGACGTGTTCCTGTTGGTGCACGAAGGAGGCTGAGCAGCAGCACCTGCTCTGAGCAGCATGCGAGCATGGAGGGTTATTTGCCGTGGTCAGCAAAGGAAATGGATGTGTATAGAAACCTGCCTTTGCTTGGGACCAAAGTCTGGATGTAAGGCTTTAGAGCTTTCTGAAATGAGGCTTTCCTATGGGCAGGAAAAGTGCAGTGGAAGTGACAAGTCAGCCTGGATATTTAAGAACGGCCGTGCAGCAATGATGATCTGAGCGCTGCTGAAGCATGCACAACTTCAGTTCTCAGCAGAACTTTAAACAGAGTCACAGATTTGAGTTTCTTTATGAACACCCAGTTCATTGCAGACCATAAATCTCATGTTAGATTTATCAGGCGCTCAGGACGAGGTAGCACAGAGCAAACCCCTTGGTCCCCAGCAGCCTCGGTGCTCCAGGGACTTCTGCATTCCTTCATCTGTCCCGTTTGATAAACGTCGCTACACACAGCATGCCATGGGCTCGGTCCGGCCGGTCTCCCATCCTGTCCCACCCACTGCTGTCCCCAGCCTGAAATAATCAGTGCCAGTCACCAAAATTCATATTTTCTCTCTCCCCTTTGGGCTCTTGGGCCATGTGTGCTCCTGGGCACAGGCGCATCCTGGGGGAATCCAGGTATCCATCACACATGGATTTTTTCCTCATCATCAGGAGCTTGTTTCCAGCCTCCGGAGCAGCACTGCTGTGCGGGTCCCTTCCTTGGGCTGGCCCTTGGGGAAGGGGTGCTGGCTCCAGACCTGCTCCATGCGTGCCGTGCTGGCTGCCGGGGCAGTGGGGAGCACATTTACACTAAGTAACGTGGCATGTCCCGCCTCAGGAAGCCGCACGCGTCGATGAAACTTCCTATTTAGGTAGAGGCTTTCTTATAGAATAAAATAGAATATACTTGTGCTGTGAAAATAACAGTGTGCTGCCAAGAGCAGGATGGAAGGTTGTGGTGGGCTTGTACCTGAGCGCATCCCTGCATGGCTTTGAGCACCCTCATCCTCACGGTTACTGGCTGTGGCCGGACACCTGTGATGTTTCCTTACTTTTCGAGCCCTGCTGGAAAGAGGTGTTTTGTGAAGCCAGGCTGTACCCATCACCCCAATTTGGTTTGGAGCTGTGACGTGACCTTCCCTGAAATGCCTGGGCAGCATGAGGAGGCTTTGCCCCTTGGAGCAGATACTGGCTCCTTCCCCTCCAGCTCTCGTCGATGCTGTGCGCAAGCTGGCAGCCCCATCTCCTCCCTGCTCAGCAGTTTTCTAAGCCCCAGGAGAAGTGGCTTTTCTTGCTGGGGAGAATATGGGCACCATGCACTGGGGATGCTGCAGTCAGCCAGGGCTCAGCAGACCTCGTGTTAGCCTCCTTTTGCCCCACATCACTCCCTCGGTGCTTCCAAAGAGCCACGCTGGTCTCTTGCACCAAGATCAGCAGCCCTGGTGCTCCCAGAGCTGTGGCCAG
Source organism: Falco punctatus (assembly GCF_963210335.1). Classification (NCBI taxonomy): domain Eukaryota; kingdom Metazoa; phylum Chordata; class Aves; order Falconiformes; family Falconidae; genus Falco; species Falco punctatus. Next base: position 100,979,376 of record NC_137580.1, read on the forward strand.
AGCAGGAGATAGTCCGAAACCCTTTCCTGACTCCTGTTTCCCCACGCAGAATCCCCGCTTCCCCGGCAATCTCCAGATGTCCGACCGGCAGCTTGACGAAGCAGGGGAGAATGACGTCAATAATTTGTGAGCACAGGGCAGGGGTGGGAGGCAGGGGAGGGGTGTGGATGCAGGCAGGGTGGTACAGCGCTGCCCAGCCGCACCGGCAGCAGTCCCCGCTGGGGACGGGACCTTGCACATTCCCACCAGCCCTGCCGTGGGTGCTGGGAGCAGGCAGAGCCCCTGAGCAGGGCTGGTGCATCCACACTGGAGCACCCGCTCATCCCTCTGGTGTCTGGCCCAGGGGTGGCTCCGAGGATGCTCCCCAACCATCCTCATCCCTTTTTCTTAGTTTTCAGCTGACAGTGGAGATGTTTGACTACCTGGAGTGTGAGCTGAACCTCTTCCAGACAGGTAAGCCCCCATGCTGCCTTGCCGGAGGTTTGGGTGGGGGGTCGATGGGGGCTGAGCTGCACTGGGGGAAGGCTGGGAAGGATGCTGTCTAAGGGCATCACAGCTTCTCTCTTTTCTGGGCACTTCACCTGAGCTGTTATTAGCTGAAGTCCCGGCGTGCCATACTGCCTTGTGGCATCCCTCTGGCAGTGCCTTGAGGCTGGTCACATCACCTCACCCCACTCCCTGCCACCTGCATGGCTTCCACCACCCAGGCTTTGGGCTCTCCCACTCCAGCAGCCTCCCCAGGCTGAATCTCTTCTTGTCTTACTTGTGGGCTTGCAACAGGTTTCAGTTTTTATTAACAATGAATGCAAGCTGCTGCGGGTGTTTGCGGCAGTGCTGGAGCTGGGGGGGCACCCTGCCCTCCTCCTGCACAAGCAAGCAGAGGGGTAAAAACAAACCAGTCTCAGCCCTCAGGGCTGTCACACACCTCTGCACACTCGAGCAGGGTCAGGTTTAGAGTAAATTGAAGCAACTCTGGAACAAGCCTTGATCTGCTGCAGGCATCAGGCTGTGGGTGCTGGCAGGGCAGGGCTCTGTTTCAGCAGAACTGGAGCAGCACCTTCATCTTGTGCCCACGCCCTGGCACAGCAGGATGGTGCCCGTGCCGGGGAGCTCATCCGTGTGGCGCAGCCCCATCCTTAGAGTGCTCGCGGGGGCGCTCACTGCTCTGCCCATTGGAGGGGAGTTGCTGGATAGAGGGAGTTGAAGCTGCCATCTTCTCCTACCACCCTACTAGTCTGCCAGCTGCCCGAGCACACTCTGTGGGCAGGTGTCCCACGACTTGTGGGAGACCCACAAGGACAGTCGCTGGACATATCTCCAGCAGCCCGGCATCCCACGCCCCGGGCTGGCCCCAGCTCTGGCAGAAATACCTTCGTGCCCTTGTGTCATGGGGCACATCCTGGCACGAGATGCAATTCGACGTGATGTGGATGGAGGGCTGTGGGTGTGAGGTGCTGCCTGCTGCTCCTGGCTGCTCTGGGAGCGTCCCCCACCAGCACGCCTGGCGCACCTGGATGCCAGCGGGACAGCAGCAATGGGCAGAGCACAGGGGCCGTGTGTTCTCGGGGGGCCGGGAGCAATGCCTGCGGACCCAGCTGGGGCATGGGGTGCTGGGCACCTCCAGCCCATGGTGCCCAGTTAAAGTGTTCCCAGGCCTGCATGGGGGTCCCAGGTGGGAATTTCCGTGCCCACTGATGTAAATGGCTGCGGGGCAGCGGGCTGGGTCCCCAAGGGCCAGCGGGTAACTTGCTCTGGGTGAAGGTCTGGCTCCACGTGATGTTTGTGGACACAGCTGACAGTGTGGCACCTGGCGGTGCTGTCGGTGCCGCCGTGGCCTGATCCCATGTTCCTTCCCCGCAGTGTTCAGTTCCCTGGACATGTCACGCTCAGTGTCGGTGACGGCCGCGGGTCAGTGCCGCCTGGCCCCGCTCATCCAGGTGATCCTGGACTGCAGCCACCTCTACGACTATACCGTCAAGCTGCTTTTCAAGCTCCACTCCTGTGAGTGTCCCCAGCGCCACTGCCTCAGGCGGGGGAGGACATGGAGGGGGACACTGGGGGTCACCATCCGGGTCAGGCTGGGCTGTTCACCCCCTTTGTCTCCTTCCCACCCTTTTTGGGGGGATGAAGGGAGTTGCCATGGCAAGGAATGAGGAGGTGCAAGTGCTGGGGGAGCCTGCCCCGCTGAACACCCCTCAGCCACAGGGACAGTGCCCCCCAGGAGCTCTCCTGGCTTTGGGGAGGCACTGGCTGCAGAACCCATGTCCCCCAGGACCTCCAGTTGCTGTGGTGGCTGCCTGAACGCCAGCTTGCTGCTTTTCCCTGTCCTGGGAGCATCTGGGGGGGGATGCCATCCGCTTCTGCAGCGAGGCACTGAGCCCAGCACATTCAGACCCTGGGGAGGAGGGTGGCCATCTCTGGGAAAGACCCATCCCCACGTGGCTGTCCCCCAGTGGGTTGTCCCCTGATCCGTGTTCCTTCCCAGCACAGAGGTGCCTGGTGATGTTTCTGCTTGCTGCTTCTTCCAGGTCTGCCAGCGGATACACTGCAGGGCCACCGGGATCGCTTCCTGGAGCAGTTCAGAAAGTGAGTGCCCAGACCTGGGGCACTGACTCCCCGCTGCTGGGGATGCTCTGGGGGCGCACCCAGGGCAGAGGGGGTGCAGAGGGGTGCTGGAGCCCCTGTGCCAGGGCTCAGCAGCTGTGTGATGGAGATGGCAGACGTGTATGAGTCAGTCTTGCCTGGGTCTCTGAAATCCAGCCTGCTTCGACTTTCGTTTTCTTCCAGGACAGCGGCTCCGCTTGGCTAATCCACAGTTATTGAATTACCAGATAACAGCGTTGTTAATTCTAACGAGGCATTCAGCCACTGACAGCATGTCTGACCATTTAAAACCCTCAAACCTTTTAATTGCAGTTTTAAATGCAATTTGCAGCTGGCATGCTGAGATGAAAGCCAGGGCATGGGCTGAAAAGCTGAGCAGGGGGTTGCTGCTGGGGACACCCTGGGGGCGCCCCAGACTGGGTGTTGGGTGAGCAGGGTGCTCAGCTCCCTTAACAGCATTTTCTGCTTGTGATGGCTCTGATGGCTCTGTCAGGAAAGGGATGCTTTGGTAGGAGAAGTGAGCTGGGAGACTGCAAGCAGCATGTGGAGGTGGTTTGAGATGCTGCTGCAGGAGGGAGGGTCTTCGCAAGCCCTGGGGGTGACTCACACTTATGGTGCTGGGGGCGTGGGAGAGGGAAAAGAGATTTTCCCCCTAATTCTGTTGAATTCCCAAAAAAATGCCAGTTGCACAAAGCTGAAGGAGCTTGTTAGAAGGGGCAGCCACAGGATGAAACCTTTGGTTGTTCAAAGCTGAGGAGGGGTCCATGAATTGCCTGGGGGAGAGCTTGGGTGCCGGAATGCGGCTGGGTGGTGCAGTGCAGCAGAGGTGGCTTTGGGGTTGGAAAGACATCTAAAGGGCTCACAGCATCTGTGTCTGTCCCAAATCAAGATACCAATAAAAGAGATTTTAAAAGCAGGAGATAAAAGGTGTAGGACGAGCAGAACCAAGTCATGGTCACCCAGTTACCTGAGACCTTGGACGTGTGATGCTGCTGGAATATTGCCAGTGCCCCAGGGCTGAGAGATGCTGTGGTGCTGGTTCATAAAAAGGGCTCGAGGAATAGGGGAGGGAGGCAGCCCAGGGGCTGAGCCAGCTCTTGGCACAGCAGGGGAACAGTGAGTGGGATTAGGGTCTTCCGTGTGACATGGGGGAGCTGGGCGTTGGGTACATGAGAGGCCATGAGCTGCTGCAGGGTGATTTGCAGTGGGAATTAAGGTATTTATGTCCAAAATAAATACATTATTTATTTCCAAAATAAATACTGGGGGAAAATGGAACTATCCTGAGAAAAGCTGACTGGTGCAGCTGAGGTGCTGGGGGGAAAGGGTGGCATCCAGGAGGGTCCTGGACAGGCCAGCGCAGTGGGTCCATGAGAACCTCATGAAGTTCAACCAGGCCAAGTGCAAGGTCCTGCACCTTGGTCGGGGCAATCCCGAATATCAGCACAGACTGGAGGGTGGGGGCATGGGGGGATGGATGGAGATCACCCCAAGGAGAAGGACTGGAGGATACTGTTGAGTTGTTGAGTGACAAATGGGACATCAGCCAGCACTGTGCACTTGCAGCCCAGAAAGCCAAGCACCTCCTGGGCTGCATCACCAGCAGCTCAAGGGAGGGGATGCTCCCCCTCTGCTCCGCTCTCCTCACAGCCCCCCGCAGCGCTGCTCCAGCTCTGGGGTCCCCAGCACAAGGCAATGGCTTTGAACTGAATGACGGTGGGGTTAGGTTGGACAGAGGGAAGGAATGTTGCACCACGCGGGTGGTGACATGGGCACAGGCTGCCCAGAGCGGCTGTGGGTGCCCCATCCCTGGCAGGGGTCAGGGCCAGGCTGGACGGGGCTGGGAGCAGCCTGGGCTGGGGGGAGGGGGCCCTGCCCGTGGCATGATGCTATGAGATGTGAGGGCACTGGATTAGTAACTGCAGAAAGGAGAGGAGACAAATGGTTGGATTTTGTACCAGTGAGTATGTCGAGGTGATCTCCAGCGATGGTGCTGGAACCAGTCCTCTCACTGTATTTTAAATGAGCTCAAAAAAGAGCGTGCAGTGAAGTGCCGTGGCCTCTGGTATGTGATTGTTTAGGGTAGTCGAAATGAAAACTGACCACTGAGAGCGGGGGGAGGATGTCATGGCACTGAGGGACAGCTCAATTCAGGTCACAAACTGCAAACCAGTGCCTGTGGGAAAAACACAGGGCATGGACGTCGGCAGATAGCAGGGGTGTGCATGGGCTCTGACCACCCAGGGCAGAGACCTTGGGGTGGGTACCAAGATACCTGCTAGGGTGGCTGGGGGGGAGGGGAGCCCCAAGTGGCACAGCCAGGCACTGCCACTCCTCCCCAGAACTGCAGATCCAAAGGGAGGTAGCCCTGCTCCTGGGGGAGATGCTGCTGTGGGGAGCTGAAGGTGATGATGCAGACGTGGCCTCCAGGCAGGAAGCCCCCGACCCGCTGATGGCTGGGGTTATCCTGGGAGCAGTGGTGGTGTTTCTCTGCTGTCCCTTTCAAGCTCTGGCTGTGGTGAGGACAGCACAGAGAGGTGGCTGTGCCTCGATGCATCCCAGTGCAGCTATTCTGCTGCGGCTCATGGATTCAGACTCAAGTGCTTTGGTTTAAAGTGACCTTGAAGACCATCTAGTCTAACCCCTCTGCTATAGGCAGGGACATCTCCCACTAGAGCAGGTTGCTCAAGTTTCAGGTCCTTCTCCCTGCTCATCAGGTCCCAGCGTTACGGGAAAAAGTCTCCAGCAGTCAGTTTTTGCCAGAGAAGGGAGGCTGCTGATGGGATCTTCCCAGGAGCTGCTGTGGTTTTGGTGGCAGCACATACCATGTCCCCTCCGGCACAGCCCAGTGGCCCCCTCCTGGAGCCAGGCAGAGGGTTGGAGCTACCTGCATTTGCTATGGGCTGTCTGGGTTGGATCCCTAACCATTCCTTGCCCCTTGCAGGCTGAAGGACCTCTTCTACCGCTCCAGCAACCTGCAGTACTTCAAGCGGCTGATTCAGATCCCACAGCTGCCAGAGGTGAGACCCTGTGGCCCCCAGGCCCCCATGGCCAGGAGCAGCAATGGGGCCAGTGGCACTGGGAGGGTGTCCAAAAAGGGTCACCTGCTGCCTTGCCCGGCTTCCCAGGGCCAGTGACAGCGTGGGGCTCGTGGGGCCTGAGGCTCATCCTTGCAGCCCTCTCTGGGTGGGAACCTGCGGGATGGAGGTGTCCCTCTGGCTGGGATCCCCTCGCGCACTGACCCTCAGCCCTTGCCAGGATCAGTCCCCATGGGTCCTGGCTGCATTCCCACGAGTCTGGGCATGACCACCTCAGCATCTGGGCAGGATTTTGGCCGACTGTGCCTGAAATCCTGCGGCAGTGCTGGTCCCCCAGCACCCAGCCGTGCTCCCCTCCCTCCTCAGAACCCTCCCAATTTCCTGCGTGCCTCGGCGCTGTCGGAGCACATCAGCCCCGTGGTGGTCATCCCCGCTGAGGCATCCTCACCTGACAGCGAGCCCATCACAGACCTGGTGGAGATGGACACGGCCTCACAGGTGAGCCGCTGTGGTGCTGCCTGTGCCCTCGGGATGTAGAGGGGATGGTGGGTGCCCTTCAGCTCTGAGACTGGGATTATTTCTCCAAAACCGTGCCGCGGTGGGGCTGAGACAGTGGGGATGGCCTCAGGCACAGGGGAGCATCCCTGCAGGGGGCTGGGTGGGTGCTGGGTGTCACTTGTGAGTGCTGCTAGGTCTGAAGGCAGGCTGAATTCATCTCACAGGGCTTTTCTTGGTGGTTTGGTGCCCTCCAGTGATGGCCAGCTGGAGATATTTGGCTTCCCAACATGGCAGCTCAGCTCTGTGTGCTTGCATTAGGTCTTCACGCCCCTCTCAACCCAGGGTTGTCCTCAGGCTCTTGAGTGTTTTGCATGGGGAGGGGAGGGGGTGTGTGGCGACATGACTTTGGGGATCTTGCCCCCCCCCCCCGGAAGTTAGGAGGGGACAGTGCAGAGATGCTCCATGTTGAACATGTCCCAGCACATTCAGCGTGCTGGGAGCAGCGACAGGGATCCAGCCCTGGTGCCCAGGCAGCAGCCCTGCCAGCACATGGGCTGGCTTGGTGGTGCTGCGGGGGACGTGGAGGGGGGCGAGGCCTCCTTGGTGGCGGTGGGTTCACTCCAGGTCCATGCTGCTGTCCCCGCAGAGCCTGTTTGACAATAAGTTTGATGACATCTTCGGCAGCTCTTTCAGCAGTGACCCCTTCAACTTCAACAGCCAGAACGGGATGAATAAGGATGACAAGTAAGCAGTCCTGGTGATGCCGCGGAGGCGGATGAGTTTGGACGGGGAGCTCCCTCCCCGGCACAGCACCACAGCCACCTTCCAGGCTGGTGTGATGAAGGAGCTGCGGTGGCACAGGGGATGCCTCCCCTCCCAGGATGCATCCCCATGACATCGGCGTGGCTGGTGGCAATGACAATGTACCTGGTGTCTCTCCTTCCCAGGGAACGGTTAATTGAGCAGCTTTATGGGGAGATTGCAGCCCTGAGGGAGGAGCTGGAGAACTTCAAGGCTGAGGTGGGTGACAGCTATCCAGTGGTGTCACACAGTGAGCACTCATGCAGTACTCAGGGGCAGGATGAGACCCAGCACTCACACTGGGAATGGGGCTGGTGGGATGGTGGCTGCGTTCCCAGGTGGGCAAGGTCATGACCCTTTCTGTCCTGCCCTGTCCCTGATGGCTTCTGCATCCCTGGTGGAGCCATTCCTGCCCACACAGGGGTCTCTACGTGTGCCAGGGGGCTGTGTCCCTGCTGGGCGGGGTGCGGGGGAGGCTCACTCCCACTGCCCAGCATCCTTAGTGCTTCACCCTGCTGCATGTGTGGCTCTTGGGATGCTAGCCATTCGGTGGCCACCGGACAGTACCGGTAGGCATTGGACAGTGCCTGCTTGCCTGCCATCCTTGCAGAGCGCACGGGGTGCAGTGCAGCTGCGCGGTCGCGCCAGCGAGCTAGAGGCTGAGCTGGCTGAGCAGCAGCACCTGAAGCAGCAGGCGCAGGACGAGAGTGAGTTCCTGCGCGCAGAGCTGGAGGAGCTGAAGAAGCAGCGGGAGGACACTGAGAAGGCACAAAGGAGCCTGACAGAGATTGAAAGTGAGCGGGGAGAGCTGGCACCCAGCGTGGGGTGAGGGTGAGCGCCAGGGTGGGGGTCCTGGGCGCTCACCTCGGCATCCCTGCGTGCATGGCAGGACGGGCGCAGGCCAACGAGCAGCGCTACAGCAAGCTGAAGGAGAAGTACAGTGAGCTGGTGCAGAACCACGCAGACCTGCTGCGGAAGGTGGGCTCCCTGAAACTCCCTCGGCATCGCCTTTCCCATTCATGCCCCTGATACCGGGGGTCACTGAGCCCCCTCTCTGCCATCACCAGAATGCGGAGGTGACCAAGCAGGTGACGGCGGCCAGGCAGGCCCAGGGGGATGTGGAGCGGGAGAGGAAAGAGCTGGAGGATTCCTTCCAGCGGGTGAGTGAGCAGGCTCAGAGGAAGGTGAGTAGGGATGGGGTGGGGGGACACATGCCAGGGATGGGATGGGAGCTTCCCCATGGAACACTGTTGCCAGTAACCTCTCTTCTTGCCTGCAGTCTCAGGAGCAGGCAGAGGTGCTGGACACGCTGAAGCGGGAGCTGGCAGCCAGCAGACAGGAGCTGCAGGTCCTCCAGAGCACACTGGAGTCCAGCACGCAGGTGAGAGCCCATGGGTGGCCCCTGCCAGCCCCACCACTGCCCTGGGGCAGGCAGCCTGGGCGAAGGAGTGGCCTGCCTGCCGTCATGGTGCTTGGGTGAGGTATCACCCAGTCAGGAGGTGTTAGCCATCCTTGGCCTGATAACCAACTCCCTGTCTTCTTCCTCCCCACATCTAGACAGGTTTAATGATCATATCAGGGGGGTTAACGCTCCTGGGCACAAGAGCATGCAGAGCAATGGCCAGCACAAATCGCTGGACAAAATCCCTGCAAGAGCAGGGTCAGGCAAGGCGGCCCTGCCCGCTGTAAAATCCAGGCAGGGAGTGTGCCATCACATTGCGAGCCTTTGCATGAGCTTGCTGCTGTGCCAGAGGGTATTTCGTGCCCGCAAAGCTGTGCAGGACAGCAGGGGTGTCCAGGTTTGTTGTAGAAGCCAGAAGCTGGCAGGAAAATGGAGCTGCCTGTCCCTGGGGTGGGCAGAGACTCTGCAGCAGGACGAGGATGGGGCAGAGCTGGCTCCAGGGCTAGGAGCCGGTGCCCTTCATCTTTTCCTCCGTCGGGATGTTGACAGTCATAGCAGAAGTGATATTTTTTTTTCCACTGGTAAAGCAAAAGGACTCCCCAGGAAGCCTCGGCTGGCCCCATGCAAGGCTGTGGGTGCTGCAAGGGTGCTGCCAGGTGGTGGGTGATACAGAGCTCTGACCTGCATGGACTGCGATGTACCCAGCCCAAACCAGGATCCTAAATGAGTGTTCACCCTTGGCACAGCCCTGACCACTGTTTTGTACCCACCCAGGCAGGAGCGGAGCAGAGCACCCGGATTGCTGGTCTGGAGCAGGAGAGGGACAGCCTGAGACTGGCAGCGGAGCGGCATGGGGAGGAGGTGGCTGCCCTGCAGACCGAGCTGCAGCAGCTGCAGGACATGCTCAGCCGCGAGCAGGAGAGCAGCAAGATGGAGCTGGAGACGTTGCAGACCCAGCTGAGAGACAAGGTACCCTGAGGGCACCACCAGCACAGGGCATCTCCCTCCCCACTGAGCTGCAGGGCTCTGGTGGAGCTGGAGGCGGTGACGGGGAGTGGGGGGTGATCCCTGGCATGGGGGGGGAGGGGCACGATGCCTGCGCTGGCTTGGCAGGAAGGTGAGGAGCAGGCACTGCAGCGGCGCCTGGCCGAGGAGCAGTTCGCCCTGCTGCAGGGCACTGCGCAGGAGGCGGAGCGGATGGTGCAGGATGCCCTCAGTCGCCTGGAGGATCCCGCTCACATCGGCTGCACCGGCTCAGCAGGTGAGTTCCCTGGTGCTTGGCAAACCTGGCGTTATCCCAGCGGCAGAGACGCAGGGACGCCCCGCGTTTGAGTCCTGCCTGCTGTCTGCCTGCAGATTGCCTCCTGTCCAGGACACTAGCGGCCTCCGAGTGTGTGGAGCGGCTGAGGGACGCACACAGCAAATACCTTTCCAACCACGCAGGTGAGAGCCAGCAGCGCTGGTGGGGGCTGGGCTGGGGGAAAGGGGCAGCACCCGCCAAGGCTGAGGCCTGTTCTGCTCTCCTGCTGCAGCTGTGGGCTCCCTGCTGCCCTGCCTGGCCCTCTTCGCCCACCTTGTCAGTGACACCCTCCTGCAGGGCAGCGCTACCTCCCACATGGCCCCCATGGAGCCTGCCGACCGTGAGTGCTGCCCGATGGCAGGGGCCGGGGCGGGCAGGATGCTGGGGCGGGCAGGATGCTGGGGCGGGCAGGATGCTGGGGCGGGCAGGATGCTGGGGCAAGTAGGATGCTGGGGCAGGCAGGTGCCAGGGCGGGCAGGAGCTGGGGCAGGCAGAGGTTGGGTGTCCCTGTCCCCACGTGCAGCACCCTCAGCCTCTTGTGCTGCCTGCGCAGGTCTGCTGGAGATGTGCAAGCAGTGCGGCAGCAAGGCTGTGAGCTACCTCAGTGCCCTGCAAGACCCAGGGACAGTGGAAGGCGCCAACTGCAGCCTGGTGACAACCTGCCTGAGGCAGATCAGCGCCATCGGGGAGGTGGGTGCCCCAGGAGGGCTGGTGTGACGGGGTCAGGCCACGGCGGGCACTGCCAGAGGGGCTGTGCCACCCCTGGACGGTCCCTTTCATCCTGTCCCCTCTGCAGGAGCTGCGGCCCAGAGGGCTGGACATGAAGCAGGAGGAGCTGGGTGACCTGGTGGACAAGGAGATGGCAGCAACGGCAGCGGCCATTGAAACAGCAGCTGCCCGGATTGAGGTGAGGTTTGCTGTGCATCGCAAGGCACCCATGGGTGCCGTGCCTGCCAGGACCACTGGCTCAGTACATCCTCTCCCCCCTCCACCAGGAGATGCTGAGTAAGGCACGAGCTGGTGACACTGGGGTCAAACTGGAAGTGAATGAGAGGTGAGCGGGGGCCGGGGCACTGGAGGGGGCCAGGCAGGCAGGCTGGGGCCCAGGGCTGCAGGCAGAGTGGCTGCCCCACAGCTCTGGGGTCTCCCTGCCCCACATGTGGGGCTCAGTGGGGCTTGTCTCGCAGGATCCTGGGCTCCTGCACGGGCCTCATGCAGGCCATCCATGTCCTGGTCCTGGCCTCCAAGGACCTCCAGAGAGAGATCGTGGAGAGCGGACGGGTGAGCCGCGGGCAGGGGTGCAAGCACAGCACGGGGCAGCAGGAGCTGGGCCAGCCGTGGGTCACCGCACACTTGCAGGGGACCTGCTGCCCCAAGCTTGGCCTGTTGGGGCATCAACGCTGGCTGCCAGGAGCTTCTGCCCCAGCCCCAGCGTCTCGCCATGGCCATGGTCCCTGGGGTGTCACAGAGGTCCCTGATCCCCCTTCCCATGTGGGGGACCCCGTGACCCCCTGGGCTCACTGTCTCCCCAGCTGCTATGCACATCCTAAATGAAACCCTGACGTACTCCATTTCCCTGAGAGCAAGGGGTTTGGGGGTCCCCAGCCCTGCCCACCCCCCTGTCCCCAAAGTGTGACCGTGCCTTTCCCAATGGCAGGGTGCAGCGTCCCCCAAGGAGTTTTACGCCAAGAATTCCCGGTGGACCGAGGGTCTCATCTCTGCCTCCAAGGCGGTGGGGTGGGGTGCCACCGTCATGGTGTAAGTGCCACCGTCACCAGAGCGGGGAGAGGGTGGCAGGGTGCTGCTGTCCCCACGGGGAGGGGACTGAGGTGGTGGGAGGGTGCTCCAGCCCCTCTCTGCCCTCCTGCAGCGATGCGGCCGATCTGGTGGTGCAAGGCAAGGGGACGTTCGAGGAGCTGATGGTCTGTTCCCGGGAGATCGCCGCCAGCACTGCCCAGCTGGTAGCAGCCTCCAAGGTAGGAGCCCCTCAGGATGCTGCTCCCCTGGCCATGGTTTGGGGTGACCCAGGGGCACCGTGTGGTCACCCCAAACTGCGGGGCTGGTCTTCTGCTTGCCCGGCAGCCCTAAGTGCTCACTGCCCTGGCAGGTGAAGGCTGACAAAGACAGCGCCAACCTTTGTAAGCTCCAGCAAGCCTCCCGGGGTGTCAACCAGGCCACAGCCGGCGTGGTAGCCTCCACCAAAGCTGGGAAGTCGCAGGTGGAGGAGAAAGGTAAGTGTGGGGCCGCAGGACGATAGACCTGCCCCGAAAACTCCGCTCTTTGCACTTGCCCTCTCGGGTGGCTGTGCCCCAGTGGGCTCTGCCTGCCACTGCCCCTCGCTTGCTGCCGGCGTGCGGCATGGTGGCAGACCCTGCCAGCGGCACGGAGCTGCCGGGGTGTCCGCGCTGGGGAGCAGAGCTTGAGCAGGGCTGGTGGTGATGTCCTCCACAGACAGCATGGACTTCTCCAGCATGACACTCACCCAGATCAAGCGTCAGGAGATGGACTCGCAGGTAGGAGGTTTGCCCATGTTTTGGGGTACACGCCCACTGGTGCCTTGCTTGGGCTAACAAGGGGGAGACTGCTGGGGCTGGGGGGGGGGGGGGGGGGGGGGGCACCAAATGCAGTGGAATGGGGTATCCTGCCCAGCTGCCTGGCCCCAGGCAGCACCAGCTCCTGGGGAGACACCAAGATGGGAAGGCTGCCATCCGTTTTCCCGGGAGCCACATGCAGGTAGTCGTCAAGCCTTCCCTGACACCATCCCCATCATGGCACAGCAGCCCTGGTCCTCCCCCTGCCCCTGTGTGCCTGCTGCCCCACAGCACCCACCTCTGCCTGGCGTGGGGCAGCCTGGGGAGTTCCCCCTCCCAGGGTGCCCATGCGGGTTGCCCTGCCCACACCTGCCTGCGCAGGCAGCAGCCACCTGAGCTTCATCCCCCTCCCCAGGACCACTTGCTATCAGAGCACTCATGGGATGTACCTTGGTGGTCTTTGGGCTTGATACTGGGGGGATAATGGGTGTGAAGGAGGGGTGCCCAGCCCCACACAGCTCCATGCCAGCTGGGTGCTGTGCTAGGCTGCGGGTTGGCCATGGTGTGCGTGATGTCCTTCAGGTGCGGGTGCTGGAGCTGGAAAACCAGCTGCAGAAAGAGCGGCAGAAGCTGGGGGAGCTGCGCAAGAAGCACTACGAGCTGGCAGGAGTGGCAGAGGGCTGGGAGGAGGACAGTAAGTGAATCCCAGTCCTGCTCCAGGCTGGGAAGCTGCTCTGGGAGGAGTGGGACAGGATGGGGAAGCCCTGCCTGCGGGCCAGGCAGCGAGCGTGCACGGGCTTCACTCCAGCTGGCACAAGTGGAGTCTGGGGATAAGTTGGCACGTGGGCAAAGCTGTGGGGACCACAACCTGTGCAAGTGCCTGTGGGACCTGCATCACTGCTGGGCAGGGTGCTCAGGTGCTGCTGAGGCTCTGCTGGCCTGTGAAGACCTGGCGGCCCAGGGGGATGGGGCAGAGGGATGCTGGGGGGCACTGCATGGATCCCCCAGCCCCTTACCTTCTCTTGCCTTCCCCAGCTGCAGAGTAGAAGCAGCGGCAGAAGCAGCCTGCAGGGGACCCCCTACAGCGGGCTGGGACCCAGCTCAGCGCAGCCTTTTGAGAAGACCCACAGTAACGAGGTGCAGAAGCCACCCCGAAGCACACATCCTCCGCGCCCCCCGCCAAGAGCTGCCTCCAGCGCACCAGAGCCGCCTGGCGAGGCCCGGGGCCGGAGCAAGGGCTTGCCGGCCTGACGCCAGCCGCAAACCGCACGTGTATTTATTAGAGCTGCTTGGGGTTAGGGGGGTGTCTCCGGGGGGGGTGTCTTTAACCCTTTAGTTTTGTTTTTGCACAGATTCTCTGAACTCTTTGAGCCGGCTCTGGCTGAGCGAGAGCAGTCAGGTTTCTTTTGCCTCTCGCTGCTTCTCCAGCCTTAACCCAGTCCCTGGCTCGGTGCGAACGCCCCCCGCCCTGCGAAGGAGCCTGCCACGGTGCCCAGGGCCCCGGGGTGCAGCTGGGTCGGGAGCCAGCTTTTGGGATGCTGCAGGGCTTGGTGCTAGGTGTGTCCCCCCTGCTTCAGCGGGGATACCGAATGCCTTTGGCCACTGCAGCATCAGGGGAGCGTTCCTGTGGGACAAGCCAGCCCATGGGACCAGGGTGCCGGGAACAGTGCTGGGAGGAGGGAGTGGGGCGGGCAGTGGGGAGGGTGCTGCCATGAGCTCCTGCCCCACATGCCTGTCCCTGGTTCCCAAAATGCCCTCACCTCCCAGAGCTGGGCTGCCCTGCCCTGCCAGATCACTGTGTTCATGCCAGCAATAAACCCTCCGCAAGGTGCTGGGTGTGGGTTTGGGCCACCCTGGTGCCACCGCACAAGCCACCAGCTCCTGGGGACGGGGGGGTGGCTCTAGGGCAGCAGCACAGAAGGGTTGAGGGGCAGCCAGGGTGCCCCAAAACCAGAGCACCCTGAAGCCAGAGCAAGCAGCTCCTCGTGCTTGCTTGCTCCAGGCTGGTGCCACCCCTGTGTCCTCACCACTCTCTTCAGTGCACGGAGGATTGGTGCTGGCATTCCCATGGGCAGGGGCAGCTGTGGGGCTGGCACCAGCCAGGGAACCTTTGTGCCTTGAAGCAGGGGGCTTGGAGGGCAGTGGGGGGCATCTGCCAGCTCCAGGTCCCCCAGCTCATCTTGCTGCAGCAGGAACAGTGATGTCAGACTGCAGCAGTGTCCCTGTCCCTCATGGTCATCACCATGGTCCTGCCAGTGCCCCTTGCAGGGCCAGGGTGTCCTTGCCAGCCTGGCAGCATATCGCTGCCTGCACCCTGCCTTCAGGCAGCTGCCGCTTCCTTGCAGGGGAGACAGCCCGACCAGCCCCCTCGGGGTGTGCTGGGGGTGCAGGATCTGGCCTTTCTCCCTTTAGGAAGCGGTGGCATTGCCCAGAGTAGCTGGGCTGTCACCGCGTGCTTTCCCAGCGAGGCCCATTAGCCCTTGGCTGGTGCTCAGAGCAGTGGGACCCACCTGCAGCCCCCTGCCCAGCCAGGTTGGCCTCGGGGCTGCCACCCCCTAATGCGCAGCAGAGCGCAGCCATCCACCGCACGGGGACCCAGTGTCCCCCCATCCCCCAGCCAGCCCTGCTGCCAACACACCCGCTTCCTGCCCCCAGCCTGCCAGGGACCCCCCGGGGCTCCCACTGCCCCCCAGGCTGTGCTGCGGTACCCGACCTGCTCCCCTCTGGATGCAATACCAACCATCCTGTTCCTGCAGGACACAGGGAGCCCCAAAACCCTCCCCGCTCTTTTGGAGGCGGGGGTGGGTGTTCCTGCATGGGGTACCCCCAACTACCTCAGGCCTCCAGGCCGGGTTGGGGCTGGGGGGCACCGAGGGGGTCGTGGGGGCTCGGGGACAGCAGCACCACTTGGCCAAGACCACTTCTCCTCCTCTTGGTATCTTGGCTGGGCGCTGGGGGGGGGCGCAGTCCCTGGCTCTGGGGGCTGGTGATGGGGACGGCGGGGATGTCCCTCTGCTGCAGGTTGGGTTGATTATTTTTTTTCCCCTCGTTGTATAATAATAATTACTATGTTGTGTGTTTTTGATTTTTCAATAAAGCCTTCAGCCCAGCCCTGCCGGCTCTGGGTGGGGACCAGGGAACCTGGGTCACCATGGGGGTTCTGGGGCTCTGCAATCGTGGGTGTGCTCAGCACCCCCTATAAATAACTGGGGGTGGTGTTGGGGTGACCTGGGTGATGTCCTGGGGATGATGTCCACCTCCCAGCTTGGTCTCCAGGACCACTCTGCATGTCACCTCCTGTTGCTTTGGAGGAGACCAGGACCTCAGCCCAGAGAAGCAAGGGTGGCTTTGGCCTCCCCACCACCCGTGTCCTTTCCTGAGGGGGGTGTGTGGGGGGGTGACACTTCAGGGGTGTGAGGGCGTGCAGGCCACCCTGCCTTCCCTAGCTGTGCTGCAGGGTCACCCTGGCAGGGCCATGTCACAGGGCTTCTGCTGCCCCGTGGGGACGGTGCCATGCTGGTGGGGGGGGGGGGAGGACGGACACACCATGGACAAGGGAGATGCTCGGGAATGTCCCCTCCCCGAGCGTGCCACCATCCCTGCCGCGGTCCCCTGCTCTGAGAGACACGGTGGGGTGGCAGGCAGCTGGGAGCGTTCCCCTGGATATCCACGTCCCCGGGGACCCAGCAGCACAGCCCACAAGAGTGGCTTTCCCACGGTGGCCAGCGCTGCGTGGGGTGGCATGTCCCCAGCCCAGCAGGGCAGGGCGGAGACGGTGGCACCCCCCAGCCAGGGCTGTGGGACAGGGGTTGGCCACGGAGGAGCTGGCCCTGCCGCCGCTGGAGACCAGGGACAGGGACTTGCCGGGCTGGGGACATGTGCCTTCGGGTGCCTGCGGTGTTTGCTCACACGTGGTCAGGGTGGGGGGATACGCGGGTGACCACAGGGGCTGGGGCTGTGGGGGACGGCGACACACGCAGAGGCTGGAGTGGTGCGGGGGGCTGCAGGGGATGGGGGGACGCGGGGGTTGGGAAGCGAGGACCCTGGCTTTGGAGCGGGGATGGGGAAACGGGAACATGCGGGCAGGGGCCAGGGTGGGCACGGGGCGGCTGGAGCCAGAGGCGGGCGGACCCGGGCGGGTGGGCTGGCACGGGGGTACCTGCATGAGGATGGGGACACCGCGGCGGGGGGCCGGGGTGCCGGGGAGGCCACGCGCGGGCGCGGAGGCGGGGCGCGGCCTGGCTCTGCCCGCTCGGCCCAGGCCCCGCCCGCCGCCGGGGCAAGCTCCGCCCCGCGTCGCGCAGTGCATGCCGGGCGGGCGGGCGGCGCGGCTGGGAGGCGATGGCGGGCTGCGGGCCGGGCGCGGGGCGCGGGGAGCGGCGGGCCGTGCTGGCCCTGGCGCTGGCAGTGGCCCTGGTGCTGGCGCTGGCCCTGGCCTGCCTGCTGCTGCTGCGGGGCGCGCTGCTGGGCGCGGCGGCGCTGGGCGCGGCGGGGGCCTGGTGCGCGATGCGGCCCGGCCCGCCCGCGCCGCGCCCGCCCGGGAAAGCCGCCGCCAACGGGGGCCCGGTCGCTGCCTCGGGCCGGGCCGGGAGGGCCCCGCCGCGCCGCCTCGGCCTGGGGTAAGCGCGGGGGGAGCGGAGCGGGGCGGGTGGGGCGCGGCGGGAGCCCCGCGGCCCGGTGCTGACCCCTCTGTCCCCGCAGGGTCCCGCACTGCTCGCCGCAGGCCCCGCGCCGCCGCTACCCGCTGCCGCAGGCCCGGAGCCCCGTGCCGGTCGGGCTGCCTGCTGCCCGCTGGGAGAGCTGTTCGCCCCGGAGCGCGCCCTGGGCCCGCCGGGCTGGCCCGCTGCGCAGCCCGGTCACCGTCAGGATCGCCCGGCCGGCCGCCGGCCTGGCCCGCTCCCCAGCGTAAGTACGGCGGGGGGGCCGGGCCCGCTTCGGGCTGGCCTCACGCGTGGGCAGCGCCGCCTTGGCGGGATCGGGCGGGGGGAGCCCGGTGATCCGGCTGTGCCGCCCGCAGCAGTGCCCCTGCTGGGGCGGCCTGTGGCTCCCAACCCAGTGGTGACCACTCTGTCCCCGGTGTGGTGGGGAGGGGTGGGTGATCCAGACCTGGAGAGGCTACGCGGGACAGTCCTCTCCCCTCTTCTGTGGGGGCACCTGGGGGAGGGGGGTTCTCACCCTGATGGCCCCAGCTTGCCTAATGCCTCATCTTGCTTTGCCTCACAGCCTGGAGCAGCTGATCTCACCCGTGGCCTTCCCAGCCAACAGCAGCCTGGATCCATGTGCAAAAGAGACTGTGCTGAATGCCATCAAGGAAAGCAGGAAGAGAGCTGTGGAGGAGGAGGAGGAGGAGGACCAGGCTTTTGGAAATGATCAGGAGAGCAAGAGAAGGTAATAAGCCAGCAGTCCAGGTTACCGCCAGTGTGTTGCAAAGGTTGTAGATGGGGCTAGCGCTTCAGTGGTGACAAATGGGACATGTCCCAGAGCTCACCCAGCCCAGTGTGACCAGGAGCCCAGGTTGGAAAAGTGCTGTAGGAAGTGAACTGCAGTGAGGAAGCACACTACATCACCCAGTCCTCTGGGTTGTGTCGGAAAGTCCTCTGAGACTTCGTTTTGTTCTTGAGATCAAAGGGAGGTGGTTTAGGTTTTTGTCTGGGCAAGCTCATTGGTCAAGCATGTTCCCCTGCATTGCTGGGGTTGGGAGAGGCTGGGATGACATTCAGGGGAGCCTTGCAGGGCTCCCTGGCCAGGAAGTTGCTTCTGTCATCGCAGGGTTTTGCAGACTGGGAAAACATGGTGAGAAATGCTGGTATCTGCTGCAGGTTCATCATCTCTATCCTTCGGTCAGCCCCAGGCTTCCAGGAGAGACAGGATCCCCGAGTCTTACAGCCCCAGCTGGAAGCTCTGCACTTCAAAAGATCTGCCTGCTTCCTTCATGCACTGTAGCTAGCAAAAGGAGGTAGAATCGTGAGGGTAAACAAGAAAGGCTATCTTCTGCTTTTGTTAGTGAATGCCAGTGATTTCCAGCTCTGAGCTCCAAGAAATGAGGATGCAGTGTCTTTGACAGCGCTCTGGGAAGGATAAGGTATAAATCCTGGGTACCAAGGTCTGCTGGAGCCTTTCTAACTGCCCGAGCACAGCACTGCCTCACCATTCTCCCCTCCTGTTTTTCATCCTTCCTACCTGTGTCCATGGAGGCTGTTCACTCGTGCCTCTCTGCCCCTCAGGTACCAGGGCTGCCTGCCTGGGCTTGAGCAGGGGAACTGAGAAACTGGGGAAGAGTGGCTTGGGTACTACTCGGGCAGTGGTACTGCGTACTGCTGCTAGAGGTGGCCCAGAGAGCACAGCAGGATGAGTGGCGGGTCACAGGGAGCCACTGGCTCCCTTCGTGCCACAGCAGGGCATGCTGTCCTCTTCTTCCATCACTGAATTTCCCTCTACCTTTGAACCCGTGCTTTGGCTTGGTGAATCTGAACCCTGCAAGAGCCAAGCAGGACAACAGGATGGGTGCACAGACAGGGTCAGCTCAGGGTTGTAAGTTTATTCTGTTGTTTTAACATGCCAATATGCATCTCTGCCACGAAAGTCAATTCTGAAGATGTTAATGTCTGGCAAGCATGAAGAATGCTTGTAGGCAGAAAGTGCTGTGACCTTTGAGGGCAAAAAGGAGCCTGCATCAGCTGGAGAGCGCAGGATCACCTGTGCGATAGGGTAAGCGTGCTTGGAGCTCATGAGGAAGCAAGCACTTGGGCGAAGTGACAGGGCTGACTGTACACCTCACAGGTGTAAGGTTTGCTTTCAGACTTCAGATCGTCTCTGACTCATTGTAGGAAGAGGGATTCAGTTTCCGACTCATACAGTCAGGGTACTGGCTAGGAAGAGGTCAGAGATACAAGTTTTAGAGCTCAGGTCTCTTCCAGAAATGAGCTGCTGAGTCTCTCTGAAATATTTTGGCTTAGAATAATTGATTTGAGTAAAGATTTCTTTACATCAAAACTACTCTGCCCAGCAGGCAGCTGGTGTTGCTGCTGGTGCCTGGGAGGAGGCAGCTTGAGGTAAGAATCAGTGAGGACAGAATCAGGTGGGGAGAAAATCCGCAGCAGGATGTGGATGGGGGAGAACTCTGCCCCAGGTATCAGGCGGGAGGAAGAAAGCAAAGTTTGTGCTTTACCAGTGCTGAGCCTGCCTGGAAGGGGTCCTTTCCCCAGGCTGGAAGGGCAGCCCCTGTCTCTGCTGCCTCCACACTACCACAGGCTTCTGCCCTCTCTCCTGCAGGCGTCACGATAGCAGTGGAAGTGGGCAGTCAGCATTTGAGCCATTGGTAGCCAACGGTGCCCCCGCCTCTCTCATACCCAAGTAAGTGCCCTTGGGCCAAAACCTGGGAGCTGGGAGGAGGGGGGAGGTCTAAAAGCCTGTGGGCTCTGTAAAAGGAGATTGGCTTTTGCTTGCGGAGCCCAGCTTCAAGGGAGAGCAACAGAGGCTGTGTTGTTGCTGAGACTCGTTTCCCAGCGCTGTGAGAAAGAGCGGGCTTGCATTCTTCCACCTGCCATGCATTTAAAGGACCTGTGGGCAGAGTTCTGGGTGGCTCATAAAATATTCCTTAACCTCCTACAGGCCTGGCTCTCTGAAGAGGGGCCTTGTCTCACACTGCCCAGATGACTGCTCAAACAAGAGGTCACGCACCTCTTCCATGAGCTCCCTCAACAATACATATGCTGGCGGGATCCCCAGCTCCAACCGCAACGCCATCGCCAGCTCCTACAGCTCCAGCCGGGGCCTCTCACAGGTAGGAAACACCCTGCCAAAGGCAGCGCCACAGCCCAGCCCAGAGGGGCTCCACCTTCCTCTGGGATTGCCCCATGTAACTCTAACGCTGGTCTCATAAGAGGAGAGCAATGTCACAGCTGGGTGCCTGGCAGTTGGCACTGCGGGGAGTCCCCAGCACAGCATAGCCAGGCAGTTTCATCGCCTCCTGGGTTAGGCAGGCTTGCTGGGCCAGCAGCAGCAGGCAATAATGTTGCACGTCCTTTGATGTATGCTGCTGGGGGAGCCCCCAGGTTGAGCCTTCCTGCTTGTTTTACACCGAAGCAAGAAGGAAGCTGTTTTCCCCTCCCTACTCAGCCTTGACCAGTTTGCTAGGGTGGATAGATCCAGGTGGAAAGGAAAAAAATAGCTTTGCTGCACTGACACCTTTTCAGCCAGAGTCAGTAAGTATGGGAGCCGTGCATTCCCACTTTGACCCAGGTCCCCTCAGCAGCTGCTGAGCTATAATAAAATGCCTGTTTACATGCTGGGTTGGTCTTGCAGGTGTGACAGTGAGATGTAGCTGTGGCTAATGGGGCTCTGCATCCGTGTGGGGAAAGGTTTCATCTGGGTTATGTTGGTAGGGAGAGGTTTGCTCTGGCTGGGGTGAGTCTAAAGTTCTTGAGGTGGGATCCGTCCACTGAGCTCCTGGTGAGGTGGTGGCCTGGCTCCTGCCAGAGAAGCCCCACACACATCAGGGTGTCTGAGGCAGCCAGGCAGCCTCTGCCTGTGCCACACGAAGGCAAGAACTGGCATCTGACCAGCAACATCCTCCTCCCCATCCTCTCAGGCAGGCTGTAATGAACCTGGAGTCCACTAGCTCCCACAGCAGATTCACTTTCAGGTGGCCAGACTTCATGCTCTATGGAATGTGGAGGGGAGTTAAGTGGTGTTGAAGCAAGAGAGGCTTCTGGTCTCATTAGCCCCAGCCCTGAGAGACAGGATTTAATCTGTGAGCGAGCAGGAGGATAGGGGGCTGTGCTTGCTGCCAGCCCCTGTACTGAGTTACTGCTGGCCTCTCTGCATTCCAGCTGTGGAAGAGAAGTGGTGTGAGTGTGTCCCCGCTGTCCAGCCCAGCGTCCTCCCGCTCCCAGACGCCAGAGTGGCCTCTCAAGAAAGCCAGGTAACTAGTCACTTGCCTGGCAAGCACCTGCTTGTCAATGCCAGCTGGGAAGAGACCAGTTGCCTTCCCAGCCATCCCAGTGCCCCAGTCCTGCTCTCCGCTGGAGCCAGGACACTCAAAGTCTATTTCTGAGACGTGGCTGCTGGGTCAGCCACTGGTGGAAGCCTCTTTGCTGTGTTAATTGGCGTCCCTGCCCCCTTGTTGCACTGGGTCCCAGTGGCTGAGCTGCACCATCCCTGCTGTGCTCCCAGGCTGGGTTAGAGGTTTAAGGGCTCAGGTTGCCACAGGGGCAGTGTTCCCTTGTGGCATTGGCAGTCTGGGTTGTTGCTGGATGCCGAAACACTGGGATAAGACAGGCCCTAACTTTTGCTGTCTCCTCAAAATTGGTTGATGGGAGATAAAGTAGGGTTGTATTTTAGCATCTGCCTTGGAGCACCGGCCCTTTTTCTCCTCCTTCCCAGCTCAGAGAAGGACCTGAGCTTAAGTCAGAACTAAAACCAACACAACTGCCTGCCCTGGTGACAGGGTGGGTCCAAGCTAGGGACCTGTGAAGGGCAGCGGCTCCCATCTGGGACCCCCGGCTGCCACCCTGAGGCTGACCTGTCCTGTGGAGGGTGCACAGGCTTGGCAGCCTGACTGAGCAGGGGAGCAGCTCCTCTGTGTGGAGCTGCTTTCAGGCTGGTGCGGTGAGGACAAGGCTGTTGTCCTGAGGTCTGTTATTTGGTGGAGACAAAGAAACGCACCAGGGATGCTGGTGGGAGTCCTTGGCATGTTTGGTCTCATCGTGCTGTCTGGCGACGGGGCCAAGTCTGGGGTTGACCCTAACTGGCTTTCTCCCACTTGCGCAGGGAGGAGGAGTTGCATCGCTCCAACACTTCCACTCCAGTGAAATCGGACAAGGAGCTGCAGACAGAGAAAGGTAAGCGTAGGTGGGCCCCAGCTCTGTGTCCGGGTTAGATGGGCCACCAGTGCAAGCAAGCAGCGGGTCCAAAGATAGCTGACATCTGTAGGTGGGATTGGTTTATGTTACCTGGTAACTAGGAACGTGCTGGTCCCAAGGCAGTGGCACTTTCGCTGCCCTCTGCAGCTGCCCCAAAGGGATGTCCAGCTCTTAAGCAAGGGGTGCTAACAGTGTCAGTGTGCTAGCAGGTGCCTGGGAGCTGGCTTGCAAGGGGGGACACCGGCCTCCAAGCCAGCAGGGGTCCAGGTGTCAGCCTTGGGGCAAGATCTGCTGTGGTACACAAGTAGAACCCTGATCAGATTCCAGGATGAGCTTGTTCCAGTGTTTCCTCAGCTAAAATGGAGAAGAAATCCTTTGTGCCCATTGCAGATAGGTTGCCACGGCACAGCACTGGATGTGGCTCACACAGTTTGTGTGGTTTGTGGTTCAGGTAGGCAGTGTACGAGGGCTGTCCATGCAGGTGCAAAGAGGCTGCTGCCTTGTGGAACACCAGCATGTTCTTGTGACTCCCCTGGGATGCACTGTGGCCAGCCACTCTTCCAGAACATCACAGCCTTGTCCTCGGCTTAAAGCCACGCCCCTGGCTCTGTCCTCTGTGATGGGTCATCCAGAGAGAAGTCAGAAGGGACAACCCCCTTGGTACAAGCCAAACGCTGCCTCTACCCAGAGCTGGCCCTGACTTGTCTCCTTCTGTAGAGGTGGAAGCGCGGGTGCAGAAGAAGCAGAATTCCTTGAGCCCACCGTCCGCGCTGGGGAGCAGTGGGAAGCGCAAGCGGAAGATCCAGCTGCTGTCGTCTCGCCGGGGGGACCAGCTGGCGCTGGTACGTCGCTGTCTCGCAGCCCCTTTTGCCCTCCTCTGGCAATAGAATGTGCTCACTGCAATTTCTGCAGGGCTGGGGGGAGACTGACCTGCCTGCCCTCAGGAAGGAGGCCCCGTCCTTGGCCGAGTGGGAAGTGACGCTATCCCCAGCCCCAGTGTCTGGTGGGCTGTGCGTGATTGTGCTGCCTGCTGCCGGACCAGGTAATGGCCTGGGGAAGGCCTGCCGTGCCCTCAGCGCCAAGCCGGGGGCCAAAATGAATGGGGATCGGAGCTCCACGGTAGCGTGCTGTGGCAGATCCACCTGCTCCACGGGTCTTGCGACGGCCAGCGTTCACCACACGTTCAGAGAGGCTCTGCCGGCTTCCCTGAGAAGGAGCTAAGCTGCTGCTCTTTCTTGGCAGCCCCCGCCACCTCAGCTGGGCTACTCCATCACGTCGGAGGACCTGGATGCGGAGAAGAAGGCAGCGTTGCAGTGGTTCAACAAAGTTTTGGAGGATAAGGCTGGTAAGGGCAGACTGGGAACATGGAGGGAACAGCAAAGAGTGGAAACAGAGGGTCAGGGCTCACAGGGCAGTGTGGTGTATGTGTGGCACAAGCTAGGGAAGCTCCTGGGCCAGTTCTGCCTGGTCCTCAGGTCTGGGGATGCTCCTAGTGCCTTTAGTCTCAGTAGAGCTCGTGCCCCAGTGTCCCCAGGGTGATGGGTGAGGTTTCCCAGGGCCAGAGCTGTGGGATGTTCATGCAGTTTGCCTACCAGGTGGGGAAGCTCTGCAAAGGGGTAGTCCCCTGCACCGAGTTGCCAGTCCTGATTCTTGCTCCTTCCCTGTAGATGTGGTCCCCAGCACCACTGCAGAGACTACTACGCCCGTGTCCAGGCCACTGGCATTCACCGTGACCTCCTCGGGGCCTGTGACTGCCTCAACAGCCCCTGCCCCTGCCAGCACCGACTCGCTTCTGGACAGCCTGAAGAAGATGCAGAGCAGCCAGGCTGCACCCACGCCAGCAGGTGAGGAGGAGGAGATGGAGGAGGGCTGGCAGATTGGGACTTTGGCAGAGCAAGGCACTGCAGTGGGAGCTCCACGTTGCCTCTGTGGGAAGCAGGTGGCAAAACTCCCTGTTCAAATGCTCTGCTGGCAGTGGCGCTGGCAGGCGGGCCTTGGGGGGACAGGTTTGGGGATACTGAACCCGTGGTCCTGTTGGGAGCTACGGTAGGCGTGGAGGGCTGAGTCTGTCTGGTACGGGCAGGTGCTTCTCCGGGAGCCTTTGCAGCAGTGGTGTTGGGTGCGTGGCGGAAGGGCTGTCTGTCAGCAGGTGACCCCCTGTCCCTAAATAAGCTCTCTCCCCTTTTCAGACTCCACTGGAGCCGCAGTAGTGTCCCAGACACCCTCATCGGCTGCACAGCCGCCTGCTCCTGCTGTATCACTGGAGTCGAGTTCTCTGCCTGCCACCTCTGCTGACACCAAACATGTGCCCGCATTGAGCGTGCCTGCCCCTGCCGCCCCCACTGCCTTGGGGGTGCAGGCCCCCAGCGGCCTGGCATCTCCTGCGTTCACGGAGCTAGGCCAGACCCCCAGCAGGACTCCCTCTTTCCCGAAGCCAAGCATCCTTTTTGGGCTGCTGAACACCCCTCCTGCCAGCCAGCCAGCAATGACTGCTGCCACTGCTGTGCCCACCACGACAGCTGCTGTGCCCACCACGACCCCAGTCTTCAAGCCCATCTTTGGCGCTTTGCCGAAAAGTGAGAGCACAGCACCCTGTACTACGGCTGTCGTCTCCGCCACAGTCACCGTGCCTGCAAGCTCAGGCCCTTCCTCCACATCCTCCACCACCACTGTGTTCAAACCAATCTTTGGCAGCATCACCACAGCTTCATCTCCAGAGAAGTCCTCTCCTTTCACCTTCAAACCAACACCGCAGCCAGCCTCAGCCGCAGAGCTGCCAGCAGCCTCCACGACTACCCTGGCAGGGTTCACAGGTCTCCCTAACGTCATCTTCACTACTGCAGCTACGACTGCCACCACGCAGAGTTCCTCCACAGATGCCACCATTAAACCTGTCTTCAGCTTCGGACTTGACCCGCCCACCTCCACCAGCCCCACCACCAGCCTGACTGTCACCGCTGCCACGTCCACCAGCACGTCGCAGCCCTTCCTGTTCGGGGCCCCAGCCAGCTCAGCTCCCAGCACAGAAACAAGCTTTGCCACTCCAGGGCCTGTGTTTCAGTTTGGAAAGCCACCTCCAACCACAGTCACTGCCACCACCAGTGTCCCAGGAGTTCCTGCCTTTGGCCAAGCACCTGCGAACTCAACAGCTCCTACCACCACTGTGGGCTTTAGCATATTTGGGAGCACCATGCTGACTACTTCTACCCCAGCCACCACAGGTCAAGCGACGTTGATGTTTGGCTCCTCTGTTTCAGCTTTTGGCAGTTCCTTCAGCACAAGTGCAAAGCCGCCACCGCCGTATCCCAGTGCAGCGAGCCAGCCTGCCTTCAGCGCTGGTGCTGCGGAGAGCCAGCCACCCACCAGCAAGGCTGCTGCTGGTCCTGTCAGCTTTGGCCCCCCATTCAGTTTCGGACCTCCCATGGCCCAGTCTGCTGCTCAGCCGGCATTTGGTAGCAATGCTCAGCCAGCCTTTGGCACAACAAGTGCCCAGGGCTCCTTCGGCACCAGCAGCACCCAGGCAGCGTTTGGGACCACCACGTCGGTCTTCTCTTTCGGGACAGCCACTTCCACCACCTCCAGCTTTGGTTCAGCCACCCAGACCACAAGCAGCAGCACTGGCACTGCCGTCTTTGGCACCACCCCTTCTCCTTTCACCTTTGGGGCGACTGCCCAGCCGGGCCCCTCTGCCAGTGCCTTTGGGATCGGCACGCCCACCCTAAGCAGCGGCTCCCCTGCCGTGCCGTTCAGCTTCGGGGCTGGACAGAGCGGGACAGCCCCAGCGGCAACACCATTCGGCTCTTCCCTGACACAGAGCGCGCTGGGTGCGCAGAATCAGAGCACGCCCTTCGCCTTCGCCGTGCCCAGCACGCCCAACAAGCAACCTTCGTTTGGAGGTGAGTCGAGGCAGCGCGACTGCTCAGTCGGGGTGAAGGGCTGGGCTGGATTTAGGCAGCAGCTTTGCCGCCGGACTTTGCTGAGCTCCCCAGGCTCAGTGGCCATAGAGGGACTGGTGCCCGTGTTGTGCAGAGCCTTGCCATGCGAAGGAAAGGCACTTCCATCACTCTGTGTCCCCAGCCCTTGGTCGTGGAGGGAAATCTTTAAATTCTGCTCCTTGGCCCTTCTGAATGTAGTAGCTCTGTGCAAGTATTTAGCCCAGCCAGGTGCCCTGCAGAAGCCAAGGTCTTGCGAGTGCGTAAAAGCAGTCTGGAGTTTCTTGGCAAGTAGAAACTGCCAGCCAGTGGCTGCAGTCACTTCTTGCTCTCACGGCGAGGTTTTCCGTACTGCTCTGCACCCTCACTGGGCCACCTTGCCTCCCACAGAGCTGAAACCCACATGCTGAGCAGCTGCTTGTTCTAGAAAGACAGAGGCCTTTGTTCCTCCCTGGCCTGCAAATCCTCCTGTGCAGCCCTGCTGGCAGGAGAGCCCAGGGATTGCCATGAGAGCGCAGCTTCTTGCATTAAGAGGGCTTCTCGGGTGAAGAGGCTGATCCTGGGGGACTGTGATGCTTCAGCCCCTGGAGGGAGATCAGTGCCTTGTGCAGGTGCTGCTGGCTCCTGAAGGCCAGAGTCTTTGTCCTTTGTCGACCCTGGCTCACAGTAGCTCGTTGCTTTCCAGGAACTCCTGCACCCACCTTTGGGCAAAGCACTCCTGTCCCGGGAACAGTGGGCAGTGGAAGCAGTAGCCTTTCCTTCAGGACACCCAGCACTCCTGCCTCGGGTTTTGGAGGAGTTGGTGCTGCCTTCGGTAAGTAAGGAGTTGGTGCTTCGGCCTTGGGGGGAGCTGATGGGTCACATTGTCCCCTCAGGCTGGGGATGGTGGGAGGGCCAGGCTGTGCTCTTGGAGCCACCTCAGGTGGTGCCTGCTGGGTTCTGGAGGATGCAAAACCTTCCATTCCCCCCAGGACAGGGATTGCACTTCCCCCTGTGCCAGCTCTGAGTGAGGCTGCAGAGACCTGAGCAACCTTTCTGCTTCCAGGTTCGTCCACCCCCACCTTCTCCATCGGGGCAGGATCCAAGACGGGTGCTCGCCAGCGGCTGCAGGCACGGAGACAACACACCCGCAAAAAGTAACCTCCAGCCGCCTGCCGGGCCCCCGCCGCCAGCCTGTGTGAGGAGCCCCTGCACACGCGTGGGGGACTCCGGTCTGGAGCGGGGCCAGCAGTGACAGGGCCAGGGCCCCATCTCTGACGCCAGCTGGAGACCATGCTGGGTGGCAGCAACCAGGATGGGACGGGATAAACCAAACTCTTCTTACTTGAACAGTTCTTCAGCCAAGGCTGGAAGAACCTCTGTACATATCTGCAGCGTTTCCTCCCTCACTTTATTTTGCCATGTTTCATATGTGTAAATTTTTTCCCATTTGCTTATTCTAGCTGTTCCCTGAGCCCTCCTCTCCAGCTCCCCCCAACAGTCAGCCCCACGGCACGGCAGCTAGCAGAGCCACACTTCCCCACTTGCAGCCCAGCTGGAGATGTGCTGTGTTCCTGCCGGCCGCAGTTCCAGGCTGCTGAGGGGATGCCATCTTCACCAGGTCCCGAAATCTTTCCCCGTTGTTTCATCCCGTGGCCTGGTGAACGTGCTCCCTCCAGAGGGCTCTGCTTCACTGCCGTCCCTGCAGAACACGAGCCGGGGTTAGTGCCAGCCTGGTGTGGGTGTCTCAGTGCCATGGGTGACTTTCTGGAGCTGGGTGGCAACCCCCTGGCTGTGACCTAATCTCCCATCTGACCTCCAGCTGTGGGACCTCGGCTGGAGGTCTGGGCTGTGGGTCCTTCCGCCCCCCTCCCAGCTGCCGAGCAGCCCCTCCAGCCCTCGCTGCTCCCCGCTGGGCTGTGGGCTCCCCTGACCCTGCTCGTGTGAAGCCCCCTCTGTTTTGCTTTATTCGTGCTCCTGTTTCGATGCGCTCATTGAATCGAGTTTGGAGGAAGAACTGAACCGTGTGTGTGGCGGCATGTTGGTTATGCCGGATTTGCTGTTTGGAGTTTCTTTTTTTTGGAGGGCACCCGTCCCTTAGCGGAGGACTTGCCCTGGCTAATTGGGTGTTGACAGTAGCATCACTGCGTGGCTGCTCGTGCTGGGGGAGTTGTCCCTTTGTCATTGTGACTGAAAGGCAGGCAGCCAGGGTCAGGGGGACGGGGCCTGGACCCGCAGGCATGGGGGCTCCAGCCCTGGCAGTCTCTCCCCTCCCTTCCCCTCCTGGTGCCCCTTCCCTACCTCAGGGTGCTCTGGAGCTGCTAAGAGTCCAGAGCAGGTGGGTTCCCCCTACTCCCCAAATTCACATTGTTTTGTTGGGTTTTTTTTAGCTCATCCCCATCCTTTTGGGTTTTACCAGCTCTTAGGAGCTACGGTGCTGCCTCCCCCGTTCCCATCCAGCCAGGAGTGGGGCCTGTCCCCCTGCCTGGGTGCTCCCGTGGGAAGAGACTGCTGGAGCTGGGGGTCACCCAAGAGCCGTCCCCTACCCTGCCCTGGGCAAGGGATGGGGTCCCCACCACTTCCAGGAGTGCTTTGCTGCCAGGTTTTTTACTCTCCGAGCCGTGTGAGTGTGTGTGTCTGCCGAAGTCTAAATTAAAAAAAAAAAAAAAAAGAAAAAAAAATCACAAACAAATATTTAAACATTTTTTAACAAAATAAAAATTTATTTTTATATTTAAGCTAAATTGCCTTTGAATTCCTTCAAGCTTGGTTCAGTGAGGTTGCCTGACCCCGCAGCGCTGTTGGTAGTGTTTAGCTGTGCTGTCACAGCCCCGTGAGGAGCCGGCCTGTGCCCTGGCTGTGCCCGCAGGGACTGGCTGTGCTGGGGAAAGGCAGCTATGTCCCGTGGGCACTGCCACAGTGCGTCCTCCCGCCCTCTTAACATCTCCTTAATTTTAAAATGTGATGTATGTGGATGTGACTAAACATTTTTTTTTTTTAATTCTTTCTCTGAGGATGAGGAGCAGGAGCTCTTTTGTGTGCTACGGTGACGAGTGGTTTTCTTGTCTGCCAGGAACAAGGCGTCTCTCCCAGCAGGCAGACGAAGGGCAGGTGACCAGGCTCTGTGCAGCCGAGGGGACACAGCCCCTCAGAGTGGTGGCCGAGGGTGTTCAGGCTTCCCCTGCCAGCAGGTTTCTAGCCTTCCCCTGCCAGCGTGCCCGAGGCGGGCAGTGGGCTGTTAGAGCAGGGCAGGCCTGGGACAATGTGTCCTTGGGGCTTGAGGATGTGGCTGAAAAGGGCTTAGCGCACGCAAGGGCTGGCCCCGGCGATTCCTCCCTGTGCCCTGGGCAGGGTGCTGAGCCCAGAGAGCGTCGGCTCCGCAGCCCTTGCCGGTGGCACAGCGCTGGACAGCAGCTCAGGGCAGGCAGCTGGGCTTTGGCCACGTCAGCTCCAGCAAGACCCATGTGGCAGAGGGAGATGGGGATAAGCAGGGTACAAGACGAGGGCACCCTGGGGAGCACGGGCTGTGAGTGCTGCCCCATGTAGGTCCCAGGTGCCCAGCCCTGCGAGGAGACGGGCTGCATCCCTTCCCTGCTGGGAGAGACCCTTGCGCCTGGCCTGCCGTATGTATGTGGCCAGAGGGAGGGTGGGTTTTAACTCAAACTCAAGACTTGGATCATTCCTGGTGTGGCTGATGAGGATTTTAGTGTGAATGTGCAATTTTTTTCCTCGCTTCTTATGTCCCTGGTTTAAAATAAAAAGACTGTGTTCACACCTGCCTTGCCCATGTCCGATTCCTGGGCCTAGGCAGGGCCAGGCATTGCTGGTGCAGTACTGGGCACTGCTTTCCAGCACCCTCTGCCTTGTGTGACCTTGCTCCCTGGTCAAAGGCAGGTGCAGGGACAGGATTATTATTACTATCATTTTTTCCCCCACTTTGCCTGTGAGCAGTGGCCATTTCAGGGCAAGACTGAATGCTAAGAGTGAGGAGAAACTTTAATCTGTTTCCCACAGTCAAAGGCTTTTCTGAAACCCTGCATCAGGCTGGGGAAAGGATTTTTTCAGCTTGGGTGGAACATGGTAAAATAACACCCTTAACCCAGCTGGAGCACTCCAGCCTTGCGGGCTGTGGAAGTGCAGCTTGGGAACACTGGTACTGCCCACACACTTCCCAAGGCTGCCCCCAGCCCACGTCTGGCTTTAGGGGCAAACCCTCGGGGGGGGGGGGGGGGAGCTGGCCCTGGCTGAGCATTCCCCCCTCCCTGGTGGTAGGGTGGCCCAGGGGAGCAGGGTGTTACAGAATTCCCACCACAGCTGCAGCTGGCACAAAGCTTTACTTGTGTTCAGAGGCCCCGCTGTTGTCGAGGCAGTGGAGGAGTGTTCCCCACCAGCCACAGCTGGGCACTGTGCAGTCCTAAAAATGTTAGTTCACTCCTTCACCCGCTGCTTTTTCCTCTTCCTCTTCTTGGGAGCTGCTCCTGGCTCCGCTCCCTCTCCGTGCTGCGGGTTCTCTTCAGCTGCCACAGGCAGGGAGCTGTGGGCAACAGCGAACAGCCTGGCTGTGCACCCAAGGCTGTGCTCACAGCTGCCTTCCCCTCCCACACCTGCTACAGCCAGGCCCCGCCACCTTCCCTCCTCCCCCGGGTGCCCTGGCAGCCCGAGCCTGGCCATGGTCTCCCCCAGAGGCAGGCAGAGCGCCCCAGGGCCTCCTCTCACCTGGGGGCTGCAGCCCCTTCCCCGTGCCGCTCCAGGACAGCCACAAAGAAGCCGTGGGTGAGCGTGTCCGCAGGAGAGGCGCGGAGGCAGCTCTCTGCCCCAGGGAAGGCAGCGAGTCCTCGGCAGGGCCAGGAAGGGAAGGCGTTCACCAGCCTGTGACACGGGACAAGGGTCAGCGCCAAGCCCCGCAGCGCCCCACACTGCGTTCCTCCCCTGTGCCCACCGAGACACACACCTGAAGGCCGAGCCCCGTTCCTGCAGCACAGCGTGTACCACGTCCTCGTTCTCCTCCTGGTACAGCGAGCACGTGGAGTAGACCAGGCGCTGGAGAGCTGGGAAGCTCAGGGCATGGCTCAGGACCTTGCGCTGGAAGCCGGCCAGTGCCTGCAGCCGCTCAGCACTCGGGGCAGCCTCTTCCCTTGGCACCCGGTTCACCATCCCTGCAGGGAGAGCAGCCGTTGTCCAGGGGCCCACACACCCAGAGCCTGGCTCCAGGCAGGGTGCCCAGAGCCCCACACGTTACCTGAGCCGCTGCAGGATGGGTCGAGGAGGATACAGGTCACCTTGCTGTACTTGGGGTTCCCAGGATCCACGGTCAGGAAGTCCTGCTGGGCCAGCTGGAAGCTGGTGACCCCAGCCCGCATCAGCATGGTGTTCATGGTGGCCAAGCGCTTGGTGTCCACGTCAAAGGCAAAGATCTGGCTGAAGGCAGAGCCCAGGGCCCGTCAGAGGCATGAACATCCTGCCCGGCCCCGGGAATGGCGGTGGCGGTGGCAGGCTGCCCCAGCAGCCCCAGGCACCAGCCGTTTGCCAGGTGGGCAGAGCCTGGGAGCTGCTCCCCCAGGCAGGAGTACTGAGCAGGGCCGGTGTCAGGCAGAAAGCAGAGTCAAGGGCTGCGAAGTGATCCCCCTATGTGACTTCACATCCCCTCAGGCCCTTCCAATGGCCCAGCACCACCAGAGCCACCAGCCCACGCAAGGAGAAGCGGGCATCAGCCTGAGTTAGCGGGGCAGGGTGACAAGCTCCAGTTTTCCCGCCACCTTCTTGTGCTCTCTGTGACATCATCGGGGGGACCAGGGCCACCTGTACCCCTTCCCTCCCTGCCAGCACACCAACCTGCCCTCACCCCTTGTTTTTCAGGATGGCAGCCAGGTGGCTGGTCTTGTTCCCAGGGGCGGCGCAGGCATCGATGATACGGGAGCCGGCAGCAGGGCTGAGGAGGAAGGCGGGGAGGCAGCTGGCCTGCAAAGAGGGCAAAGCCCCATGAGAGGTGCAGGCAGCAAGCACCACTGGCCCCTTCTCGGGGCACAGCTGACACTGCAGGGTCGCAGCAGCCACAGCAACATGGGGACAAGTCCACCACCATCCACCACTGGAAGCCTCTGCCCAGCCCGCAGCCCTGTGCTAGTCCCCAGCTGCTATAGTGGTGGGTTTTACAGCCCAGCTCACAGCACTTTATCGCGCACCTACAGGCTACAGTAAAGCCAGCCCAGAGAGGAGCTCCACTGCTGCAGGCTGCATTCACGGTTTCAGCTTAGACTGCAAGCACTGTAGCAAAGCTGGCCAAAGCCCAGCCCTTGGTTTGGAGGAAGAAGCCGACCCTCCACCCATGTCAGTGGTTTTCCTGCCCCTGCAGCCTCCTGCTCCCCAGCTCCCCCACCTTGTCCTGTAGAATTATGTGCCCTGAAGTATACAGCAGGTTGTCATGGAAATCCGTTTGCGGAGGGAAAACCAGCAGCTCCGGGAGATGAAGATCCAACAAGAATTTCTTCCCAGAGAGGGCCCTCAGATCATCCACGCTGCCCACGAGACACAGGGAGGATGAACACACGGTTCTGCTTCGCTGTGCCCACACCAGAGCCCTCCAGAGCCCAGGCTGAGACCCCCCCCTACATCCCATGCCTGCTCTCCACTTCAGTACCAGGCAGCACCCAGAGACAGAAAGTAACAGTGGGGAGTGATGGAGGCCCCAACCCAGAAACCTTAAGCACCAAGATCAAAAACCCTTCAACCCACAAGCCCTTGTCCCCAGCCCTCACTGCTCGCTGACATCCCAGATAAGGTGGGACAGCAGAAAGAAACGCTCACCTGGCCGCTTGGCCCAGGTAGGAGTAGCCCTGGCGCTTGAAGAAGTCAATCACATCATCCACACAAGTCTTCAGGGTGTTGACTCGGACATAGCGCGGTACCTGGGAGGCTGGGGGGGCCGGGCAGGTCAGACACAGCCCACCACTGCCATCAGCACCGGGAGACCACCCGGCCCCGAGGCCCACTCACCTCCGGGGCTCGCTGCGGCCGCCGGGGCCAGGAGGTCCTCACTGCGGCTCACCTTCCGCTGCACCTTCAGGCGGGCCAGCTCGGCCTCCAGCCGGGCCCGGTGTCGCCGGGCCAGCGCCTTCCAGCGGCCCCCGCACTTCAGGCCCTTACCAAAGAGCAGGTCGTACACCAGCACCTGCGGGATAGGGGTGAGCCCGGCCCTGCCGCCGCGGGCCCCCTCGCCGGCCCCCCCGGCCCCCCTTACCTTGGCCAGCTGCGGGGGCAGCTTCTTCTCGGCCTGCAGCAGCGCGGCGCCGGCCAGCAGCTTCTCCAGCACCGGGGAGTAGCGGAGGGTCTCAGACACCAGGGCGTACAGCTGCCGGACGCGCTGTGGGGCGGTCAGGGGCTGTCCGGGGGCAGGGACCGAGCCCCCCACCCGCCGCCGGGGCCTCCCCGCCTGGGGCCCGGCCCCCTCGGCCTGCCCGCCTCGGGCCCCCCTGCCCCCCACCGGGCCTCCCCCCTCCGGCCTGCCCGCCTCCGGCCTCCCTCCCCCCGGCCCCCCCCGGCCCCGTGTCCCCCGCACCGGGAAGCCGCTGTTGTACACCAGGGCCTTGATGCCGCCATCGCCGCGCTCCAGCCCCGCCAGGACGGCGGCGGCCGCGCTGTACAGCGCCATGTCCCCGCCCGCCCTCCGCCGCGTGCGCGCCGCCGCTTCCGGCGGGGGGAAGGGCCCGCCGGGGAAGGCCCGCGCCGCGCTCCCGGGCGGGGGGAAGCGGCGGCCGGTCGGGGCCGGGCCTGGGCTCGGGAGGGCGGGCTCGGCCTGGGGGGAGCAGCGGGTGGGGCTGCAGCCGGGCGGGAGCGGCGCCCCCCGGCCCGGGGACAGCACCGGCGGCCCGCCCGGGAGGCCCCGTGGCACCGGGTCGCGGCCGGGCCCGCAGCGCCGGCGGGCGGCTCCTCTGGACGCGTGGCGGTGGTCGCGCTGGGGTGGAACAAGGCCAGGGACAGCCCGGCCCCGGGGGCAGGAGCTCGGCCTGGAGAGCCGCAAGCGGAGGGTAAAGGAGAGCCCAGGTCAGCCCGTGACAGCGGCGCCCCGACCCCCGGCGCGGCGGGACCCCTCCCGCACCGCCCGGCCTCGCGGTGGGCACCGTGGGCGCCCGTGACGCGGCATCGCCCCGTGCCTGAGCGACGACGGGCACGACGGCCCTGTGCGAGGCCGCTGTGCGCTGCCCGAGTGGCGGGGACCGTGCCCTGCGGCAGCAAACCCCGCCGGTGCAGCTGGCGCCTCGGTCTCTTGGCTGGCCCGGGCAGGTGGGGAATCCTGGTGACAAGCGCTGGGAGCGGGCCCTGGGTGATGCCCTGCGGCTGGTGGCAACCGCCACTCACCGGGGGGCTGTCGGGGAGCTGCTGCCGGGCTGTGTGCGGCCGCTGCCCGCCTGGCCCCGCTCCCCCACACAGCCCCGGCCCCCGCGGTCCCCCCCGCCAGCCCACAGTCCCGGTGAGGTGCTGCCGTGGGCTGCCCGCTCCCGCCAGGGCCTGACCCCGGCTGCCTGGCCGGCTGCTCTCTGCAGCGGCTCTTCCAGCTCCTGCTTTCCCCTCTGGGCAGCCCCTTGCGCTCTGCAGGGCACTGCTGCTGCCCAGCCAGCTCCGGCTGCACTCAGTTCCTCGGAGATGGGACCCGTGCCAGCCAGCAGCCAGCTCACCCAACAAACTATTTATTTAGAAGAAAGACATGCCAACAGAGACCCTGGACGCTCACGGCTCGTGCTTTTCAGGCAGGCGCTCCTTTCCACAGGGAGATCTTTGCAGGCCAGCTGTGTTTTAGGCTTTAGGGTCAGCCTGCCGGGAGGGGGATGGGGATTCAGAGGTCAAGGCTGACATTTTTTGCTCTCGGAGGAGAGCGGAAGGACCCTCCTGCACTGCTGCAGCTTACTCTGCAGCACCACAGCCTCCACGCAGAGGACAGCCCTGCATGCAGCCTGACTGCCCTCTGCTGCAGGCCCCCCAGACTCAGCCAGAGCCGTCTCGGGTCACAGCCTCATCCTGCTGGCTGGGCTACAGCTTTGTGGGTTCCTCTGGGGCAGGATGGTTGTACGGCACCCGGGGGTGCTGGCTTGCAGCGGGTGCGGGCAGGATGATGGGGGGGGAGTAGGGCCTTCGCTCGGGCCAGCACAGGTCCACGATGGGGTAGAGCTGGCCCTGGAACTCTGCGTGGAAGGTGTAGATGGGGCTGAGCTCATCGGGGTTGTCGGCATTGTAGAAGGTCAGCTCACCCTTCTCGTAGTGCAGGTAGATGCCGATGCGCTGGGGCCGGGCAGTCAGAGGCAGGGTAGCCCGCGGGGTGCTAAAGGCCTCGTAGACCTTCCCTTCCTTCAGGCCGATGAGCCACACGCCATTCTCGGGAGACTTGCTGAGCTTCCCTTTGCGGCTGACTGTGCCCTTGATGATGCCCACGCGCCAGTGGTTCCTGGTGCCCACAATCACCTCCCAGTAGTGCTGGCCGCAGGAGAAGCCCTTGCAGGTGAGGATGCAGTTGCTGGAGTCGAAACGCTTGGGGTTGCTGTCCCGGCGCTGGTAAAGCCCGCACTGCACCACCGTGTCACCCTTGAAGAGCTCCAGGAGGGGATGCGCTGTCACTGGGTCCAGTTTCAGTGTCTCTGGAGCTAGAAGGAAAGCACACGGGCTCCAGGCACACTAGCAGGCAGGGGTCTGGCAGACCCCAGCTCGGACCTGAGGGCTGGCACAAGCTGGCACTGCTGAATTTCAAGCAGCTAGACTGTTAGCCAGAGCAGGCTGCTACCTGTGTGAGACATGGCAGCCGCTGCTCCAGCAGCTCTCCTGGGGGTGAGGCGCACAAGCAGAGAGCAGGACAGGAGCTGGGGCAGCGTGATGCTAGCCAGGCAGCCTGCCCCGTGTGCCAGTGAGCCTGGGCACCCAGGGTGCTGCCCGTGGGGCAGGTTGGTACCTGGCAGGACACGGCGGTGCAGGCGCTTCCACACAGTCATCTTGATGTCATCTTGGTGGAAGCATGGCTTAAAGGAGACGGGACTGAAGATGCCATCACCAGGGTGCAGGCAGGGGAGCTCTGACCTGGAAAGATAGAAGCAGCTGTGACACAGGTGATGAGGACAGTGTAGGACCCCTTCTCACCTGGCTGCTGTGTATGATGGAGCCACTGCTGTCCTGCCAGCTGCTCTTGCCCTTCTCTGGGGCTGAGCGCATGGCTCTGGCTATCCATCGCAACAACAGTGTCCATGCGAGGCTGTCCCAGCAATGCTCAGATGCCCACTGGCCTAGGAACTCTAGTCCTGGTGTAGAGGCACTGCCATCGCCATTGATGCTGTTTGCTGCTGGGTTCCACCACTCACCTGAACTGGCAGGAGCCATATTTCTGGAAAACACAAGAGAAAGAGTCAGTGGTGGGAGACTGACAAAATGGCAGCTCCTCTGCATGGTCACAGCTGCATACATCTGTGCCCTGGGCTGGAGAGGCCAGGGCTCTCCTCTCCTGGGACAGCTACGGGCATTACCTCTCGTGGAGGGCAGGTTTATCCCATCAGGGGAAGCCCTGGCTGGACAGAGGGCACCTACGTGTCATTTCTTGTGGTGTCCCAGCTGTGCTTGGTGAGGGTACCCACTGTCCAGGACAAGGCTCAGGGCTACAAGCAGTGGGCTGAGGGCTGGAGATCCTGGCTGACACTCACCACCTTCACTAGTGAGCACACTCACCCGGATGAAATCAAGCTGACTTTCATTGCTGAGTGTCTCCAAAGAGCTCTGCATCTCCTTAAGCCTCTGCAGGGCATCTGATGTCTGCTTGACCTGGGACTCAATGGAGGTGAGGAGCTGGGCTGCCTTCCCCTCGATGCTCTCCAGGAAGGTGGCCTTCTCTTCATCGATATACTTGTGCAGCTCCTGGAACTCCTTCCGGATCACCCATTTGAAGACATCCGCCTCGTTCTGCAGGAAGACAGCAAGTGGGTGTGCAGGTCTGCCTCACACCATCCTCTTCGCCCATTTTTTAGTTTCAGAGGGGCCACCAGCAATGTCAGTGTGTCACACCAAGCTGCCCTCCACTGGCTTTCCAAATGGAAGTGCAGCTCTGTACAGCAGGCTAGATGATACCTCATCCTGCTGTCCACAGCAGCTCACCACCACAGTACCCCTGTCTTACACCTCTCCTCTTACAGATTTTGATTTCCTGATGTCCCAGCCAACTTCATCAGGGCCTTGAAGGAGCTCTTGGGCACCTGTGCTCCCAGGGAGCAACCTGCGTCCTGGGCTAAGGGGAGAAAGTGCAGCTCCACTTTCATTTGGGTTGAGCCCTTCTAAGGAGCCCCACTGGGAAGTTTTAGCCTCGGAAGGGATGCCAGGAGGTCCCTTGGAGACATCTACTCCGTGGGAAATGGGGACACTAAATCAGGCATAAACTTGATGTGAAACCAATGGCACTGCTCTGACTGGCAAGCCTGCTCCAAGTGGGGTCCTTTTCATCTCTTATCTCCCCACCTCCAAGGACATTCGGTCAAACCAGCTCTGACTGCTGCTCCCGCCAGGACGCTTGGAGAGGTTTACATCACCCCTTCTGAAAACAAGGCTGTGCCACCCAAGAGGGGTACGTCACCCTTCCCGAAAACAAGTCTATATTTAAGCCCCGAGTTGTGTGGAGAACACGAACCTCAGGGAACGGCGTGGAAGATAAGCCCTGTCTGCTATCCCAGGGAAGGGAGAAGAGCAGGAGAGGAGTGTGGGGGTGAGCTGGGGAGAACCAGGCAGAGGTTACTCCAGGGGCTATGTAGGACACAAAGGACTTGGGGACACGTGCTCCCTTGGCACGTGGCACTCACTGCGATGCGGCTTTTGTTGTTGATGAGCTTGCTGAAGTGTTCATCCAGGTTTCTCTTGTACTGGTGGACATCGGTCAGCAGCACAGACAGCTCCTCCTGAAAAGACAGCACCTCTGTAGGAGGGACCTCTGTGGCAGCTTCTTTGGTCACAAGCAGTGCTTGTCGGCCCCCCCAAGGAGCACATGGCCTTCAGAAGCCATGTTCTCCTAAGATTTCTCTACACTTTTTGGGGCCTTGCCCATCCTGCTGATCTTTGGTCTCTTGATCTAGAAGATTTGGGGTTGCTAGAGGCAGGAGAGTGCTCAGAGCATGGCCCTGATCTGGATGCTGATGACCAAGTACTCTTGCCAGGAGCACCCATTCCAGACCCTCTGTATTTCACACCCCATGGCAGTTCTGCACCAGGCAAGTGGGTGGCAAGTGAGTGGCGAGCAGCCACAAGCCAGCACCAGGCCAACAGCACCCTCCTAGCACTGGTGTTGGGAGCCTGGCCAGGACAGGAGTGTTTCTGATGCCTCCTGCTCTTATCTCCCTGGTGCCAGGCACAGAGGGGATGGGTGGCCCTGGGCTTTTCCATTCCTGGGACTTTCATGTGATGCTGGGCAGGTGATGCCAGGTGTTTACTCTACCTGGCTGGGGCTGCTGTTTACCCTGCCTCCCTGCTCTCCTGTGGCACCTTGCCTCAGCCCTTATCTCCCACTCTTTTTGATGGTATTTGGAAAGAGTCTTGAAAGTCCCCACTGACATTCCCTGACCCCTGGCTCTTGCCACCACAGTGTAGTCACTGAAACTGTGAGTCCTCTCAACTGGGGACACGCTCAGCCTGAGAAATAGCCGCCCCCCAGCCCTGCCCCACATCTGGCTGTGCTATGGGACCGTGCTTCTCCCACTGGCATTGTTTCCAGCTTGTCCCTTGAAGGAAAGGGGACATTTGGTCAGCAAGCACTGCAGGTGCCCTAATCCCCACCCCAGGAGCCCTGGCCAGCTCTGCCCACCAACCTTCATCCGGCAGTATGCGGTAGAGATGGGGGTGATCTTGTGCTGGCGGTGGTTGCCAATGGTGCCACACAGCCCGCAGATCACCTCTTGGTCAGCCTCGCAGAAGAGGCTGAGGGGGTTGTGGTGTGTTGGGCAGGACTCCGGGGTGGGCTCTGCCTCGCCCCGGCTCTGCAGTGCCTCGATGACACGGGCCAGCGTGACGTTGGGGGGTGAGGCGCTGCAGTCCACTGTTTGGCGGCACACGGGGCACAGGAACTGCCCGTTCAGCTCTCTGGAGAGTGATGCCACGCAGGACTTGCAGTATGAATGCCCACACTGCAGCATCAGGGGCTCCTTGAAGACCTCAAAGCAGATAGGACAGAGTAGCTGGTCCTCCAGCTCATCGATGCTCATCCTCCGAGCCATCCTGCCACCCTCCCACACAGCAGCACAGACCTGGGCTGGGAAACACGGCTGGGAGATCCGCCCTGTTCCAAGAGCAAGGTAAGCAGAGATGAGCAAAGATGGAGCTCAGCACCTGGGGAAGGTGAAAGAGTCCACCCACCCAGAAGCACCACAGACAGCTGCAAACTCATCATTAGGCTCCACGCAAAGTCTGAGATGCTTATTTTAACCTGCAGTGGGTTTGGGCTCTTGAGATGTGAGATCACACATGGCCTTGCCTCTGGATCTGCCTAAGGTATCAGAAGTCACCACCAAGCTGTTCCCATGTGCGACCTTTGCCTGGCAGCCCACTTCAGGGGAGACCTGCCTGTGTGCCAGGGCTGGGGACAGAGACAAAGAGGGATTTTCTGCTGAAAAATTCCAGTACTGACCCTGGCCTGTGTGAATTCCTACAGATCTCTTTGGCTTTATCATCTCAGTCCATGGACATTCTCAGGACTGGCATTAGCTCAAGTGATGTATCTAAGCAAAAGCAGAAGGAAATCATAAAAAGTACGTCTATCTAGGAGACAGGGACAACCCTCACACAGCAAACACTGGATTTGACTGACAGGAGGGCTGAGAAGCTGAGACACAGCATGCAGGGATGCGACTGCAGCTCACCCCCTTGAAACGCAGTGGTTCCCACAGCACTCCATGCTCCGGGCTAGCACTCCCAAGAGACACGAGCCCAAATCCCAGCCTCTCCTGCCAGCCCCAGGGCTGCATGTGGCCAGCGTATTTAACAACTCTAAGGTTTGTGCAGCATTGCTCTCCCCTGCTGTTTCTAGCCCTGTGGGATATAACTGCTGAGATCCCGGGTGAGTCAAACACATGACCTGAAGTTTGACTTCAGGTCAGAAAATAAACCTGAAGTCAAAGACATGACCTGCAGTCAAAGAAAATAAACCTGAAGTCAGAGACTTGGTAAAGGGAAAGTCAGAGACAGGGAAAGGGAAGGCTGTGACCTGAGCTCAATTTTTATCATACACTGCTATAGGAGCTTGGTGAATCAAGGAAAGCTTGAGTGTCAGCCTGTGGCTCATCAGACACCGCAGGACCCATACAGGGGAACCAGCTTCAGCTGCTCCCTCTGCTTACCCAGAAACACCTCCCAGAGACCCACATAACAGCCTCCCCTCCTGCTTGCCACACAACTCACGCGCTTCACAGCTTCCTCCTGGCACCGGCTCAGACTCTGCTTGTCCCAGCACACCAAACCCAACGGATGTCACTTGGCTTCTCTCAATCAAGCTGAAGATTTTGACCTGGCTGGAGAAGTAGATGAGGCAGGCGGTGGGACCAGCAACCCCTCGGCAGGGCAGGGAGCTGAGCCACCTCCCTCCTGCAGCCTCAGCCCCGCTGGGGTTGTCCCTGCCTGCCAGGGGGAGGCCAGGCAGGCTCTTGACCACCTCTCCTGCTCTCAGGACACGTCACACCGCGTGAAGGGCTGCCCACCGCCCCGACACGCAGGTAGCAGGTACGGGCACACACCTCACATGACCACATGGGCGGGAGCTGGTGTTTGCATCTCAGCAGCCAGCGTCTGCAAGTCCTGCTGGGGCTTCACTCATCTGCGCTGCCTGGGACAGCAGAAACTTTTTCACCAAAATGCTTTATTAACTAAAGCTCTTTTTTGGTTGAAACTTTTGTTGTTGTTGTTGCTTGGGGAAAACCTTTCGTTCTTTTAGAAAAGACCTGAAGGAGACCCAAAGTGTTGTTCCTCCAGTGTCAGGCAAGGCATGCACCTGTTTTTGTCTGACTGCAAAAAATGATTCCTCATATCGTTACTCTTGGTTCACGGATGCGTTTGGCTTACGGCCACCCCGGTGGCCTCCCTCTCAGCACTGCCCAGAGCTAGCCGGGGATGACAAAGGCTTCCATGCCGGGACCCAGCTTTGGGGCAGCCCTCCAGAGGCCACGGGGTAGGGGATGCAGGGACAGAAGGTCAAGAATTAGCCGGGGGCTCCCCCCTCTGCCTTACGCTGAGGACACTGGATCTCTGTGCCACAGGAAAGCAGGAGGGTGCAGCAGCCGCTCCCCGGCGCGGCCTGGCGGGCTGCCCCCCCGGGATGGGCCTTTCCTGCCGCCACGGCAGCACCAGAGCCGGGCTCCCCCGGGCGCGGGCCCAGGGCCCGTGGCTGCGGCGCTGGGGGTGCTACCGGCGCCCCGGGGGCATAACGCGGCCCCGGCCTGCGAGCGGCCCAGGCCGCTGCGACCCCCCGCCCCGGGAAGCGGCGCCGAGGGGCAGGCCGCTGCCGCCGGGGCCCCGCCGCGCTCCCAGGGTGCCCCGCGGCGCGCCGTGCCGCCCCCATCGCCCATTGGCCCAGAGGCGCCGCCGTGCGGCCCTTCAGCCCGTGTCGGGCTGGGCCGCTGCTCGGAGCGTGACTGGCTGGAGGCGGCGTGCGGCGGCCGTGATTGGCCAGGGCGGCGGGGGCGGGCCGAGGTGCGGCGGGACACGGCGGGGCGCGGTGTGGGGGTTCGGCGGGGCTATGGTCGCGGCTCCCGTGCGGGTTTGGGCGCGGGGCCTGCGGGACCTGACCGGCGATGGGGGGGTGCGCAAGGCGGAGCTGCGCCCCGGCAGCGGGCCGGCCGTGCCCCCGGCTGCCTCCGCCGCAGGT
Source organism: Falco punctatus (assembly GCF_963210335.1). NCBI lineage: Eukaryota > Metazoa > Chordata > Aves > Falconiformes > Falconidae > Falco > Falco punctatus. The sequence continues at coordinate 101,021,183 of NC_137580.1, forward strand.
ATGGCTGGGGTTAGGGATCTGTTGTGGCGGCCAGGGCCGGTGCTGCCGGGGCCCCAGCTGGGCAGCGCCCTGGCACGGGGCCTGGCCTGGCTCCCGCAGCTGCCCCGGCGCTGGCTGCCCGCTGCTGCCGGCCGCCGGGCGGGCGCTCCATCGTGCAGGCCTGTGAGCTGGCAGCTCCCCGGGGCTTCGGTGCACCGAGCTGTAACGTCCCCAGCCCTGTGGGGACGCACCTGTGGGCTCCGTTGGCCGTCCCCTGAGCAGCTGGCTTTGTAAAGGGCAGTCGTTACATTTAATCTGTGGTTGGCAGGACTAAGAAAACCTAAACTCTTTGGAAGCATAGACTGAAGTCCGGATCTCGTGCTCACTTCTGCCATTTACATCTTGGTGTGAGGTACTTGCTTTGGTCTGTGTGGCTGGGCCTGCAGTGTGCTGGGGGAGGTGGAGAGGACAGAACCTGCTGTAAGAGGTGAACTGAGCGTCTAATGTTGAGGCGCTTGTGGCTGGCAACTCTTGAGCCTGAGATCAGAACAAGAACTTGAAAGTGCTTATATTATACAGTAGTATGTCTTTCTGTTTCAGAGACTCACTGCTTTCCTTATCAGTATTTTAGCACTTGGGATACTCTGTTTAACTTCTTGTGACTGACAGATTAAATGAAAGGGCATCTTGACCTTGAGAAAAAAAGGATTTCTAGGGCCCACCTGTGCTCACAGTACAGAAAACTTTGAAGCTGAAAGTGGTTCCTGAAGTGCAGCAGCCTGGTACTGTGTGGAGTCAGTTACGGTGCGTTTTCTAGCAGAGTGAGAACTGGAGTTAGCATACAGCCCTCGGGAGAGTGGCAGAGTTGGAGGGGTACATTTTCCCCTTTGTTTGTCTTTCCAGGGCTCCAGCTTTGGTTAGGAAAGGCTTTGTTACATATTTCTGCAGATAACTGGGGCTTTTTAATTTCTACAGCTGAAGTTTCCAATTCTTAAAAACACAAAATCGTATCTCTTTATTAGATAGGGATCAAGGCTGTGAAGCAGTTGCTTTATCTGGTGATGTTAAAATGCAGTCAGCACCACTTGGCTACTTGGTCCAGGTTTTAGATGTGAAATACAGGGGTGGTTTGTGCTGCCTCTTCTGTTCTACAGCAGAAGGAAAAAAAAAAAAAAAAGCAGGATAAAAGTGTGGCATTGCAAAACCAGCTCACAGTGTACTCCTGATGGTGCTGTTACTGGACATGAAATCCAACTCTTACTTTTCTTTTCTCCCCATTCCTTGCTTTGGGCTGCACAGTGAAGTACTCCGGGTACCTGGAACACTGTGATGTCCCCTTCTGCACAAACGGCTATGACAGGTCTCCTGGGCTGATGAAACTTGGAAAAGGTAGGTTTTGGCCAAAAAACTTGTCCCAGGGCTCAGGGTTGTAAAGACCATCTGTTTACTGTGTGTGGTCCCACAGCAGGCTGCCTTGATAATCCGTGACAGGGGGCAGTGGACCATTGTAGTTTGAGATATGAGCTACCAAAGAATTTTTCCTCCAGGCCTTGGGAGAAATTGTTGTTTGGTGTCTGAGGGGGTTTCCATGTTTGCTAGTCTTACGACCTTCCATATTTTGTTGTGACAGACATTACGCTGCGGGGCCTGGAAATTGGCCTGCTGACAATGAAGAAGGGAGAGGTGGCAAGATTTGTCTTCACACCAGATTATGCTTACGGGTGCCAGGGCTGTCCTCCTCTCATTCCTCCAAATGCCACGGTCATGTTCGAAGTGGAGGTGCTGGACTTCCTAGATTCGGATGAATCTGACAGATTCTTTGAGTTGACTGCTGTGAGTTGCCTTAAGAAGGTTTGAGACCTAAATCTGGATGCTAAACCTTTGTTGTCTTTCCTTCCCGTTCCTGTGGCTCACACATTATGTATGTTTAGCCTAATGCAGTTATCCGGAGCCTGGGCTGCTAGCTCTGCTCTGATGCAAACACATGCCCTTTAATGCTGGCCCTGCATGCCTTGCGCTGTTTGCGCTCCCGTGTAGAGGGAGAAGGTGGGTGCTGCCTTTGTTTGCTCCTGTGTGCTGGAGCCACTGGACCGACTTCCATTTATTTTTAGCTGTACAAGAAACCTTACGGTTTCACTAGAGGGCACCAGCTTCCAGGGATTTCTCTGAAAGAACAGTAATGAGCTGTCTGTAAAAATCCTGTTCAGGCTGCAGCGTCCAAGTGCCCCTCCAGCCCCCACCCTTTGTCTCTGCTTCTTGGCTGCTTTCCCAAGTGCTCCTTCACTGTTCACTTTCCTCCTTGGTGAGTTACGCAGTTATTGTTAATCCCCCCTTTTCATGTAAAGGGCTTTGGGCTGTGGTTGTGGGTCAGTGAGTGGGGCACAGGCAGCAGGAGTGGTGGGGGAGGCCCTCCTTATTCCCTCCTGCTGCTGCACAGGCTGTTCTTTCCACACATAGCCCTGTGAGCAAACAAAACTTGTTGCAAGAGAGCTTACTCCCCTTCTTGCCGCTGGCCTGCCCCTTCTGGTTAACTGACTTCACTCTGTGAGCTGGTTCAAACTTGCAAACCCAAGAGAAAACCCGTTCCTTGATTTTTATCTTTTTTTATTATTGTCAGGTTTTTTGTTTTGCTGGTTGGTGTCTCATGGGTATCAGGCTGGTCCCAGAGCTGCCCTGATGCAGCCACCCTGGGTAATGCCAAAAGCTGTTAGAGCAACGGAGCTTTCAAGCAGCTTCACCTTTTGTGTCAGCAGTAGCGTTTGTGTTAACTCTGCTCTGTGCTAAGCAGGTGAGAGAGCTGGGCAGGATTTAACAACACATTCCTGTTTTTTTCAGCTCCCCTGAAGTCCTTGTGGTCCCAGTGAGCTTTCTGACCTAGTTGGTAGCACTCTTCACCAGGAGTTACCAGCACAAGAACAGTGGCATGTTTCAGCCTGGCCAAGGGAAATGCCACGTGGTGGTGGCCTGGGTGGACACTGCAGGGGCCTTGGCAATGGCCTGGCTCCTTCCCTGTGAATAGAAGGGGACTGTGCAGGACTGTCCTGTCTGAGCTCTCTGCTTGTTTTCTTTTGTTTGAGCTGAAATTCAGGTGTTTCTTTATACAGGAGCAGCAGGATACGTTTCCGCTACAAAAGGTGTTGAAAGTGGCAGACACGGAGAGAGAGTTTGGCAACTACCTCTACCGTAAGCAGCACTTCGAGAGTGCCAAAGACAGATACAAAAGGGTATGACACCAGAAAAAAATGTGGTTTTCATTGTGAAAAACTGTGAAAGTAGTGGTTATTAAGTGCTAGCTCACCATAATAAGCACAATTTAGAGATCAAATAACTTCATCACATTGTCCAGGCATAGTTTGTTATTTATGAACAGATCTTGGACACCTGCTTTCGTGTGAGCAGCAGCGGTACATGAAGGAGAAGGGTTGGCAGAAATAGGCAGAACCCTGTTCCTTCAGGCTTGCTCCCTGTGGGCTCTATCTGAGATGGAAGGGTACATCTCAGCAGCTGTGTAAGCCCTGAGCAGTTTGCGTGGCTGACTGCTGAGCTGGAGCCTTTCAGGTCAACTTTTGCTGGGAGACATTATAATGCAGCATAGCCTTGTATTGCAGTAGTGTGCTGATTAATGCTTTGAGAAAGAATCTGTAATCCCTTTGGTCTGGAAACAGGTATCCCTGGCACACTGGGCACTCTAACTTTATTTTTAGCCTTCCAGTTGGGAATCTCAGAATAGCTGAGGTTGGTAGGAACCTCTGAAGGTTGTCCAGTCCAGCCCCCTGCTGAAGGAAGGTCAGCCACAGAGGGACGTTGCCCGGGACTGTGTCCATTCAGGTTCTGAATATCTCCAAGGATAGAGACTCCACAGTCTCTCCAGGCAGGGAAATACTCAGTTTTTCCCAAACTGGAATGCATCTGCCTGTGTTTTGGGGTTAGTGTGGTTTTGTGAGATTTTTTTCCTCTCCCCATTCAGAGTTGCTTTTTCTTAATATTTTTGTAACAAAAGTAATTTAAATTGCCTTTCTCCCTGTAAGATTTCTCTTCCTTAAAATCTGAGTCCTGAGTGTAGGGGTTTTTTTCCCAGTTGCTTTCAAGTTTCTTGATACGTTCCTAAACCTGTATGTAGTCTTGTGGTTGAGCTGGCTAGTCATGCTGGTAATGCATGTATATTTATATAATTAATATAATGCATGCAGTATATTTAGAATTTTGATTATTATTTTTAACTGACCTAGGTGAACAAAAGCATGGGTGTAGCTGTCTGATGAGACTGATTTCTCACTTGCTATAACAGATTTGTTTTGCACTAGTTCTTTTTCCCTGTCTGCTCAGGCATTCTCCATTCTTGGTCGCAGCCCTTCCAGTGAGGCAGAGCAGTGTCAGATCGATGCTTCCAGGTTGCTGGTGCTCCTGAATCTCTCACTTACTTACCTGAAACTAGAACGTCCTGCCCAAGCTTTGGCATATGGGGAAAAGGCCTTGGAAATTGATCAAAGAAACGCCAAAGCGCTGTTCAGGTGTGGCCAGGTGGGCAAAAATTAATTCCTTTGGTAGTCACATCAAGGAATACCCCAGCCTGACTGACTGTGGAGGGAACCTTCATTGAACTGAGGAGAACCACTGAAGTCTGGGCCAGGCCTCCTAAACTGCTGTGGCAGTCAAGGGAGTTCATCTGCATCTGACCTTTTGGAAAATCTGTCTCTCTCTAAATCTGTCACACAGATTTTTTTCATGGGGGATTCCTGAGCTACCTGGATCTGTCTCAGAAATGTTTGTAGCTGCACATGTTTGAGTCCTGAAGAATGACAGTGAGTCTATATTTATGTTGCAACACATCTGTCTTCTTTCATCGGCAGGCTTGTCTCTGCATGACAGAATATGAAAAAGCCCGGGATTTCCTGGTTAGAGCTCAGCATATACAGCCATTTAACCATGATATTAACAATGAGCTGAAGAAGTTGGCAAGGTGAGAGAACTCCTTTCTATCCCTGTGGAAGAGAGAGTGCTTAGACAGGCTGGAACACCCACTCAAAAAATATTTGAAATGTGCTGGGTTGTTTTTTTTTTTTTTTAAAAAAAAAACCAAACAAAATACAAAACTATTGGGTTAGTAAGTGACTTGGGAAAATGAAGAAGGTTTCTCTTAGTGTGGAGACAGCTGACTCAAAGACTTTGCAGACGCAGCGGTTACAGGTGATAGGTGAGAAGCTGAGAGCACCGCCTGTACAGTTTCTCTGGGGGGATGTGTGTGTTATGCTCCTTGTGAGTAGGTAGGTCAGGACAGGGAGATAGGGGCTGCTGAAATACCTCAAAACCAATGAAATGCAGTAGGCTAGCACTCAATCTGATGATGTTCTGGTTTAATAAGTATGGTTTTCGTTCCTTTTAAGATGCACGGGTTAATTGCAGCAGCTCTTCTGCACTGCAAGTGCTTCAGTGTACAATGCTACAAATACTAATGTTCATTAAAAGGGAATTTCTTGCTGTCTTGGAGGTAGCAAGTGAGCAATCCTGAAGGCAAACTTTCCCTTTGCCTGCAGGCTGCGTACAGCACAATCCTGCCAGCTTTAGTCATGCCCTAGCCACACCAAAACATGACTAACACTGTCTCTGCCCTCATTCTGGTCTTCCCTTTGAAACTGGCAAAAGCACCAGCTGGTTCCCAAAAGTGTGTGCTGTACTTCTGGCACTGTTCACAGACACAGAAGGCGATGCAGTCCCCAGCTTCAGAGATCACAAAGCAGCCCTTGAATATGAACCTCTTCTTTTGTGTGTTGCTGCTAGGCATTTGCAAAAAGGTTTGTAGGCAGCAGTAACACCTCATTAGAGTAGTTGGTGCGGCTGGAAAAGCCAGTTTCGTGGCCTGAGTGCCCTTCACCAGGTAGTGTTTGGGTAGAGGGCTGTCCTTTCCCATCCGTGCCCTATGTATCCACGTCATCTTTAAGTCTGTGGTAACACCAAGTCTTCAAACTTGCTGTTTTTTCTGAAGTACAAAGAACCTGAAGGCAATATTAGCTGCTGGTCTGGAAAGCTGAAATAAACCACTTCTATTCATCTTGATCTGCCTCTGGGTACATAGCTACCAAATTGCCAGGTGAGCGCAAGCAGTTATAAAATAGATCTGGGTGGCTGGTTAGCTACTCTTGGAGGCTTGCTATGTGGGTAGTATCAAAGCCCAGTAGCAGAGTGCTAGAAGTCCTGATTCTAGAAGCCTCATGTGTTCCCTTAGACTTGTTTGAGATATGTTGGCAGGTGAAAGAGAAATCTTCCTAATAACGTTGAGGTTGTGCTGCCAGGAAGCAACAAGGCATCCTGCCTTCGGGGAAGCAGTGGGCAGGCTTGTTGGCTCTGACTCTGGAGACAGCAGTGTGTACAGCTAACATGTGTCAGTAAGCTGACTATGCATTAAACCACTGTTGTCTTGGGGTTTTCTGCTTCAGTGCCAGTGAAAATCGGTGTATTTTTTGTTCTTACTGTGACAAAGAGTGGAATTAGAATAAAATAGATGAAGACAATATTATCAGGTGTTGTTAATTTTGCCATACCTCAGTCTAGATACTGTTGCCAAACTTCCTTGCCTGAGAAAACTCATAATGTGATCTGGCAAATGCTTCAGAAACAGAATATGAATCAAAATCTTGTTCTCAGAGGCTTTTCCCTTCCTTACTGAGCACAGTTATACTTTGCAAAAAGAAACGTGTGTTAATCAACAGCTACCTTTTGCTGTCTAAAACAAAACTTCAAAAAGCATCTGTTTAACAGCTGAACCAGGTTCTTGGCAGAATTCACTTCACTGGAGAAAAAAACGGGCAGAATCCAGGGTGAGGATTTTGTGGAACGAACGTCTGGTACCAGCTGTAGTGGTCTTTGTGCAAATTCTGCTGCTGGATTTGGCAGTTCTGTTGGAAGGCTTGATTTTGCATCAAATCCAGAGCAAAATGGGGTTGTTCTGATATCTGGTATGGATCTGCGCCTCCAAGTGAGTGGCTCTTGGATTTCTTCCTGTGGGAGGCACGACAACATGCCATCCACAATCTGGGTGGGCATCCCTGATCTACTCGGTGTAGACAGTTGCAGCAACATCTGTCAGAGACTTAACAGGAGAGACTTGCTGTGCTGGGATTTCATTGAACTTAACGCTTTGAGGTTCTGGACACAGGGGTGCTGATGGTAGGGGCTGAGAGGGCATTAGCCATCATCACACTTGTGCTATTTCTGGTGTGTTGCCTAAAAGCCTTGGGTTTGACCTTATATGGTAGCAGATGCAGGAAAGCTGGCCGTGTGGGCAGCCATTGATCCCTGGGCTGGTGCCCAAACTGAGTCACCCTCCGGCTCAGGGATTCCTCACCAGTGAGACCTCTGTGCCGGTGAGGTGAGAACACAGGTGCGGAGGATGCTGTGTTTGCAGAAGCAGCCATTAAAATGGGAAGCTTTTGCCATGCAAAAGGCAGGGAATGTGATGCCGGCAGGGAAGTGAGAATGGAGGAGGAAACATCTGCCCTGTCATCCACTTAGTCCAGACACAAATCCTGGCTGCCTTCCACCCATCCTCTGCCCAGATTCTGTGTCAATGGAAGATATCCTGGAGTAGGTCACTTGGATGATGTCTCCTGCTGGGTGCTGAAGGAGAAGCGGCACAAACGAGGAGACATGAAACTAGGCCACAGGATACAGGTGGGGTTCCTCTGCGTTGTCACACACTTGCGAAACTGGTGTAGAAAGTATCTGGCTACCAAAAGTCAAATGATCTACTTAGCTAATAGTAACCAGCAAAGCAGAGACCCAAGGTGTGGAGGTGAGGCACAGTGTTTCCAGCTCTCCTTTCCTGACATGGTAGAGAGAAGGGCTTGGAGGAGCTGCGTCTTTGCTACCAGAACACTCTTACATTAGGTTAATTTGTTTGTATAGAAAAAATAATACATGTTTTCTGGTCGTGGCATGGATGGTTGGGTGGGCAGTCTGCAGCCTGTGATGCCATGCTGTGCTCTACTTTTCAGCTGCTACAAGAACTACATGGACAAGGAGAAACAAATGTGCCGCCGAATGTTCACTCCTCTCAGTTCTTCTGACTGACTGGAAATAAAGGTAATCAAGTTGTGAAATAGGCTGAGGTTTCACAAAACCTCTGTCTTGTCTGAACTGTTTTCAGGTGGGGAGCCTGCTTCTCTTGTGCGTGAGAGGATTTTGGAGGCAAAATGTAAGGGTAATGGGAGTGTGGAGGAGAAGGGGCAGGATGGTGGGGTGAAATGTGGCTACATGATCAGCTTGGGGAATCCTTCCTGCGAGGCAAGCTGGTGTGGGACACGAACCTGAAACTGGCAGTGCTTGAGTAAGTTTGGTTTTGTTGTTTCCTGTGCTGCTCATCCCAGCTATTCCTTGTCAGAACGAGGGGGAGAAATAGCTGTGTAGTCTTGTTCCTCTGCCAATTAAAAGAAACAAACAAAAAACATTGTTCCTGTCAAACTTTAAGAATTGGATTTCCTTCTCCTCTTCCCCTCCAGTGCTGCTGTCTGGAGCTGTTGGAATGCCTCGCTTCAGAAAAATCTAAATATTTTATTTCTGGTTTTTTTTTTTTATATTAAAAAATCTGTTTGTATAGAAAATTTCAAATAGATGTTTTGGACTCTTTAAAGCCTTAAATCTTCTAGCAAAATTGATGGGTTTATAAATGCACAAAGGCTCTTTGATCATTTCTTTTTTTGTCAAAACCTTTGGGGCGGGGCGGGGGGGGGGGGCACGGGGGAGGGAGTGTAAGGGGGAGTGGAAATCTTCACTGGTCTCTTGCCTCAGGGTAAACCCTGGGGAAAGAGTTGCGGAAATGACAGCAGCCTTCTGTCAGAAAGCATCACCAGCTCGGGGCCGTCAGTGTGCTGCCATTCTCTCTCATGCAATACCTCTTCTGCTTGTAGAAAATGCATATTGGCAGCCTTTCCAGCAGCAGTGTGAGTGCAGGGTGCAGGTCTGGTATTTTAAGATCTTTTGTCTGAGCGTGTTAGGAAGCTAAGGTAGTATTTGAAGAAGAGGTTTGACTGAACCGGCAGCTTCCTAAAGCAACGCAACCCTCGTCTGGCTGGCCATGCCTCCCGGCTGTAGTCTGCACCCCTCTCTGAGGTCTGAGCTGGGCGTGTTGTTAAACTGCCTCAGAGTTAAATTCTTCTGCCCTGGGTTCAGGATGGGACTGATCACGTCTGTTAGCAGGTACCTACCCCCAGGCCAGTAGCTGCAGAAGGGGATTAAGGCAGACAAGTGTGTGCAGGAAATCTGTGAGCCAGGACTTGGCAAGGAGGCTGTGATTCTCCACTTGTTGCATTTCAGAGACTTGCAGTTTGAAAGCCTGTAGGACTTGGGTCTCGTGTCTCATGGTAGCACGTAGCGGTGCCTGACCTGGGCAGCTTCTTGTGTCGGTCTGTGCAGCCCTGCTTTGCGGTGGGAACTCTGAATGCGGTGGGTCACCAAACCACTGCTCCCCTGGTAGGGTTCTGCAGCCTCTTGTTTCCCAAAAAGCAACTTGCAAAGATGCCGATTTCCATGCAGTTGGTGTAATGGCACATAGCGATGTCAGTAAAACAGTGTCTTCAGTTAGTGGAGGCTGAAAAGTGCCAAGGGGAAGGGAAAAAGAAATCTCTGCTGGAGGCAAGCTTAAAGATTGAGCTGAACTGTCAGCCAGAGCTTCTCCACCGATTCCTACCGATACATGTGTACAGTGCTTTCCTGGAGTTCTCCTGCCTTACACAGCTGATTAACAGCTGTCACTCAAAAAGATTTCTAACCTTCTTTGAAGTTGATTTTAGTTACAGTATTAAAAATAAACTAAGTCTTCCAGACAAACATAAATCACTGAGACCTACACAAGAATCTACTGTTAATTCATGGCATGAAAAACCCCTTGCTGGAGGAGGCTCTTGCAGGGCAGGGCCTTGTGCTAGCTGGAGGTTGGTTTGCTGCTGCATTGTGCTTAAACTTCATTACATATTCAGAGAGGAGCAAAGCAGTTCCAGCTGTCAGAGGCACTGCTACTTAGTCAGACTTGAGGCAGAACATTCTTTGGTGTTTTCTGACAGCTTTGCACAAGTTCAGTTGAGGGCACAAACTGTGCTCGGTCAGTCTGGCAGGCCTGCTTCATCCTTTCTGTCTCAGGCACCGAGTGAGTAGGTGGCCTGTGAGTGCTGCCTGTAGCTCATGTTTAACGATCCAGTGGCACCACAACAGTTATGGAAGACTTGCCTATATACTAGCTGGCAGGTGCTTGTTAGGCACTGACCTGACCTGTTGTCCAGTTTATGAGCTAAATGACTTGGAGCTGTAGTTGTGGCATTTTCTCCTTCCTGAAACACTGCTGCATCCATCCCCCTGCTTCAGAGCTTCCCAGGTGGGTTTGCTGTACCTTTTGGTGAGTTCTGCAGCAGCTGCTTTGTTACAGGGTGAAATGCTTCATTTCTCTGTACTTGCATAGGCCAGGGCCATGTTCTGTGTTTTGTGTAATGACACTCAAACACAGACACACTTGAGTATCTCCATTCTGCTTGCTATTTCTGAATCCCTCTCACTGTCAAGTCCAGTCCCTCTAGTTGCCACAAAGGTTGTCTTGCTTGGAACACACTTTCTTCCTTTTTTAATGGAGTTTCAGGTCAGAATAAATCTCCTTGGTGAAATGCAAGGCCACTTGTGATGCTTCCCGGAGGAATTCAGAAATACTCAAGAGGGAGAAACAGAAGCACAAAAACTTTCTTAAATCCATCCTGCTGCAGTTCTTTGCAAATGCAGTGGCTTGGGTCTCATGCTTGCCCCTATTTGAATTTGGGTTATTTGCCTGCCTCTGTATGCTCTGTGTGGTGTGGATGTGTTGAGCCAGGTTACCTGGGATGTACGTAGCTGAAAGTAGTCCTCGGTGTCCCCTAAATTTCAGGATGGATGGGCTGAGGACCACTGGCTTATTGGAGCTTTTTGCTCTTTCTTGTTGGAAAGACCCAGCAGATAAAAAAAATAAATAAATGGAATTTCTTATCGTTATATTGCTGTGGTCCTTCATGAAAAAGATCTTAATCATGAAGAGCGGGGACAAGTTCCCTAGAAATGTCTGGATTCTAGTAGAGGGTCCTTGGTGATAGTTTCATCCCAGAAAGATGTCTCTGAGGGGTTTTTTAGTTTATTTTTTTTTTATTATAGATGGGCCAAAGTTGAAAGCTTGGCTCTAATGTGTATCTCAGTTCAATACACAGGAGAAGTGGTCTTATAGTTGAGAGCACACAGAGAAGTGTTCCAGTGAAAACAAACAATGCTGAAATTATGGCAGGAAACTATGACTCTGAGGTCAAACTTGAGATTGCTACAAATAGCGGGGTCTAGCAATTCTGAAGCCATTAATTGGTGAGAATTGGCTGCAGAGCTGGGGCTTTGTCACCAGGTAGAAGTGATTATAACTGGGCTTAAAATCAACAGCAGTTGCCAGTTAAACTGACCTAATAAGCTGAAAGAGACTTGCAAATAAACTGAGAAGTATGTGCACAAAACAGTCAAAACTCCTGCCTTGGGAAGGCTCCAGATTTTGTGTAAACAGCAACTTGCTCCTTCCCCTCCTGCTCTCCCTTATTACTGAGGAGATCTAAAATGTGCCTCCTGCTGATACTATCCCTACCCACTGCGTAAAGCTGAACAACAGAGAACTGGCAATTTCACTTCTCCTTTAGAATATGCAAATTATTGTACCTCTGAGATGTCCTGTACTGCGAAGGAAATTGTTAAATGTCTGCTTTATGCTGAGCACTGCTGGAGCGAGTGGGAAGGCTTGAAGGATGAGTTAATTAAGAATTCTCCTTGCTAAGCAAAGGAAGGAGAAAAGCTTTAATAAGGTGGTTGGGTGGGTTGGGTTTTTTTGTTTTCCCTCCAGCTCTCTCCTCTTTGAGCACCTTTATTTTTTTCAGAGTTCTGCGGTTCCTGCCTGCAGTAGTAGCTGCAATACCTCTCTAGAAGATTTGTGGGTTCTTGTCTCTTCTAGAAACTGTCAGTGGAGAAATGACTGCACCACCTGTGCTTAGGGGTGCTGTGCCACGCGTGCTTCCTGGTCAGGTGTACTGGACATGGGTCCCTGGTTTGAACGCACTGGGAGTGGCTTTGCTCAGACCGGGAGGTCTGGCCGGGGATTAGAAGTGCAAAGATGGTGTGAAATGAAAAGGAGGGAGACCCATGCGGTATCGCAGTGCCCCTCCGTGCCCGTCCTCTGAGGCGCTGGTGAAGTGATGGTTCTCCAGCCTCGAGGACTGCCCTGTGGCCCAGCCCAGGGCCATCCTCTCTGAGATGCCCTAAGTGCCTAAAGCCTGGGGTTCCCCTTTATGTCCTCAAGCATGAAGCTCCCTGGCGAGGTAGGAGTGGGTTCCTGGCTGTGTTTCTCCTCAAGCTCCTGTCTGCTTGCCTGAGGCCACTCAGCACACTTGCCCTGGAAAGGACAGGATGAGCCCCTAGTGAATAGCCCTGTGTGGGCTTTTATTTCTCAGAGCTTTTGCCAGCAGCTGGAAGACAAAATACGCTGCTGTTAGAAATCAGTAGAGAGTGAAAAAGATGCTGGGCTCTTTTCATTCCCATGATAGTACTTGGTTTATCATGCAGGTAGAGTTTAAAGAGAATGGTCTATGTGCAAGATCTGAATTTCTTTATGAAGAACGTTTTAGTTTTGCAGAGCATTCAGAGTTACTGGCTTTCACTTCTAGCAGCAAGGAGATGCACAGTTATTTTAAGGTTTTCTCTGAAGTATCACTTGTTAAGGCTTCTTTTTCCATCCCTTGTGTGTCCGTTGTGATAAGCTATATGAAGTGTAAGTAAAAATGTTTTGTTACCTTGATGGGTAAAAAGGCAAATTGCATAAACCTGCACCCAAGTAGGTAGTGACCAAACTGATTTGTGGATGGGAGCCTGTTGCAAGTGACTGTCACCAAGGTGCCTGTCACTGATACGCCTGGGATAAGGCTATAGCTTAGTTGTGCTGGTAGCTGAGGCACACAAGTCCCCAGTGCTGCTCCTGGTCCTTGTGGCATTACAGACAGTGGTAAGAAGCTCTCCCTGGCTTCTTGCCAACCCAGGCAGAACTGGCATGCCTGGCCACCAGTCCTGCTGATCTGGGGTGCTCCAGGCTTTCTCTCTGAGCTAGCAGAAAAAATGTGCTTATCCTATCTATTTCTCTTAGTCTTAAATCTTGGGATTTTAAAAGATCGTGCTTTACACAGCATACAAAGGGCCCTTTTCCATATTTGCTGTTGTATACTTGCTCTTCTAGTTGGGTTCCTCGAAGGAATGTTGGCTATTCAGAGCTGCAACCATACCTATATGAAGAATCATGTATCCTCTTGGGCTTGAAGGACATTGCCACCTCTAAAGAGCAAAGGATGCTTTTCACTGCTTGCTTACTTCAGTGACGTCTGGTCCTGAGCCAACATGCTTAATGCTGTAAATCGCTGTGTGTGGGCCAGGTGTGGCCTGGCTGGTGTACCCATGTGTCCTACTGACACCGGGGTCAGTGTCACTGAATGTGGGTGTCCCCATGTCTCACTGCTTCAGCATGGCACTGCGCTGAAGGCTCTGCTGCTGGGATGAGGCGTCGGAGCCTGTAGCAGCATGCACAGCAGAGGAGAGCTGGAGCACAGCAGAAGGTAACTTCAACATACAGTTGGGAAGAAAAAAAGGAACAAGATGATGGTGGTGCGAACATGCCCTGGTGGCTGATTTTTTTTTTTTTTTTTTTTTTTTTTTTTTTGGAGGGGGGGATGGGGGGCGTGGGCATGGGGAAGTGGGCTTCCATGTTGTTTTGTTGTTGTTGTTATTCCACAGTCTCCATTTTTTTCAAATGAAACTGCAAACTTTTAATGACCTGATACCCTAGGCTTCAGGTGAGATGCTGTCCTGATTACGAGAGGGTACTGATCAAGGTCTTGAGACCTGCCAGCTTTTTGCTCCAGCAGGGTGAGAGGTGAAACACTGACAAACTTTGGAAGAGTTTAAAATGCTCTTAACTGGGCATTGTAGTAGCTGTGATGATACAGGCAGCTGAGTTTAAATAAGTGCTAATGGCCTTAAAAGTGTTCGTTGTGGTTTTGGGAAATACTCTTGTGCTTGTGAGCTGCCGAGCATTATTGACCAAGTGCAGCCCCCTAATGCAGTGTCCTTTGCATCAGCAGCGACACAGAGCAGCTGACAGGGGGTAGGGGGCTGCATCACTGCTTGAACAGCGCCAGGGCATTGATTGCTGTGTCTACAGCGTGGCAACAGCACTTTGCAAAAAGACAACATGTATGGTTGTCAGGAGCAAGAGGCACTAATGAGGTCTTCAGATTTGGGGAATGTTGCTTTCAGAAAGGCTTTTTGCTTAAGATGCAGGGAGTGTTTTGGCACTGCTGTGAGTTGGTTTGCAGAACTGCAGAGTTATTTCCAGTAAGGGTAGACATGACCTTCATGTGTGTCTCCCACTACCCACCCTGCTTTCAGGGACCTGTTGATTTGCCAGAATGCTGAGCATTATGGACATGAAAGTTATCTGAGCTCTTGAAGGACTGGGAGCTGCGCTAAGGATCAGTTTCAGCCCAGACTTGCTGGATGAAGTCCTTTGAGTCAGAAGTGTGTGTTGAAGAGTTCATCCCTTCTTTCGCCTTCCCATAATTGTCCCTCTTGTGAGACCTCTTGCTTTCTGGACAAGTTGTTTTGTTGCTTTGTCTGGATACTGTTTTAAGGCACTTTTTTTAGAAATGCTTGGGAAAGAGCTCTGCTTTCTGTTTTTCCTTTTTGTTTTAGGTATCCTTGCCCTATCATAGATCTGAGCAGACTTGACAGATCCTTCTTCCATCACCTCAGGTTCAGGACGGTGGTGCATGTCATCAGCATTCAGGGTCTTTGGTGTTGAGACTTGTTAAAGATCTCTGGAGAATTCATCCTGCCACTGAGCTGTCTAGCATACAGGCAGTGCTTGAAACTCGCTGTGGATCCTTTGCAGAGCTGAGGATCATGACAAATTGACTTGCAAAAAAAAAAACCCGCATAAGTACAGATCTTCAGATGGCAATGGAAGTTGCTATAGTGTGGTTATGTAAATGAGGAGTAGCACATCTGCTTATTGCACCTTCATCTGGGAATCTGGACGTCTGGTGCAGCTGTGATGGGGTAGTTGGAGCCTGCTCAGTCCTTTAGACATGGGGAGTCTGGTGACTGTCTGTGTGCTTATGTGCTGCCGTGGCCTGAAGATGGGCTTCACAGCCATCCTGGCCATAAAAGTGAGTCCACTTGAAGCACAAATTGCTGAACATCCCCAGACAATGTGTTGGAGAGAGAACGAGGGTATGGCTGACTGCAGAGTCACCTCCGTAGGTAGCAGATAAGTGGTACCCTAATTAGGTAATTTTCTGAAGGCATGGTGCATGCTCAGAGAAAGGCTCTCTGGGATGGTGATGTGTTATGTTCCCTCTAATAATTGTCCAGATAAAACCATGATAGCCTGGCGTTGTAAATAGCTGATTCTTCTCCTTGTATGAGGGTGGATTGCCCAGTACATCTCGTTATCAGCTAGCTGATAGCACCCTAGCTGTCACTGGACTTTCTTAGTGCCGTTCAGGAGAGCTGCAGCCTGTCAGTAAGCTCTCAGGAGGTCCACATGGTGCGTTTCAGAAGGAGCTTGTTCACTTCCCGGTAATGGTTTTTCTCCAGGCTGATATTCCAGAGTGGCTCTTCCTTTGGAACTTGACAGAGTTTGAGTGAAGAGCACTTCTTGGGCAATTGCCCTTCAAGGTTTTAGCTCCTTTGCTGATCTCTCCTCCAAATGTGTGCACATAACATCTACTTTTCCAGCACGCTTATGAGGAACCATGGTGTACAATGTGCTGTGTCCTTCTGACTACCAAATCAAAACTTCCCTTCCTTTCTTCTCCATGGTCAGTGAGAATCCTATTTAGCTTGGATCAGAAGTGTTGAAAAGAAGGCATTCTGCCTCCCGTAACAGACATGTGGAGGCTGCGTTTCACGGAACGTCCTTTAAAGGCACTTCTCTGAGCTGTAAAAGCCAGGCCAGCCTTCCAGGCTGCCCTCCGTGAAGCTGGTGACTTGATGAACTCGGCTCTCTTGAGCACTGCTCCTCTTACTGAGGGTTATCTGAGTGCTGCACTGTTGGAGCTGCCACTTCAAAGCATGGGTGTAATGAGGGCAGAACTTGCAGGAGCTACGCTTCAAGTACAGGCTTCTTACTTTCCAGTTTCCTTGTGCTTTGACAAAAATTTTATCTGTTGTGTTTGGTGCCTATATGGGACTTCCCTGAAGCCCTGCAAGGGATAGAGGCAGGAAAGGGGGAGCTGGGGAAAAGGCAGCAACAGTTCTTTATGCAAGAAAGAAGCTTAAACAAATTTTAAAGCCTTAGTTAAACATTAACTGTTAATTATGGCTTTAATGCAGAGTAAAGGTGACTGTGATTATAAATGACCTGTGACCTGGCATGTTGCTTACTGTAAATTGATGATCGACTGCCTTGTCTTTCTGAAGCATGAATTAAAAGAGCTGGTACCAACAGACTTCTGTCTGAACTTCAAAGCGAGCGTGTGCCTAGCTGGTTTTTGTGGCTGAGTAGCTGCCAACCTGCTGTTAAGTGAAGGAAGCAAATACTGGAGCAAGTTCTGGTTGGAGCGCGCTGTTCTACGTGCAGGAGCAGCAAACGCTTTGAATGCGATCCAACTCTCTGCGTCTTCAGGGCTGTGTGTTCCCCCCCCCCCCTTCTCTTTTGATTGTGTAGCCATTAGGTGGAAATGAAAGAGATGAACTGATCAAACACGCCTTGAAATGGCTTTAGGGTTTCAGTTTGAATATTTTTTTAATTAGCTCCATGTAAAGACTTTATTACTTCAAATAGCAGCCATGAAACTAGAAGACTCACAGTTTGATCCTTTGTTTTTATGGTGCACAAGAAGTCTCCGTAGCTGTAGGTTTCATGCCCAGCTAGACACCCCAAACCACAACTAACAGCCGGTGGAGACATCTTGTGATTATCTTTTAAGTATGCCTATCAGCGACACGTAAAAGGAAGTGCTGTGTGAGGATAATATTAGACTGACAAGTAGCAGAGTGGAAGTCGGTTGCATTTTAGCAGGAGCAAAGATGCTTTTCTCTAGTAACATGTAGAACACTGTAGCACATCAAGGATAATGATTTTTTTTCCACTGTTGAAACCTTTCTTTCCTTGTCTTAGTTGCTAGAAATTTATGCTGTGAACTGGGGAAATGATTTTAACATTTCTATCTCTGATTAATTTTCAAAGAGAAGAGATCATCTGAAGTGTCCTCCAGTAGTTTTCCTTCTTTAGAAACTTCATCTCCCCTCTCTCCTGGTCAGGGGAGACACTGGAAAGCGCTGCCCGACTGAAGCTGACTGTGAATATCTTGTGTTACAATGAACCTTGTTAACCCCCGCTTTTGGAAGGTTTGGCAATAAAAGGTGGCCTGTTGAATGAGGCTGTAACACGGGATTTCATGAGTCTGGATGACCAGGACAGTGACTGCACTGACTTGTTACCATGACTCCTAGTTTGTACTAGCCTAGAAGTCTTCAGTTGTGTGTTTCTGGCAATCTTGAAAGTTGCTTGACTGTTTTGTGCTTTTATTATCCCAAACTTTAAAGTGGGGGCAGCCCCTGAGAGAGGCACATTGTTCTGGTTCAGACTCATAGTTTTCTGGCCGGGTGGCATTTGAGTCACGGGTTTTGTGTGGCTCTGAGCATACAGACCAACTAAAACCTGGCTTCTTCAGGGTCATTGGAGGAAGATGAGTAATCTGGTCGACCTCACAGCTAACCCTGTTCTGAGCAGGAGGTTGGACTAGAAACCTACTGATGTTCCTTGCGGCCCTAATTATCCTGTGATCCTGTGGTGCCTTTCAAGGATATATAATGAATGAGGTGTGGATTTTGAGCATCATGTGATGCTTCATCATCTCATCCTTTAGTCTGTAAAGCATCTGCTTTCCTCACAATTACTGATATTTTTTTTTTTTTGCTTTCTGGTTAGCAGTCTGTAAGCCAATACCCTCTAAGGAGCAGGCTTCCCCCTTTTGCTGCTAGTAATTTGATTTACATTTGCAGAGATCGCCACTGCAGCTGAGCCAGCTGAGCTAGCTGTAGTAGCTATCGCTGCGGAAAGAGTATCAGAGATTGGTTTGGGTTCCTGGTATTCTTGAGCTGAGAGAAGATAGGGCATCTTTTGAATGTACCTCCTTTGATCCTCAGAACTTCTGTAAGAGACAGATAATGGGTTATCTTGTGGAAAGGCTTCCAAGGATTTTTCTGGGGTTTGTTTTTTTTCCCTCTCCCTGCTAGTCATCCTATGGGTGACGGAGGGATGAGGCTGACTTTTCAGCAGTGTTTCGGTACCATCTGCACTCTGACAAATCAGGGAAATACCCTCTGTATCAGTATTCCCCCATGAGTATCTCAGAGATGCCAGCTGCAGCAACTTCATGAGCAGCAGGGTGTTGGAATATGGTGATGGGCATATCAGAAAGCAGCGTGAATGTGTGTGCCGAGTGCGTTCTGTCCCACGTGCTTAATGGCTTTGGGGACAAGAGAGATCCCCACATCACAGTTGCATGTACCACAGCTCCACTGCAGATCTTGCAGCATTAGACCAGCACTTGAAAACCAACTGACACAGCTCGGGAGGGCTGGGAGGAGAAGGTGCTGGTTCTGTGTGTGGGTGGAGGGGCGGAGGGAAGGGTGGTTGGGAGAGGCACTGAAGGGGCAGGCCAGCTTTTGGCATCGAGGTCAGTGTGGCCATGTAGAGGTGGCGCAGGTGATCAAAGTCCTGATCAGTGACCCAGGGGGTTCCCCTTTGAAACACGGGGTCTGGGCGTGGGAGGAACAATACAACTCAGAAACAGTTCTGGTTTATATCCAGAGAAAACCCACCCTGTGCCTAGGTACCAGTTTCCTTCTAGTGAAGCTCTCATGACCCTCAAGAGGGGGAGGGATGGGGTGCGGGCCGCAGATGAAAGAGGCTTTGCTGGTACGGAATCTGCCACCTCGGTGTGTGCCAGGGCTGCAAGTCTGGTGAGGACCCAACTGCAAGTGAAGGGCGATGGGGCAGGGGGAACCGACAAAGAATAAGGCGCTGGGAGTACTTTGTGATGTATTGCCAGCGCCACAGCGGTGTGGCCAGGCCGCCGGTGGTCCTGCCCTGCAAACAGCCTGTGGGCAAGGGGGGAGGGTGGGAGTGGGTGAATACGGTGAGAAGCAATAGGAATGTCAGGTGAGGAGAACGGTGAGTCTTCTAGGAGATACAGGACTGTCTCCCAAAGGCCAAGGGTAAGTATCCAGGCACGAGGTTTCCCAGAACAGACTGGAAAAGCACAAGTGATGGGTAGCACGGATGACCCTGTACAGGATGGGAGGTGGCCTGAAGGGTGTTCTCAGGGTTTCTCTGAGGTGGACTTGCTAGTTTTGAGTTTGTCGCTTAATAGTCGCTTTCCTCCAAGTCCTATGTGAGGAAATTCAATTAATTTTGTGGGGATTTCACTGCATCTGTTCCACTTGTGCTAATCCGCAAACATCTGGGTGTTTCTTTCAGGGCCACTGTAGGTGTGTGCTAGGAATGATTAACTGTTTAATGCTAAAATGGAATAATATGTACAGGTGATCCCTGTGGGACGCTGACAGTGGTATTTTGTTATCCTAGGACCTTGCCAGCACATGAACAGAGCAGTTCATGAGCAGAAAGGAGACCTACCTCTGGGCACACTGGAGAT
This sequence comes from Falco punctatus, assembly GCF_963210335.1. Lineage (NCBI taxonomy): Eukaryota > Metazoa > Chordata > Aves > Falconiformes > Falconidae > Falco > Falco punctatus. The sequence continues at coordinate 101,040,907 of NC_137580.1, forward strand.
CTTGCCATCGCATCTGTGGTTTGGGAAAAGGGGCAAGAGTGCTCTCTTGTTTTGGGAGTGTGAAGTGGAGGTTCTGTGTCTGTATGCAACCTGATTTTCCTGAAGTTGGTTTTGTTTACTGTATTCTGAGGCTGTTTCCAGACAAACCAAGTCCTGCTGTAGGAGAGAGGAAGGTGTTCCCTCTCCCCGGCATACTCTTTGAAGAAAACTCTTTCCTGACTTCCTACATCTTGCAGGTTCTGGGCTGCTTTTAGGGAATCTGTAAATGGGAGTAGGAATGCCATGAAGTTTTGTATTGTTTATATGGGTTATTCTTTAAAAAATGGTTTGATATTTTTGTTCTGAGAAAAATAAACCAACCTGAGAACTAACTCTTGCAGGACTTGTGCCAACTTATTGTGCAGAAGTGATTAATATCTCCCTTTCAGTGTAAGGAGCTGGAATTTGGAAATAGGGTCTGGTTTGTTGCTGTGTAGCTAGCTCCTTTCTTGGGTAACAGCATGTTGTGCTCTTTGTTTTGGCTGTATGTGCCTGTGAATGTTGATACTAAATTTCAAATTACTTGGGAATATCAACTTAATCCCTTACAAACATTGCTGACTCCCCTAGCTTTGATCAAGGTGGCTTCCTCTTGGAACAGAATCTGCTGTGTGTTCCCCACATGTCTCTGAACGTGTACCTTTGTGGCGTGGCTGAGATTTAATGCAAAATCAAATGCTTCTTGGTGACACGGTGGCAGATAAATGCAAAACTAGCAAGAAGCCGTGGAGGAGGAGGGACCTGGTAACATCAAATTATGTTTTCATGGTATTTGTCCTGTCTGTGTTTGACTAGGATGGTTAATGTCTTCTAAACATGATTCAGTGCCTTGTTGTTGTCTTGCCGGGCAGGGAGGGTTGCCTTTGGTCACTGTGCAATCCAAGGCAGCCAATTGCCAGGAGAGAAATGTCTGAAGCGTTCTTGTTCTGCCAGCATCTTTCTGGCTTTTGGATTCCTTACTGCTACGCTCTGACAGTGTCTTAAAATAAAATGCCCTCTTGGTAGGAAGTCCCAAAGGGCTGGGGCCAAGGGTGTGGGGGTGTTAGGAAAGCTTTGGGTTGGCAGCACCTAGCAAGCACGATTCTGGACCCTACCGCTTGTCTACTTGTTCTGCTCCTGTCTGCTTTTGGAGGAAGGATGATCTCTGAGAGGACATCAGATCCTGCTGTGCTGCTTAGCTTTAAGAGAGACCCAAAGAGTGCAGGGTTTGGGGTTTGTCATCTGTCCCATAAGAAGAATCCTCTGATCAGGTTTTTTTTCCAGAAGACTCAAGAGCCTTCCTGATGATCAGAAAAAAAAAAAAAATGGAGTCACATGATACTAATTCTCTTAATCATACGCTGTGATGCTTTGTCCTGATGAATAGCATGCATTGGTAACGCGCCCCTGGAAAGAAGCATTGCGTGGAAGGCTGTCGGTGAGACTTAGGCTGTCGGTGAGACTTTTAAGTGAGCTGGGCCGGTAACCGGGATCACTCGGTCCGATTAAAAGATCACCAGCCTGGCTCCCGCTCGTCCAGCAGCTGGCTTCTTGGGCTCGGACTTCCACAGCCACTGTGGCCAGGGCTGCCCGCTGTCCTGCTGCAGGCAGCCTGCCCTGCTCGCCGTTGCCCTTTTCCAGGCAGGTATTAAGTGTCCCCCGTTCAGGGCGAGGGGAGGGGGGGTCTTGCCGAGTCCCGTTAGCTGTGTCGACACTAGATGGCAATGCCTGCCTCGGAATGCCTTGCCAAAGGAAAGTGGTTCAGGGGGTTCTTTCTCATGGGCCTTAAGTCTGGTATCGGTGTTTTGCTGTACAGATTGTTCCGTAACTTCGCTTGGGAGCTGATGCCTCTTCCCTACAAGACATGGAGAACTTTGTGCTTCCTGGCTGTTGGGGTTAAGATGGGGCTGGAGACATAAACATGGCCGAGTTTTCCAGCAGGAGACAGCCGTGCCTTTCCTGGAGCTTCCTCGGCCTCGGCTCTGACGCAGGGCGCGCTGGCGTTTCTTGGGCAGCCTTTGGGTGCCTGGGTGGAGCGAGCACGGGCGGCTGGATCTGCACACGGACACTTGGCGCATCTGTGCCCATCAACGACCTTGCAAAGGCAGGACCGTCTGCTCCCCAAACGGCGGGGACGAAAGTCATTGTGGAAATCCAAAGTGTACAAACGAATGTCAGTGAGGTGGCTTGCTGTGGCACGGCAAGGAGCCCTGTGAGTCTCTGAAAGGTCTGCTCCTGTGGTCAGCTGCCCGTTGCCAGCAGTGCCCGCTGCGGGAGCCACGGCCACCCTGCCCTGAGCTGTCACCCAGCCCAGGCTGGTGACTTGTATTTGACCTAGAGCCTGTCTCCAGGTCGGTGGCCAGTTTACTGCTCTATGAGAGACTTCCCATGGTTAACTAGACTTTGCTGAAGTGCATATTTCCATTTTTCTTTACCAAATAATGGCCAAAAATTACTTTCCTGATTTTGTTTTGGTTTGGGTTTTTTGATATATATTAAAGGGAGAAATACAAACTTTCAGCCTCTGGGCAAAACCAAAGATGTGTTTGGATCTTGACTTGGCATTAAAGCAGAAATGCAAGTCCTTGAGCAAAACAGACAGAAAAATCTGTACAGAGAATCATGCTTTCTGATTGTTAATCAAAAAAATGCAGGCCTTTGAGAAGTTTGCTACTGGAATTTTTATTTTTGGCCAAAATGCTTCTTCTTCCCCACCCCACCCCCTTAAATAATTTGATAAACATCTTCAGTGTGTTCCCTGGAGAAACTGTTCCAAAGGTTGGTTACAGCTCAGAAGTGGTCTTGTATTTCCAGTTTGAGTTTATCAAATGTCAACTTGCAGCTCCTGAGCTTTGCCGAGCGTTTGCTAAATTAAAATATAATCTGATATCATATGATGTTTTCCTGGCATGGGTGTTTAACCAAAACCTGGCATGATGTATACCCTCAACCCATCGATTCAGTTCTTTGGGCTGCAAGACATAGGTTTATCTATGTCAAGTGTGAATCATAACCCCGGTGTGTCACCTGGGGGTCAGGTCTCCCAGCTTGTTGGCCCCCCAGCCCCACATGCTGGTGAGCCCCCAAGGGACATGATGAGGGCAACAAGACCCCACTTGGTGCCTGTGCCCGATGGTGGCAGCTGATGCAGAAACCCTGGAGAGCGTTGATGGGTCTTGATGCCCCCATGTTGTGGGCTGCGCTCTGCCGGGGGCGAGGGTAGGCTGAGATTGCTGGTGGGTAACCAAAGCGTGTGGGAGGGCAGAGCTAAAGGGGTGAGGGGGTGGGGGTGTGGGCAGGAGGTGTCCAGGGCATGTGGGACCCCCTCGGCGGGATGCTCCAGGGTTTGGCACCTCCTGTAGGGTCTGAGCTCAGCCCTGGGGGCTGCTCACAGGTCTCTTCCCCTTGGCACTGGGTGTTGGGGTGGGAGATGCAGCGTCTGCCCCTCTAAGCCTTCATGTGACATGTGGGGCAGCCGAGCCTGGGCTGGTCCCATCAGCTCAGCCTGGGTGGGTGGCTCAGCACCCTCCAGGAGCGATCCTGCTGATCCCTTGGCCAGGTGCTTGGGGGCTCCTGCCGCCTACCACATCCCCTCTGTGGGTGGCAGTGCCCTGGTGCAGACCAAAGGACACCAAGTCACTGCAGGCAGGGACCAAGCACCCCTGTGGTGCTGGAGCCCATCGCCTCTGCCAGGCACCCACTGGCCCTGTGCAGGGACAGCCTGGGATGGGGACAGGGGACTTGCGTCTTTTCATTTCGATGGCTGGCTCTGAAAGCCAGCAGAGCAGAAACCCCTCGGTGCCGCCAGCTGCAGCCGAGCCCGACCGGGCACTGAACGCGCCGGCTGCGGCGTGCTCTGCTCCCTGCCCCCTCGTTTGTGTTGGCACGGACCGGCGAACGAAGCCAGTTTAATTGGCAGTTGTGTTTGTGGCCAGGGTGTTATGAAAAGGTTTTCTGTCTCCCTCTGTAAGTTACCCTGAATATGTTTTCACTCTTAATATAATATTCACTTCATTATTAGCTGAAAGAGGCTCTTTTCAGAGAGGTTCGTTCCCCACCCCCCCTTCTTCCAAAAATATATTAAACAACCCCTTCATGCAGTGCAGCGCTGAGGGCCGGGATTGTCTGCTGGAGGGGAAGTTGGAAACCCGACGGTAAATGGGATTTACACAGAAATTCCTTTCTTCCCCAGTGTGCTGGCGGCGCTGGCTGCAGCAGCCCAGCGGTGCCCAGCACTGCAGGTGATGGAGGAGTCATCCATTGCTCATGGGGCAGCTGGGGGTATGCTCACCTTCCCCCCTCTGGCAGAGCAGAGCCTCCCCAGGGGCTCCTGGCACCCTGGGCTGGTGTTTCCAGATACAAACCAGTCCAGCAGAGTTAGGGCAGGCCTCAGGGAGCCCGTGTGCACTGCACTGGCTGCTTGGCTCACGCCGGTGTTTGGTGGTGAAGGTGTTTCCAGCACCTGCAAAGGTTTCAGGAGCTTGTTCTCTGTTGGGTGGGTTTTGGGGCATCGCATGTAGCTGGACCCGCCTGTGTTGCCATCTCGCTGTGCTGCTGCTCTTCTGGGCTTTGCAAAATCCATCTGGTTTTACTTCCAGGTTTGGAAAAAACCCTGTGGGCTGCAGGAGCAGAGAGCTGCTGCTAGGGATGGTATCACACACAGAGCATCCAGCATGGCTTGGGCTCTGTGGTCCTGGGGAAACAGCTCTGCTTCCCTCTTGCCTGAGCTCGAAGGCATCCAGAGCCGGGCAAGCTCTTTCTGTAGTTGTTTGACACATTTGGGTGGTTTTGCATGGCTGCAGCCCCTGAGCCACGCAGAGGCATGGGTCAGCAGCAAGCAGCCGTGTGCCCTTGCTGGGGTGTCCTCAGCCTGGCCCGGCTGGGGAGACCCTCTGGCTGGGTCAGGCTGGTGCTGCCCTTGGGTTTGTGCCTCCCCACAGCCCTGGCTCGAAGGAGCTGCCAGTTTTTGGGGCTGCCCAAAGGCAGCCGGTCACAGCAGGGGGGGTGACTGGTTGGGCTGGGGCAGAAAGGACCTGCCAGAAAGGGGCAGGTGCTTGTGCTGTTGCTGAGGGGTACTGGGATCCCTCCGGACCCCCAGATCCCTGCTCCATCCCTGAAGGAGCTGCCACGAAAGCTTGGAGGAGCCTGGAGCACGTTTTCCTTTTCCCCAAAAGCAGCATAAATACAAATCCCCCCCTCAGCAGGGCAGGCGCCAGCGGCGGGACGCCTTCCCCTGCTCTGCTGCCACCATTCCTCGCCATCCTGTGAAACACATTAGGGCTGGTGCCATGCGCTGATGAGTATTCAAGACCTGGCCCTAACTGGGAACAATTAGCAGTTGTTGCAGCAAACGTATGTCTGTTTGCTGTGGCTCCCCGAGCCCAGCGCTGTCTGACAGCTGACACAGGCATCCCCATCCAGAGCAGAGACTGCGGCCAAGGGAGCTCCCTATGGATGATGCAGCTCTCAGTTACAGATGCTCTTGGGAGGAGTACGGCTTGTGCAAGACTGAGCATCCCTAACCCCTCAGCCAGCCCTGCTTGTCCCTCTCCAGAGTGGTGGCCATCCCTGCTGCAGATGTGAGCAGGTCTGTGGCTTGCTCGGGTCAGGCTGTGGAGAGAGGTCACAGAAGTGCTGCTGGAGCTGGACCCAGCTGATGCTGTGCTGGACCCGTGGCACCTCTCCTCCCTCCCGAGTTCCCGTTATGGCTCTGCCATGCAGGACTTCAAGCCACACAAGATGGTGCTCTGAGTCAATCAGATGCTGAGGACCAGTCCCTTAGCTGGGGGGACAATGGTGGGAGAGAGCACTTTGGGTGGTGGGGAGCTCGTACCCTGGTCTTTAACCTGCACCACGGTCTGTGGGGCAGCCCCCCAGCCCGGCACCCGGAGTGACTGGGGGTCTGTTCCCCTACCACTGAGTGGGGCTGCCCTCACTCTCCCTGGCACTGGCAGGGAAGCGGGAGATCTCTGATGTTCCTGGACCTTTTTTCCAGCTTTTGGGAAAATGTCAAGTCAGACTTGAGCTGTTTTTCCAGGGTCTTGCTGGTCTGTTCCCACATTCCCAGACACACCTTGTGTCCAGCGTACCCCAGTGTCTTCCCTGCCTCCCCCCCAAGTAAGGACCATCCTCTTGCATAAAGCCACACAGGAACCATACCTGGCAGGCTGGAGGGGTCCAGGGAAGGTAGCAGAGAAAGTTGCGGAGGGACTTGGGCAGGAGGAGACTCCAAATTTACATTAAAATAGGACTTGAAGGCTAAGAGTAGGATCCTGACCCAGCTGGGGAATGGGAAGCACGGGGAAAGGGCAATTCCCAGCTCCGCTCCCCGCAGCGAGGCTGGAGGGCAGAGATGCTCGTGCTCCCAGGGATGCTGCGTGCTGGCAGCGCCGCTCCGCACCTGGAGGTCACGAAGGCTGGAGCCATGTGCAGATGTAGGACCTGGGCCCGGAGCAGCACGGGGAAGGGGGGGTGGGGAGACCACAGGGGCTTTGCTGGCGGCGCCAGGCTTGAGCACTCTCACCCTTGGAGCTCTGGCTGCTCCATGAAACCCTCAGCGAGCTCCAGAACCGGCGCTCTGCAGCTTGGGGTGCTGCCGGCAGTGGTGAGTTGTGGCGTGGGGGGAGCAGGCAGCCCAGCTGGGGTGGGACAGGGTGCGGGGAGCTGGGCAACCCGTGGTCAGCGAGACGGTGGGGCTGAGGAGGAGGAAGGTGGCCTGCCTGCTGGGGACTGGCTTGGTTTTCCATGGCCTCACATTTTCCTACTCCACAGAATGTGCAGTGAGGGTGGAAAATGTGGCGGCCAGGAGGGGAGAGAGGGCAGGAGGGGAGGCAAGTGGTGCTGGTGGGAAGAGTTTGCTTTGCCAGGGTGTTTGGGACGTTACGTGCCTGCCAGGGCAGGGTCTGTGCTCTGCCAGACAGCGGGGGAGGGGGGGGGCATGGATGTGGTCCACACCAAACCCCCGTGTCTCTGGGGAGTGTCCCCTCCCAGGGTGGGTCAGGGACAGGAGTTCGGTGGGAGGCAGGGCAGCACGGCCGGCAGGATGCTGCCTCGGCTTCCCAGCTCCCACCGGATGGGCTACCAGTAGCCCCACTGGGCTCCTGCGGGCTGGGGGTGCTTGGGGGGCACCGGGGGACCCACCAGGACAGGGAGCACAGGGCTGGGCCCAGGTCTGCTGCTGCGCTGCAGCTCCCTGCTGTGCATCTCAGCGAGGGGGAGCCGGGGCAGCAGCCCTTTTGCCACCTGAGACCATCCATCTTGTCAGTGCAGACATCCAAAATCCTGTTTGGGCACCTCCTCGCCGCTCCTGGGGCCTTTCCAGCAAACCTGGCTTTACTAGGAAGTCTGCTGGGTCTGGAGGGCTTGAACCCACCCGAGAGGGCAGCTGGCTTCTGCCCTCGGCGCTGCCAGCGTGCGTTGCTGGCAGGCACAGCGGTGCCATGGGCTGCCGTGTTTCCTCGGCCGGTCTGCTGCGGACCTGAGGTGTGCTTGTTTGCCAGTCCTGGATTTTGGAAATGTCGAGGGCTGACAGGGCATGCCGGCTACGCCTGCCATCACCACCTCCCTGCCCCTCGTTCTTGGCCCATTGCACAGGGCAAAAGAATTAGGGATGGAGAGGGGGGAAAAGATAACTGGGGGTGCCCCGGGACAAGGCAGAGGGCAGGAACGCACAGGTTGAACATCAGAGGAGACAAGACGCAGCTCAGTTTCATCCTCTGCAGATGTGTAGATGGACTCCTCTTGCTGGTCTTTAACCCTTTCATTCTTCCCTCTCCTGTCCCTGTCCCCACAGCCATCTCCGCCTCTTCCCTCCTGGAGCTGTGGTCCCAGCTGGGCAGCAGCTCTCCTGCCTTCACGGTGGCCGGCAGAAGGGAGCACTTCGTGCTGGCTTGGGGGAGACCCGCCAGCACCCAGGGTGGGACTCATGGTCTGGCACCGCTCTGGGACCAGATGTCATCTCCAGATGTTGACCTCCCCAGTAACAGTGAGTGAGCCTTCACCTGCCCCATCTCCCTCAGCAGCGCAGCACGTGCCCGGAGGGTCAGGACCATTTGCAGAGGCAGGAGAGGGACCGGCTGGGGCTCGGGCTGGGGCCGGGGCAGAGCAGAGCCCACCCCCAGCACTGCTGGAGGCACCTCGGGGGTGGATGACCCACCTCACAGACTTGGTGACGCATCAAAAAAACATCTTTTCTTAGCTGAGGGCTCACACCCAAATGGCAGGGGTTGCCAGCTGGGGTGAGAGCCTTTGCCATGGTTGCCTGACCTTTAAAGAAAGGTGGTTGGAGAGATGGGGGAGCAGAAATCCCTGAAAGATTATTTGTTTCTCATGAACTATATTTAGGCACTATTGGCAAAACCCAAAAGTGCTGAGTTCTGCTAAATAAACATGGGAGCTTTGTGTTTTTTTCCCCCAGAGGAGAACAGGATTAGTAAGTGAACGGTAAATAGTATTTTTGTTTGACATACCTGAGGGTTTCCATTCCAAGTTGCCGTCTTGAGCTCTCGATGCTGTGATGACGATGATGGACCTAAAGCAGCACTGACCCATCCTGTGAAAATATTTTTTGGAAAAGAAAAGGAGGCAGCCAGCTTACTCACCATGGTGTGGCTTTTTTTTTTTTTTTTTTAACTTTGTGTTCTTGAGTATTTTCATAAATGTTTGCATATTTGGATGTTTTTAAACTAGAAGTAGGTCACACCAGTGCCACTCCAGTAGCAAAGTCCTTCCTCGGTGGGGTGCGTGCCCCTGGGCTCCCCACCTGCCTGCACCCACCAGTGCTGCCCTGGAGGGGCAGGGTGTCCAGGCAGCCCTGGGGAGTGGGGTGGTCCTTGGCTGGTCCGAGTGGGGCCACAAGGGATGGGGAGGAGGGCACCTCGCTTGTCTGGAGCACACTTGGGTCAGTTTGGGTTTAGTTCTTTGCTGTCTTGGATTCCCGTGCTGGTTTGGATTCCCGTGCCTGAACCCCATCTCCCCCAGGGTCCCACTGGGATTGGGTCTAGACTTCCCCGTGGAGTGTTTGCAGTGGGGTGTGGGGCTGCGAGTGGGTGCCAAGCAGGCGAGTGGTGTTTTCTGGTCACTCAGAGGTGTAAGAGCCTGTTTGATGGGCCAGGCACGATGAGGAGCAGAGTGATGGGTCAGGAAACTCCTGTTTGGATGGGAAGTCCAAAGCCCGCAGGTGGTAGGAGGCAGCAGGGCACAAGGGCTCTGGGTTCATCTCAAGCAGAGGAGAAAATATCTTGCCCCGAAGTCATCAAAATTCAGTGTCCCTCAAGCTGGCTCTGCCAGTTCATCCATCCCTTGTACAGGTAAGGCACTGGGTTAATTCGGGGCCTTATTGCAGCAGCTCATCCACAGCAGCTCTTCTCTAGAGAGGGACAAGCGGAGACTGAGATGCACAACGGTAGCACCCTGCTAAGCAGAACAGAGACACGGCTGAAGAACTTCCCCTTGGAGCTTCTCCTCTGGCCAGGTTAGAGACGATGGTCTCCTGGCATGCTCCACATGGAGAGGAGAAGATGAGGGAGTATTCAAGGAGAAACCAGGTCAGGGAGGAGGATGCTGGTACCAGATCATTTGTCAAGAGCAAGAAGTGGCCCAGTCTTGCGTAGGAACCATGAGAAAGAGGACTGTGACCTGAACATGGGCTGATTTGGAACCTGGGAAGAGAAGAAGAAATGCAACACAGCGTTTCCCAGCGCTGATGAACTCTTCTCCCGTAACAGGGAGGAGGACAGTGAGGTGTCAGGTACAAATACTCAACCAGAGGTTGCAAAGGTGGGAGAGCAGCAGCCTGGGCTGCTCCAGCCTGCTCACCGCTCTTGGTCCAAACCTTGCTGGAGGAGCTGAAACCAACCCGACCCAAAAGCACTGGAAGTGCTGAAATTCTTCCCCAACCACCCTGATGAGTCTGTGCAGCTTGGAGGAAAGTGTCTGCATCCAGCTACCACAGCTGTGCTGAAGCTCGCAGCGGGCACGAGGAGGACTTTGATCATAGCACCGGCAGCACTGCCAGCAAGTGGGGCTGGCGCGAGGCCACCTGTGGTTATGGGGCACCCAAGGGAGGCAGCAGGGTGACAGTGCCTTGAGGTTGCACTGGAGAACTTCGGTTTGACTTGGCAACCGAATGGGCAGCTTGGCCCATTCAATAGTAGGTTAAAACCACTTCCAGCAAGTTCCAGTCGTCTGTGTTCCTGGGGCAACACGGCTTGGGCTTGGCTCTGCAGGGGTGTTCCTGCTTCCCAGGGGATGCTTTGGCTGTGTCCCTGCTGAGGTCCATCCTGTGAGCTCAGACCACCTTGAACCAGTGCAGAGGTGCTTGGCCCATGGCACCGTTCAGAGGGCAGAGCAGCACGTGAGCTGTGCACAGGAGCGGGCCGGGGACACAGGAGCTTTCTGCCAGGCCATGAGCGTGTGCAGCACTGGCCTTGGCGGTGGCGGGGCTTGAGGGTGCTCCCACGCTTCCCCGATTGCCTGGGAGAAGGTCTCTCTTCCCGCTGAGGAGCGGTGCCGGTGGCCAGGGTCTGTGCCTGGCACAGCGAGTACCTCGCCGAGTGCTTGCAGCAGCCCTGGCACTGTGGAGCTGCCGTCCGGATGGCGTTTTCTGGGATTTCAGCTGCTCCTTGGAGAGGTACAAGGGACTTGGCTCAGACCCAGGGAGCATGGATGTCCCGGGGGGCACAGCCACCGTGGGGCATCCCAGGACCCCGCTACCCCCTCCTGGGGTGCTCCCAGCCCCGGTGCCGTGGGGCTCAGCCCCAGCCCACGTCCTGCCTGGCTCCAGGCTGCCCCCGTGGTTCTCCGCTTCTCCTCTGGACTGTATTTATTTATTTATACGGTGAATGTAATAAAACTCCAGCAGGAAACGGAGGCGATTCCCTGCCATTCCCCGCAAGCCAGCCCTGGGCCGGGGCGAACAAGGAGGCGCATTGTGCGGCACATACCTGCCTGCCAGCGCCGAGCTGCGCACGGGGCCGAGGGGGAAGAAGGGGCCGTGTGTGCTGGTGCTGCGCTGGGACCCAGCACTGCGGGACGGGGTGTCCCGGGGAAGAAGTTTCACTCTGCCAGGGCCAGTGGGGCTGGGGGAGAAAGGGGTCCTGTGCTGGCTTGGCGTGTCACCTGGGAGCACCACAAGGCATCTCCTCTGCCTGGCCTTGGGCTGCCAGGAAAGAGGGGTGGGTGCTGAGGGTCAGCTGGGGGGGCAGACAGTCACCCCATGGCCCGGTGTGGTGGCTGTGGGACCTGCTCTACCCTGAGCGGAGCTCCAGCCCCTGCCCGCCTCCGTAGGCAGCTGCTGCAAACTGCAGGTGCAGCCATCAGTAGGGTTCAGAGTAAACGCCCGCTGCCAAGGCTCACCTGGGTCCTGTCGTCCCCTTTAGAGGGGTCTGTAGGAGTGAACAAGGTGGCTGGGGACAGGACATGGCTCAGTTCAGCTTCCCCTTTGATGGGGAGGCTGTCCCCACGGCCAGGGACATGCATCCCAGCCCCTCCAGAAGGCTGTAAGCAGCCTGTTGTGCTGCCAGCTGCACTGGCCAGCTAAAATACCGTGGGGGAGGTGGGGGGGACTGCCCAATGTCCCCTCTCATCTCCTTGCGAGGCAGCTCCCCACCTTGCTTGCAGCTGGGGCTCCCCCAGGGCACCCCCTACCCTCCTGCCCGTCCCTGAGGCCCACAGCTGCACATGGTCCCCATGTGTGTGCGGGTCCCTAGGGCTGCCAGGGCTCCGGGGGGGATTAGGGACATGCCTGTGCCGTGTCTCCTGCCTGCTTCATGTCAACACTGCATCGTGGACCGGTGTCACAACCCAGGGACCTTGTGGCCACGGCCAGGGAGGTGGGCTGGCTGGCAGCAGGACTGTCCCTCTATGCCACCTCCCATTTGCAATGGCCGCAGGGTGCCCACAGATCCCCAGCTGCAGGGTGATGGGGTGACCAGGTTGCAGAGAGCGCGCCTGGGGGTTTTGTGCCCCCCGTGTCCCTGAACCCTGGCCACGGTGCCCTTGCACCACAGGCTGGGGCTGTCACTGCAGGCACATGGGGACCCAAGGCCAGGTGGTGACTCAGGACACGGCATTACCCTGGTGTCACCCAGCTGCCTGCCACTGCTCCGGGATGACCAGAGGTCCCACTGGGTGGGTGGAGGTCCCAGGGGGTGATGGTGGGGTGGCGGGGGGGACATCACCCTGTTCACATGCCTGCAGCACCTTCCGCTGCCCGCAGCCGCGCTCAGGCGGGGAAGGCAGGCACAGGCAGTGGCTTTTGTGGCTCCTCGAGTTACCAAAACCACATGCCCAGGAGAAAGGGGTAAAAAATGCCCGGCTCCTGCAGGAAATCTCTGGAAGCCCCGTGGCAGTGGTGCTGGGGCTGCTGCCTGTGTGCGGACACATTGTGCGAGGGACAGCTGGGGGCAGGGGTGTCACCGGGGGGCACTGGGGCTTTTGGGAAGAGGTTTTCTTCCCTGGGATGGGGGGATCCCTGACCTGGATACGAGGACAGGGTGCAGGTTCTGTGGCCCCTCGGAGACCCTGCAGAGCCTTTGGCGTGGCTGGGGAGTGTGCCAGCAGGGACACTGGGAGAGCAGATGGCAGCAGGGTGAGAGAAGGGGACAGTCCTGTCCTTCAGGGGACGCCTGCCAGGGTTTGGGTGTCTCAGCAGCAAGTCACAGGGTGTCAGCGCCTGGTTGGGGGCCAGCGGAGCCCCATGTTGTGGGGCTGGGTTGCTCAGTGCTCCCTGCCTTGCCGGATGCCGCTGGCTCTGCCGTGCCCAGGGTGCCCTCCCAGGAGTGGGTTGCCTGCCCAGCGGCACACGTGACAGAGCCCTGTGGACCCACCAAAATACCGGCAGCTGGGTGTACAGCAAGTGGAGCTGACGATTCCCCCCTGCCGGGGTTCTGGCTGCTATAGTGAATGCCAAAATCAGGGAAGAAATGGCTTTTCCCTTCTGTTGGCACTGGCTGGGACTAGGCAGGATCCAGGCCGCATGTTCACACACTTCATCCTGCCGGTGTGGGGTTCTTCCATCCATTTGTTTGGGGACTGTCCCCCAGGATCCCCATCTTTCCCCCCGCTGCTGCTTGCCCATGGCAGGGAGCCTGGCAGGTCACTCAGAGGCCGCAGGGTACAGAGCATCACTTGCCCCATGGCGTGCATGGTCTGGTGCACGTGTGTGCATCTGCATCACACAGGGCTGTGCCCAGGGGTGGGAAGGGTTTGGGCTTGACGATTGCTCCCACTGGTGCACGGGAGGGTGTCCCCAGGGAGAGGGTGGCCAGCGCAGGGAGCAGCTGCCCCTCTGGCCGGGTGGGTGCCAGCCTGCAGCCCTGTGGGGTGCCCAGCGTGGGATGCTCCCAGGATGGACCCCTCCACCTGCTCGCCAGCCCATCCGACCCCAGCACTGGCATCCCTTTGAAATCGAAGCCACTGGCCTTTCACACCAGCTATTCCTGTGAAATTCTTCAGGAAGGGAAAATTATCCCCCCGGATCCCTGCAGGGCTGTGCCATCACCCTCCCTCCGGGCTGGTAGAGAGAGCATGGGGTGCTGCGGGGCCCAGGGTTGCCCTGGGCACAGCTGGTGGCCCGTTCCTACTACTTGGGTTTCCCTCCATGCCCCCATGTCTGCCTGCGGACCTGACGCTGGGGTGAGCTGGGACCACGGAGGCTCTGTGGGCTCAGTGGGGCAGAGCCTGCTAGGGAGGGGGAGGGGCAAGGGCAGCACAGCTGGCATGGGGTCCCTCGCCACCCCACAGCAAGTCCTGCCTGCCTCGGCTAAGGCGCGACAGAACAGCACCCACGGTCCCCTCTGCAGCTGCATCACCCTCCCGCCTAATCCATTGCCCTGCCTCTATTGCCCCATCCCCCATCCTACTGCCACATCCCCTGCCCTGTTGCACCCTCCCCATCTCTGTTGCCCTCTGCCTAGCTCCATCAACCCCTTCCCAGCTCCATCACTCCCTCCTCTGCTCCATCACCCCCTCCTTGGCTCCATTGCCCCCCTCCCAACTCCATCACCTCCTCTACTCCACTGCTCTATCCCCCCCTTTACTGCCCCCTCTCCTGCTCCATCGCCCCCTTCTCTACTCCATCGTTCCCTCCCCTGCTCCATCACCCTCTCCCCAGCTCCATCGCCCCCTCCGTGGCTCCCGCCGGGGCTGTCCCCATCACTGGTGCCAAGAGGGATTCCCCCAAACCCTGTAACCCAGGAAGGACCCATCCATGGCTGGGCAAGAGGGGCATAGCTACAGTCTCTCTTTACCCCAGGATGGTAGCGGGGGATTTTTCTCCACCCGTGGCCCTTCCTGCTCTCCTTCCCCCTCCTCTTGCTGAGGCTCTTGCACAGGTTTGCAGGCGCTGTTGACGGGAAGAAAGGAAATGGGGCAAAGCTGCTGCCAGGAACCACAGGCTCCCAGGCTCCGGCGATACAGCCCCACTCCACCGTCCTGGCCGCTTCCCGGGCAGGATTTCTGTGCAGCCTCTGTGAGCCCTTTCTTCCAGATATTGATATTGGATTCCCAGCCCAGGGCCACTTCCAAGGCTGTAAATCTGCTGTGTTGCTCTACCTGGTGTTCTTGTTTTCACTGCAAGGCTTCCAGACCTGCTGGAGATCTCGGCTTCTGTGCGTGGCTGTGATGTCCCCATCCCGGTGGTGAGCACTGTGCTGTCCCCAGAGCATCGACGTACCCCGGAGGTACAGGCAGGGGCAGGCAGGTTGCTCCCCAGCAGGCACAGGCAGTGCCGCAATGGAAGGGCAAGACTTGGCCATGGACTGGGATGCTGGTGGCATCCCCCCCTGTGCACCACTGCGGGGGGGATGAAGGTCTGGGAAGGGCTCCATGGGCTCTTTGCTGTCCCCACTGCAGGTCCCTGGGGCTTGGGCAGGGCTTGGGCACCCCATGGAGCATCCAAGGAGGGTGTTGGGGTAGGGGAGGAGCACCCCAGGGTCTGGGGCGGAGATGAGGGGTGGCCGCTCCTCTATGTTAAAAGGAGCCCCTTGACTCTGAAAATCCGTGTGTTGCTTTTGGCTGAGCTGTGTAACCTCCTGCCAAGAGCAACAGTTTTACATATTAAAGCAAAATTAAATTAAAAGACATTTATTTGTGCGTTTGCCCCCCGTTAACCCTTTGCAGCCCAGGCGGCAGGGTTGGGAGGTAGGAGGGCACCGATGGGGCTGAACTAGGATGGTGGGGTTGGCACCCCGGGGTCCCATCCAGCCCCTGCCTGTGGGCCTGGCTGTGCCTGCTGCCCGCCCGGCCCCAGCGCTGGCTGCCCAGTGATGGTGCTGTTTGTTGGAGACGTTTGGGTGTTTCCAAGCTTTCCTCAGCAAACAGCTCCCTTTAGGACAGCCTTGGTGGCAGGAGCTGGGCTTTAGGGTGCCCTGGAGCGGTGGCAGTCCCTCACCCCAAGCAGGACATGCATCCTGGGGCTGGGGGTGGATGGGATGAGTCACCCCAGGGACAGGTCCCAGCACCCAACGGGTATCACTGCCATCCCCACCGCGGCAGACACAGCTGTGGCTGCTAGCTCACCTGTGGGTGACAATTTGCCCCCAAACCTGTGTCCACAGCACAAAATACCCCAACCCCACCCAGTTCTTAGAGCACACAAGGAGGAGCATGGCCTTAACGCAGGGTATGAAGCCCCCTGGAGCTGGCTGCTGCTCCGTGTCATCTGGGCACGCAGGATGGTGCTTTCTGGCCCCACACCCCCAGAACTTGTGGCCAGAGCCCCCTCCGGCACCCCAAATCACCCCTTTCCCAGGGTCCCGGTGCCAGGGGAGCAGTTGCCCAGTGCTAGAGGGAAATTCCAGGGTGACAGCTTATCTCCTGCACCATTACACCAACTGATAAGCGGCTACCCTGGAATTTCCTTATAGTGCTGAACTGGGATGTTTAAATAATGTATGGCCGGGGTGGCAGCAGGGGCGGGTGATTAGGGGCCGCGTTGACAGGTTGTTATGTTGTTACTAAAGAAATTGCAGGGCTGTGAGAATGCTTGGGAACGGCGCGGCGCCTGCCCCCCTGGCCCGTGCCCGTACCCGCCGCCAGCCCCGACAGGCACCGGTGCCGGGTGTCCCAGTGGGGCACCTCAGGGACCTTACCCCAGCTGCCCCGGGACAGCTGAGCCGCTGGTCCCCTCCCTCTGCACATGGGTGCTGGGGATGGCACAGAGCACCCTGTGCCGGCACCCCAGGGCCCGACGGGGGATCGGCAGCTCCCGGACACGGGACGCAGCTGGTGGCATCCTGGGAAGATGGCATGTACAGCAAAGCCCATCCCCAGGGGTGCTGCCACCCCCAGCTGGCCTGAGCGCCCTTGGGTTCTACAGCTGGGCACCCTCAGCTCCCCCTTGCCCCCGGCACAGGTGATCTGTCATCCTGCAGGTGGGACACCGGATTTTGGGGGCTGGTAGCACCAGCTCAGCCACGCTGACTTGTATCATCACCCAGGAGCTGCCCTGGCCTCGCACATCACCGGTGTCACCAGGCAAAGGGCACAGGGCACTGCCCAGGGACATGGCTCCCCCAGTCCATGTGCCGGGGCTGAGCCACCTCCCATGACCCCCACTGTCTCATCACGGCCCCCCAGCCCCATGGGTGCTGGCCCCCTCTCTGCTCCGTGTGGGGTTTCCCGGTTCTCAGCAGCCAGACTAAAGTGGCACTTTTTGTCCCCAGGCTGGGGACCAACCCACTGGACTGCAGGCTGGGGACCAACCCACTGGACTGCAGGCAGGAGGATTCCTGGGGGCTGCTCCCCGCCCCCCCGCCCCGTGGCCTGCCAGACCAGTTGCTGTTGTGCGACATGCCTGGCACATGCACCCCACAGCCACACACACCGTGTGCACCATGGCCCAAGTGCACACCATGGTCCAAGTGTGCACCATGTTGCCGGTGCTCCCAGAAGCAGGTTCAGCCCGGCAGCACCCTGGTGCGCCTGGGGCACTGGCAAGGCCACGCGTGTTCCTGTGCCCAGGTGTTGGGGTGTGTGTGCACATGGCTGGCCCCACGGGTGTGCAGGGCCACAATCTGTGCTGTGCCAGGCTGCGGGTGGGTCTGTACATGTGTGTGTGAGCGCATGTGGGCATGTACATACGTGCACAGACATGCACATGTATGTGTGCATGTGGGACTGTGGGAGGGCATGTGCAAGTGTGTGTCTGTGCATATGCATGTGCACATGCCTGTGCCCGCTGGGTGTGTGTCTGCGTGTGAGGGCATGTGGTGGTGCAGGCGGTGCAGGTGGTGCAGGCGGTGCAGGGGATGCAGGGGGTGCAGGGGGTGCGGAGTTGGGGTGGGGGGCTGGGGCGGGGTGCGGGTGCAGGCATGGGCTGTGATGGTGCGGGAGGGTCCGGACGTGCGCCCCACAGCCGGGGGGGCTGGGCAGGGGCAAGCCCCGGGGCCCCGTGCTGGGGTGTCCCCCGCGGGTGCCCCGCGCCGGGGTGCTGCAGGTGCTGCGGCTGCGGGTCCCGGTGCGGGTGCGGGTCTCGGTGGGGTCCCGCTCTGGCTGCGGGTGCCGGTAGGGTCCCGCTGCGGCTGCGCGTCCCCGCTGCGGGTCCCGACGCGGACCCCGGTGCGGAGCGGGGCGCCAGGCGGGGGTGCGTGCCCCGCGCGTGCCTGCGCGCCGGGGCGGGGGCCGGGGGCCGGTTACGCGCGCGGGCCCCGCCCCGGGAGGGGGCGTGGCCGCCGGCACCTCCCCGGGGGCGTGGCCGCGGGGCGTGGCGTGGCCGTCCCGGCCGGCGGGCGCTGCGCGGCGCGGCGCGGCCGGGGCTCGGCGGGCGCGGGGCGGCGCGGGGCGCTCGGCGGGGCCGCCGCCGCATGGCGCGCGGGGCCGGGGCCGCGGGCGGGGGGAGCTGCCCCGGCGCGGCGCCGGCGCCGCAGCAGCAGCAGCGGCGGCAGCGGGAGCGGCGGCGGCAGCGGCGGCAGCGGGCGGCCGGCCCGGGGGCGCGGGGGCGGCGGGGCCGGGCGATGGCGGCGCTGTAGCCGCGGGGCCGGGGCCGGGGCCGGCGATGGCGGCGGTGCGGCTGCGGCTGGCCCTGTCGGTGCTGTGGCAGCTGGCCGCGGCCGGGCGCGGGCTGGAGCTGGGGGGGCTGGAGGGGCCGCGGGGGCGCGCGGCGCGGTGCCAGCCCGTGGACATCCCCATGTGCCGCGGCATCGGGTACAACCTGACCCGCATGCCCAACCTGCTGGGCCACGAGAGCCAGCGCGAGGCCGCCCTGAAGCTGCACGAGTTCGCGCCGCTGGTGGAGTACGGCTGCCACGTCCACCTGCGCTTCTTCCTCTGCTCCCTCTACGCGCCCATGTGCACCGACCAGGTGAGCGCCAGCATACCCGCCTGCCGCCCCATGTGCGAGCAGGCCCGCCACAAGTGCGTCCCCATCATGGAGCAGTTCAATTTCGGCTGGCCCGAGTCGCTCGACTGCGGCAGGCTGCCCACCAAGAACGACCCCAACGCCCTCTGCATGGAGGCCCCCGAGAACGCCTCGGCCACGGAGCCCCACAAGGGTCAAGGCATGCTGCCCGTGGCTCCCCGGCCCTGGCCGCCGGGCGCTGCTGAGGGCCGCGGACCCAACAGCCTGGGGGCCTGTGACAACCCCGAGAAGTTCCAGTACGTGGAGAAGAGCCTCTCCTGCGCGCCCAGGTGCTCCCCCGGTGTGGACGTCTACTGGTCCCGGGAGGACAAGGACTTTGCCTTCATCTGGATGGCCGTCTGGTCCACCCTCTGCTTCGTCTCCACCGCCTTCACCGTCCTCACCTTCCTGCTCGATCCCCACCGCTTCCAGTACCCTGAGAGGCCAATCATCTTCCTCTCCATGTGCTACAATGTCTACTCTGTGGCCTTCATCATCCGCTCGGTGGCAGGGGCCGAGAACATTGCCTGCGACCGGGAGAATGGCGAGCTCTACATCATCCAGGAGGGGCTGGAGAGCACGGGCTGTACCATTGTCTTCCTCATCCTCTACTACTTTGGCATGGCCAGCTCGCTCTGGTGGGTCATCCTCACCCTCACCTGGTTCCTGGCCGCTGGGAAGAAGTGGGGACACGAGGCCATTGAGGCCCACAGCAGTTACTTCCACATGGCTGCCTGGGGCATCCCGGCCATGAAGACCATTGTCATCCTCACCATGCGGAAGGTGGCAGGGGATGAGCTCACAGGGCTGTGCTACGTGGGGAGCATGGACGTCAGCGCCCTGACTGGCTTCGTCCTCATCCCCCTCTCCTGCTACCTGGTCATTGGCACCTCCTTCATCCTCACAGGCTTCGTCGCCCTCTTCCACATCCGGAAGATCATGAAGACGGGTGGCACCAACACGGAGAAGCTGGAGAAACTGATGGTGAAGATTGGAGTCTTCTCTATCCTCTACACCGTCCCGGCCACCTGTGTCATCGTCTGCTACTTCTATGAGCGGCTGAACATGGATTACTGGAACCTCAGGGCCCTGGAGCGCGGCTGCCTGCACCTCCCCGGCCGGCGCGCTGCCAACTGCTCCTTGGAGGCCTCGGTGCCCACCGTGGCTGTCTTTATGCTAAAGATTTTCATGTCGCTGGTGGTGGGCATCACCAGTGGCGTGTGGGTGTGGAGCTCCAAGACGCTGCAGACCTGGCAGAGCCTGTGCAACAGAAAGCTGGGCGTGAGGACGAGGGGCAAGCCCTGCAGCGGGGTGAGCTGTGGCGGGGTGCACTGCCACTACAAAGCCCCCACAGTCATGCTGCACATGACCAAGACAGACCCGTATCTGGACAACCCGACGCACGTCTAGAGCGGGGGTTGCCCCCTCCCTGGGGACGGCATGCCGGGGGAAGCCGGCCTCACGGGTAAGGGGCGAGGGGATGCTCATGGAGGTGAGGGCAGAGGCTGAGTGGCGGTGGGAGGGGGCACGCACACTGGTTTGGGGTGGTGAGGCCCGCGGGACCCCCCTGGCACTGCTCGACCCTGACAAGTAGCTGCTTTTTCCTAGAGGTTGTTTTGTTGTTGCTGTTGCCAAATCCAGTGACTCTTCTAATGCTTTCTTTTGGGAGGGGGGCGGGGGGGTGGCGGGGATGGGGCAGGGAGGGGAATAATCCAATTCGTGTTTATTTAATTCTGTAATTTATTTTAGATTATTTTTTTTTTAATCATTAGCTGCGAGGAATGGAAAAAACAATAAACCCCTGGATGTGTTATTTCAACCGAGCCTGGTGCTGTTTGAAGGAGTTCGAGGGGGTCAAGAGCAGCCCCATGGGAGCCCCTCCCAGCTTGGCGGGTTGGGGCCGTGGTCCCCATGGCACGTGTGTGGCGGTCCTGGGGGCTCTCGTGCTGGCAGAAAGGAGCGTGCCGTGCCGGGGTGCCTCCGGTGGGAGCATGGCACCGGGGGAGGCTCCCAGTGTCCAGCTCCCCTGTGGCTTCCCCGAGGCCGGTTCTGGCACCCGCTGCCTCCTGGCCGAGGAGGAGGGTTTTCCTGCGCTGTCACGTAACGAATCATGTTTTCCACTCCACGCTCTGTAGGTGATTTGTGTCGGTGCCATCTGCTGCTGGGGCCTCGGTGCCAGGGCGAGGGGGCCTCGGCGCTCCGGCACCGGGGCACGGCACCAGGGCACGGCAGGCCAGGAGCCGGGGTGATGGGCTGGGGACAAGGGACCTCGGGGCACAGAGGGCTCAGCTTTGATGTCCCACACAGAAGCCTGAGGTGTGGGTAATGGAAACTTCTGGGCAGCTTTATTTATCCCCTGCTCCAGTTACAATCCCAGCTTGCCTTCCCCATTGTCCGGAGGGAAATTCAAGCCTCAGCTGGTGTTGCTGGGGCTGGTGGGGGGAGCCAGGACTGTCCTCTCCACGCTGGGCAGCAGCGGTGGGTGTCCCTGGGCTGGGTGGCTCTGCCGGGGGCTCGGCAGTGGGGGCTGCTGCCCACCCTGCCCTGAGACACCTCGGCTCGGGGGAGCCAGCCCGTCTCTGGAGGGTTTGAGGGGCTGGTTTGCCCGCTGCCCCACGGGACGTGCAGGGGGCTCCCAGTGCCGGGGAGGAGTGAGAGATGGGCTTTGCCCCACGGTGGGCAGGGCGCTGTAGCAGGGACACAGGCTCAGACTTGTCCATCACCTAATTGCCTGCTAATTAGCCAGCATGCAGGCTGGGACGGTGCTGGGCCCCAGTGAGGGTCTCAGGGGCCCCCGTCCCTCTCCACTAGGGAGCAATAAGCCAGCGAGGGACCCGCCTTTGATCACCCAAATTAGCACCTGCTGCCTGCCCACACCAACAGCCCTTGGCCCTTGCCCCAGCAAAGCCCTTGCAGCGCAGAGCCCCGTGTCAGGGCTGCAGCCAAAGGAGGTGCAAGACCCCCCCCACCCCGAGCCAGAGGTGGCGGCAGGGGCTGGGTGCAGTGGCCCCTCGCCTGCAGCCGCACCGCGCTGGGGCTTTGTGCTGCCATGATTGATGTGAAGCGCCTTTCATCCACCCCCCACGCCCGGGGGTGCCGGGATGGCGGGAGAAGTGACTGATCTGAGAAAAGCCTTGGCCTCCCCCCGGAGCCAGCCCGGCAGCTGAGGTGCGAAGGAGCCCACGGTGGTGGCGGTGGGATGCTGTGGGGCTCGCGCCTGATGTGGGGTGCTGGGGGGCAGGCATGTCCCTGGCTGGGCCAGTGGGCACCCAGCCCCTTCCCCAGGCTGGTGGTGGTGCCAGGGCAGGGACCCCCCTGGGCTCCCACCGCTGGGGGGGCTGCAGCCACACGGGTTCCCCGCAGCTGCCACGGGAGGATTTGTTTGGGCAGGTAAAAGGGCAGTGACCTGGGGCGAGGGAGTCAATATTGGCTGGGGACGGGCTCCAAAGTCCAGCCCGGGGAGCCGGGCACGGCGCGGGGAGGGGGTGCAGGGCTGCTCGCTGTGCTGGACCCCCGCCCCGCGGCGCTGGGTCCGGAGCCAGCTCGGTGCCCCATCGGCTCGCAGGCCAGACCCCTGGCAGGGTGGCGGTGCTGGGGCACCCGGTGGGGACCGCCGGCCCTTGAGCACCCCGGCACCTGCCAAGCAGCTCCGGCCTCAAGCGCTCGCCCAGATAACCGGCCCTGCCAGGCCCCAGCTATTGGCTGTGGGGCGGCCGCCGGCGCCGGACCACCACCCACTATCAGCCCCGGCAGCCCGGCTGGCTCCAGCAGAGCCAGCACCGAGCTGCCGGGCATGGCTGGCCCCACTGGGGAGGTGGCTCGTCCACAGAGACTGCCCCGAAGCAGAGCTGCCCTTTGGAAGGGCTCTGTGCCAGGGGACACCAGCTGTCCCCTTGTCACAGCTGCTTTCAACCCTGTGCCGGGAGGCTCAGCCTTCCCCTGTATCCCCCGGCCCCAAGACCATCCCTGCATCCCCTCTCCATCCTACGTGGAGCAGCCCCTAAGGCAGCCAAGCACGGGCCACGGCAGGGCCGGGGCAGCTGTAGAAGCCCCTCTGCAAGGGGCAGGCTGGGCTCAGCGTTGTCCTCTCCCTGCAGGAGCAGCCCCCCAGTTCGGGCACCGCTGCCACGGCTGCCCATGCCCAGTGCTAGCAGGAGGGGCAGCTAGCGAGGGCCGGCACTGGGCGAGAGCGGGCTCAGAGCACCCCAAGGTCCAGCTGAGCATGGAGAGGTCACGCCTGGTGCCCTCCACACTCACTGAGCTGTGGACATGACCCCCTCCCCCCCGCCCCCACAAAGTTTCCAGTAGCAGCAGAAGGGAAGCTGCTGTACTCTGGGAACATGCTAAAAATCCCAGGCTGTTAATCGGTTAATAATAATTAAGCCTTGAAGAAGCCAAGGGGGGACCAAGCTCAAGGCTCCTCGCCTGCTGCACCCCTGCGCCTCCTCCTGAGGCCATGCTGGAGCCCCAGAGAGCAGGGGTGCCCCACGGGGGCTTGGTGGTGGCCAGCCTCCACGAGGTGGTGGGTACAGCTGGACGGGTGCCTCCCCCTGCCCACAGTGCCAGGGGGCAGCAGGGCCACAGCTGCCTGCCAGCCCCACGCTCGCGCCTGCCAGGTGTGGGGACGGTATTTATAGCCCCTGCCCAGGACACTAATGCCATGCAGGGGCTGCTATAAAAAGCAAGTCTCCAAAAAGGTCTTGGAGCAGATGCTGGTGTGAGGTCTCCACACTGGGGCCTGGAAACGTCCCAGCCTGAGTCACACTCTGATTCACCCAGGTCCTGCTGCATGCCCAGCAAACCAACCAGCTCTTGCGGATAGGGGATGAGGCTTCTCTAGGGAAAGCAGCATCTGTCGCCAAGGGCTTCGAGCCCTGAAACCCATCAAGGGATTTCCTCTGTCCAGCAGAGCTAGACCTGGCTGGAGGGCTCCCAGCTCAGCTCCTGAGCAAGGAGTACGATGAACACACCCAAGAATCCATCAGCCTCCTCGCAGTGCAGCACTGGTTCACCACCTCCCCAGCCCATCCTGCCTTTGAAGCTCACCATGTCAGAGCACCCAGCACATCCCCGTTAGGCTGCGGGGAGCAGGGTGGCGGGCTGGGAGCTGTGCCTTCAGACCCTGCAGGAACAGTCCTTGCTAATCTCTGAGCTGCAGCCAACAAAGCTGTGGTTGCAAAACACACATTAACAAAACAAGGGAAGCAGTTTTGATGGCTGTTCAGCCAGGCAATGCTGGGGTGAAAAAAAGGAGACATTTCAGCTTTCCCATTACCCCCCCCACCCAGTATTCCCTTCAGGTGAGCTACCCAGTGCCACCCTCCCCGCTGTAGCAGGAGGACCAGTCAACCCCAGGACTGCTCCTGCATCCTTGGTGACTTCCCCCTGCCCAGGGGCAGAAGAGCACAGCCCCGCGATGGACAGGGCCAGCTCGGAGCACACATGCCCGCACCAGCACGGTGCCTCCTGCCCGGCCCAGCTCGGGGAAAGGGCAGCACGGCTGCAGCAGCAAGGCACAACCCAGCTGCCATACTGGGAACAAAGGCAGGCCCAGGGGGTGGTACAGCCAGACCTCAGTAGGAGGCTTAAAAGATGGTTCTTTGGAGTCGTTAGCTGACCTGACCCAGACTCGCTGTTGCCTCGACCCCTTGGCCCTGTGGCTCCGTTTCCCTTCAGAAGGCAGCAATGTCACGTCTGACGGGGGCTCTGGGGAAGGCAGAGGCGAGACGTCGCAGACAGTACCACACGAACACTGGGTGCCCACAAAGGACTCGCTGCAAGCCAGTTTTACAAACACAAGTACATAATGTTTATTTTTAACTTTCCAATTTATTACAAGTACAGCCCTTAGCAGAAACCCCCTCCCCCCCAAATGACATTTATTTAAAAAAAACCTTACAGTTCCAAAGGTTTCACCATGTAGGACCTGCAGAAAATGTTCTCTATGAACAGGACAAAACAAAGCCTCTGAAGGGGACGTGTGAAATACAAATGTCAGTGCTATTCTGTGGGGCAGGGGCTGAGGCTGGGGAGAGGTGAAGAGGGAAGTGGCTGGAAACCTGCCTAGTCTCTGCAGCCATCAACAGTCCAGAACTGAAACAAATACCTGTTAAAAAAATCCTAGAAAGTTCATAAAACTAGGCCGCAATTTTTCATCAATAATTCTTTTCTTCTCAAATCACAGGATCTGCAACATTGGCTTTTACTTTTCTGTTACAAAACCAGTATAAAGCAGCCCTGTGGCTGGTTTGTTCCAAATTGGACTTGTATAATAAAAAGTTTGAGCCCTGATTGTATGATCAAAACCTGTCATGACGGAGAGGGAAAGGCGATGAAAAAACACTGACTTTTCTCTAAGAAAAAGGCGTCTCTTGGGCGGCAGGACCCACTGCTGGGGCTGCGGCAGAGCAGCCTCCCAGCAGGATCAGGCTGGTCAGCCAGTGCAGGACGGTCCTCGCAGCGCTGGGGGAGTGCGAGGGAGGCGAGCTAGGGAAGGTATTACTATAAAACATGGTGAGAGCGTGGCTAGAGAGGGACTGGGAGACCCCCCCCCCCCAACAATTCCCCCGGTGTAACTCCAGCTACTGGTAGGAAAATTAATTTTTAAGAGGGGGAAAATATAAAGCAAACACAATTTCATATAAACTGTACATGTGCCAAAGCAAGACAACGGTATCTTACAGGTGTTCTTTGTACAAGATCACAGCTAGAAACAAGCCACTTTTAACTAGAAAATTAATTTAAAAAGTTACACAGAACATGTTTCTGCTGCTCCCCTTGCCCTGGAGCTCCCTACAGGGTGTGCAGAAAACCACGCTCTCTGGTATGCTTCTGGCACTCGGTTCATCCAAGGGGCTACGTGATTGTGTGCTGTTCAAGGTGAGCAGGGAAGCCATCTGCCTCCTCTTTGCCGTGTACATGTGAAGATCTGAGCTCAGAAGAACCCTCTTTGGAGCGCAACCTCCAGAGATTGCTCGCCGAGAAGAGAGAGAGGGAAAAAGCAAGAGCACCTCGAAGCCAATTGTGTTAGGATGCTGGTGAAAGCTGTATCTCCATAAATGTAAGTGCTTGCTTGCCCTATGCAGCCCTTCAACTGGGGGCTCAAAATTAACACCATATAAATATATACATACAAGAACTAGCAGCCCATTGGCCTGATCACACCCAGCCCTTCGGTGAAGCAATATGATCCCTCCCCGCGCCAGCTCAAGGCTGGTTTCACATCACAGGCCGCAGACGGCAGAGGTGGCAGAGGTCCCACCGTGCTCCGGCGCTGGCTGCTTGCAGAGGGGAGGAAGCAGCTCGTCCCAAGGAAGCTGACAGCGCCTGAGCTGGCACAGGCTTTGTGCTCCCCTGCCCAGCCCTGCCCCTTGCCCTCCCACCTTCCCCTCCTAGCAGGACAGGCTCCTGAAGAGCTTTGTGGCCTTTGCAGGAAGCAGTAAGTCATCTCCGCTCACTCAATGGATGACCAAATACTTGAGGAAACTGCAGAAAAATTTAAACTAGGACGGGCCCAAGGGAAAGGCTGGATTAATAGAGAAGTGCCTGCTGCTTCCCAACTCCCTCCAGACAACCGATCGGCAGCACCAGACGGCCTGCTCCAGCTCTGGCTCTCCCCCTAGTCTCCCCATCCCTCATTTCTTCCTTTTCCGACCCCGGGAATGTTCAAGGGGCTCTGACTCACTGTCCCCTTCCTGCTCCTCCAGTCCCTGGCACCTGGCAGAGAGCTTCTGGCATTTCCTGCGTGCATACGTGTGGCCAGGCAGGTGTTTGTGCACCATGTCAATCAAACACTGTTCCGTCTTCTCCAGGCAGGACAGTACGTGACTCCCATTCCGGTTGTAGCGCTCAGCGTTGGAGAACACCTGCTTGATGTCGGAGAGGAACTCCCGCACCGAGCGGTAATTGCCACAAGAGCACTTGCTCTGCATAGTCTGGAAGTCCATAGGGTTGCTGATGACCTCAAAGTAATCTTCAGCTTCCTCCGTGGTCACTGGCTCCCTGCCGAACGAAGAGCCACAAAGACAGGAGGAAAATGACGGCCCCAGCCACATGCAGTGCAGAGCTGTAGAGGAGCAAGAATCACCCCCACCCCCTTCGCTCAAGCAGCAGCCCTGACCCGCACCCCCACGGCGCCATAACAAGCCCAAGCAGCACCTCAACAGTGCTACAGTCATGTCAGCCCTGCGGTGGCCGCGGCATGACGACGGGAAGGACAGCAGCTTGTCCTTCTGCCCAGAGAGCTGGTCCAGGCACGGGGACTGACTTGTGGCAGGTATGGCTGCCTCCTCTCAGTCACTAGAGTGCCCTGCAAATCCTGGGGGCTGCAGAAAGCACCCATCCCACCCTCCCTCTCTTCGGTCCAGAGCCTATCGCCCTGTTACACCACCTCAGAAGGGCCCCACATCTTCAGTCCAGCAGAGGACTGAGAGAGCATGGTGGTTTCTTCTGGAGCAGCATCACTGCCTTCCTTCCCATCCATAACTTGCTTTTGAAACCCCATTCCTGCAGCCAGCGAGTGGATGCGGCAGGACTGCAGCACGGCCAACCCACACCTACACACTGCCTGCAGACAGTCCTGCGCCCACGGAGAAGGCTGCCACCTGCCCTCACCTGAAGGGCCAGCTAAAGCGGTACTTGATCAGCTTGCTGAGGATTTCCTCACACTTCTGCAACTCAAGGCTTTGGCGACGTGCCGTCTTCTTTGTTTGAAGGACCTGCCCACACAATGGATGCTGTTAAAAAACAGGGAACCACTACGGGCTTTAGTGTTCAGCAAACAGTTCTGAGGCCAAAGCAGCTAGTTCTTAGCAGAGCTTCTTTTCAATCCTCCTGCATACAAGCCAGTGTCTTAACGATTGGGGATATGTAGTACTGCTGCACAAAGTTCTAATCGTTCAAATGCAGTCATCTTCCACAATAATCAAGAGGCAAACCGCTCTGCTGCAGGACCTCTGATGGTAACAGCCAAGACAGACAGTGGCAGCTTGAGTTACAGAACAGGAGCCCCATCCAGAAGCTCTGGTGGGAATAACTCACAAGCAGCCCGTCTTTTCTCTGAGGGCAGCAAGCTTTTTCAAGATAGTTTCAAAGACAATATGGTCAAAACAAGCAGCCAAGGAATAAGCGAGTGAATTGGAGAGCATAAATTCCCTCTGCCCCCCTTCTCTGAGCCCCCGGCAGACAACATGCAAGAGGCAGAGGGAGAAAGCACTTGTGCTGCCGTACTGACACTGCAGAGCCAACCATGCCATTTTAAATACCAAAGAGCAGCTGATGCCTCGAGCACTGCTGTCCCGTACACAGGCTGAACACAAGGTCAGCCATTTGTCCTGGGATCCGCAGCAGGTCAGCCACCAGTACAGGGACATCCCCTCAGCTCGCAAGGCATCACTGCTTAGGGTACGTCAGATGATGGGAAGGCTCCGCAACACGGGGAACTATTCCTGACCCAGCTTTGCTCTCTTCCCAGGAAAAATGGTAAACGAAAATCTCCTCTTCCCCAAGTCAGTGTTTTGTCAGAGCCCCTGACCCAGTTCCAGTAAGATTTTCTCCACTTGAATATCCCTCTAGGCTGGCTGTGGTAGCCCATGCTTGCTGGTTTGGTTTCCCTCCAATCTGTAACGCAGACCAGCTAAAAGGACACTGCAGATCCACCAGCCAGCCCACCCACAACCAGCATAAGTAGCAGGGAGCCCAAAGATCACAATCAAGACCCCTCAAGAAGAGTGACAGGATATACCAGCACTACTAGTGCCAGTCAGTGGACAGATGGCAGATCTAGCAGAGGCTTGTGACGTGGCCCATAGGGCTAGAGTATCCTCACGTATCCCCTGTGGTGTGTCCCTCCCCAGGACAAACAGCACAGCACACTGCAGCGCCACCCCGCCTAGCGCGCACACATGCACAAAACTGCTCTGTTCAGGAGCATACAGTTTTATTTTTTAAATGTCAAGTGAAACCTAAACCAGCCAAATTATGTCCTAGAGGTTGGGGAGTGACCATACGGACAACAACTGTCAGAAAACAGCCAAGGCTGGGGAGCAAGGGTCCAACATTGCTGGCATTCTCTGACCATCCAGGACCCCCTCAGTCCTCCCACCTCTCTGCAGAGACATATGGATACTATTTAAAACCCTTTAACAAGCTGCAGGCTGCCTGCTACTCAAGGGGGACAATGTGTGAAAGCGGCTGGGGAAAGATGCCTGGCATATCTGCTCCATTTGTACTGGGCCCTTAAGGATATGCCTCCTTTGTTAACCCACCCCCAGCCCAGCCCGGGTTTCACAATATGATTCAGAGTATTTCTCTGGGAAGGGGAGGGAAGGAAGCATGACACCCGTTTCGTTTATAACTCATGATGTGAGCAGCCTCCGGGGAGCAATTTGGCTCTTACCAGCTCATCAATGTCTGCGCCGTTGACAGGTGCAGCCCGCTGCCGGGGTCCCCTGGCAGGGTGCAGTGACTGCTTCTTCCTTTGGTGCCTCCCCTGCCTCGAGGAGTACATGGCTGTGCTCTGCTTGCCCCGGGCTGCCTTCCTGGGTCTCACTGAAACACATAAATCATGAACTCAGAGGAATGGGTTAACCTGGAAGCAGATCACAAGCCCTTTGCCCAGCCACTACGCACCAGGCAGAGACTGGCTTACAGTATAGAGGAGCTAGTGAACCCACGGACGACTGCAACAGCCCAGCTTCGTCAGCCCGTGCTCACTCAACACATGCTCACGTCAGCTGTGCTTGATACCATTTCCAGATGAGATAAGTGGGTAATCGCCTCCCGTCCAAGAAGAGGCCATTGCTGTCTGGCAACAGCCCTCTACTGAAGGGTGGTCACACACACCAGCCAACAGCACTGGCAGATTGTCAGCTCCAAGGGAGACCTAGGAGCTTCCAGCTTCTCTGCTGCAGGTAAGGCTGGCCCAGGGCTGTAACAGCAAGCCCCTCTGCCTGCAGGGCCAAGTGCCGAGAGTGATGCATGAAGACTCAAGGGAGGGCAGGGGAAGTAATGCAAGGACAACTGTCTCAAACATAACTGCAACATCCCTTCTGAAAGCACCGGGAGCAGAAACTTGCAGTTTCCCCTGTTTCCGGCTCCTCACTGGTTCGGGGATGGACGCTTTACCAAGCATTTACAAGTGACCCACAAAGTGGGATAAGCCAGTTGCTAAGCCCCCCCTGAAAAGTGAACCTTGTGCAGGGGAAGTGTCGAGTTACTGCAGTCAGAAGCTGCTCCATGTGCAAGTGGGAAACAATGGAATTTTATTCCTCAGGACCAGGGCTGCTGCATTATATCCCACAGAAAGGCCCCCGCCTGTTTGTTAGTCTGCCTGTCAGACCTTCACACTGATAAAAATGCAAGTGTGCTGACACACTCCCTTGTCTTAAGTTTCTTTCATGACTCCTCTGTATCAGGAGAATGTGTTGGTGTTCCCCAGCCAAGCTCCTTCCATCTGGTCACAAGTGCTTGAGCAAGCCGTATCCAGGGGGCTGTAGCATTTCATCTGTGGCCTCTAATGCAGCCCTGTCCAATAAATCATCTTGCCGGGCCCCCCACACGAGGAACGTGCGTTAGGGCAGTGGGACGTCTGCCTGCTGTCGCTCTGCTTGTGTCTCAAGCGTGTGGCACGTGTTAAATGTCTGACAATCCAACATTCTAGGTTATATGCCTCAGGATAAACACCATGAGGATTAATAGGACTTCTCTATTAAAACAAAAAGTTTTCCACAGTGACCTTTCCATGTTAATGCTCTTTCAAGCCAGGGGTTGCATTTAGCACTTTATTTTTAGTGACTGTAGCCCTCTTTTGCTATTGTTTGGAAACCTTGGCTCAGCTCCTGACTTGGCTGTGCAACATAGGCTGAACACACTCCAAGTGTGGACATGGATACACCGCAGAACAACAAGCAGTGTACATAGCCAGGGTATCAGTGAACATCCCTGAAACCAGAATAAAGCAAGGGAATGAAGACTGATAGATCTGGATGGAAACCCTCGAAAGAACATGGGATAATCCTTTGGGTCTCAGTCTCCAGATTCCACCATCTACCCTGGTTAAGACAAATTGAAGTTAATTTTATGTCAGTCACGGGCATTTTGACAGAAAGCAAATGCTGGCAGTGTGCCATTTCAAGACCGACCTTCAGTGCATCAAGTTGCCCAAATGAGAGAGAGTCGAATTCCCCTAAAAACAAAGTGGATACATACACTAAAAAGTGGTTAAGTGGAGAAGCAGTCAGCGAGGAGTCTAGAAAATGCTCTTTTATTCCATGCAGCTGCCCAGGAATGCACCAGTTACGCATCCCAAGTAGTCTCTGTATGCAATCAAAGGGTGCTGGCGGTCCAGGCCACGCTACACCTCAAGTACTGTGCCTTCCCACAGGAACTGGGCAGAGGAAGCACTGGTCTTGCTATTTGAAAATGCCTCCTTGCCACATCACTAGAAATTCTGCACTTAAGAGGTTGTGAGCTGATGGAAAGGGAAAAAGGAAAGGGGGCTGTGATTAAAGCTCCATAAGCATCTATTAACAGCATCCAGTTTACCAACAAACACTGTGGGTGCAGAGACCGCCGGTACCAGTAACTGATAATGCTGTTGCCTCCCCTTGCCCCGCTGCAGCCTCTGCTGACCACCTCACAGCACTCTTAACAGTCTTGGCAGCGTCCCCAGGGGAGTGACAGGGCAGCAAGTGATAGCTCACTGCAGTTTCAATCTTTGCGAGCACTGACCCCATCACAGAGAGACAAGAGTTCACTCCAGCTCCCCAGGTAATGTACAGCACCACCAGAGCCTTCCCCTGTGACCTCTCCCGCTGTTTCCAAGTAAGATCCTGTTCTGTGTGAGGACAGGCACAAGTTCCAAATAGGATGGACACTGAAGGCAAAGTCTTAGTATTTTACTGTACTTTCCTGCATGGTTAAAGCCTTACATTTCAGTCCAGCAACTTCATAATCTTCTTCCTCTTCCTCTTCCTCCTCAGCATCTGGTTCATCAGAAGCTTCCTCGCCTTCTTCATCCTCATCTTCATCAGAATCCTCTGCATAGTTCCTAGAGTAAGGCAGGTGAACACATCTGTTGTACCAGACCCTGGGCCCTCTGTACTGTTTGTTCACAGGCAGAGACCTGCTGACCACCTCAATGTAAAATAAATACCCAGCCTCAGACTGAAGCAGTCTGCAGCATTTCAGAGAGTATCAAGTTGTAGCCACAGTTAAAAGGGCACTTCCCAGGCTACCATCTGAACATCTGGGCTGAAAATCCCCAACAGCTGAATCTGTGTATTTTTTGCTGTTCTAGGCACCTTGACCACATAACGGATTTTAAGATTGCGATTGCTGTACAATTACTCCTCCCCAAGAGGATATGCTGCTGTTTTACCCAGGTCTGCAGGCCTGGCCTAAGGAGTTGCAGGAGGGGGGCTTTTTTTGTTTCTGCAGGAGTATTTTACCCATTACCTCCTTCCACTGTCACGCCACTTCGATGTGCACTATAGGAAACAGAGCTCATTTAGTATTATTTGTGAGCAGAGCACCAGGCTTCTCATGTGCTGATACCAGAAGCCACAGAGACTCCCTGCCCAGGACAGTTCTGACTTCTCGCATGTGTCTGTTGAAGCATTCAAACCATTACAAAAACAGAAAAACAAAACAGCATGCACAGGCAAAAGGGGACAAAGGCAAAGCTGTTGCGAGAGTCTCAATCCTCTCGAGAAAGAGGATCTTGAGCAGTAAAAGGAGTAAGCTCCCACAGTACAGGCAGGGCAAAAGTGCTTCCAGGCTGAAATTTTTTTCCTACCTCAGCTCGAAAGACAAGAACAGAAAGCAGATAAGACAGGTGTTACCCCACCTGATGGCTCTCGTCCAGGAGCCAAGCAGCTTGCAGGTGACTCTGCCACATCAAAGTAACTATGATCTCAGGCTCGAACAGCTGCATTGAAGCCCTGTCATTTTTGTACAAGCCTGATGAACCCTTATATGGTGCCCAGGGAGTAAGTAATACTTTTAAGGCCATACACCACCTGCACATTACAAGCTAGTACACCTCCTATTGTGCTGCTGCTCTGGAAGGGAGGATCTGTTGATTGCTTATGCTTCAGATGCCATTTGATAGCCTCACCTCACTGACAAGCGGGTAGACTCAGCACAGAGTCACAATCAATGCTGGACATACATTGTAAAAATAAAAATACATTTCACATACATTTAACTTCCAGCTTGCAATTAAAAAAACCCCAAGCCATAATTCAATCCCTTGTTGTCAGGAGGCAGCTACTAATTTCTGCTGCATAGAACAACTTTTTGGTTCTTCCTCAAATCATGTTCCCTCTGTAGCCCTATAAGGACTCCTGCCTTGTTAAGGTTTATCAGGTCCAGAAAACCACAGAGTGGCATTTTGTAGCCTGATTTGTAGTAGCACAGTAGGGACTGAGTGGCAACCTGGAGTAATGCCTGCTATAACTTGACAAGAGCACAACAGTAATTTAGCCCAGTGAACTACAGAGCTGCAATGCTACCAGCTACACTCCCATGAGAAAGCAACTCAACTAGCTGCTCAGTTAAACAAAACAACAGCCCTTAGCTTAGCACAGCTGATTTTGGTTGATGTTTTGTGCATGTTTTCACTGCCAAACAAGTTATTTATTAAAACTCCTGTTGTCATGGGTCAGCATAACACAGGTGTGCTCAAAGTTACAGCTTGAAAAAATGCTTTTCTATTGTTCCAGTGTCACCGAGTTAACTAAGCTAATTTCAAACCTTTTAAGCGGGCTCTGTTTCAGGCCGTTTTGGTTGTCTTGTGAAAGGGCAGCTAGAACTGTCCCTCTGTGGCAACGCAAAGGAAAGGAGGCTCACTCACCGGCCTCGTGAGCTGCGCCTGGCAGTAGAAGGCTGACAGGCTGGGCACTGCCATTCACCATCTGGTATCTCATAGAGTGCCGGTCTCAGACAAAACAGGTGGAAGGCTTTGTTACACTCGTCACACAGGATCAGCTTGTCATCTTCACCTAGGAGAGCACAACTTACTTGTTACAAGTGCCACAGCCTGGCCCAACCTGAGAAGCAGAAGCTGCTGCAGTGCTGGAGGTCAGGACAAAGCAAAAGAAAGATGCAAAGTACCGTCGGCCAGCAGGGACCCTTCCTTCTTGTTTTCACCACTGCAGTGCACACCAGCAGCATTCAGAAACAAAAAAGTCCCTTGCCCTACAAAGATTTCATTTGTGGCAAAGGTGGAAACCTGCCAAATTGGTTCTGCTCAGGCTAAATCAAGCCAAACAAAGGGAAAGAGAAATTTGCTGCAAAGATGCCCGAGAGCCTAGCAAGGAGCTATAAATGCAGCTATTCTTATTCTAGCCTCGGTGTGGTTAACCTGCACAGCATCTTCTTTCTACTTAAGGTAGCAAGCCAAAAAAGGCAATCAGTATGCAGCAGAACTAGTCTCTCTGTGCCTTCTCACTGATGCAGGGAAACAGGGAGATAGTCCTGAGCCAGCTATTTCATTACTAAAGAAGAAAAAAAAAAAAAGTGCAGAGAGCTTGCCAGCATCTCTTTCTCCAACATACCAGTTCTTAATTTCTGTGGAACAAAAATCTGTTAGTCTCAGGTGAGCACCCTCTTGCATTTGCCTAGAATCCCCCCTCAACAGCAAATAGGACAGTTTTTGCATTGGTTTGGAATATCCCTGAGACTCTACAGTGAAGGAGAATGTTGTACCATTTCGGCCCTTATTTCTTTGAAGAGGTGGATGGCACAGTCTTTTGGTAAACAAAAAGTAGCCCAGCATTCCCACTGAGGTCTGTCTGCCCTCATTTCCCACTAGTGTTTCAGCAAATAGAAAGTGAGACAAAAAGCACATGATGAGGCAGAATGTACTACCAAGCTGTTTCCTCCAGGCTTCCATCCAAAAGGAGAGGTTATGGCAGAACAAATACTAGCACTCCACCACTGGTGACACCTCTTTTACTATCCCCTCCACCTGCAAGACTCTAAAGCCCTTCATACTGTAGTGGATACAGAGAAGGTAGCCCCTTGCCACCTGTTCAGTTACTTCCCCAGCCTTACAAAGGATAGCTACCCCCTCAGCCTCTCCTTGCTTGTTCTTTCTGTAAAACATGGGATTAACTGACAAGGCTCAGAGGCTCAAAGACCATTCAAACTAAAAAATGAAACAGGGAATGGAGTGGCACAAGTGTTCCCAGAAGGATTTGTAGATGACTTGTGTCTAAGTGCCCTAAATATTCAGGGGACGGCAGCTCTGCAATGCTCTGCAAGACCGTGTATCAGTTTCATAAGAATGGTTTATTGGACTCCGGGTCAAACGCTTCTGTGAGATCAGCGCTTCTGACTAAATCCTGATGCTCAAAACTCAAAATACAGCCAAAGACAGAGTGACAGACTACAAGGGCATGTTGCCTAAGCAGGGCATGGAGAGGTGACAGCTTCCAACTGTTGCGCAGGCGTGGGGCAGGAATGCATACCTTTCTTGCGACACACTTTGCATCTGGCATTCTCTGCTGACATATCCCAATTGATACAGGCATCCAGCATCCCGAGCAGCACATGCATACGGGAGAAGGTCTGGGCCTCACGGATTGCTGTCTTCCACTTCTCCATGGCTGAAGCAACCTGCAGACAGACCTAACAGCTTACAACGAAGCACAGGCACGGCTTGCTACAGTCTGAAGATGTTTTTATATCCTTTAGCTGGGGCCCTTAACCAAAGCTCAACTCTATATTTCTTTTCTTCTATACAGCCTCAGCAGTCCTATTTGTGGTTTATCCATAACCAGCCTCACTGGATCAGACAGTTTGTTCATAACAGTGGAGCCCTTTTGCATTTCACGGCCAGGCTGAAACAACCTATGTGAACTCCACTAAATTCTTGCTCTGAAAGTCTAACCCAAATAATCATCAGGCTAAGAAAATAAAAGGCAGAAACCTAGAACTGTAAAACACAGGATGAAAGTTAGGAGACAGCTGGCACCAGCACTGGAGCGTGGTGGGCTGGAGCGGCCTGTGCTGCCCTCCAGCGGGTACCGCAGACACCCGAGGCCACCGCAACACTCGGTCCTCCCGGTCCTCCACGCTGCTCAGCTGGCAGAGGGGACCGTGACATCAGCTACAGTCAGATCTGACAGGCAAAGCACCTGGAGCCCCAAATATGAAACCAGCTGTTTTCCTGAGACAAGATGACCTCAGTGCACATGAAATCCCCGAATTAGCTGCAAGTGAGGGTGAAAGCATTAAACCTGAGATTTGCATGAAGGCAACTGCTGGAGTCCACACATAGCAAGCCTCATGTGAAATCTCAAACTCAGCTCTGGAGGTTTAGAAACAACGTTGTGGTAAATCGGAAATGCACCAGAACAGAGAAGTAATCCAGAGCCACTGCATGTTCAACTCCAACGTTAATCCTTTGCTTTACAACAATGAGGTGATGGCCTAGACATGACAGGGACATAATAGGACTCAAGTTAAATGTTCTTCTACCCCAGGAGAATGAGAAAACAAACAGTGAAGTGTCAGATGGGAAAATTTAAACTCTGCAGCTGACAGCAATTTGGGAGCCAAACAAAACCCAGGATTTTTGCAGAGTTGCACATTCTCCTCTGACTGAATTTGAGGAAGCACAGCGTATATTAGATGCTTGGAAAAAAAACACAAGCTATTCTAAAATGCCAGCATCCTTGCTGCCATTGCTAGTGTGGAACCTGGAACCTGAGACATTCAAGACAAACGGAAACCTGCACAGCCTACTGTGGCAGATTACACAGCACTGTGCTATTTCTTTGCAGAACATTGTTGAGGTGCTTCACATACTGTGTAATTGATTTTCCAAGTAACTGTTCCATGGGTTTTGCTGTTAACACACTGGGTTAACTGCTGGGCCAAGATAAATCTGCAAAAACTGTTGGCAAGTTTTGCTTAGATCTTTCTCCTCAAGCCTGTGGAATTTAACAGATTTTTAGCCTTGCTTCCCAAGCATCATGAGACTATGGCATTTTAGTAGTACCATTATCAAGGGAGTTCAGACTGCCAACTAGGCAAAACAGGAGACTGAAAGAAGACTGAAAACAAAAATACTGAAGGAGAAGCCCTCAGTCACATTTCAACTTCGGTGACAGAAAATGTCTGCTTTGGTAAAGGTGGACAAACCTCCAGTTCGAAAGACTCCCCAGTTGGTATCCTAAGACGACAGAAATCCCCCTGAACAGCTGAAACTGCAATTGCTTGGTTGTGAAGCTGGTCTTTGAGGTATTGTCTGCAGGTGAAGACTGACACCCTAGATTTCTCCCTTGCAAACACCACTGAAAGCCAGTGGCAGTGATGGATAATATACCAGTGTTCTTCACTATGCTCAGGTGGCTGTGCTGCAATCTCATGCTGCCAAGAGGTCACATAGTCCCTGTCCTGTTCTGGGATAGTCCAGAGCGGTACTGCCACTAGAAGTGGCAACATCTGCAGAAACAGAGATACAAGACTAATTTGCAGAAACAGCCATAAGCCAGGTCTACATTGCTGCCCAGCAGTATGCTCTCTGGCTATGTAGCTGAGCCAGCAGGAACCCTCAGTATAGACAATTATGTCAGCAAACGGGTGCTTATTAAGCCATAACTTGTTTCTCACAGGGAAAATGAGACATAACCATACCACAGGACTGCAAATTCACTCGTATAGTCTGTAAGTATATTAAGTGTGTTTTTCCAGTATGGCTATGCTGTATTTTACCTGCTTTCTGTCTCAGTGCAGTTCTGGCTCTAAAAGACTTCATAATTCTTGACCCATGCAAGAGATTTGTCTTTAAAAGCCCAACAGTCAGTTTTTTTTCAATGGATAACTATATCTAAGATCTGGGCTGCTCTTTCAAGGTCACCTATAAGGGTTTTCTGCTTTGGCAAAAAGAAAGCTCATTCTAGATAAACTGAGGCAAAAAAAAACCCCAACCCCCAAAAAAACCCAAAACCACACACCCAAGAAACCAACCCCAAAATCCAACAAAAAAGTTGAACATTGCTTGTACTACCACGAGTGTCTAGAAAGCTCTAAGCCAGATATAAGAAAGCACTGAACCACTGCACCGCGTTAAATAAATGCTCCAGAGACATCAGCACAGGACAGAAGTTAGTGCTCTGGAGGGACATCTGCATGACTGCATACTCAGACTGGCAATACTTAAATCTGTAGCCATACACCTAGAAGGCTCAGTTGTATAGCTAAGTATGCAGTCATATTAGACAAACTAGGTAATATTAGGGAAAAAAAAAAAGTAACTTATGATTTAAAGTACAGCAATATTCAGAAATCCTACTGTTCCAGCTGGTTTACAGAGGAGAAAGTACAAATCAGGCAGCTTCAGCCACACAGAGCACTTCGTCTAACTAGGTTGCTGTAGCTGAAAATTCTGCAATTGCTAGAATGAAGCACACTACACAAGCCTGGCCTTACTATAACAAACAATGCCTGGTAACCATGTTATTAAGAGAGACAGCAATGCTCTAAGGCAGAATGAAGAAACTAGCCAACATTAATGATCAAAATGGCTCAATTTTCAGGCAAATAAAAGCTTGGGTTTGAAACCTGAAACAGCTTTAGCAATAGTAGGGAAGTGACCAGGGCTCAAATACAGAGCTCATGCTGCTGAATTACTATCCATTTAGATGTCATAGTAAATCTGATGTTACCCTTAAAGTATGCCTTACAAGTACAACCCTTATGGTTATAGCTATAAGACACATGATAGTAGGGCATGATATAGTATTGCTGTAGATGCAGGAAATGTGATGATCCAGACTCTGTCTCAGACAGAACTGATTTTTACAGCTCCGTATTCTGCTAATAGCTTTTAGGGTAAGGTAGCATTCCATTCCCTTTGCACTAAGGACTCAAAGACTCAGAGTTAACAAAGTTGAAACACTCAGGACAACTGGGAAATTGAAAATTTCTAGTGTCTATCCAAATATCTTGCTAACATGGCAATGCCACAGCATAGCAAAGACTTGATGTTCAAACAACAAGGGTTCAGCATACAGTGAGATGTTAAAACCCACCACACAAAAAACCAAAACAAAAACCTAAACCACACCCCAGAAAACCCACACCCAGAACCAGTCAAGCATCTAGGATTTCTGTTTTTAAGTTGGCAATTTCAAATGCTTCTGTTGTTCCAATCCTGGTCTTGCTAGTTCTGCTGAAATATCAATCAGGGCAGAGGACTTGGGAGGGGGCAGTGGGGAAAGTCTTGTCATGAGGCACTAAATGGCCCATTCAACTTAGAGCATAGAAACCACTCCTGCACACTATTATCCCTCTTAGGATGACACACTGGTACAGCTCAACTGCCTGCAGGACCCTACCAAATCCTCCACAGCCCTTCTCCATCCCATCTGAACTTTGATTTGGAAGGCTATGTACTCAGCCCCACAATACCACTTCTCTACTTCAGGCACATATGGTGTGTTTCCTCAGATGTCCAGACAAGCTGTGTGCAATCCACAGTTTGTCATCTTCTATGGGTTGCTAATATGATGGCTAGTGTCTCTTCCTGCACAACACTGATATTTACCTGAACTTAACTCCCTTGCAGTCACCAAAACCCCAGCGTGTCTCTCCTTTATGGATCAAAGGCATTAAGCCACCATCAATCCTCTCTTGACAGATACAACTCCTGTTGTGTAAAAATGCTCCATAATATGCTTTTATTAAAGTACCCAATTTATACTTGAAGGAAGTCAAACATTTGACTTGATTTATTTCCTGTCCACAGAAAGAATTACTGTAATTCCTCAGCACGATTTTCATTTTGCCAATACCTTTACTCTTCAATATAATCAGGGAACACCCGGCCGCAAAAACAACAAACCCACTGCACTCCAAACTTGGAATGAGAAGAAGCCATTCAGGATTTAGTACCCGATGAAGCTTATTGTCCCTGCTCAAAGAGCTGTACTACGAGACTGAAACAGAGCCCTGAAGTGAGCAATACCTTAGCTTCTTCTGCCATTTTCTTGTCTTCATCTATCTCCTCAGCCTTGGCAATATAGTCCTCTCCTTGATTCCTTCTCTTCTGCTTGGGGGCCATAAAACCTTGCAGAAACTTCTTAACAATGCCAGCCTGGAGTGCTATCACACACTCTCCAAAATCCTTCAGGCTCTCTAGTGAGTATACCTGTTAGGAAGAGCATACGATCACATAACAGTTGGATGTTACTCTATGCTGGTTTAGGTGGGTCTGCCCTGCAAATTGATACATATGAACACTGCATTAATTATCACATCTACCATATTTGGTTATAGAATCAGCATATTACTGTTGCTTCTGCTAGTTCATACCTAGCTGATGATCATGCAAAGCGCTGTTCAGTAAAAAACATCATGCCTTCGAAAAAACAAACAACCCCACACGAAAAATCCCAAACCCATCATGACCAAGCACTAAACTGTTCTTCCGCTCCTTCAGTGACTTCACTTTTCCCCTCCTCTTAATACTTACGGTCTCATCTACACCGGGAAGTCTCTGCAGTGACTCCGGGTGCAGCTAAAACAGAGCTTTAACCATTCCAAGCCAATGTCACTGGGTAGGGGGAGCATGCACTACTCCAAGGGTGCGTACTCTATCCACATGAGGCACATTTATCCCCCCCTAAAGACACTCAGTGCACCAGTAACACTCATCTGAGTTAGGCTGAACTAGCCAGAGCACTAAAAACACGTATTTTGGTTTACTGCACAGTAACTTCCTTGTGCTCACGTATCCATGAACACCTGGTCCTGGAACAGGGATACAATCATTACCCTGAGCCTAAAGTGGTTTGAATTTATAAAAAAACCTAAAACAACCAAAAAGTATCCAACACTCCAAAATGGGAAACTGCTGTCTCAACAAGATATGCTGGCTCTGAAGAAGTTACAAAGAGTTCTGCTGATGCTCCATGAGGAAGTATACCACCAGACAAAGGAAAAAGGACAGTTTAACAGCTGCGCAGGACACCTAGCTCCAACATTATGACACACCTACACTAAAAGGACCTCAAGCCAGCATCTTCGTAACATTGAAATATTAGTTTAGAAAGAGAGGACACATGAGAAAATTGTCTGGGGAAAACAAAAGACTCAAGACCTACAGAAAGTATCAGCTTGTGCTTGATTTGCTCAGTACTACATTGCTGATTACTCACTCTTGCTTCATATTCTGGTGTCACATCAACATATCCCAGGCCTCCTTTTTGCAGCCGAGTTGCAACCTCAATTAGATCACTTCGGAGGTAGTTCAGCAGTTCCTGGTTGCCATCACAGGATTTGAGGCCCAGGTTCTGTTTCCGAGCCAAATGGATAGAGTGCACAATGTCCTGATACCTGGAAAATCAAAACCAACCTCTGAATACATGCAGGCCACAGCCCCATGAGCCATGCAGGCACTGGAGCAACAATGCTATCCATCATGATCTCCATGCTCCACCAGTGCAGAATAGTCCTTGAAAGATGCTTGAAAGCACGTGGCAGTTCTGGCTCTGAGTGAAACAGCACTGCCTTTGTTTCCAGTTGCAAGGAGCTACTCAAAGACTGACAGAACCTCTTCACAGCTTAGAGCATTACTTAACAAGAACCTGCAGTTACTGCCTAAGAAAAACAGCAGTTTCTCATCCTTAATATCCTCCCCTCTTCAGCACAGGCATGATCAAACAAAGCACAGAATGCTGCTCCAGGAATGGAACGGCTTTGTGACAAGGATACGCTTTGACTTTGAGAAGACACACACAAAAAAAAAAAAAAAAAAAAAAAAAAAAAGAGCAGGCTCACTTCTTCTCCAAACGCTCCTTTAACTGGCTTTCTCTTACTCCTTGTGGGTGCAGGCAACTCAGCAGCTCATCCAAATCCTTCTGACTGTCACAAAGAAACCTGAAAGATACAACATGCACCAACATCAGCTAATGTCTTGCCACAGAGACACAATTCCTCCTTCTAAATAGTTCATTATTATTAGTGGGCAGGGATGACAAGTAACCTATAACCCAACCCCACGGTGCAAGGTGGATCACTTCCAGTAATGCTGGCATAAGCATTCTGACTCAGATTGGCCTTGTTTCAAGGTCCCCAGATGTAGCCAATTCCAAGGGAAAAAAACCCAAACACACCACAGAACTGATTTATAGGTTTTTCCCCATTAAATTTATTAAAACATTGGCATTTGAATTTAGTCATGTACCCCAGGGATTAGATTCACTAAGTTGCAGTCCATTTAAGTAATCTGAACGTCATTTTAGATGCACTAGAAAAGATTAACATGCTATGCACTGCATAGCATGGCAATTTAATCACTCCTTCTGCAGAGTCTTCAACTTCTTTCATTAACCCAAGTTGTCCCTAGATTAACAAAGGGTACATCCTAGCTTTTATCACAACTGCTGATGTAGATTTGTGACTGTGAAGGCTGTATCCTCTGCAAGTGCTGGAGTCTTCCTTTCCAAGCAGCTCACCTTAACTTGAAAGCTGAAATGCAGTATGTGAAAACCATATTCATTAGCTTAATTTAAATCTTTCTGCTCAAAAAGTCCTTCAGGACAGGAGTCATAATCAGCAGTTAGCTGAATCTAAAAGAGGAAAAATTTTGCAGAGCTCTCTGCATAAGGAATTCTCTCTGCAGTTCCAGAGTACAATCAAGTTTTAATGCTGGGTTGTAGATTTAAACTGGCTTTAAGACAGCCTGAAATTCTGCTCTTTTCCAACTCTATTCTAGGGTGCCATGGAGCCTCCTCACCTGACGGAGGCAGGGATTCAATTTGAACTTCAGAACTCATTTACAGAAAATAAAACTAATCACTTATCTTCTAGAAGAGGATTGCTCTTTAGAAGAGGGAAGTGAAAGACTAGCAAAATCAACCTTACATGGAAACAACTGCAAAGGACCACTATGTGATCCTTACCAGCCACAGAGAAGACTCTATATCTAATTTTTCTTCTTGGGCATAAGCTCAGATGAGCCAAGCAACAACTAGAGAAAGATGCTCTTCTGGCTTCTCTTGGAATAATAGTACCTGCAATGCTTATTTTTCTGGCAGAAATATTTTGTAAAGAACATATCTGAAAAGAAAATATTTCAGAGTTCTAGTATGTTCCTATTAGGGGAACAGCCTCACAATTCGCATTCAGTTAGTCAATTAATTACTCTAATAAAATACAGGATTGATTGTTTAAAAATGGAAGAAAAACAGTTTCTTGCCAGTCACCTGCTTCAGTATACTCCAACCCTGCAGAGCATCCTCACTTTGCATACTGAGATCAGATCTTTTGGCCACCACTATCCTTTGCACACCCTCCCCGAGAGAAACAGGACAGAGCAGCTCCAAATATCCTTCACTCCCTAGAGCCTAGTAAAGGCAATTTAAAAGTAGTAGTGACTAAAGTTTGGTCATGGGTTCCAACAGGCATTCACAAACCTGTTACAATAAAACTTTTGTCTTTTTCCAATAGATGCCGCTTACAGTGAATAATTAGCATTCCAACATTCACTGGAAGGTCTACAGACAGACTACTGCAAGGACTATCATTTCTAAGTCTACTGGACTTCTGCTAAATAAAGTTTCCTCTAGAATATTTGGTATCAAATTGCTTCCAAACCCTTGGGGCAAATTTTGGGATTGGTCCAAAACCGTATTTCAGTATGAAGAATCTGTCACAATATGGGAATAGCATAAATTAATCTTCAAAACAGTTGCCCTGCAGAGGACTGTTTCTCAGTCATGTTGAGAAGGCTGCCTAGGTCATGATGAAACATCAGCACTGCTGGCAACATACCACAGGATCCGGCTGGGAAAAATACCCGAGAAGACCATGCCTGAGCTTTCCTGGCTTTGCCCCATGGCTGCAAATCTAAGGGAGGAAATTCCCTATACATTTGTCTTACTGTAAAAATGAAAGGGCACTGGAAACAGCATATGGCACTTGTATTCTCCAGTGTTATGTGGCTTTGGGAAAGAAAACACAGGCTGCTGGCAAGCGTGAGAAAGCAGGTATTGTCCTTGTAAGAAAGCTAGGGTTAAGCCCTGGCACAACTTTGTTCCTGCTGAAAAAGGAAATGGGACCAGGAAGGGAGAACATCTACAAGAGGTACTTGAGCCTTCCCAATTTGCCCTGAGCAAGAACCAGGATTTCTGGGAGGGGGAACTGTTCTGCATGAGCTTGAACTCAAACATGCAAAATAAAAACACATCAAAGAGGCACCTGTGTTAGTTTGATTGGTGACACCTTGCTGCTCTATGCAGCCACAGCTCCTGGTTCTCAACTCAGCTCCATGCACTTCCTACTACCTGAAGGAACCACCTCCAACTAGGGCTCAACCAGCACAAGGCATGGAGCACAGACATGGTAAGAAAGCGCTGGCATTTTAAACAGGGAGGCAATAGGGCTATGAGCTTGTGGGTCTTGATAAGAGGGAGGGGAAGGCAATTGGTGCCCTCCTTGTGGCCTGACACAGAGCTTAACACCACAATCCAAAGTGATGGGAAAGATGCCTTTGGGAGAGTCAAGACCAGATGGAGGTCTTCAAACTGACCTGAAAGGCAGAAATCCTGACTGGGGTAAGGGCTTCCTGCATCTGTAAATAACAGCCTAGAATTTTTTTCCTTACATTCCTGGCAGCACAAGCCAGCAGAGTGGTCAGCAATAAAACCAGAAAGGACATACAGCACAAGCATCAAGTCAAAAGGAGCTCCCGTATTCACTCAGGCTGAATATTCCTACCTGTTCTCAGGCTACAGGCTGCAAGAGACAGAGGAAGGTATAAAACCTAGACTGCAGACTAGGGAATGAAGAAATCAAGAGGATAACGTCTAAAGGAGCCCAGGATCAGTACCTGCTCTGGAGGGATGGTGGAAACAGGGGAACTCCCATCTGTAGAATATAGGCGTGAGAATGGAGTCTGTCAGCACCCACTCATGGTTAACTCAAATGGTCTGCTGAGGGGACCCGCCATATCATGGTGTATTCCTAATAGATGAAGAACAATGGGAGTTACTCTGCAGAGATGCCAGTGTTTCCAAAATTCAACTCCTTTCTGACCAGGATGAGTAAGAAGTCTCCTGCATACTATTATACTGCAAAGGTTGTGATTAACCTGTGGTTCTTGCAGGAAAGACCAGTATGTGTACAGCTCATGAAGCACTACGGTATGGACAAAAGACTTTTTCAGGGACCATGTGCCCAGAAGCTTTAAACAGGGAGATTTTTTTAAATAAGCATCAACATCAGTGAAAGTGGTACACAGTGTTAGAAGTGGGATTGGTCCATCTGTCCACAGAAGACAGAAATAACCAAGCATTTACAATTCTGAATGAGAACAATGATTCAAA
The DNA here is from genome assembly GCF_963210335.1 of Falco punctatus. NCBI lineage: Eukaryota > Metazoa > Chordata > Aves > Falconiformes > Falconidae > Falco > Falco punctatus. The sequence goes on from NC_137580.1 coordinate 101,085,601, forward strand.
CTCTGCACTTTCAGAACAGAACACTACGACCTCTTCTTTTTGTGGGCAAAGTACTGAAGGCAGAAACCACTTCTGTGGGATACTGTTTCTATAGCTCTTGGTAGAGGTATGGCATCTATTTTCTTCCTTTATCAATGCCCTACCAGCTCCCATCCTCAAGCAGAAAAGGGGCAGGGCTGTGAAATACAACTATTCACAGAGTTAATTTGTTCATTCCAATGTCTCATCACTCTAGAGTATAAAAGGGTAAAGCTAAAGATGCTCTATGTGCACTGTGAGGCTACTCTCAATCCCATGTTAGATGGTACTACCAGGAAAAAGAGACTAATAGCAGAGTTAAAGAACGCAAAGAAATGAAACTTTCTATGCACTACATACTAACATGAGTTACAGCCGAACAAGTCCTTGTATCCAAACAACAGGGGGTGTAGATAACCCAGGGCTTCAGCATGGTCTCAGGGTTCCTCAGGGTGTGTAAGGACAATGGGCAAAAAGTAGCCAAGGAGGAGACACTTCCGTAACGGTCTATGCTCATGGGAGTCCTTGAGTTTGGAGAGATCAATGGCAAAGGCCACAGAGGAAAATACAGTAACACAAATATAGATTTCCTCAGAGGGAAGTTCTAGTTACTGGCTGTCCCCTGAAATACAGCTCTCAGGTGGTCAATTCTCTTTTTGTAGAAGGTTACCTGTCAGGTGACAGCTGTCAGATAGGTACTTAGTAAACAGGCTCTTTGCAGTTCTAGAGCTTTAAAGGAAAGTCTTTCAGCTGAGGAAGCTTATTGCTTATCTGCAGAAATGGCTTTAGGTGGCCCTGTCAGTTAGGAGAAAGTCATGCAGACAGCACAGAAGAACACTAAGTTAGAAGAGGTTACGTTTTCTCTGAAAAGCTGCCATTGTGCTCCCTGCTTACTTTAAGGGCATGGAGGCCTGCATCTGACTCAGATCTTCCATTTGCATTGCTTTACCTCGACATCCTGACACCGTCAGCCTGCCTGGTGGAACAATGCACACAGGCATGATATTCTCAGTAAAAAAAAAAAAAAAATAAAAATCAGCAAGTGATAGCAGTCTTTCCTAGCAGGTACCAAAAAGGACAGAAATCAAAAACATAGTGGCCTAAGAGCCAGGCAAGAAAAAAAACCCCAACCAACAAATCACACTCAGTTTAATATCTTATTTCTGAGTGGCAAAAGAGCAGAGCAGGCATGCAGTGACATGTCTTCAACCTGCATCTACAGATTTTAACATCTGCTGGTTTGAGGACTTCCTTGTATGCCAGGACAAGAACCTTTGTGCTTAACACTCCCCAGTGAACCTCTCTTCCAGCAGTTTGTCTAACTGGTGCTTTGAACAGGTACAAATTTGAAGGTCCACAGCAGCTGGTAGCAGTGAGTTACCCATTATCAGCTGCATGATCCCTAGTAGTACTTTCCTCTCTATTTCAAAACTGCTATTTGCTACTTTTATTTCCCAAACCTTTTTTCTGTATCAAAAGAAAATCCTCTTTCTTTAGGAGACTTCCCCACTGTCCTCTAGCATTACTCTCCATCTCTCTGCTGAACATACAAATTAAAGAGTATTTCTGTGATTTGTTTCCTATTTCTTAGCCAATTATTCACTCATGAGAAAAGCTGCACTCTCACCTTAAGGCAGGCCCTGTAACAACAGATCTTGTGAAGCAAAATTGTTCCCTCAAGGGAAAAAAAAACAAAACAAAACATTTTTTTGCCCTTAGTTTGTACTTTGGTTTATCATTATTTCCTTCATTTAGGGTCCACCACAGTTTGTAAGTAGGCCTTCCTACTTGTAATAGCTTCCTTAATCTGATGTGAACCATACTGAGAATGCTTTGTTACTATCGCTGCCATTTTGTTTCCGAGTTTCCTCAAACCCTTTTTTTCAAAGGTAAGAGGCAGCACTTGCTTTGACCATCTAGTATGGAAACTTTAAGCCAACGTCTTTGAAAGCACTTTAGGCTTTTGGCTGCCACTTTAAGCTTTTTTAATTTTAACAAGCTTCTTAATTCTTTTTATTGCACTTTAAAAAAAAAAAAAAGAAAAAAGAATACTGCATATTATGGTCACTTCATATGAAGCAGCTCTTAATAACAGAATTCAGTCCTGAGAGCGTACAGGACTGGTTCAAAGAGCTGCCTTGCCTGGGCCATATGACTAGTTTCTCTGTAAAGCACTCCTGCCTTTGGAACAGTCTGATCTCCCTCAGCACGTCGTTGAGTGCTGCCAAACTGATTGAGCAATTCAACACTGTAATATCAAATACTTTTTCAAGTTTGGCTTGGAACGACAAGTTACAGGGACTCTGTGTTACTTAAGTCATCTGTTTTGGCTCAACGTTGTCTTCAGTTCACAGCAATATGCTACTAATTTAAGCTAATGTTTTCCTTATATAAAGTTGTCCTACTGGAAACACATCTTGCCATCTTTGCTAAATGAAGATCAAGTATTAGAAGAGGCAGTTAAAGAGCAGAGAGGACTTTCCTGTGGACCATACTGTCTTCTACAACCTCCTGTTTAGCACCCATTCCCTAGGAAAGCCCAATTGCTTGAATTTTGGCCATATGACAAGATATGCAAAGGCCTACGCTGAGAAAGGGGTGGAAATCTGTCGTGGCAATACTGGACAGAGTGGAGGCATGCCCAGGAAACTCTGCTGTCTCCTATGACCTGCTAGCAAAGAAAGAGAAGGGGTAGAGCAATACAAAGAAAGAGTCTGCACCCAGTTCTGCTGGTTCAGATGAATTAAGACATTCACACATTTCAGTCTGACAGTTCCTGGTGGGGGAGCAGGAACATCTTTACTAAAGTAGTTCTAACTTGCAGCGGTGGAACTATGCTTTGGAGCTAAGGTCACAACTGGTGATGTTTATCAAAGACCAAGTAACCCCACTTTGAGGGTCAGCAGTGGAAATTCTGGAGAAAAGTCACTGCTATTAGGGGAGCTGCAAGAGCAAGTATTTTGTGACAGTTACTTCCCAGGGTTATCTAAAAAAAATAATAAATAAATATGCAGAGTCCTTTGCAATCTGTTTAGTAGGTAAAGCTGTAGCCAGTATTTTCTGGCATGGGGACACTGCTTACCACATAGGGCAACAGCCTACGCAGATTTTCTTTAAAGGTAAAAGACATTGGTAGGGCAAATTATTGGAGCAGGTCACAATCAAGCATGCTCAAAGGTAGAAATGTTTAGATTTGATTCACTTAGACACATTGGTGGCTACTTCTTGGCATTGGGAATCACTAAAAGGGGTAACAGTCTGTCAACATGGAAGAACAGTTTGCTAAGCTGTAATTATCAGTAGCGACGAAAATCAGTTCCATGGTACAGTGCTACAGGAGAACAAATGGACACTGCAGTCTGCTGTGAAGCCCAGGAAGAAGCCACTGACGAGGAGCTGGGGAACGGCTCTGCATGTCTCACATAGTACAAGAACACACAGGATAGAGGCCTGTCTCCAAAGATCTCAGTGAAAACTTAAATTGCATGTGCTCAAGAACCCCATGTGCCACAATTCAGCTCTGCCAAGATGAACCATGAAAGAAATCCTAGACATGCTTAGCTAGGTCACTGCTTCCCTCCATTTTTTTTTTTTTTTTGAAGTAGTGCTTGCCAATGATGAAAAAAGCACACAAGTTGTTGTAAATTAACAGTTCTCCTGAATATAAAATATTTTAAAAGCAATACAACAAAATATCATTTTACCAGTTTAATTTATAGCGGCTTTAAGTCTGACTGATTATAATGGTTCCACTGGCTTTTGGACTGGCTGCCCTATTAGCAATTCACTACCAGTAATAAACCAGTAACAGAGGCCTGGAGAGCTGCTGAACTAATCAAACTGTTAAGTACCGAAAGAGTAATAGATACATAATAGGGTTTATCCAAAGAAATCCGTCTATGCCTAGTTTCCTCGACCTCTATGCTTTGAGTACTTTGCAGCTATAAAAGCATGTGTTACCATAAGTTCTGTCCCTGCTTGGGTGCAGTGGTCTCTGCAGGAAGGGGTGCAGCACGCACAGACCGGTGAAGCTTGCTGGCTCTGCCATCAGTGGCTGTGCTCCTCCGCTTGTCTGTAAAAGAAAAGCACGAGCTCAAGTGTTTTCTCATTCATCTTCCTCCTCAGTAAGCATTTTTATTTTGCAAAAACTAACCTTTCTCCAGGTGTTTATATTCAGCATTTAGGCCAGCAATATATTTGTCAGGGAAAACTAATCCACTACTAGCTTGCTAAAGCTCACAATACATGCATTTATAGAAATACAAAACCATGTAATGGACTTTTAACAAAATTACTACATCATAAAGCACATACATAAAATTAAGAAAAGCGTTCCTAATATTCAAATACATTAAACTAGTTTCACTTTTTAGCTACATACTGACACAGTACTTTTAGAACTGAATGAGTTTAAATAGTTTGTATTTCTGCATCTTAGACAACAGTCTAACATGAATTTAAACCTTTGCTTATTTAAGCCTTTGCTTGTTAAGTTTCAAAAGGAATCTCCTGAAATCTTGCACACTAGCTGGGTAAACACACAGGCAGCAGTTGAGAAATTAATACAGCTGGAAGCAAGCTGGTGTACAGGAACATGACTGGTCAATATCTGAAAGAGTTCACATAAGAAAATATACCCATTGAGGGCCACTGAACGATACCACCTCCAGCTCAACAGGTCACCATGACACAGATGGCTGGAAAGTTACATTCTGGATGAAGTATCTCACTGTAGGTTTGCCCTGTTCCGTTCTTTCACAGATGCCTACTCTGCCCATTGTCTAAAACAAACCACCACCAGGTGGGGGCTCTCTGATCATAGCCTCACACCGAGCATTGCTGTAGACAAGATGCAGTGCCAGCCTACGACGTTTCAGAAGCAAGAAAAGACCAGGACTGACACTGCAACCAGAGTCAGATGATAGCATGCTCTTCTGTACCAAGAGCTATTTCCACATAGAAGTATTTCCTTCCCCACAGCCTAATTTTTGTGTATGTGCAAGTTCTGCCTGCAAGGCTCCACCATCCAGGCTCCAAGTCAACCAGGCAAAACTACAGAGGAAGCACTAGAACTTCAGCTAGTTGTTGCACCTCACCTGCCTATTCAGTACAAGGTGAATGGCAAGCTTGGAGGATGTGCCGAAACGGCCTCAATCAGCAAAGCTATAGGTATCAAGACTGTCCTGCTTGATACTATTTCACAGGTTAATCTTAGAGTCTTGCCACTGGTGGAAGCATGATGGATACCCTCACTCTGCAGCACACAACTACTTGTCCAAGAAATGTGGCACGCTGCAGCTTGGCAGGTTCAGAGTCAGCCAGAGAGGTATTAGCCCACAACTGACATGATGCAGTACACTGCAGGCAGTCTTGACATCCTGCAGCAGCAGGAAGGAGATCACCATGAGCAGACATCTACTGTGTGCAGGTTTCTAGAGCTTACAGAAGGCTTAAATCAAGAGCATCCTCATGAAAACACTCAAGACTAGACAGTTTCTCTCTCACATTCACAAATCCATTCTAACAATCACACAGCAACAAAGGAAATACCCACAGAGAAACAGGCTGATCATACCTCCTGGGCTGTAGTCCCTTCTAAAATCTTTTTTCTGATGGGGAAGGACGAATCTGTAGTCTATACTGTCATGTACCCAGCCTTTCTCAATGAACAAGCCAGGAACCTCATCTGAAAACAGCCAGTACCTGTAGGAAACACACATGTTAACACGTACCTGTCTCCTCTTCTGGCTAGTTACATACTCCCACTTTTATTTGCATAGAGCAGAGAAGCATCTGTGTGCTTGACTCAAAAACCTGAAAGTATGTATATCTTTATATTAGCAGTTGAGAAATAGGAAAAGCTTTTACTAGAATCCATTCTAAGAGCATTCCTGTGCAACAAACATGAAAAAAATTAGGTTCTTGAGCACTGGATGCAAGAACTTGAAGCTCCACTGGCTAGTGGATTCTGACCTCCACAAGAAGGCCTCAAAAAGCCAGCCATGTAAACCCAGTGAAGGCCATCACACTCTACCTACACAAGCCTCTCTTCCGCTTTCCTCTACAGTTCAATACACAGGGAGTCCTCAGCACTCTCCACATCAATCACTTTTTGGGGGCTGCTGTCTGAATAAAGCTCCACTCAGAGGAAAGAGCTGGCAGCCCAGGATCATTTCCTTTCCCACCTGTTATGATTACGATCAGTGCCAACTGGGGTCCTGCGCATCACCAGCTTCGCTTTGGCAATTCCATCCTGGAAAGTTTTCTCAGCTGCAGCTTTATGCTTCCGGATTCTTTCTTCCTCTGCTTCTTTCTCCATCTTCACTGTCAGAATTAGCACAGAGAAGTATTACCTTTCTTTTATTGAACTCAGGCATTAATACTCTCTTATTTCACTACACAATGGAGTTAAAAGTGTTAACCAAAGTCACCAAAACCTTTTTTTTTCTTTTTTTGTTTTTTTTTAGCACAGCCACCCACCTTTCAGCTTGCTTTCCACCCACCATTCTTGAAAAAAAAACTCAAAAATTATTAAGTGGTCAAGGATGAACTGCACTGAGGAAAGAGTAAAGTCTGGATAAAAATTGTCTGGAGAAATTAGTCCTCATTACTATTTCTCATTCTAGATAAAGTGGCATCCATTGCTGTGCAATTCCATATAACAACAGGGTCAAAGATTTAGATCTTTGCACAATATATGACAAGGACTTCTGTTCTGGCTTTCCAAGTGTTGGTAGCTGTCCAGCTGTGACAGCACTGAGGTCAGCATGGCTAATGGACACCAGTATTTCCATAACTGCAGGTAAGGGGAATGCTCCCCCACAACGTTACCTACCGAAAAAGACTGGCACAATGGAGGCCTCTTTCAGGCACAACTGTTTCACAACAGTGACCCAGGCACATACCCTAACACTTCACAGGTGATCCCCCCTCTCTACTCCACTCTGGTGAGGGTGCAGTGCTGTGTCCAGCACTGGGCTGCCCCTTTCCAGAGACAGGGAACTACTAGAGAGGGTCCAGCAGAGGCTACAAAGATGGTGAGGGGACTGGAGCATCTCCCTCACGAGGAAAGGCCGGGAGAGCTGGGCCTATTCAGCCTGGAGAACAGCAGACTGAGGAGGTCTTATCAATGTCCACAAACAGCTTAAGGGCAAGTGTCAGGAGGACGGGGCCAGGCTCTTTCCAGCAGTGGCCAGCAACAGGGCAAGGGGCAACAGGCACAAACTGCAACACGAGAAGTTCCATCTGAACGTGAGGAAGAGCTTCTTCACCTTGAGGGTGACAGAGCCCTGGCACAGGCTGCCCGGAGAGGCTGTGGGGTCTCCTTCCCTGGAGACAGTCACAACCTGCCTGGACATGACTCCGTGCGACCTGCTCTAGGAGAACCTGCTGTAGCAGGGCTTGGACTAGCTCATCTCCAGCAGCCCCTTCCAACCCCCACCAGTCTGATATATGCTATGATGTGGAAGAGCATTAAAATAGAAACTTCAAGTTTCCCACTCATGACAGAAGTATTCTGGAGTTTCAGTAGCTCTCAATATCCATAGCTGTTGACAAAAAGGAGGGGAAAGAAAAATATGAAGTGGCTTAAATCCTGGCATCACAGGTTCCTTGGCAAGGGTCTTAGAGAACAGAGCATGTAATTTCACGTATCTAGGTAAGAAGCAAGGCAACTTCTGACAGGAGACAACATTTAACATCAACAAGATTTATGCTTCTCATGTCTGTTCAAGAGCCTCTCTATATTTTTGCCCATCTCTGAAGAACAGGTGTACTTTCACCAAGAACCGCCTGAACAAAAAGGAACAAGACCTCATACTGACTCACACTGGCTCTTCAGAGCCTGATCTCAATCTGACAAACACATCACCCCTTCACGACTTCCACAAATGGCTATGGGCAACATTTTTCTGTATCCTGAGAAAACTTGAGGGAAACAATAAAAAGCATGAAGAAATGAAGACTTAACTTTGCATCACAAAGGTAGGTTTGAAACAGATGGAATGAGACCATATGGAAGGGGTGAGGTGGAATGGGGCAGGCAAAAGCAAGCATATAGTGGTCATAGGCTGGCTGCTGTCCCAGGGAGAAAGCTAACATCTTGCTAGGACTTGCCAGGGCTACTACCTACTCTTTCTCTTGCAACTACTTTCTGTATCAAGATAGGTTTGATAACAGTTGCTTAGTAAATACTTGGTAAGTCTCTGAAGTCCTGCCAATGTAATCAATCCTCACTGATTAGAGGAGACATGCTGAAGAACATACTCCTTGTGTTTGTTACACCAACACACTATATCAGCTGTTGTATAATATACCAACTTACAGTAATTGCAGCATGGCAAAATTGTTCTATTGAAGCCATACCTGCCAGATACAAGCAGCTACACAATCCCTACCTTACAACCTGTCCTTATGTCAAAACACTGAAATCTGAAGAAGTAGCAACAGCCAGTCTCACAGTACCAAATGCCTCATGTCACCCAAATCTGACTCTTGCAAACCACAACAGCAGATGTGTACTACTGGAGGTATGCTCCTCACCTTCCACTAGGAGACAGAGGTAATATGATTCCCCCAGAATTTCTCTCCTTGACACCTTCTCAAGACTTGCTGCCATCACCTCACGGTATCACCACAAGGTACACTTCCCTCCTACTCAGCACCCTCCCCTCAAGAGCCAAGACTCCAACCAAACCAAGCCAAACTGGCAGTAAACTTCAATGCTTACAACATGGAATACCATGGGCACTCATGAGACAGGTATTTTTTCTATCCAACTGTAAAGACCAGTTGCAGCAGGTACCATTAATTGCCAGAATAAGGAATAGGCAAGGAAAGAACAAAAACTGAAATTTACTCATATGCCAAAAATGTTCAAACAGGGAAGAAAGACACCAAACTGAAGGGTTCCTTCCTGCATGCCATCTTCCATTGCAATGGCAAGCTAGTCTCACTCTCCTCTCCAGCAGGCTCTGTTAGCTGTATAAGCTTCCAGCTCTCCATTCTTCTCCAGCACACTGGGGGCTATTGCTTCATGGAGCGATGAGGCAAAGAACAATTAGTAAGTGCTGCAGTAACATGGAAATGGAAGTAGCCAGACTTCTACAACTATGAAAATACAGATATTAATCATGTTACCTCAACAGGAAGTTCTGCATTGACTGCTTTTGAAGCCAAGAAAGAAGAAGAACAACAAAATATTATGCTTTCTTACACTGGGCTCTTTTTTGAGCTGAGACTAGTTTGGTAGCACTGGCTGCAATTTTGATAGGCTTAACTTGAAAGAGGTTAGTTCTCCCAGTGTAACAGATGTTTCTAGAGTGGTGAAAAAAACCTGTGACTGTGAGATACATATCTCTATATATGTAAAGGAGTAGTTGCTGACAGAACACCTACTGTGCAGTGGTTCACTATTCATATATATATATACACATTAAAATCACTGCACAATAGGTGTTTTGTCAGCAGCTACTCTCTTACTTCCTCCAGAGATATCAACATTACAAAAAGCAAATGCAACTGAAGTGGCATGAAAGCCAGCATGCCGAAGAAGCTGGTGTGATGGCAGGAGCACACTGGTGCAGTTCTCATTGTGGCTATCCAGAACTATTTTTCCACTGCCTGAGACCACACCAGCCCCTGACTCTGAAGTCCTGAACAGATTAGCCCTGAGCTGCCAACCCTGCAGCCCTAACTACTGCACTATCAACATTAACCCGGATCTTTGGTAATCTGAGGGTACCTTCATGCCTGGTAGCAACTGCTTAACAGGTAAAAGAAGCCCTGGATGCCTGAAATGTTGGTGTTCGTTATGTTGAAAGGAAGCAATAGGAATTCAAACCCTTAATGAAAGACTTTATTCTTCCTTCCCTGCCAGAGACCTAGTTTTTCTTGTGGAGTCCAAAAGAATGAATTAAACTTTCTCAGCATGCAAGCAAGTAAGTGTTCTTACCTCCATCAATGTAATATTGCTTTTCTTCATATGTAACTACCACAAACTATCAAGTGAGAACAACAAGAAGTATCCCAAGGAATAGTGTCCAAACTGTAATTTCACACTAAAATCTTATCATGAACTTGAACTTGCTGTCAAATAACTGGAACACTACAAGAATTGGGGCTAACACGCCATGCAGCTATAGCACATTAGATATTTGGTATTTTGTTATTCTGAAGAATTAGGACAGCACTCCAGATCTTCAGCAGTTTATTGGTACTTCTGAGACTCACAGTTCTTAACAGAAGATCTGAAAAATCTATTTACTTTCAACATGAGGCATGGTTGTACCCAGTCTACTTCATTAGGAGCCCCAGGATATCCCACATGATCTACCTATTCTTGGTCTCTTTGAACACACACTTCCAGATCCGAGCCAAGGTGTGTAAGCCAGGCTCCTTGCAGGATGCTTGTCCCTCAACTGTTTCAGCAGGTAAGTAACAACCTAGATGAGCTATCCTGCCTGCTTCCATCTGCCCAGTACCCACATTTACAAGGAAAAAAAAAAATCCCTGAAGTGTAATTCCAAAGTATTTTTCCTTTTTTATTCCATACTCCTTAGCAAAAAGCACTACTTACAGAGGCATACAAAGTTTGATATTGAAACTCATTATTTATAAGAGGTTTGAGTGGACACTAACTTAATTCTTTAAAGTGAGAAAATGTAAACTGAAATTTATTGCCCAAGTCCTTATCTGAAAGAAGGGCTGCTAACCTTGCTGGCCTTGTTGCCATGCATTGGCATGTCAGCAGCAGCTGTAGGAACTAGCTTTTAGGCAGGAAATATCTGTGTACGTAACAGCCAGAAGATGTTCGGGCATAGTCAAGTTGTTGGTTTTTTTTTGTTTTGTGTCCCCAAAACTTATTTTTTGTTCTCCAACCTTCCTAGGCATGGCAGAGTTAGAAAGGTACTCAACAAAAGATGCCAACAGATAAAAATCTAGAAGCAGTTACTGCTTTTTCTTAGCATTTCACATTTTCAGCTGCCACAGGAACCACAGCAGCTGAATTAAACTTCTCCAGTAAGTAAATCCCACGTCATGCTTTGAAAATAAGCTGTCAGATTTGCCATTAAGTTATTCCTCTCTACTCCACAACACACACACACTACTCTTCTGGTATTGTTCTCACCTCTCATTTGTATTTCTTGTTGCTCCCTCTCTTTCTTGGCTTGGATGGCATGAAGGCGCCTGCTCTTCACAGCACTGATCATATCATCAGCTTGTATTTCTAGCCGGTGCTCTATTTTCATCATATCATTTTTTTTCTTTTCATTTCTTGCCATCAAATTCTCGTCTTTCCCATTCTCCTTGTTCTTGGCCACCATTTCTTTTCGTTTCTGTTTTTCTGCTCTTTTCTTGTCATTTTCTTCCTTCAAGATAGCCAGGCGCTCCTTCCACAGCTCAGCTGATGTCTGCTGCTTGGCCTCCACGTGGTCCTGCACCGAGTACGTCATTAGAATCCGGTGGCACAGTGCTCCAAGTATCCGCAATTTCTCTTCAGGAGTCAACTCAAAGAACTCCGATGTCTCCAGTTTCTCCAGAAACTCATCCTGTACTTCATTGTCCTCAAAAGTTGCTGAATCTTTGCTTTCATCTACATTATCTGAGACCTCACTTTCCTCTTGCACATCTGACTTGCGTAGGCACAGGCGAACCAACTCAGAAGCAGAATGCAAAGTAAGTGGTATTTCAGAAAGCTTCATGCCCAGCTCAGCGTAATCTTCAGCAATTTCATCCTGCAGCAGGGTCTGCAAAAGAATGACCAGTACTCGGTTCAAATAAAGGAAGCCTCCCTTTTCTGCACAAAGCGCTTCCATCAGGGAAACTGCTGTAATGGGATACTGGGCATCTGGCATCAATAACCCTGAGTAACAGCTCAGGAACTCCACCACCATGGCAACGTCCCCAAAGAGCGTATTAGGAAGTCCTTCTGGAGTATCAACCAGTTTAAAAGTAGGCAAGGTCTTCCCTTTAAGATCTTGGTCCTCATATCTTTTCTGCTTTTCCATTTTTTCCTTCATCTCCTTCTCCTTCCGCTCCTTGGCTCTTTCCTTCAGTTTCTCTTTCAGCTTCTCCCTTTTCTTCTTCATGTACTCCTTTCGCTGCTCCTCTGTCATGGTGGCCCATTTCTTCCTGTGCTCTAGAAGCTCATAACGTTTCTGTACTAACCCTCGCAAATCCTCAGGGAGACGGGCACGATCCTCATTTGAGAGTAACCTGGCTGTTTTGGAGATGATGCAAGAAAGAGCACCTTTTTTGTCTTCCCGGTCTTTATTTTCTTTGTAATAGGCAATGAGATGGAGTGCTGCAGGAGGAAGATGCTTCTGGGGTTTGCTGGAAGACCTAGGGGTGCCTCCAGAATTCCTGGAAGCCCTGGACACCTTAGCAGTACCTTTAGCCATGTCCAGTAGCGTCATTTGTTTCATTTTCATCTTAGGGGTCTTCAAGCCTTTCCTAGGAGACTTTGATTTCCCTGATGACTTCTGCCCATTCAGAACCCTTTTGCCTCTTTGCTTTTTGTCCAAGGATTTGTTGCTGCCCTTTCCCAGTTGGCTCCTCTTTGGAATGTGAAAGTTAGAACCAAGTTTAGCAGGTGACACAATTTTCATCACTTCTTCCAGCTCCTCTTTAGGACATTTTGAATTCTTAGAGTTTTTCACCTTCAGTGGCGAGCCAACAATAGATTTCTCCAAATGCACATGGCACCACAGAGTAGGGCTCAGTTGCTGGCCCAGGGATGATCCATCAGCTTTGGATTTCTTAGAAGGCTTTCTATCAGGTGATCGAGAGCTCTTCCTCTTGGTTGCAGGGTTGAGAGTCATGTACTGAAATTAAAGAAAGAATGCTTTTATGTTAATATTTAAAGGTAAAAGTTATTAGATCCTTTTCTGTCAATTATTTTTGCCTGGTTTTGATGTATTTTTCCAATGAACAAGGACTATTCAATATGTTAAGGGTAACGGGCTCCTGCAACAGCTACCAATATTCTGCACTGTAGTCACTACATTGGTTATGAGGTCATTAGCTCATTCCTGAAAGTTCACATTTAACTTTATAAAATTAAACACCACAAAGAATTTTAAAAGTTTCCAACTACATTACACAAAACCACTTTGCTTCTACTTCAAATGTTGTGGGGAGGGGGTTTACCTGGAAAATACTGACATTAATTTCAACTATTCCTCTGCCTACAGATTTCTTAGTGAGTCAGGTAGGTTTCAGTCCTGGACCCCACCCACCTCACCACCCGGAAGAAAACTGAAGGAGCACAGAGAGATGGGTGACAGGAGTTCAGAGTCTGACTTCTGAACTGCCTGAAAGCATCTAGAATGAAGGCGAGACAAGAGTCAGTTCTGAACTATTGCGACTGAGTATCTGATTGTTTTTAAGCTACTGAAATAACCCGACAGCACACTTTTAGCACAGGACAGCTTAACCCAGAGCCAAAGAGAATTATTTCAGGACTATCTCAGCATCCCAAATTCAGTGTCAGGATGTACCCAGAACAGTAATGTATTTCAAAAAGTGAAAAATAAAATGCAAGGATATAAACTTTAGGTTATGGGTAAAATCACCGGAAATCAGGGGGTGAAAATTTCAGATTCCTTAGCAATAAAAAACTGCACAGTGGTAAGGACAGCAAAAGGTGCAAGCAGAACAGACATACACAAATGTGATCAAGTTAAGACTGCCATAGGAAAATGCAGATCTTCTGGCCCATGGACATTCCCTCTTGAACATTTTAGTTTAAAGAGCCTTCACTAGTAAAAACAGAAGTTTTTACTGAAGATTGCACAATCACCAAATCCAGTATCTACATAACTTCATTTCAAAAAAATTCTGTGTTGAAATCTTTGCTGAAGAGAATTACCTAAGCAAAAAGCATCCAGCATTGATATGAATCATAATAATTACAAATTCACAAATGTTAGATCTACAATTTATATTGTATAATCCAACTTATACAAAGCTATTTTGTCAGAACACTAATTCTGAATTAATAAATTATCTGGCCACATATCAAAATTTAAAACCTCAACATAAAGTTTAATCACTGTGCCAAGTGGGAAACAGACTACAGAAAGTGTTACCCCAAACACAAAGCTAAGCACTTTTGAGAGTCAAACCAAAGATGTTAGTTGTGCATTTTTCTTATACTAAGGGCATATCTCTATGCGTCAGTATGCTGAATAAAAGAACAGTATACACCACCAGCAAATACTTTAATTTCTGTCAAGGCAGTGGCCCTAAACATTACAGCAAGGGTGAACACAGCTCAAATATGAAGAATTTATTTTTCCCTTTAAGCAAATTTACAAGCATCCAGAAGAGTCCATAGAAGCTTGCTAGAAAAGTGTTCTCCTCCTGATGAGGAAAAAGGGATAGAGCAAACATATCTTCTAGTTTTAGAAGAACACTTGACAAAGACCAAGTCCATGAAAAAAAGTGAGTTTTGGTAAGTGAACAAAATAGTGCTTTCTACACACAAAGATGGATTTTGAGACAGCAGATTTCATGATATGGCATTTACTCAGTTGACAGTATATTTGGCTGGTCATTACAAAGGGCTGGGTGGGAAAAAAAACCCAAACACAACATCCCTGTGACTTGGAGTATTTCATACAAAATTTGTGTTATCTGCCATCATTCAATCCAATGCCATAAAAGAACCAATCATCATGAAGTCAAATACACTCAGCTCTTGCATTGTAACCATGAAAAGGGCCCAATATAAACATTAACAGGTAAGGACCATAGCTCTGCCATTTGTCTGACACCAGGAAACCACATCTTTACTTGTAGACAAGTAATACAAGCTATTGGGGTTGGGGGGGGGGAGGGGGAAATCAAGAAAAGGCAGTTACACCTCACATTTTCAAAGCAGACCACTGTTTCAGACATTCAAGCTATGTCACCTCTCAAAGGGTCAATCTTCAAAAGAGTGGGCCTTCCTGTCCTGCATCGATGTTGATGTAAGCTTGGGTGCACCAAAACCTAACTGGCACACCGAAGCCTCTGCCAAGACTTGTTAAGGGGGGGTGGGGAACGGATGGGAATACAAAGAGGCACTTACAGGAACTCTTACCTTATGTGGGTCAAGCAAGAAGTCACTAAATTTACTGGGGAGAGAGTATTTCTTCACTAACTCATCCTCCACTACCCATGGGGCATTCTCACATGTGCCAGCCCGTAGTGCATTGTGACGGATGAAGTATCTCAGGATCTCTTTGTTGGGAGGACGCTCTGTACGGGCTAAGCTATCTGCTGGTACGTTGCTGATGATCTTGGAGATAATAAACAGACTGTTAATACTTAACTTCTAACCACATTATAGATACATATCATATGGCTAAAAGTAGCAAGAATCATTGTACTGCTTCACATCCACAAATTCTTTGCTTTTCCAAAGCTCTGTTGTGAAGGCTCAGAACAAACAAAACAGAACTTGCAGAACTGAGGTGCACAACAGAGATCAGTAGGAGATTCAGTTAGCCAGAAAAGTAAAACACATTATGTTGCAGATTTCTTGCCAAAGCCATTGCTTTACCTCTGACCTTCCTCCAGCTTGTACTTGCTACTAATTTAAAAGCTTTTACATATTAATGTTTATTTTGTTTTGATTTTTTTCCTTGAGACCAGAGGAGTAACTCTACAAGCAGTACTCATTAAATTGAGGTCAGCACTGCCTCCCTTGTCAAATTAACAAACAGATGACAAAAAGCATGCAGTGGTACTGCAGCTACACAGAGCCTCCTGAAGCACAGCTACCTATGACTCTCAGAGAAGCTCAGTTAGAAAAACAGCAACTTCCACTCATGATTTAACTAGCCTACCTCTGACCAAGGCTCATTAACCGCCTGACCAGAGATTAGCTAGTAACAGCAACCGCTTTAAAGCTACTGCAGCACTGTAATCAGCATGTGGTACCAGGGAACCGTCAGGTGTTCCCACACACAAAACCCAATTATATACAGAAACCACCAGCCCAGTCAGCCTCACTGTCAGCTACAGCCACCCTGCTTCCAGTACTATGACTCCAGCAGGAAGTACCACATTGTGCTGTATAGACACACCAATAGTGATCATTTAATTAAACTTGCATATTCCTGTTCTAATAAAAAGGATTCAAGCAAAAAAATTACCTTATCTTCATTTTTCAGCTTGACATCATATTTGTGTGGCAGGAATTTAGGCGGAACCCACTTCCTTTCTTCCTTCTTCAAAGATGTGGGAAGCTTCCGAGGAGACCTACGTGCTCGATCGTCTGATAAAGCAAAGTAAGACATTAAGTGCCTTAGTATTAGAGTCCAAAAAAAAATATTTAAAGAATCCAGACTACCACTGGACTGGAAACCTCACCCCTTGCCATCTCTATAGTGTTTGGTTAAACTAGAACATCATGAAAAAATCCCCAATCAGGTTTTACAAATATCCTGAAGATGCAGGCTGGGAACAGAGTCCCTACACTGTTCTGAAGTAAGAGGTAACACTTATCTTCAAGGAGTATAAAGGACCACTTGCAGTATTTAAACCCATCTCTTTACAGATGGTAAGCTGCACTACCTATGCAAAGGGAGAAAATGTCTATAAAATTTGTGCAAGGGAGACAGTAACCTGCTTAGGGTGCTTCTGCCGAGAGCCCTAGCGGTCTCTGCCATGCCATACTTGAAATAATTCTACTGCAGAAATTATGGACTCTAAATTAAAGTAACTTTTAAGATCATTTAACTATGGTGGTCGTTAAGCATTTTACAGTTATGAGCCCTACGTGTATGGGCTGGTTTAGCTGGAGATTTTAAGCATACTTATACAACCAGTCTTTTTATTCTCAAGAGAGATGTAACTGAAGGAGTAGAAAGGCATCATATCTTCTTGCCAGCTGGTGTTGAGACTGTTATTTCTAGATTAACATTTGCGAACTGAATAATTTAAGACAAAATCCAAGCTTACTGAAGAGATTCCCCAAATGTTTTTGTTTGTGGCTATGACTCAAAGAAAACACTAAAGTAAGCATGATAGGTGAGAATAATTATCTAAGTACATGCAGAATACAAGTAGATCCTAGACCTAAGTCAGACTTTAAAATATCTATATATTTTTTTAAATTTTCATATTGTAAGCCCTATAGCATTTAAACTTCCGCAGCATTACAGCTTACATGGTAGAAAACCAAGTTCTGCCCCACACCTCCCCAGCCTTCCAAAATCAGCCACCCAGGGAGCAGATCACAGATGCTACAAGCTCACTGTACCGTATTTCTAAGTGAGCAGCTACTGACCACATTTCAGATAATGCAATGTAGAATCCTCTGCTCCAAGCATCACACATTATAGAAGTTTTTCTTCAAAATAAAACCCCCTGAATTTTTTAACAATGATAGCACGCATGAAAGGAGACGAACTCTCTCATTGCAAGTCAGGCCGAGACATAACTTTTGCCAGCTTTGGTTTCACATTTGTATTAAAAAAATCTTGGTAAGATCACAAATACTGAACTACATTTTTCTGCTCAACAGCACAACTGAAGTCACATACAACACATTTCAAGCTCTGTAAAAGATCTGCCTCAATGTCCTTCAAGCAGCTGAATGTTGTCTTTTCTGGATCTACATACAAGCACAGCAAGTTTGTATGTAAAAAATAACAATGTGTTGCTTACTCCCAGCTCTGACTTTAAAGGACTCTGTTACACTGCTGCCTCTGCAACAAGCCTGTAACCACTCCCCTTTGCGATTTACTTTCTAGATTCTAGAAATAGGGATGACTACATTGAATTCTATCAAACAGCACCTGGATACTTGGGGGCAGGGAAAGAAACAACTATACATTCCTTCCTAAAGTTATTTTACAAAAAGCATGCTTCTTGGTTGTTGCATTGCACTGTAATAAAACTTACATTCACTACACTACTGGAACCTCATAAAGCAGCTGTGCTGTTGTTGTCTCCTATTCACCACTTACTGTGGATTTTCCAAAGCAGTATTAGTTCCAAG
Organism: Falco punctatus; assembly: GCF_963210335.1. NCBI lineage: Eukaryota > Metazoa > Chordata > Aves > Falconiformes > Falconidae > Falco > Falco punctatus. The sequence continues at coordinate 101,103,611 of NC_137580.1, forward strand.
TACAGCTCAAGCTGTAGAACCTACCTGCAGTAGTTCACCACCCATTTGCAGGAAAAACTAGCCCTTCCTCACCTCTGCAGAGTTCACTCCCTAAGCAACTAAGAATACAAGGGTACTTCAGACTGCAAATACGATGCAACAAAACTGGGTACAAAGCCTTATTTTTAGCTTTTGAAGCACAGCAGACTCCTAACCAGAGAGACCAAAACTCACTCTCTGCCCCTTCTTTCCTCCAACGAAATCAGCAAGTTTTGACATTAGTAAAAATGCAAAGGTTAACTCTGCCCCCTCGTGTGTGCAGAAAGGTACAGCTCTTACGTCACACACTGCTCTGCAAAGCCCCTGACTGTTTCTAAACGCTCACTCTTGCATAGTGACCTCAACCCACATTACCAGTGGTCAAGTATGCAAATTATTAGAAAGGAAAAAGTCAAATTAACTGTTGCTGAGTACCTCCAGATACTGTACAGTCTCCTGCACGTGCAATTCAGGGCCTGAACTTATTAAATGAAAGCAAGTCTTCACTAATGCTGTGGTACGCTGCATCAACACAACAAATTTTAATGGACTCTGGAATATAGATTCACTAATGAGTTTACTATAAAGCTATGTTCTATTATAACTTGGAATATAAAAGCATTAGCAATAACATATCTTTTTAATAAATACACATGTACAAGGAAAAAAGTAACTGAGTAACTGCTTATTGCTTTTACTGATTACGTTACGACTGCTAGCATCTTTGATTGAAAGTGTTGAGTTTCATCTTCTACAGAAAGGGTAAGACAGTCCTAGTTTACAGACGCAACTGAACACAGGCCAGGTAACCAGCTGAGTCAGACACTGGAAAAGGTGCAGGAATCCCCAGTCCTGCAGTACCTTCCAATCTCAGAGTGCTATACCCACAACGTCAGTAAGAGCGCAGCTGAACACCGCTGGCTAGAATACTGCACACCAATAAATTAAATATTATGGTAGATTTTATAAATACCCAAGCCCAAAAATGCTACTGTAAATTTGGTAAATGAACATTTTTAAAGTAAAAGGTACTTCCCATGCCCTTTATGAGGTAGTTTGAGAGGACTACCATTGATTAACAAAACAAATTAAAAAACCCACTAAAAACCAACCAACCAAAGAAGGCATCATACATTAGTCCCTCTCAAGTCTCCAAGCACTGCTACTGTTTCAAAGGGTGAGTATAAAGCCAGATTGTTTCTACAACACCTTTTTCCTTCCTGGTTATACAGAGCACTACCTTGAAATCAAAACGGCTCATAACTTTTCCCAGTGCCAATCAGAAACAGCTGACAACTACTAAGCTTGGGGCTAGCCGGGACTAGAGCTTGGTAAGACTTGTTTTCCTCTCCTGACTTCGCTAATCACTTGCTGGGCTGTTTTCTGATTTTCCTCTTCCCCATGTTAGAGGAGGTTATATATACACCTTCCACAGATGTTGGAGCGGCTATTTACAAATGTGATCAATGATTACATTTATGTGCCTTTAAAATTAAGCTATCCAGATTAGAGCTATGCTGTGGGGTTGGGGTTTTTTTTGTTTGCTTGAAAACACTTTTTGAAATATCTTGCAAAGACTCCTCTAATTCCATTTTTAAGAAGTTACACAGGACACTAAACCAATTTTTTCTTTTCTCTCTTTTAACAGTACCTTCTCAGAGTCAAGAAAAGCCCTGGACATCCACTGTTTAGTTCTGCAGCAAGGGAGAACAGATATGAAAGAGGGAACAATGTTTCAAAGCATACTTTTATTTTGAACCCTTAGAAAAAAATTTATATGTATTTTTCTGCACTAATTTTGTCTCAGCACTTGAAAATTGGAAAGGGGATAAACCAAAATTAAAAAAAAAAACACCTTAGTTTTTATGTCAGCTGGGCATATGAAAGAATTAAGAGCTTGTCTCTGACTGCAGAGCAACAGGATTTAGAACCAGAGATGTTTGTTCTGAGGATGAATGCCACATTAGAACTTTATGATTCTGCATGAGGCTTTGCTGTTCCCCTCTCCTCTTTTTTTTCTAAATATACTTGTTATACCTTTTGAAGCTTATAAGTTTCATGCATAGCTTTTGGTATTACACCTTAGAACAGGGATCCTCAAACTTTTTGAACAGGAGGTCAGCACCCGGATGAAGTGGCAGGCAGTTATCTGCGGCTGCTTGGTTTCCCCCCCAACCCCTGGCAGGGGGTTCTGTAAATAGGGGGGCCCGGATTGAAGACCCTGGAGGGCTGTATCCAGCCCACTGGCCGTAGTTTGAGGACCCCTGCCTTAGAATGACAGCAGATTTTCTGCTTTAAACCAGGCAAGAATAGCTGAATGCCAACAGCACTGATGCCAGAGCTGCACCACTAACAATGACCATTTCAGAATTCTTGCTACGTAACGCTGTTTAAACAGCACATACAATACTGACAGCCCAGGCCCAAGACATATGTAGGTTCAAACAGTCACTTCCAGGTGCTACCTACTGGCATGCTGTCCTATACTTACTTATACATTCCCTCCTGTTTTCATCCTCCTTCAGGATAGCTTCCTTCTGATTGTCCTGGGCTGCCTGGCCGGAGTTCTCCTTGTCACTCGATGGGGAATCACAGGCTCCATCAGATTTCTTTTCTGATGCCTCTTCATCAACTTTCTCCAGGGGATGTATTTTCACAACTTTCACAGGCAACACTTTCTCCTTACCAACCTGCATGGAAATATCGATGAAAACTGAACCCGAGCAAGTGATGTGAACTAATGAGCTTTAACACTAAGAGGAAGGAAAACAAAGCAGCTAAGATGACCTACTAACCACAATGTGGCAAAACACTTAATTGACATCCTCCTTCAGAGAGGCTCATGATCCCTCTCTCATGAAACAATTACAGGATTTCTTTCTACTACTCCTACCTAGAAGTTCTATGCAAATTGCTAAGGAAGAGAGAACTGCCAGTCCACAAATTTTTCCAGCGTTTAATAATGCTGCTTTCTTAGACTAAGGGAAGAATGTGCATGCAAGGTGCAAGCATGCTCTCTCAGCAGCCCCAGCTGAGAGAGTATGTCCTAAACAGATTGCTAACAGAGGACATTTAAAAATTTTCCATTATTTTTAATAAGTTTAGGTTTTCTTCATTATTCCCAGTTCTGCATAGAATTTTCTCATTATTAGAGCATTGTTAGAGATTTGTAAGCAGTTGACTTCAAGCTACGTTAGTTTAAGACTACTTTTCCCTGGGAAAACCTTAGGCGAAAAGATTACGGAAGATAATTTTTAACTTATTTTAACTAAATATGTATTTTTATATATTTAAATATATACATAGACCACGACACATTTAAGCAGTAAAACAAGTATCTCTACTTCCCCATGCACACAAACAGATCAGTAATTTTTCTGTTGCTATCGGTATGGGTCATCCATGTGCCTCTGCTTCCAGAACCATTTTGCATTCAAAAGCAAGTGCTGTCACTGAGATTCTAAAGAAAATAAATTCTCACCATCTTGCTGATAATGTAAGTGGCTAATCTATTCTTCCCATCTCCTACCTTTACATACCCAAAATTAACTCTGTGCAAAAGCACAGGATAAAATGGAAAACAGATCCTTACCTCAAAGTCACACTCTTCTCCCACTGCAAATTTGGTCATGATCTCCAGCCAAGCTGCATCCACCAACTTTTCCAAAGATACAGTGTTGTGGTGGACTATTTCCAGTACCAGTTTCTCATACCAGATGGGGAACTCCTCCTTCAAGCTGAACAAGCATGTAAGAAGTTTTCAATATTCAGGGAATAAAAGCCAAAATGCAAAGTAGCCTCCCATTTCACAATTCTGGGAACATTAACAGCCAGAACAATGTTTGAGGCAGATGCCACATTAGCATGCAAACATCCAAGGGCTTTTTGCTGCCCATCCCCCCAGCTTCCCCCCCACCCCCCAGGTGTTAATTGGCATGACAATATAAATTGTACTTGTCCTTCCCAGAAGGAACACTATAAAGCATTCTGGAAGAGCAGCACTGATGGTGACCCCTTTCTTGCTGGTTATTACTGCCTCTCTATTAGATGTTAAATATATACCAAGACCATGCCATTATTCTGGGGCTTGTTACTTCAAGATTTGTGCTTCCAACAATAACACTACGCTGATGAACATTTAGCATTTCTTTCTCCCCAAACAGACTGCTAACACAGTAAAGAAGACAGCAGCAGGTTTGCACAATCAAATTATCTTTCTAGACCAAAATATTTTGTATGTTTCACCATATCATGATCTTCAAACTTTTTCATTCAAGGAAGAGAAAGGACTGTTACAAATTTACCTGACCAGTTTCCTAAAAGATCAGGTCAGTTAGCTGACAGGAGTACTAAGAAATATATTGCACAGAGGTTTCTGACTAAAAAGTAAAGTTCTTTTCCAGTTACTCTAAGGAGGAACAAAATACTCCATTTTTCCAGAACAGCCTGGGAAACTTTTAATCCCATTTCAAAGAAACAAGCCCAAAACCTCATTTCACAGTCTTCCCCCCCCCCCCCCCCCCCCTTTAGAGACTATAGCTAAACTTACTATTGAGATATCTTGCATTTATATTTCATTTACATTTCTTAATGTTTTCAGAAGCAGTCAACTAACATAACATTTTTAACCAGAAGCAAGTGGCACTAGACCAGTGGTTTTTGAAACAGGATTATAAGTTTATGAAGCTGGCTCTGCACCCTCTGCTCAAACAACAACACTAGAGAAGAAAGATTGAAGACAGTAGTACTTCAACTCATAGAAATTAGGACTATTAGCAAATACGTTCATTATTTGTTGCCTTTAAGGATGTAATGAATTTCTCCTTAGGCTAAGGCTATTAAGTCCTGTCAATGAACCAGAAATGTGGATTCTTCATGAAAGAAAGGCAGCAGAAAACTGCACCTCTTAGGCAGTACTGCTGACAATCTCCCCAGTTTAAACCCAGGAAAAAAAAAAAACAGTCACAGAAGTCCAAGTCAGCAGTTCACAGAACAGAGAAACATGCCATTTGTCTGGCATAATTCCCACATTTTGGTAATCACAAAGTTAGTTATATATGCTGGTTGAGCCAAGGACTTGCACCTTTGCAGAAAATTCACTGCTATGGCACGGGTCATGCTGGATCTCAACCAAGGATTCAGGGCCCGTGCCAAGTGCCAGAGGGGAGGTCAGGGAAATGGCAGCCCAGAGGAACACTGGTGGTCTGAAAAGAGTAACAACTCTTGCTTGTTTCCCTTTATTCTTTGTTGTTTCAAGTAGAGCAGATCCCCAGAATCTCCCTCCAAAGTGCTGGTGTTTTTTTTTAGTATAACAATCTATTCCAGTGCAGATCTGGAAAAAATAATTACAGCTGTGGACCTGGGTTGATGTGAAACACTTCCAACGGACCCTTTTTACTGTATTTTTACTTTAGCTCCTTCAAGATTTATTTTTTTCCCCCCTCTCTGAAAAACTCCCATTATTTAAGGGGCTTTAAAATATGCCAAGTACCATATGCTGAACTATTCTGGTTCAAGTAATACCAAGATTCAGCACTATTCAACTGCACTAGTGATGGCATCAAATTTGGTCTTTGTTTTGAACTCCAGAATCCCCAGATCTACTTAGAGCCAGTAAAAAGCTACTTACCTCGCCTCATAAACTAGCAATCGCATATCATTCCCAAGTCCATTCTTCTGCCCCAATGCCTAAAGACAGACACATAGCAATTTCTTCACTGGTACTCACAGCTCAGCAACTTCCTGCTCCTCCTCCCAAGCCTCTTTGTGCGTCAGCTGGCTGCTTCCTGTGCTTTTGCACGTCCATATTCGTTCGCTGTACCTCTCTAAACGCGCTTCATACTCTCTGTAGAAGTGGCAGCTCAGGAAAACAGGATTTATGCAGTGAAAAGCATAACCACAGTAGCAGAAGACAAATTCAATTAAACCCTTACTAGTGGAGTGCTCAAAGGCTGAAGATCACTACAGTACAGTTGGACCCTGTGTCTACCGTGAAGAAGCTGTGTTAAATCCGATCGGTTTTCAGACCAGGATGCACTGGAGCTTTCTGCAGCTTAAGTGCCCATCCTGTCCAGCACGGGCATACAGAAGGTGCCACACCACCATCAGCTGAACTGCACACAGGGAATACATACGGCTGAACATTTTGTGGCAGTGCTAAGTTACTTTTCAGCTTTTCCACTCTGATTCATTGGAAAACAGCACAAAATATCACAGGCACACACAGGAGACACAGCATGGACTGCCACTAAATGCTCGACAATAACTGTTGGGAAACTACTAGTACTAATGCCTTAGGGTGGTATAAAACATTAGGTGCAAATTACCAATCTACCCAATATCCCTAATCTTTTGAGCAAAAAAAACCCAAAAGCTTTGAAACTGAAATCACTAGAAAGGCCAGTAGCTTTCCTTTGGCTTCCAACAAGAGCAACCTCCTGCATTAGCACAACATGAGGATCTTTCTCACCAGCTGCATCACCTGCTTCCCATATCACAACCAGCCTCAAGGTTAAGTTATTCTGGCGATTAGGATTAACGGGTGCACAGGCAAGTCACGGCAGTACAGACAGCATTATGAATTACAGCATTAGCTACTCTGTTGTAAGCATCTGGGGCTGTGCTCTACCCAATTCTGCCTAGGCAGTAATTAACTGTCAGTGTAAACAGATATAAGCTACTTCATACTTTCTATAGATACAACACATACAGGCACAATTACTAGAAAAGCTAGCACAGTGTAAACCCATACCAAATTACCCCACTGCAGCCTGCTTAAGTTGCCATATGCTTATTGATGGTAATTTAAGTGGAGAAATTATAAAAGAGGCAAGAAAAGCATCCTTCCCTTTTCCTGCAGCACACTCTCCAGCAGAAAAGTAGAGAACACAAAGCATACTTGCAACAACTACAACAGCTCAGCCTGCTCCAGCACAAGTGCTAATTAGAAGAGTCTCTGTGGGAACAAGCAGATTCTCCACACTCCTGCAAAGGCAGAATCACCAGCCACAGCAAATCGCTCACCATATCCTGCATATGCTTTGTCTTTCAAGACAATTTTAGTGCATTTTTTTTTTTAATATCTATTAGGAAGCCAGGTTACAACTCCAGCAAAGTTTTTTTGGACATTTCTTCACAGCCCCGAGGTAAAGCGCAACAAGGTACAGAAGCTGCACTGTGGATGTTGATATACAAGTATCTTACAGCCACAGCAACTGCTGCCATGCAAGAATATAAGCCAAGAACAGAGCCATCTCCAGACAAGGCTGCCACTAAGGACAGAATTCCCTCTGCCTGGAGCAGGCCTTAAAAACCAAAAAGAGAAATCCTGTGGTTCCCCAGCTTGCCCTGCTTGTGGAGTCTCGTGCTCATCAGACTGCTCATCTGCTGCAAAGCCATCACCCAACTAAGTTTTAAGCCCTCTGGCCAATTCTTACCCCTCCTTGAGGTTTCAAAGATGCTTAAGTTTCCACAGAAACAAGTAGTGCTAGAGGGCAGAGGCAGGTGAGGCAGTGGCAAGGAGCAACCACAGCCTGCGGAGGAACTCATCTGCACAGCACCGCCAACCAGACCAGAAGTACTATTTTAACAAATTTTTGTAGCAATACTGAGCTGGGGGGAATCAAACAAGAAACCTGGAGTCCTCCTTGAATTTACAGCAATTAAGCACTTTAATAATGACTAAATTGCAACCATAATACTATGCCTTCCTATGCGTTTCCCACAAAAACAAGAGTTAAAACCAAATTCAGTTCTCACAGACAGGAGCCTAAACATACAAGCAACAGCAGCCTTCAGCTTCATTCAGCAACCCCAGCTTCACTACCCACTAGGCCTTCCCTCTGCACATCCAGGGACATCACCTACATACAAAGGACTCACAGCTGCCACAACACAAGTGCTAAAGGAAAGACACACTTCTTATAGTTGGACTGTATGTCCTGAACCCTTAAACAAATATTTGAGATATGGCTGGGAAATAAACTATGGTCTACTTCACTCCTACATTTATCAACTTTCTTTTCTCTCCATGTGTGAGAACCTCCCTTTCCTTCCAGCCAGGACAGCACATAAATGCCCGTCTCCAGTTGAAAAATAACTGAAAGATAAGCTTTCTTCCCAACACCATTTCCCATGCTGACAGGAAGATCCATGAGAATTTTCGCTGATAATTTCCCCCTCCTTGTACACACCTATGAGAACACCATATCAGGACACATATTTTTCAGATCAACAGCAAACGTAAAAGCAGCAGGTATAGCTATTTCCCTGTCCAGCTCCACTCTGCCTCTCAATTGCAATTTAATTCCGATTACAGCTAGTCAGTTCATCTAACATTGACCCCTAGACACATTCCTTATCCAGTGCTTGAGACTCATGCCCACAGTGCCCACCCTGCCTTTTGTGCTCTGCCACAAGCTCCAAGGCCAGGTTCTGCATTGAAATCCTGGAGCCAGCAAAAAGTCAAAATAAAGGAGGATGTTTTTGCAAAGTTTACTATAGCTCAAACTTTCCACTACCCAGACGCTATTTGTCCTTTCCACTCAGACTGGAAACTAACCCAAGAAATCTCAGACTGTTCAGCAGGTCTGATTCAGGACTACAAGTGCGGGCTTACTGGTATGCCACAACCAACCCTTCTCTCTACACAGCTAGAGCCACCATTGCCACAAATTCCCAACACAATAATAAATAACAAACCCTGCATACCAGTTACTTGCGAATAATCCCCAAAAAGCCATGAATAACACACAAATTAAGCAGCTGACTACCCACTGTGTGACAGTTAATACATCACATTTGTTTGCATCACACTGAAGATCACTTAATGCTGAAAGGCAGAATACTAAGTTACAATAAAAGCAAGGGACCCTTCTAAAGAAAAATGTTTAAAAGTAAACAAGCTAACTACTGCACAAGACTACTATTAAGTAGTAATACAAAACCATACAAAACCACTAACTAAAGACAGACAGCAAGCTTTTATATGGGCAGGACAGCAACACAGCTTCCCAAAACCATACACTGATGGTTGCAGGAAAGCTTTGGCTGAAAGAGTCCCCTCCTTGCCAGCCCAGACTGGTCAGTTCTCTGAACCCAGCATCTCTCTTGAGGTGTTAGTGCTGTTTTCCAAACCACAGCCGGCACGGCCCAGCACATGCTGCCACAGTCCCACACACTAATGGAAGAGATTATCTGCTCACCAGGAAACAAATCCAGTGCGTGCTAGACATCAAATGCTCAGTACATGTGCCACAGACCAGGCACAGAGATGACACCAATCAGGCAAAGACCATACCACATGTGAAGCATTTCCCTGACATCTCACACAGAGCAGGTCCTACAGGGCTCCTGCAAGAACGACTCTACCTCCAACTGCCCAGCGATCCACCCATCCCCACACCCACCCAATTAGCAAGGCTCACTCTGAGGCAGACACAAGAAGCCCAAGGCTTTGCCAGGACACAACGGGCTCTACACGGCATGGTTTCTCTTAAAAGGCTTTGGGGGGATTTGGCAGACAAAGGAAACCATGTAAAACTACGAAGAAATATCACACCCAAAGAAACACCTGAGCTCTGATGACGTGTCTATCCATCTGTCTACTGCCGCCAGACTTTCATAGTACATGCCCATGGGGCAGACATCTCTCCTCATATACAGTATCCCAATCTCCAGCTGCAAATCCTCACACACACATAAAAGAGAAAAAAAAAAGACTTAAGAACATTTTCTGTCTTACAAACACCTCACTTGTAGCTGTGCAGTATAAAAATCTGAATACTCTTTAGGGGAAGAGCTGATCAACAGTTTTTCAAGGTGGAAAAAGAAAAGTTCAGGGGATCATATTCTGCAAGGCCCTGGCATAAACAACATCAAGTACTGCTCTGGGTGAAGACTCCGGTACCTCTTGACACACACCCTCTGTTGGCTGTTCCCACCCACAAAAGCCATTCCTCTGCACTATGCAAGACAAACTGCAGTGACCAAAAAAACCCCAAGTCTTCCTTCCGTAACATCTCCCTTCGACGTACTGACTCATTTGCAATTTTCTGTTCCACTTTTTGCCTAGCTTATACACAGTCAACAAAGCAAGACAGAAACCCAGCATTGCTTAGTTTCTCTTTTTAGCTTCATACCATCTTATCTGCCAAGATGAACTTTCTAGAACATGTTAGGCTGAACACCTCCCATGGCACCCCATGAAGTACTTTCTCCAAAAGAAGAGCATCTCTCTAGAACCTCAGTGCTTGCATTGGTTGCCTCTTTCCTTCTGACCCTGCAGCTAAGTCTCCTCTGGGGATGAAAAAACATTCATTTTCTCCCTTAATGTTAATATCATCCAAGTGTCTGCAGAAACATGCCCTCCCATCTACTCAGGGATCCACAAGAACCATACTAACAGACTGGTACTCTCAGAAGCTGTCCCGTAACTCCTCTCTGCTGTTCCTAGAAGGCAGATGAACCTTACAGCCACATCCTCTTTTACAAAAGTAGTAACTAGGCTACTCTGCCTTTGATCACTGATTGCTCCTCACAGGAAAGGCAGAACAGGTCTCTGCCTGGTCAGATGGATGACTGAGCTACTTTCAGTTTGCACACACCACAACAGCAGGTTTTTGAGTGCCGGATTAAATGCTTTGATTTAAAATACTGTTAAAAAGCAAGTAGCTAGCACTCTACCCAATCTCATTTTATTGGCCTAAATACATCAGCGATGCCTATCTGCGCTCAGATAGCATTTGAAGAGGAAGAAGTGCCCACCTAACGATTCCTAAAGCCTTTCAGTGGCTGTTCTCCATGCTGAAGTAACAGGACACTCTCCAGTATTGGGGTCCGTGTAAGTTCTGGAGTCCCTTTGTCCTGAGCATCACCTGGATCTCTGAGGTACATTCATTTCCATCTCACTTGCAGTCCTTAATTCCTCAGATTTTGATCATTATAACACAGACAACAAACCAGCCTCCCGCAGCAGCAGTTTGCAGGTACAGGCGCAGTCCTGCCCCTCCAGCCCCTGCGGCCGCACACCCTGTGCCTCTGCCCGCCTGGCCTGTCGCTTCCTGCAGCCCCGGGGCTGTCACACGCCGACTCTCGTGGAATCACCTTTTTTTTTTTTTTTTTAAGCGGTTTTCATGCGAAAGCAGCCCAGAACATACACCCAGAACGAAACCCCTGGTTCTCCACAAGAGCCTGCTTCTGTCGCTGTTCTGTCCTCCCGGTGGGAGCCTCCCGTCCCAACGCCCCCCTCCCCGCCGGGCATACCCCGCCAGCGGGCGCCGCACCGCGCAGAACCGGTCCTGCGCTCCCCGGCCGACACCGGCCCGTGCCCGCGGCGCCCGGCAGCCCCGACGGGACCCGCTTCCCCGGCCGCGCTCCCCCCGACTAGAACCGCCTTTTAAACCGCGCCAGGCCCCCGCCAGGCACTAAACGGCGCCGGGGCCGAGCCCGGCGGCAGCTGAGCCGGGCCCCCCGCCGGAAGCCGGCGCCAGGGCGGCCGAGCGGCCCCGGTCGCTGCGCTTTGTTCCGCCCCGCCGCCCCCCGGGAGGGCCGGGGCTGCTGCAGGGGCCAGTATCGCGGCAGGGCGCTCGGCCCGGGGCCAGCAGCCGCGGCGGGTGACAGCGGCCCCACCAGAGCCCTCCCCTCCGGCGCCCCGTCCCCAGGCCAGGCGGATACTCGCGGGTGCGGAAGGCCTCCTGCGTGTGGGGGATGACGAACCGCTCCCCCGGCTCCCCCGGCGGCAGCGGCTTGGCCAGTGGGAAGGGCTTGCGGCCCAGCAGCGGCGCCATGCCGAGACGAGACGGGTTCCCGGCCGGAGCCGGCAGATCCGCACGACGACCCCGGCGGGGACCCGGGCAGGAGGATTGAAAAATGGCGGGAGATTCCCCTCCCCCTCCCGGGCGGGCGGCGAGCCCAGCCGCGCCGCGCGCACCCCAACCTGCCTCCCGCCCCGCAGCGCCCGCCCCCGACGCCCCGGCATCCTACTGGCTGTCGCCGACACTGCCGGCTCCCGATTGGCTACGCCGCCCGCCCATCGCGCCGCCTCGCCCCGCCCGCCGGCGCATCAAGCTGACTTGCACCGCGCGCGAGGTGAAAGGTCACGTTATGTAAGTGGCGGGGAGCGAAGCGCCATTTTGTGGCCCCGTTACCCGCCCGCCCCCGCCCTGCGGCGGCCAATCGCAGCGCGGCCCTACCTCCCCGCCCATCCGGGTACCGTGGCGGCGCCGCGCGCCGGGCTTTGTCCTCGCGCTCCGTTCGTGCCGCCCACTGCACCTTAAAGGGGTAGGGGCGCGCGGGGCATTGTGGGGCTGGGGGGGGTTCGCTGCTGCCCGTCCCCCCGCCCTCCCCCCGGCGAGCGCCCGGACCGCTCGGTGCCCCCGCCGCGGTGGCCGGCCCGGCCCCGCACCCCCCCTCGGCCTCTCGGCCTGGGGCTGCCCTGCGTGCCGCGGGGAGGCGAAGCGGCGGCTCCGGCGGCCAGGCCTGGGGCGGGTGAGGGGGGTGTGCCGCGGCCGCCTGTGCGACCCGGGCCTGTCCCCGCGGCTCCGGCCCGCAGTGGACCGACGGCAGCCGGCACGGGGCCGGGGAGGGCTCCGGGGGACCGGCGCGGAGGCGGCTGGGGACACCTTGTGATCCTATGAGCGCGGCAGGCGCCGGGCCTGCTGCCGGTGGCGGGCCGGACGCCCGGCGTGCTGCAGCCCCAGGAGGAGCGGCCAAGCACGGAGAGTTGCTGCTTTGGTGTTTTTGTCTCTGCGTGTAGGGGATCCGTTGGGTTTTTTATAAGGAACGGCGTATACAGAGTTTTTGTGTCATTAGTGTTTACCAGGGATTGGAGAGGCAGTAGCTCAGGCACTGCGTGCCGAAAGCAGTCAGAGCAAAAATCCAAGCGCAGCAGTGCTGCCTCCAACCCATTCCTCAGTGAGGTGGAAGGCAGATTTGTGTATTGGAGTACCCTACTGATCTGCTTTGTGGCACTTGGGAATAGTTCTGCTTTGTATAGCCCTGCTGTGTCTGCTTTAGGGTGGAAAGAAGCAGCTGTGACAACTACTTGGAGCTGTGTGGGATAAATTCAAGTCCTCAAACTACCCATAAAGTTAGGTACAGCCGTTGTACAACCTGGAGTATAAAAGTTATATCCTCCCATTAAGAATCGCCACTGAAAAAGTATGACTGCATAAAATGTCAATGTAGGAATTCCTAGTTTACCCCAAAGGCTTCATCTAGGACTGAAGAGAGCAGGTAATAACCGCAAATGTCCCCCCTCTACCCTGCCAGCCATTGGTGAAAGCACACAGAGATGTACCTGCTCCTAGGAATTCACTAGCAGCTGGAGCTCTACCAAGCTCTGAAGTGTGGAACCTCTCAGTCTCCTCCAGCCAATAAAGTCTTAGTCTCTATGGCTTGGTGTTGGGCCACCTGGCTAGCCAAGCTGCTTTCTCTTAAGCATGTGGGAAAGATAGGGAAAATGCATGAAAAATGTGGTAAAGTGGGGTGCAGCTTCACTGAAGGATAATCTAGTTCTTTTCAAAAGTCACCTAACTTCCAGAGCAGTATGTATGAATGATGAGGTAGGTAAGAGTCTCACTACATAGAAGATGACAATTTATCAGAGGGGAAGTCAGGGTGGAGAAAAGTTCAGAAGGAACTGGTTTTAAACAACTTAACTCTGTTCACATAGCGTACAAGGTTGGGAGAGGCTGCGAGTACAGAGAAGGGTCAGGTACAGGACAATTGGGGGGGAATTTCATTCAGAAGAAAAAACAGTGCAGAGTACAAACCTGTCTACTGAAGAAGTTTCTAAGCTGAAAGTTCCTTAGCTGGAAATGCCAGGAGGAGGAAAATCCACGTCGCCTCTGCAGGATGACGGCACAGCTAGGGGCCATTAATGTGATCTGGCCATTACAAAGCCAAATACAGGCTGGAGATATACAGGTGCAGCATTTCTGTATGGCGGTGCGTGCTGCACTGCTGCCTTTGTCTCCAGAGCCCTGTTCTTGCTGCCAGGCCCGTGAGCAATGCAGTCAGGCTGGGCTGGGTACAGAGAGTAGTTCAGAGGAGCAAGAAGCCAACCTGACAGGAGGAAACTAAAACAGCGGGGCTGGAAGTTTGCCAAATGCTGCAGCATTTAGGTATGGTCAGAGGATATGAAAGTCCCAGCCTAGGTGACCCTACCTATGTTTAAATCCAGAGGTCACACAGTTGAACACCTGAGCAGCTCCCCTGTATAATTCAGCCAAGATAATTCAACACCATCCTAGTTATCTGCATGGTTCCTCCTGCCGCAGCTGCCTGCCGAGTGCAGCAGGCGAGTGCCGCAGCCCTTGCTTGCCGCTATCATCTCTGCCTGGTCCTGCTGTCGGCTGGCTTCCTTCCTGCTGCTGTAGCTGTTGCACCGCGGCTGCCACTGCTGCACCTACTCCCTCCATGCGCAGCGGTGGTTTTGCCCCTCATGGGTGCTGTATTTTCTCTCCGTGACCCGCTCCTGGACTGTAGCATAGGGGCTGACGAGCGTCCTGCCTGAGGACGGTTCCACGCAGAGCGCGAGGCATTACAGGCCTGAGAGCTGATCTGGAGAGAAGCCTCAGGGATTCCCCTGGAGACAAAGTGCCTGCTTCCTAACACTGCCAATTGCTTTAAAAAGAGCTGAAGCTGGGCCAAGAGAAAAATAAGTGAGTTCTAAGACCTAAAAAGAGCTTTTGCTTTTTCCATTTATCTTAAATGACACAAGGACAGACTCTATATCCCTGGCTTTCAGTCCAACAGAGGCATTCCGTTCTTGCATGATTTCTGCTTCTGAAGTCCTCATTTCCAAGCAGGTTACTAGAAAGAGGAGTCCTTTCCTCAGGAGGAGTGGGCAGATGTGACGTGCAGGGCAAACGCATCGCTCAGCTGTGAGCAGCTACTCTCTCTTCTGCTGTATGGGGTTGATAGCTCAGCAACTGTCATATATCAGGTACACACAGAGCACGTCCACTTGCCAGCACATCTGCGCTGCCGGAGTGGTGCAGTTAACGTTGGGTTTAAAATGTCAGGCTCCTTATCTTTTGTTTATTTAACATGCTGAGCCAGAGCTGCAATGTGATCTCACTGCCGCAGCACACGGGCTGTGGACGTTGTTGGCCTGAATGGATTTAGGAAGGTGTTTTTACACA
The DNA here is from genome assembly GCF_963210335.1 of Falco punctatus. NCBI lineage: Eukaryota > Metazoa > Chordata > Aves > Falconiformes > Falconidae > Falco > Falco punctatus. The sequence goes on from NC_137580.1 coordinate 101,118,775, forward strand.
GCTGCTGCTCTAATATTGACTTTGGTTCTGGTTTTCCTGTCTTGTTTGGCAGCGACCCTGCGAGTCCCCCAGGAATGGGAGTGCTGGTGACTGCTGCTCTCAGCCTGCAAAGCCTGGTTTCTAATTGAAAGCTGGTTTCCATCTCAGCCAGTTTTTCAGTAGGTAAGTGTTTATCTCCAACACTTCATGTTCCAGCTGGCAGAAAATATATGATAAATACACATATGTATTCCAGACATTTTATTCCCTAGACTTCTGCACTCTGGCCCAGCCTGGAGCCTTAACTAACCCACTGCAGATTTCCAGAGCACCTTCCACTGGAGGCTGAGCTCCTTCCTCTGTGCTGAAGAAATGATGCTGTACCCTGCAACACACTTTCAGGCAGAAAAGGAAATGCAGCGTGCTGAAGGGCTGTGCCCTGCTGACTCACAAGCACATCTCCTGGGTATGTATGTGCTCAGCCTCTCAGCTCAAGCAGTAAAGTTTATTCTGGGCCCATTTCCTTTCTGAGAGCAATTTCAACTTTCATAAGGCCATCAAGCCAAGTGTCCTCTTCTTTTCAAGGACAACACCACCTTGCGCACATCTGTACAATAAAGCGGTGGATGGCATCTGTGCAGGGTTCAAGGGACAGCCACCCCCTCAAAGGAGCTTCAAAACCCATGTGTTAGTAGATGTTATCACATCTCTAAGAGCCTGTGACATGTTTGCAGTCTTCTAGGTGCAAGAGTGCACCCAGCCATTTTGCTGCATTGCAGAGTCTTCCCAGTTTCTGTTGCTGTAAAACAGTTGTTCTTCTCCTGATCCCTGCAGTGCCAGTTCCCTGCTTCCACCGCTGAAATGAAGATACACCATTTCCTGTGTGTACTCCACAGGGTATGCTTAGCAGGTGTTTTAGCTCCTCACTCACTCGAAAAAGCTTTGAAATTGCATTTTATTCCCATGTGAAATCACACTGACAGTTCTCCTGTATTTTTGGTGCACTCTGCGAAGTGACCTTCCTCAACCTCTTCACATCCCTGAAGCCAAGGCACAAGCAGAGCTTGTGGTTGTTCTTTTTCCATATTTGAGTAACCTACCAAAACACCCATTTCTTTCAGAATTTTGCTCAGTAAAACGATTCTTAGTAATCAAGAATTTTCCTTTTCCAGTTGAAGCCCTTTCACATGTACTTTCCAAGGTTACAAAACTCAAACTGTCCTCTAGGATGGTGTTTGAAATCTCTGACCCTTCTCTTAGGACAAAGGCTTATTCGTGTTATCGCAGCAGGGAGAAGAAGTCTTCTACCTGTCCACAACTTCAGTAATTCCACCGTTGCTTCTAAAATCGGCTGTGGTGGCAGAAAACCTTTTGGAGACCAGAGCCAGGAGCCCTGTAATCCTGCTGTATTGACCCAGGTATATGGGAGCTGGTACAAATTCAGACCCTACTGGCTCCAGGTCTCTGGATAACAGACTCTGCTGCTGCACCTTCCCCTGTGCCTTCTCAGCCCCAAAACTTGTGGTGCAGCGCTGCTGCTTATGCTGCTGTACTGCTACAGACAGCAATTTGCAGCATTAGTCAGGCAGAGCCCTGAGGAGCAGGGGGATCTTTGCCAGCCCTCCACTCCAACCTGGTAATGATGGGGTCCAGGCAGACACTTCAAGGAAGGAGAAGAACCCTGTCACCTGAATCCTGTCCCTCCAAGGCAGCATCAAAGTGAGTCAGTAGAATGGGGACTTGGGGGACCCATTGCTATTTATGAGCTTCTATAAATGATGTTACATGCTTCTCAGCTCAGAAGAAAGCCTTTGATAGGCAAGAAACTATTCCTACTGGTGTAACAGCTGGCAAGGGAGGGCAGAAGCCACGTGCAGCCCAGAGAATCCTTCAGCTAAAGGTATTTGGAGGCTCAGAAGTTCTCATGGAAATTATAACATCTCATTGCCCTGTTCTTGTGCTTCTCTAGAGATTCAGGGCAGCTATCACAGAGATGGTGCTGGGCTAAACAGACCCTTGATCTGATTTAGTTCAGCTGTTCTTATGTCTGAAGGGGCCAGGCAATGACTTAAGGGAAGTGCCCTTCATTAGTAGTGTATATACACCCTCTGCCTTCCAGCTGTGCAAAAGACCCAGTGCTAGAGTGATACTGGACTCCTGTCTTGTGCCCATCTTCCCTTCTCTTCCCCTGTTATTCCCTCATGATCCATACTCCGCTGCACACCCCAGATGCATTGGGGTCTTCCAACTCTTCCTATCCTTCTCCACACCTGGATGCTTCTGCTTTAGCACTTCCAATGCTTGCCAGACAGCTTTCACGATGGCCGTTTTCCCCTGTGAGTGGCCAGGATCAAGGATCTCCACCCCCAGATCCACCTTCCTCACGCCCACCTCCTCTGGCAAGCCCTGCTTGCTGCTCTCTTTCCTCCTCTCCCAGGGCTGCTCAGAGGTGACACCCTGAAGCAGGGTTCTGCACCAGCCTCCAGGCACCTGCTTCCTTTCTGGGCTGTATGATGGCATCCTCTGAGGCAGCAGGGGCTTGGTGGCTGTACTTCACTTCTTTCAAGACCTTTCACAGCTCAGCCTGCCTGTCCTGGCAAGAGGCTTGGCACAGGAAGAAGATGGGTTTGGAAATGAGAAGATATCATAGGCAAACCAAGGGCATGAAGTCTGAAGGTGAAGAAAAAGGCATCTTGTCCTCGGCGCAGACCTGGGTGGCTGTCTGTGGTGGGCAGCAGCTGTGCCTGGACTCTGCTGAGGACCAGTGCCATGGAAATGGCACTAGGTTGCCATTCTTGGCCTGACAAAAGCCAAAATGTTTTATTCTGGTCATTCACAGGAGGGCCACGTGGGAAACAGCACACCATGGCAGGTTCATATCTCATGCAGAAGTGACCCCGAACCTGTGAAATCCAAGAGCAGTTCTTAATACACATAGAGACAGACCTACACCTCCAGTTACTGCTTCAGCTTTTGCATCATCTAACCTTTGTTTAGTGTGCCCTAAGTTGTGTTATAAAGAAGTGAAGGAAGATCCATCCAGTGTGTGTCCTTTGGCAGCAAGTGGGCCAGGCAGTTCCAACAGTCCTGCTCCTGGGGAGGACAGAGAAGGGAATCCAGGATTTCGGACAAGGACTGTGGGTTAAGACAGCTGAGCATTATATGTTCTGCAGCAACATGGGTTTTGTTATCTGAGGGTCACAAAGCCCATAGTGAGAGTATATCCTGAAGAGGCCCACATTTTGGTGTGCTAAAAATCCATGTGCCTTACTGGAAAAAGTGGCACCTGCTGGGTGATGTGGGTTTTCCTCTCTTGGTCAGAGATAGCTTTACACCAGCTCAGCTATGTCACCTGCAAGCTAGCAGGGAGAGGTTGCAAGGCTTAATATGCAGAAGCATATTTAGGGCTGTCGGTGACTTGCATTCTGGTTCTCAACTCCTGTGGACCCTGAGCAGACTTGTTCTGGTGTCCTTCCTGAGTGACAACCCTGCATCGCTGGTTTTCTGCTGCCAGAGCCTCAGGGCTTTGGGAGGTACCAACTGCTGCATGGCAGGAATTGCACTTTGCTACAACCCTGCCGTAGCTAAAACTTGACCGTGAGTGGGAAAAAAGCAGGTTTTGTGCTGTTTGTACTATCACTTCCCAGGGGAGGTGCCCTACAGCCCCTGCGAGCTCACTGCATTTCTCTTCCTGTTTCCAAACTCCACGGTGCAGCAATGCTGGCTGGAAGTGGCCAGCACCCGTTACACTTGGGCTGGTACTTTTTCTGAGCTTTGGCATTTTTCTGTGGATGTGCTGAGAAGCTCCCCTGGCACATCACCTGGCGGACAGGCGTGTTTCTTACCCAGCTCTTCTTGCTCCCTGCCAGTCTTCAGCATGGCAGGGCTGGCTTGTACTGCTGATGCTCTGCAGTTTTGCAGCCAGCACCATTAATCTGCAGGTCTCCAAGCCCTTGACAGCTATTGAATTAATTAAAATTTGCACTCTCCCTTTGGACAGAATGAACTAAAACCCATTTCAGTTTGATGGAGATCTCTTCAGTGGTGCTCACTTACAGCCCAGTTCTCAGGAACACAAAGGCCTTTTCCCATCACTTTAACAGATGAAAGGACCCTAGAGTGTATGTAACCTTCCCTGGCTGTAATGCAGAAGATGATGAATCAGATATATTACTGTTTTAAACTGCTGTGGGCACTCCCTCATTGAGTTTTCCCATCTCTTTTCTCATGCTGTGCCCCCAGGCCTCAGCTGTAACCCAAGATATCGTAAGATGCCAATTTTATATTCCTACAACATATATACAACATGTATAACAGAAAACTTTTATCAGTCCTTAAACATAAATATGCAAATTTTGTGTTTGCTGAGTCTTCATATCTCTGTGGAAAGTATCTCTGTTGAGAAACAGGAGCGGCTGATTTTGGTATTTTCATGGTTTTCCCAGTCACTTGTGGTCCTCAGTGATCCCTTTTATCTATAAATTGTGTATTGTTTAAATCCTGAAGCTGTTCCAAAATGGGGTTGAAGCTTATTAAGAAATATAATTTACTTTGATATAATTTAGAACAACTCATAAAAGCCATCCCGAAGTGTCCCATCTCCAGCTCTGGGAGCTATGGTCCACTTTTGTCCACGTCACTCTTCCAGCCCCTGTCCCTCTGCTCTTTGGCCTTTTCCACTTGCTGTCTGCAAGGCACATATACATTCGCAATATCCGCTTGCACCAGGTGCTGTGTGCCCAGGGGGGGTTGGCACAAGTGGATTTACAAACTGGAACCAGTTCTGCTCCTGGGTGACAGAGCCAATGGTGTCATTCATTTCTGTAGCAAACATAAGAGTATCTCAATCTTGCCTTTACTATTTACCAGATTGTAGATGTGATTACTAGATTATTATCAGATATTTACCAGATTGCTTTATTAGAAGAAGGAACACATAATTTCTGCTGAGAGTAATAAAAGCATGTAACTTCACAGGGCATTTGTTTGAGTTGTTTGTAATCTTGGAAGCATAGAGGTTTGTGCTTTGAGTATCTCTGTGATGCAGCAGTTAGCACACAGAACATGGTGTCTGTTGGCATATGGAAATCAACTGTATTTTCCGCAGCATTTTAAATGACTGCTTAACAGGCAAGAGATAATGCTAATACCATAACATAAGGATAAAGTTAATTAACAGAGTAAGAGTGCCTACCAATGGATGCAGCTACAAATGCATCCCTCTCTCTCCATATGATGCAGTGTATGGATCCGACAGTATGCTTAGAGAGAAGAGAAGATATTTTCCTGATAACAGAAATCAGCTGCACCCTGAATGCTTCTTCCAAGGTGCTGGGAAGAGCTGGGGTGTTTGGGTGACTGCCAGACCTTCCTTGACCATGGGTGTTGAGGAGCACAAAGCTCATCTCACGTTATTTTCCTGTGCAAGTGCCATGTTGTACAGCAAGGAATGACTTCACAGGGTCACATAATAGGAGAAATGCAGTCACAGAGTGGGTATGGAACTGGCTTCTCTGACATTCTCTACAGGGCTGCTAGACACAGTCTCTCTTTCCACTGCATTGCTACACTTGGTATCTTTAACTTGGCTTCTTCGTTTGAACTAGATTTGGGCTTGTCCTTCCTACATGAAAAGGCACATCAGTGTCCTGCTGTGCTTGGCTTAGTCGTAGCCCAGTCACCTCCAGGACTGTTCGCACAATGAGAGCCTCCTTGTCTGCTCCTGTGGTGCATCCTCTGCTTGGCTGTGTCCCAGCAAATGCCCTTCCTTGACCCTCCTCAGGCGGTTCCTGCATCCCGCCGTGGTGCTGCCAGAAACACGCACCCGTGGCAGGGGCAGCACCCACCTGGTTCCTGCCGTCACCCCACCCTGCTGGGCAAGCAGGGATGCTGGGGAGCACGTGGCGGTTCTAAACATGTCTCCATAGTTTTTCTACTTCAAGTAAATGTCTTCTCCTAATTTCTGCACACATATATAGCTCACAAAATTAATGTTGATGTTTCTAAAGCTCTATTATGGTCACACTCATTCTTATTTACTGCTGCTAGCAGAACGGAGATTTAATGCTGTAAATCTCGTGGTGAGTTTAAGAATGGCTGTTGAGGATTTCCATTACTTCTGCAAGGTGCTATAGGAGTCATTTTCAAAGCACAGGCAGTTCACAGTGAATGAAAAAGGATTGCCTGGTGCTTCCCATAAAGCTTGGCTTCATTACGTGTCATTGTGTCATACCCTAAACTGCTTGGGCTGAAGTTCCCCGTAGTTTATGCCTGCCTCTCTGGGCTGTGGGGGAAGGTGGGGAGGAGGCGCAAAACTGGAGTGCGATGAAACAAGAAGGGATTTGGGATTTTGGGGGGCAGGTGCAGATCTGGGGAGCAGAATAATCTGGGGAAGAAGTGCTTGGCTGAAAGGCAGAGGAGCGTCACCATGGCCCTGCTGCAGGCTCAGACACTGTGGGCAGCTGGGGAGTGACAGCAGGCAGGGGGCCAGCAGCATGAGGCCAGTGCTTGGGCAGGGGATAGCACCAGGGGAGCCAGAGGCAGGGCAGGGGGCTGAGGGAGCAGGACGCATGGGGAGGGATGGGAGGATGAGCCGCCTGTGTCCCCTGCATCCAGCATGGGGCCATGTGCATGTTCCTCAGTGGCAAAGCGCTGGGCTCGCCGCGGGGCTCTGAGGCACAGCGACCCTCTGGTCTCGGTGCAGGGTCGTCTGGTGAAAATCTGGTTTCACCCATATTTTTCAGGCTGTGAAAGGGTGTGCAAGAAACTGCACCAAAGGAACCGTGAGGTGGTGAAAGGTGTCTGTTCAGGTCCAGTTGGCTCTCTAGGGACTTACAGTACACGAAAGCTTGCTAAGTCGTGCATTAGAGCAAGAAGACTTGATTCAGTGGTGGGAACCGTGCTCTGCTTAGTGCACAGGTTAAACACATGCTGCCCACAGAGCTGTTAATTGACCCTGGAGCTCATACTGCAGCTGCTTTTGAGGTACCCAAAGGTTGGGTTCCTCTTCATGGGCAGTACCTGCCACTGCAGCAGCCCCTTGGCCACGTGGCCCGAGTTATTTATTCCAGGATGGTTTTCTGGGGCTGTTGCACACCGAGTTTCCCAGCTGTCCAGGAGATGGCAGTCCTGCATTTGGACCAGAGATTTCTGGAAGGGTGGTTTGAGGCTTGCAAGGAAACCCAAGTCACAGGCTGTATGTTTGGCTCTGTTGTGGAATGAGCAGGCTACATTTGCAGGGACTGACGATCTGTCCTGTTCTGTGAGGTACCAAAACTGGGGTGGTGAGCCATCAGCGATGAGGGCAGTCTGTGCTCAGCAGGCAAATGTTCCTGGGTATGTATTAATGGTGCAAACCTCAGCAATGGGATGGTGTCACTGTCAAGGAATTATTACCACAGATGACCTAGAGATGCGAGGTCCATGTGGCTTCAACTCCCCCGGTTTTGAAGGCCTTAATCACAGCCAGATGGAAGCATCCTTGGGAGGATCAAGCCCCCTGTAATGGAGCTGACCATTGGCTGCCTCTTCTCAATGGAGCCATGGCTGGCACCTTTAACATTCAAGCATGGGGTCCATGATGGGAACAAATATCACTGCCAACCCCTGTTCCTACCAGAAGCCTCATCTGTCCCCTTGCTCTCCACTTATAACCCTCAGCTGCTGTTGTTCTTCCCCTTGGTCCCTGTCCTCCCTCACCTTCAAAAGCATCCCCAAGTCACCCTTGTTCTGCCCAGGGCTCTCTGTCCTCTTTCCAGCCCAGCTCAGGGGCTGTACCCTCTCCACCTCCTGTCCCACGCTCACTCACCTTCCTTGCCCTTCGGTCTGTGAGAGGTGACATTCCCAGAGAGGCAGTTTTCTGCTCAAAGGAGGGATGGCAGAGCAGGGCGAGGGACACAGTTGCTGGAAGGGTGCTAGGAGACATCCTCGATGCACAGCCCTTCACAGAAGCTGCTGGAGATGACCAGCAACAACCTGGGATCGAATTCTGGGTTACTGCAAACTTGTCTTTACTACTACCGATCAGGAGGCACTTAAAATGATTTCTACATGAAGTGATGGCAAATGATCTGTTTGCTAATTAAAATGTTGAACTCATTGAAGAAATCCATCGTTGAACCTATCTCTGTTCTCTTTCGACGAGGGACGAACACCAAGCGCACCAGGCAATGCCACCTCCCTGGGCACAAGCTGATGTGCCTCACCTCCCAGAGCAACTTCAAAATTCTTCTTCCCTTTATTGTTCTCCTAAAATGATGGTCATCAGTGTTGGTGTTAGTGATGTGGCATGCACAGGGTACCTGCACAGAGACTTCAGATCACAAAGGCACTGCAAATAGAGTTTCTAAGTCTGGAAACAGCTGGGCCCAAAGGGAGTCAAGATCCCTGGCATGAGAAACCAGCTAGAGAAAGGTCTGACTTTCAAAGCAAGAAAGAAAACTTCTTAGGATTATTTTTAGGGTAGAAACAAAACTTTGTAGTAGAAAGTGCTGTCACAACGCTCTGCTCAGCACTCCAAAAAAAAGATGGTTGCAGTCAGGTTGCAGAGCCATAAACTCCTTTGGGAAATGAAGCCTCTTCATTCCTTTTCTCTTTAAAATCACATAAGCAATTCTAAAAATCCCCCTATTGAAATTCTGTTCTTTAGTAAATGCTTTGTAGTCTTTATTCTTTAAACTTCGCAAATGTTTATGGTTATATAATACTGTACTGAAGTTGTCAGTTATGTCTTGGTCACTTTTCTACTTAAAGATGGAAAACTTTGTTGTTCTTCAAATGTTTGCAACCCTAAGAGCTTTTTTTCAAATGTTTCTTTCTGAATGTTGAGGACCGGTGCCTGTATATCATAGCTGCCAGATGCCATCTCAGTGTGAACAGGAAAATAAATCCATGTACAAATTCACACCCAAAAACCTCCTCAGACTGGATTCTGTAGAAAACCCTTTCAGCCTGAAATACTCACATTACTTGGGGAATTAATCTGTTATCTCATGATTCTTTTGCAAACGGGACGAGGAGGCAGCCTGCTCTCCTGACCAGCCAGTTCTTCCTTTGATGCCCATCTCAGGCTGAAGGCTGTTTAAGAAATAGTGGTACTTTAAAAGGCTGTTTTGAAGTTGAAAGATGAACATATAGGAAATAGAAATGTTTGGACTCATTCAAAACAGACTTCCACTCGTGTTGAGCCCTGGTGGAACTAAGGGGATTTATCTGAGACAATGAGTTGAATACAGGGAGGAGATGAAGCTGTGTCTCTGGGGATGTTCTCAGATTTTCCCTCTTCAGAGACAAAAGCAGAAGATTTACAAGTCTGGTACATGCGTGTTTGGAGATCGAGCTTGAGAAGCTGGTGACCTAGAGGAGCAAGAAGCTGGTGAGCAGTGAGAGAGGTGACACGTGGGTCTCACCGGGCTGGCCGTACCACTGGTCCAGCTCACAGCCAGGCAGTGCAGAACTGGCGCTCATGCCTGCCTGACCTGAGGGCAGCTGGGCAGGTGCTGCACCAGTGATGTTTCCAGCATCTTCCAAACATGCGCTTTCCCTCAGAGATGTTTGACTTGCTGGTCTGCAAAGCCCTTCTTTGGGTCACTGACTCCCTCCCTTGATGGACTTTTAGTTACACAGGATCCCTGGATGCAGCATGCTCCTGAGCTGTTGGCTATTCTTGGGAATCTGTGCTTGAAAACTATTTCCTCTTTTGTTCTTACACCTTGAGCAATGATGTTCCTTAGCTCCCCCATCCCTCCCATGACGATTCAGACCTCCCAGTCACCACATCCTGCTCTTCCAGGCTGGTGCCAGCCCTGTTGACAGCAAGGCTGGTCATGCTTTGCTGCCGCCAGCTTCCTGGGCAGCTGCAGCTTGGCCTGAGGACCCTGGCCCAGCCTGGAGCCTGTGGGCATCTTGCCGCTGGAGCCCTCCATGCTTGCACCAAAACTGCAGGCTGCAGCAGAAAACCCTGCTGGGCCACGAGTCTTCACTTGCAAATGGCTGTTGCAGCTTGCTGAGACAGGGGTTTGAGGGAATGAGACGGGTGCATAGGAGTAGGGGGAGTGTGAGGACCCCATCAGCTCTGCTGATGGCAAGTCCTGCACCTGCTTTCAGAGCTTGTCTCTGTGCAGGGCTTTGCTTAACTGGTGTAAACCAGGGTTGTCTTTGGTTCATGCCTCAGCTGCACAAAATCAGAGGACTTTGGGTCCGTCCGGGCCCACGAGGCCTGCTGTCCCCCAAGGCGCAGGCAGCTGAGGTTGCTGTACGTTTCCTTCAGAAGGGCATTTCAATCCTTCTCTGTGAGTCTCTTTTTTTTTTCTCCTCCTTTCTCCTGCCCTGTGACTCTCTGCAAGGAAGACTTTTGGTTTTGGGGATGATTCATAGACTAGCAGAAGTCAACCCTGCCCCAAAGGCTCAGAAGTCAGGATGAACCTGAGTTATGATCCTAAATGTGACTTTGGCCGTGTGGGTCATGACGTGCTTCTCCCGTGCGCCCTGGGTAGCTGCCAGGAACCCAAATCAGGGCTCACCCTGCACCCCAGTGCCTGCTGGACCACACAGTGCCAGGACGAACACCATCTCCCTGGCATCGTGCAGGCAGGAGACTCCATAAATAAAGCAGGACCCGAGAGCAGGACACAGCCTGGGGGCAGATGGCCGAGGCTGCCACTGTGCTGTCCCCACCGATGCTCCCTGGAGGGTAACATGGGCTTCCGTGGTGCTTTGCATTCAGAGCTGCAGGCATCCACTGGTCTCATGTCTTTCAGATGAAAAGAAGAGAGCTGATTAATCCCGGAGCTAGAAAAGCCACAAAGAGGGAACTTCAGGGAGGATTTAGTTAGCAGTGGCCCAGATACATCAAACTGTCTCCTGCATAAAGCGATATCCCATTAGCACTCCTCTTCATGCAACACAGCTTACGTTACTTATCCTATTAGATGACTGACGCTGCTTTGATATATTCCAAGGACACTGTGCTAAACTTTCTGTCACAGTTTTCCCTGTCTGATTTCAGACAGTCATGTCCAATGGAGATGGCCGCCTGCCTGGTGGTGCCACCATGTCCCTGCCAGGCAGGCAGGATCCTGATGGAGTGGGCACAGCAACGCCTGATGAGCTCGCAGCTCCTGGGAATTGCTTCAGGTCCACCAAGAACCAGAGCCTCTCCCAGGCCACCTCTTGCCACCACAGGGTCATGGGGCTGGACCACGGCACTGCTGAAACCATCCTGAGGCTGGCCTGGAGAGGACGTGAAATGTCAGAAACAGGACAGGGCAGTAATTACTGCAGTTAGGGCTTGGCTGAGCCCTGCCAAGCCTGTAGCCATAGTCAAAATATTAGGACAGGGTAGAAAGAAAAGTCACTTTGCTGCCTAATACCTGGTAAGGTATTTCATGAGACAAGTAGCCTTGACCAAAATATTTCCTGTCTATGAGCAGAGGGAAGAGGATGCTGTAATCGGGTGTTGTGGCACTGTAAAGCAAATGATGTTCTGCTGAACTAATAAAACCTGGCATCCACGTCGCTGTGGGGCTGCACATGCTGTGACTGCATATGAAAATTCACTGGCTTGAAAGTAAAAGGGTGTTAGAAATGCCTCTTTGGTGGATAGCCCCGGGATGATAGGAAGACATCTGTATCATCTTATTTCTTTCATCCTTGGGTTTGGAATATGAAGGATTCATCTGGAGAGCTGGATTTTACCAATAATGCTGGCAAACACAAATATCCTCGTGTTTCATACATGTGACCCCGTCTCCCCACAGTGACCTTGTGCAAGCTGTGCCAAGGGGCAATGCTCATAAGCCTGGCCAAGGGGATGGCTTGGCCCCTGTGCGGGGACAGCACAGCTATGTGCAGGCGTTGAGGACACCAGGAATGTACCAAAGCTCAACACAACTGTTATAAACAGATATGAATAAGGGAGAAAAAAGGATATAATTGGAGAATTTGACTAACATTTTTAATTTTAACTCCAATAAAATTCCCCCGAACAGCTCTTGTCACACTTAGTCCAGTGCCAGCGCTACCTTTCAAAAGCCATGTTCAAACCCATCTCTGCTAAAGGCTGTCTACGATATCTGTCTCTACACACTGCAGACTCCTCAAGCCCGTTTTCTCTGAGGATGTGCAGTACTTGCAGTGCACAAAGTGGTGATGAGATCAGCAGCGACCTACCATACCTGCAAGGTGGCTCCTGACAATCAAAGCCATACCCCAGGCTGAAATTTCATGGATGCTGAGTCCACATGGCAGACCAGGGACTCTCCTACCCCATCAGGGAAGATCAAGTGTTAAATCATCACAGTGGTTTAAATGAACAGTGCAGCAGTACCACCATAAAACCACTTAATTTCATTCTTGGCTTGCTAATCAGTTCATCGGTGGCGATAATGTCCAGGTTTTGGAAGGTGAGAAGTAGTGAGCAGCATGCCCCTCCACCCCTGAGCCCGCTGCAGCTGTTTGCAGAGTGGGCTCCCGAGTTTCAGCTTGCCAGTGGCTGGAGGCAGCAGATGGCATCACTGCACAACACGTCTGCTGCTCACCAGCAGCCATGAAGCCATTCAGAGGATTATATTTCTTGGTCCACGTTTTCTAGCCATTAAATTCCTCCTTTTTAAGCAATTTCTTTCTCAATGACAAGGTTACACTGTGGTCCACTGCTTGCACCTGTTTTCCTTTTTACTCCTGTGCCAGTTAATGGTCCCATTGTGTCTTGAGAGTGTTTAGGAGCAAATTGGGACATTGCAGGCAGGTGACATGGTTATATTGTACCTGTGGTGTCTCATGTTGTCCACTGGGCTCACAGGAGAGCAGAAGACTTGCTCTCAAGTGGGGTAGAGGAGCTACCCAGATGTGGGAAGGTGCCATGCTGGGTTCCCAGGGGAGTGAGACACCAGCTCTGGAGGTCCCCTGGCCACAGACAGCCATGGGGAAGGGGCTCTGCCTGCTGACAACCATGAGATGTTTCAGTCTCATGGTTCAGATCAGGAGAACCTCACACAAGGTGTCTCATCCATTCATGTCCCCAGCTGTCACTGGGGCTGCAGGGTTGAGTTTTCTGCCACGTGGGTGTCAGCATAGCTCCCCATGGCATCTCCTGATGACCTCTGGGTGCCTCTTCCCCCCCTGCAGAGCACCATGGTTACAACAAGGATGGGTGGGATGTGCTGCAGGAGCCCTGTTTACATGATGAGACTTAAACCATAACCGCATGGGACAGTGCAGGGGCTAGTGGTGACTTTGGATTTTCAGTAGGGGAAGAGTCCAGCGTTTAGAGAGTCCTGGTTTAGTGGCCAGATGCAAGTCCGGGATTTCTGTGTGGAAGCAGAAAGTCCACACAGGCTGGGAAAAGAAAGGCTGGGAGTGTCCCTGACCATCTTTGCTTTGTACATGGTGGATTTTAATTAACAGCACATTTCAGAGCACCAACTTATCACTGGCAGGAGTAAGAAAGATCCTTTTCACTTGCTCCGTCCCCTCTGCATGCAGATTTGGGGTCAGGGGCAGTTTCCCAGGCCAGGTGGTGGTTATCAGCTTGCTCTGCTCAGCAGCAAATGTCACCCCAGGTGCTGGCTGCTGCTGGAGGGATGCAGGAGAGCATCAGTGTCCCTCTGCTCACTCTGCCCCACACCAGTGGTCTGTCACCGTACACAGTCTTATTTATGCTGATGTGGGGATGGCCCCTGCTCGGGTGACCTCTCTGGGGTAAAGCTGTGCCTGTGTGGGTCCCAGCAAGGTGGGAAGGGGGACACCATCAGCCACTGGCTCGATCTTACATGGGAAGGGGAAAGCAAAATCCTTGAAACAGGCCTGGATAAAGGCAAATGGAAGCAGATCGGCCAGTGTGTTACCCCGAGAGGCAGGGGCCACCCTTTCACTGCTCAAAATTGTGGAAGAGCCTCAAATTCCCCTGCAATGCTGAAGGAAAGGATGAGTGAGCTGGAGCTCCTGCATGAGCACAGGTAGTGACCGGGACAGAGCAAACTGGCCAAGCAGCAAAAGGAAAGGGTGGTGGCTGGAGGGAACTCCACAACACTTGTGCAAAACCAAAGTCAAGTACACTGGGAAGGCCTTGGCTTCTCAGCCAGGGTTCAGAAGTGTTCAGAACCAGGGTTCGGAAAGCAGCAAAGTTATTCAGAAACAGTGCTTTTTGGTATCTTCACTGGTAGGCATTGAAGCCATTGAAACTGCAGCGAATGAAGAGACGGGACGCAGCTTGATGCAAGCAAATGTCCATTTATTGTACAGAAGCACGAGGTTTTATACACTTTCAGAAGCTGCGTGTTTTAAACAGATTGGTTCTTGAAGCTAAGCATTGCATCCTAGGCAATCCCTGACTGGTGGTTAACTGCCAGCAATTAACAGCAAGGTGTTACCTTTCCTCAGCGCCATCCGTCCCCCACTCCCTATGCTCTGTATCATGTTAATTGTTGTCTAGACAAGCTTGAGCACATTCCTTTCAGCTAACTGATTGCCACTTTATGGTCCTGATTTCCAGGCCCCCTCCTGCATGAAACCAAAGAGGAAGAGGAAGTTGCTCTGTCAATGAGATGGGAACCCAAGGCCCCTTGCTCCTGGTGAATATGGAGATAGACTTTATCAGCTACGACAATAATTTCTTTCTTGCCCATACTCAGATGATATAGAATCATAGAACCATTCAGGTTGGACGAGTCCAGCCATTAACCTAATGGTGCCAAGCATACCACTAACCATGTCCCGAAGCACCATGTCTACACGTCTTTTAAACGCCTCCAGGGATGGTGACTCCACCACCTCCCTCGGCAGCCTGTTCCAGGGCCTGACCACCCTTTCGGTGAAGAAATTGTTCCTAATACCCAACCTAAACCTCTCCTGGCCCAACTTGAGGCCATGTCCTCTTGTCCTGTCACTTGTTACTTCAGGGAAGAGACTGACCCCACCTCACTGCACTCTCCTCTCAGGTAGTTGTAGAGAGTCATAAGGTCCCCCTGAGCCCCCTCCTCTACAGGCTGAACATCCCCAGATCCCTCAGCCGCTCCTCATAGGACTTGTGCTCCAGCCCCTTCCCCAGCCCCGATGCCCGGCTCTGGACAAGCTCCAGCACCTCAATGTCCCTCTTGCAGTGAGGGGCCCAAAACTGAACCCAACATTTGAGGTGCAGCCTCACCAGTACCAAGCACAAGGGGACAGTCACTGCCCTGGTCCTGCTGGCCACGCTGTTTCAGATCCAAGCCAGGATGCTCTTGGTCTTGGCCACCCGGGCACACGGGGGGCTCACGCTCAGCCGGCCATTAACCAGCCCCCCCAGGCCCTTTCCCGCTGGGCAGTTCCCAGCCCCCTGCCCCCAGCCTGCAGCTGCCTGGGGCTGCTGTGACCCACGGGCAGGACCTGGCACGGAGCCCTGTTGAACCTGATACAACTGACCTCAGCCCATCAGCCCAGCCTGCCCAGACAAGTTCAATCTTCCCGACACATTAATATTTCCTTTACACAAACTTAATCTTAGTTTATAACGCTGGAAATAGGCACCAAAAGTGATGCATTCATCGCAGTAAAATTTTATGTGTGTGCACAGGTATGTGACAGCATAGATATTAGTGTTTTCTTTACTCAGGATGTGCTTTGGCATTTCTTCTGGGAAGAGAAAACACCACTCACACCTCACAGCTGGGAGACAACATTTCCCGTCTTGCAGATGCTCCAGAGGCCAATAAGGAAAAAATCAAGGAGGGTGAGGTAGGACAAATGTCCATAAACCTGATGGAGAGCAGCTCGCTAGCAGCATGC